>NC_080112.1:63466121-64168621 GCF_950005125.1 Chionomys nivalis
ATCTATAGAATCAATGGTGTCTCCATTATGCTCTCAACACAATTCTTACAGAATTTGAAAGGACAATATTCAATGATATATGGGAAAACAAAAAACCCAGGTCAACTTAAACAATCATTAACAAAACAAGAACTTACAGAGTTATCAACATCCCTGATTTCAATCTCTACCACAGAGCTATGGTAATAATAAAAACCACGTGGTATTGGCATAAAAACAGGCGGGTGGTTCAATGGAACCTAAATTTATTCAGGTTTAAATCTACACACCTGTGGACACCGGATTTTCAAAAATGAAGGCACAATTAATTAAGGGAAAAGAAGCATCTCCAACAAACGTTGCTGGTCTAACAAGATGTGTGCATGGGAAAGAATGAAAATAGCTCTATATCTATCACTGTGCACAAATATCAAGCCCAAGTGGACCAAACATCAAATTGAATGCAGATACATGGATCCTGAGGGAAGTGAAAGAGGGGAAGTAGCCTTGAGTGCATTGGCACACGAGACTCCTTCCTGAATACAACACCAATAGAGCAGACACTAGGATCAGCAGTTAAATCATAACCTAATGAAACTGAAAAGCTTCTGTAAGGCAAAGGACAGTATCAATATAACAAATCGACAGCCTACAAATGGGGAAAGATCTTCAATATGCCCACATCTCACAGAGTGCTGTTGTCCAAATATAGAAAGAACTCCAGGAACCAGATATGAAAATACAAATAATCCCTTTTAAAAATGGGGTACAGATCTTAACAGAGAATTCTGGACAGAAAAGTCTCAAATGGCTGAGGAACACTAAGAAATGTTGAACATCTTTAGCCATCGGTTCAATGCAAGTCAAATCTACTGAGAGATTTCACTGTGTACCTGTCAGAATGGCTAATGTCAAAATCTCAAGGGACAGCTCAGAGAAGTTAGGATTTGGAGCACATGCCACAATCCTCCAAGGTTGATGGGGTGTAAACCTGTACAGGCACTAAGGAAGTCAATATGGCAGTTTCTCAGAAAGTTGGGAATCGATCTACCTCAACATCCAGCTACACCATTCTTGGCCAAATACCCAAAGGATGCTCAATCCTACCACCAGAACTTTTGATCAACTATGTTCCTAGCAGCTTTATTTGTAATAGGTAGAACCTGGAAACAAACTAGATGTTCCTCATCTGAAGAATGAATTTTTTTTTATTAATTTTTTTTAATTAAAAATTTCCGCCTCCTCCCCGCCTCCCTTCTTTTCCCTCCCCCTCCCCACACTCCTCACGCCCCACTCTTCTCCCCCCTCCCTCTCCAGTCCAAAGAGCAGTCAGGGTTCCCTGCCCTGTGGACAGTAAAAGGTCCTCCCCACTCCATCCAGGTCTAGGAAGGTGAGCATCCAAACCGGCTAGGCTCCCACCAAGCCAGTACATGCAGTAGGGTCAAAACTCAGTGCCATTGTCCTTGGCTTCTCAGCAGCCCTCATTGTCCACCATATTCAGTGAGTCCGGTTTTATCCCATGCATTTTCAGTCCCAGTCCGCTGGCCTTGGTGATCTCCTAATAGATCAGCCCCATTGTCTCAGTGGGTGGGTGCCCCCCTTGCAGTCTTGACTTCCTTGCTCATGTTCTCCCTCTTTCTGTTCCTCATTTGGACCTTGGGAGCTCAGTCCATTGCTCCATTGTGGGTCTCTGTCTCTATCTCCATCCATCGCCAGATGAAGGTTCTATGATGATATGGAAGATATTCGTTAGTATGGCTATAGGATCATGCCATTTCATACTCTCTCTCCTCAGCTACCCAAGGACCTATTAGGCTACATTTCTGAACCCCTGGGAACCCCTCTAGAGTCAAGGCTCTTGCCAACCCTAAAATGGCTCCCTTAATTAAGATATATACTTCCCTGCTCCCATATCCAAACTTCCATTATCCCAACCATCCCATTCCCCCAAGTTCTCCCTATCTTCCCCTTCTCACTTTTCTCTCCCCATCTCCCCTTTCCCCCATTCCACCCTACCCCCCCAGTTCCCAAATTTTTGCCCAGCAATCTTGAGTACTTCCAATATCCAGTGGGATAACTATATGTTTTTCTTTGGGTTCACCTTCTTATTCAGCTTCTCTAGGATCGCGAATTATAGGCTCACAGTCCTATATTTATGGCTAAAAGTGGACTATTACTCAGCTCTCATAAATAATGTCATTATGAAATTCAATGGCAAATGGATGGAACTAGAATAAAATCATCCTTCCTGAGCTAACCCAAACCAGAAAGACAATGAGGGGTGACTTATTTATAAGCTGACATTGACTCTAAAAGATAACCATGCTACAAGCTATAGACTCAGAGAGGCTTAGTTACAAGGATGGCTCACAGACAGCACCCGAGAAAGCGTACTTGGCCTAGAGAAAGCATATAGACTGTGTTTGGTTTGATTTTTGGAGTGTAGGAATCGCCAGGTTTTCAAAAAAATGCAGCTAGTTCTTAGAAGAAAGATGAAAGTACCTCTTCAACTTACCTGCATCCTTCACAGAAGTGTGGAGACCCTGAAACCCAAGGCAGCCTGACCTATGCCCTAGCTACGAATCCTCTGCTAGTGTCACGTAGATTATTAGTGTGGGGGATACAAAATGGCAATGGCATGTTTCTGCTGCCTTGGTGTGCGAGTTCAGGAAGGAGATTTGGGACACTCAGGTCTTGTGTGTATTTATGCCACGATTAATGGATTCCTCCTCTTCTGTGTCTCATGGGCAACGTGTGAATTCATTGCCCCTCAGATGGGACTACCTCATTCAACAAATGCAACTATATGGCTTTCATCACAAGCCTTGGCTCCAACACAGGATGTGCTGAATATACCTAGCAATGCCTCAGCTTAGATTCTTAAGAAGCACTTAGCATTTTAAGATGCAGTCCTGGTCAAAAATAATTATCGATAAGCAATAAAGGCAAATCCAAATGGAAAAGACCTCTAAATGTGTGACAGTGTTGGAAAAATGTATGTAGACTTGGGAGAGAGAAGAAAAAAGTATAGAGAGTTATGAAAATAAGAAAACGGTTTATAAAAAAGCATAAAGATTTTAAACAGACAGTACAGACACTCAAAGATTAAAGTAGTAAAAGAAAAATAAGCCACGTATAGATGGAATATACACAGAGAGTTCTGGATTGTGTATATTAATGTGTTTTCTTTGAAGTGTTTGGCTGTGAAGAAGCTAAGTAACCATCATATATACATAAAGGTATCTTGATAACAGAATTTGAGTCCAAGGATATATTGCTATGGAAAAGAGGCTCTGCTTTTGTTTTCACAGAAGATGAGAACCTCTGGATTCATTCCAGGTTAATGTTGTTGGTGCACCAACACCCCCTGAATGGTTACCTTGTATACCCCCCAAATATACTTTGCCCAACAAAAAGCAGGAAGAAGTATGGAGAGAAAATGCCCATATTCCCAAATATTATTTGTAAATGTTTCTTTACATTTAAAGGGGGATATGCTACAGATATTTGCATTGGAATGGCTACAAATTTAAAGTCAAGTTTGTGCTATTGATTTGGTATTGTGTTTGTGTAGCACATTTGAAATATAATATATAATTAAGAAATATATGTTAATGGATTGCATCTATAATAATCAAACTTGTAGTCATGTTGGTTAGGTTTTCTAGATATATAGAGGTACATTTTAGTTAGATAAGTATTCTTCAAATCTTTCAGAGAACATCAGATTATGGCATCTAAAATATTTTAAAAACTTAAGACTTTTGATGACAGTGAGACATATCTGCTTCTCGCAGCAACAGTTACCCTAAGAGGAAGATAGGCATCAAAGAGGCTCCTTATGGAGTTGGCTAGCCATTTGTTCAAGGAACTGCTCTTGCTTGGGATGTTTGAAGAATTGGACGTGCAGGATCCACAGAGAAATGACTGCTGAACTTGCCTACAGGTGAGTCTGTCCTTCAGAGTTTCTGCTTTATGAAAGGGTCTCCCAGACATTCTGCAGGACACAGAAAATGTGACTGACAAACAGTCTTTGAAATTTCCTGCTTCATGGCAAACTATGTTGGATGCTATGGGCCTGTAGGCTGAAGATGGATGCCCCAATGGTACACAGTAACTTTGGGTGACTGTCCAGGCAGTGAGATGTCTTTGTCAATTTTAGAGTTTTAGAAGTTGCTTGCAATGCACTTCCTGTTAACTTAGGTAGTTGTCTTATGGAGTTGACTACTAGAAGTTATAGTTATAGTTTTTCTTAGTTATGATAAAAGATAAAGTAGATATAAATATTGTAGCTATAATTTATACTTGATACCTGTTTTATTATATGTATTTTACTATGTTAAAATCAAAACTTCTTTTTTATTTAAAAAGAAAAGAGGAGGTGATGTGGGATTCCCCTCTGTATGCTGTGGAGACTATTGGTTAATAAAGAATTTGCCTTGGCCTGTGGATGGGGCAAAACTTAGGCAGGTGGGGAACACTAAACTGAATGCTGGGAGAAAGGAGGCAGAGAGAAGCCATGTGGCCCCTCCAGAGACAGATGCTATGAACTTTACCTGGTAAGCCATAGCCATGTGGCAATATACAGATTACTAGAAATTTGGTTGAATTAATATATGCATGTTAGCCAATAAGAAGCTAGATCTAATGTGCCAAGCAGTGTTTTAAATAATACAGTTTCTGTGTGGTTACTTTGGGAACTGAGATGCCAGGTGGCCAGGAAATGAACAAGTAGTTTTCCTTCAACACAAAAAAGAAAAGACAAAGAATACACATGTGTGAGAATGTGTGATAGTTTGATAGAAACCAGAGTGTCAATCACTTTCAGTTGGAAAAATTCTTTGGATGTTTGGTATACCCGGGGCAAGAGGGTTTCTCTGTGTTCCTGGTGGACAAAAGTTAGTGACAGAAAACACACTGGGCTAACCTGACCTACATACTGAGATCCTGTCTCTGATAACAACACCCCTCCCCGTGACAACAGCTCAGTTTGTCAACGTTTGTAAAGCTGGTGCTGTGCACAGTCACAGAGCAGACAGGCTTCTGTTTTTGGAGGCCTTTCCATGATGAAGATGCAAAAATGCTCATGATAATAGCAAAACCACTGGAAAGACCCTCTCTTCCCATTTACTGTAGAATGGTGGGACATGGTCACCATGCCCTAAGACTATGGCTGAATGCAAGTTAATGATGGCGAGGATTTATCACATAAGGTCCTGAGAGGCTACGTGGATGGGCCTGGCATATAAAATACAATGCAGAAGAAGGGAAGCGATCCACAAATAGAAACATGTGGTATGGTTTCTACTATATAGCTTCATATAAACTGCATTGTTTATGGAATTGCACCCTACAGCATTCCAAGCAGGGAGACCTGAGGAGCTGGCTGGACTTTCCAGATTTCATTATCAATTGCTTCAACCGCCAGGTTTCCACCTGTAGGTGGAAGGGTGCCAATCTGTTTTGGCCTGATTTCTTCTTCTGACTCCTGTACCAGGAGGGCTAAAGACAAAGTATGTGAAAAACTGAGACGCAGGACTTAGCTCACAGGAACCAATTCTGAATAGTGTTTGTGTATGTGTGTGTGTGTGTGTGTACTGTGTGTCAACAGGCATAGACCGGATTCCTTACACAAGTTTGTTGATATCTTGATCACTCAGCTATGGTTCTAGTACTGTTATACTATTTGTTTAGAGACCTGAAATCTAACTTTGTTTCAAAACTGCCCTTGAACTTGGGATCATATTCTCTCAGCATCAACAGTGACAGAGATGCAGGTCTGTCCCATCAATCAAGGCTACTCTTTACTTAAGAATTTTAAAGATTTGATTATGGAAGTGTTCACCTTTGTTAAGATTACTCCAAGATGTCAGTTTGTGGAGAGCACCTATATTCTTGGAAGCAGCCTGGATTCTTTAGGAATTCCCATGGGGCCACTTGGCCAACAACTCTATTAGATGTAACCTAACCCCAATACTGAAACTTCCTTTGGTGATAAGAGATGGGAAGTTGGGATTCTGTCTCACGCATTATTTGGTGATTTCCTTTCAATCACCATCACATATGTATATATTTGAGGAGGTTTCTACTGTTTTAGCTTTCTATAATACCTCTCAAATAGTCCTTAATATCACTGTCTCTCCCAATGTAACCCTGTGTACGGAAAGAGTACAAGAGTCAGCATGACAGGAGGACCCTAAAAGAAAATGACCCTCTAAGTCAACATGAGCAAAGCTCCTATGAACTCACAGAGACTGAAGCAGAATGCACAGGCCCTGCACGGGTATGCACCAGGTACTTTGTGCATATATCATGGCTTTCTGTTTAGAGTTTTAATGGGATTCATAAGTGAGCAAACACGTGAGTCTCTGATTCGTGTGCCTTTTCTTATTCACTTTTCCTACTGTGGGTTTGTCTTGTCCAACTTTAATGTGATAGTTTTTGTTTGGTTTTGTTGTTCTTTATTTTGTTATATTGTTTTAAAAATGAAAGAATGAAAGAAAAAAGAATGAGCTAATATGATAAAGAGTAACAACAGAACTGGCAAACCTGTTTGGAGAGGAAACTCAGGTTACTATATTGAGTATATGAACCACTCCAAGGCAGGTCTCATGCTCAGGAGTAGTTGACACCATGTAGTGGACTCCACAGATTTTTTTGTGCTTTTTCAAAATTGTTTGCAGTTTGGGGGCTTGTTTTGCTTTAGTTTTTTTCCTTTGGGGTGTATTTTCTTGGTTTCAGAGGTTTTGTTGTTGTAGTTGGTTTTTGATTGGTTTTGCTATTTTGAAGAAAACACTAAAAGTTGGGTAGGTTGGCAGGGAGAGAGGTTCTGGAAGGTTTTTGGGGAGGAGAACATGAGCAAATATATTTAAACTTAAACATTGTTTTAAATATTAAAAATATAATAATGAAAAATAAACAAAATTTTATTCTTGGGTATTTAATTTGATTTAATGTTATTTTATTCATTTATTTTGAGACTACTGAAATGGGACTTTCCCCTGATATCGTCCTGAGCATGTTTATTATTGGTATATAGAAAACAGAATTAGTTGAAATGCTGTCTTTCTATAAGAATATTTCTATCAGGCATAAGCATTTGCAGGTGGAATATTTGGGGCGATTCAAATCTAGCATCATATGGTTTTCAAGTAGGGAAATTTTGACTTTTTCCTTTCTTGTTTCTCTTCCTTTTGTTCCTTTATCTTGCCTTTTTTTAGTGAAATGCAGGCACTGCGTTGAGTAAGAGTGAGCCCCTGGCTCATCCCTGATGTTAGAGGAAATTCTTTCAACCTTCCCAAAGCTAGGACAATGTTGACCTAAAGTCTGTTGTAGGTAGATTTTCCATGTGAAGTTATGTTCCTACTTCAGGACTTTGGAAATTTGTCAAAGTCCTTTTCTGCATCTGTTAGGATGTTCATATGTCTTTTGTGTTTGAGTGTATTTACATTGGTGTTATTCAGGGAAATCTAAAAATATCATCTTCTGCTGAGATCAGACAGTACCAACGGTCCAAAGAATGACTCACTCAAACTCACCTCTAGAGTGAACCCTGTTCTTCAGGGGCTATTTGCAGAGTGCTGGGTGACTTATGGACAGCTGTGCTTTCCTGAAAGTCATCCACCAGCCTCCAACCAACTACCCTCAGATTTCCTAGTTCCTTGTTCATGTGACTCTAGTCTAGAGTAGGACATACATAAACCTGACTTCAGGGTGTTATATGCCAACTTAAGCAGTAGGAGGTGACTGACTGGGGACTCAGATAACATAAGGTAAAGAAAAGACAGGAGTCCCGTGATTCAATTCTCAGTCATGTTTCATACTTACCAGACATTGTCTTGGGGTTGACAAAGACTGTACAGTCTTGGGAAAGGTCGTTTGTTTTGCTACCATCTGGCACAGAGAGCAGAGCAATATGAAGCCTTGATGCAAGATAGAATGAATGTAGCAAAAATTTGGAGGGACATCTCGAATTCATATTCACTGTTCCATATTTATTGATAAACACATTGGAACATCCTTACATCCCTGACTGTAATCTTCTTCGCCATAGTGGAAGGTCTGATTTGATGCGTTGTTGAATTTCATTTATAAGAACATTTCTACATTATTTTCATTAAGAGCATTTGTGCATACTCATGAGGTAAATTGTCATCAAAATTACTTTTGCTGTTGATGATTCCTCGTGCAGTTTGAGTATCATGTTGATACTACTTTCAAGAACTGTGATTTGTAGTGTTCCTTCCTTTCCCGTTTCATGGACTAATTTGAGCAGCAGTGCCCTCAGTACTTTCATGGCCTGGTGGAACTCAGTTTATCCTACCTGATCCTCCCCCTTTCAATGTTGAATTTTTTTTTACAGCTTCTTGCTAGCCACTGATCTGTGCCTGTTTTCTATATGCACTTGGTTCCATTTTGTTCAATCAAATGCATTTACACATGTATGCAGTTCTTGTAGAACTTTTTTTTTATTATTACTATTTATTAAAGATTTCTGCGGCCTCTCTGTTCCTATCCCACCCAGCTTGCATCCAGAACCCTTCTTCCTTCTGCCCCCTTCCTTCTTTGGGCACATAACACCACCTAGCTCAGCCTGTCTGGGCGCTGGGGGTGAATCCTCAGGGCAAACAGGCGGACGGGAGTTCCTTTGTTTCACTGGCCTGCCGGCACCAAGCAAGGTAGGCGCTTTGTTTACAAACTACCCAACCAGCAAGGAGAGCGGATCTTGGCACCAGGAGAGCCATCATTGGCCACGGAGATCTGATATTGTCACCAGGAGAGACATCACTGGAGCACCAGGAGAACCATCACTGGGGAGTACCATCACTGGGAAGGTACAACAGTAGGCAAGGAGACCTGATCCTGTAAAAGAAGATCCATAGGAGAGCATTCGGAGGAAGAGATGGGTAGGCGCCAATGCAAGAATTCACCCAACAATCTGAAAAATAATAGGAAACTACCAGAACCCAGCGACCTCACATCAGGAGGACATGAACACCTTAATCATGAAGAAGTAGAAAAAATTGACTTTATGAAAGTGATTGACACCCTTAAACAGCATGTAAAAAATGCCCTTATAGAAATGGATGAGAAGTATAACAGAAAGTTTGAAGAATTGAGTAAATCAGTGAATGATACCCTAGAAAACCAAGGAAAAACAATCAAACAGATAATGGAAACAGTTCAAGACTTAAAAACTGAAATGGAGGCAAAGAAGAAAACACAAACAGAAGGCCGGCTGGACAGGGAAAATCTAGGTAAACGAATAGAGTCTACAGAAACAAGCATAACCAACAGAATACAAGAGATAGAAGAAAGAATCTCAGATTCTGAAGATACCATAGAGAAAATAAACACGCTGATCAAAGAAAACAGCAAGGCCAACAAACTCTCATCACAAAACATTCAGGAAATATGGGACACAATAAAAAGACCAAACCTAAGAATAATAGGAGTAGAAGAAGGGGAAGAAGCGCATCTCAACGGTCCAGAAAATATATTTAATAAAATTATAGAAGAAAACTTTCCCAACCTAAAGAAAGATATACCTAAGAAGGTTCAAGAAGCATACAGAACACCGAATAGGCTGGATCAAAAAAAAACATCCCCTCGCCATATAATAATCAAAACACAAAGCATACAGAACAAAGAAAGAATATTAAGAGCTGCAAAGGAAAAAGGGCAAGTTACTTATAAAGGTAAACCTATCAGACTTACACCTGACTTCTCTATGGAAACAATGAAAGCCAGAAGGTCCTGGATAGATGTACTGCAGAAACTAAGATACTGTGGATGCAAGCCCAGACTACTATACCCAGCCAAACTTTCGTTCACTATAAATGGAGAAAACAAAATTTTCCAGGATAAAAACAAATTTAAACAATACGTAGCCACAAATCCAGCCTTACAGAAAGTAATAGAAGGAAAATCACTAACCAAAGAGTCCAACAATGACCACAATATCTCAGACAACTAGAGACCCTTCACCAGCGCAACACAAAGAAGGGAAACACACAAAATTTACTACTAAAAAAATGACCGGAGTTAACAACCACTGGTCATTAATATCACTTAATGTCAATGGACTCAACTCACCTATAAAAAGGCACAGACTAAGAGATTGGATACGAAAACAGGATCCAACATTCTGCTGTTTACAAGAAACACACCTCAACTACAAAGACAGACACCTACTGAGAGTAAAGGGTTGGGATAAGGCGTATCAAGTTAATGGACCTAAGAAACAAGCAGGTGTGGCCATACTAATTTCTAACAAAGTTGACTTCAAACTTAAATCAATCAGAAGAGATGGAGAGGGACATTTTCTACTCATAACAGGAACAATTCATCAGGATGAAGTCTCAATCCTGAATATCTATGCCCCTAATACAAAAGCACCCACGTACGTAAAAGAAACATTGCTAAAACTCAAGGCAGCAATCAAACCGCACACATTAATAGTAGGAGACTTTAACACTCCTCTCTCACCAATGGACAGGTCAATTAGACAGAAACCTAACAGAGAAATAAGAGAATTATTGGAGGTAATGAATCAAATGGACTTAACAGACATCTATAGAATATTCCACCCAAATAGGAAAGAATATACCTTCTTCTCTGCAGCTCATGGAACCTTCTCGAAAATTGACCACATACTCGGTAACAAAGCAAACATCCACAGTTACAAAAAAATATCTGTAACCACCTGTATCTTATCAGATCACCATGGATTAAAGCTAGAATTCAACAACAATGCTACCCCCAGAAAGCCTACAAACTCATGGAAACTGAACAGTCAACTATTGAACCATACCTGGATTAAGGAAGAAATAAAGAAAGAAATTAAAGTCTTCCTTGAATTCAATGAAAATAAAGAAACAACATACTCAAACCTATGGGACACTATGAAAGCAGTCCTGAGAAGAAAGTTCATAGCACTAAGTGCCCACGTAAAGAAAACAGAGAAAGCACACATTGGAGACTTAACAGCCCACCTGAAAGCTCTAGAAAAAAAAGAAGCAGACTCACCTAGAAGGAGTATAAGACTGGAAATAATCAAACTAAGGGCTGAAATCAACAAAATAGAAACACAGAAAACAATTGAAAGAATCAACGAAACAAAAAGCTGGTTCCTGGAGAAAATCAACAAGATTGATAAACCCCTATCCAAACTAATCAAACGGCAGAGAGAGAATTTGCAAATTAATAAAATTAGAAATGAAAAGGGGGACATAACCACAGACACAGAGGAAATTCAGAGAATCATTAGATCTTACTACAAAAGCCTGTATGCCACAAAACTGGAAAATGTTAAAGAAACGGACACTTTTTTAGATGAATACCATATACCAAAGTTAAACCAGGACCAGGTAAAAAACCTAAATAGACCTGTGAGTCGTGAAGAATTAGAAGCTGTTATCAAAAACCTCCCTTCCAAAAAGAGTCCAGGACCAGATGGTTTCAATGCGGAATTCTACCAGACCTTCCAAGAAGACCTAATACCTATACTCCTAAATGTATTTCACAATATAGAAACAGAAGAGTCATTGCCAAATTCCTTCTATGAAGCTACAGTAACTCTGATACCAAAACCACACAAAGACACAACCAAGAAAGAGAATTACAGGCCAATCTCACTCATGAACATCGACGCAAAAATCCTCAACAAAATACTGGCAAACCGAATCCAAGAACACATTAGAAAAATTATCCATTATGATCAAGTAGGCTTCATCCCAGTGATGCAGGGCTGGTTTAACATACGCAAATCTATCAATGTAATCCATCATATAAATAAACTGAAAGAAAAAAACCATATGATAGTTTCATTAGATGCTGAAAAAGCATTTGACAAAATTCAACATCCCTTTATGATAAAAGTCTTGGAGAGATTAGGGATACAAGGGCCATACCTAAATATAATTAAAGCTATTTACAGAAAGCCGACAGCTAACATCAAATTAAATCGAGAGAAACTTAAAGCCATCCCACTAAAATCAGGAACACGCCAAGGCTGTCCACTCTCCCCATACCTCTTCAATATAGTTCTTGAAGTCTTAGCAATAGCAATAAGACAACATAAGGGGATCAAGGGGATTCGAATTGGAAAGGAAGAAGTTAAACTTGCGTTATTTGCAGATGATATGATAGTGTACTTAAGCGACCCCAAAAACTCCACCAAAGAACTTCTACAGCTGATAAATACCTTTAGTAATGTGGCAGGATACAAGATCAACTCCAAAAAATCAGTTGCCCTCTTATACACAAAGGATATTGATTATTATATGACGAGGAGATGTTTTTTTTTGATCCAGTCGATTCGGTGTTCTGTATGCTTCTTGGACCTTCAAAGGAATATCTTTCTTAAGGTTGGGAAAGTTTTCTTCTATAATTTTATTAAATATATTTTCTGGACCTTTGAGCTGTACTTCTTCTCCTTCTATCCCTATTATTCTTAGGTTTGGTCTTTTTATTGTGTCCCAGATTTCCTGAATGTTTTGTGATGAGAATTTGTTGGTTATGCTGTTTTCTTTGATCAGAGAGTTTATTTTCTCTATGGTATCTTCAGTGTCTGAGATTCTTTCTTCTATCTCTTGTAATCTGTTGGTGGTACTTGTCTCTGTAGTTCCTGATCGTTTATCCAAATTTTCCATCTCCATCCTTCCCTCTGTTTGTGTTTTCTTTATTACTTCCACTTCATTCTTCAAGTCTTGAACTGTTTCCCTTACCTGTTTGATTACTTTTTCTTGTTTCTCTTGGTTTTCTTGGGTATCTTTGAGATATTTATTCATTTCCTCTACCTTTTTGATTGTAATCTCTAATTGATTATGGCAGTTTTTCACCTCCTGTTTAAGGTCCTCTATTGTTTTCATATAATTCACTTTTGAGTCGAATTCTTCTAATTCTTCTGGATTAGCGTGTACACTTCTCATTTCGGGATTCCTGGATTCTGGTGATGTTACGTTGCTTTTCAAGTTGTTGGGGGAATTCTTGCATTGGCGCCTGCCCATCTTTTCCTTCAAATGGAGCTAGGAGAGGCCTGGTGTCTTGGACCAGTCTTTGCTGTGACTAACTCTCTGGGTGTATCTCCTCAGTGTAGGGGCAGGAACCGTTCCCTTGCAGATGAACTCCTCAACACCAAAACAGGGATGCCTGGTGTTCCAATGACCCCCGGAAAGAAGGCCGAATGCAAGGGGTCGGGCGGGGTCCAGTAGAACACAGGCGACACTGCAGTACAAGCTGGAGGTGCCTGCGCTCCCTTTCAGGGGTTGCTGAGGCCTGCCCGCTAGGCAGGCACTCACTGCTCTGGTTGGGTAGCCTTAGTTTAGGGGGGTTTGTGCTCTCTACCGGGACAGTCCGCCCCAGGCTAGTACACACTCACCCGACCAGATGGAACTTCTCAGCACCTACACAGGGACTCCTGGTAGCCCCAATGAGCCAGGGACCAAGGGAAGTAGGGGTCAGGCAGAGCAGGTCCAGGAGAGCACAGCAGACACTGCAGCCCCAGCGGCCAGGGCCCGCGATCCCTGGCGGGGACCTTGAGGCCTGCCCTCTAGTCAGGCACTCACTGCTCTGGGTTGGTAGCCTTAGTGAAAGGGCAGGAAACTGTTCTACAGCAAAGGACCTTGCAGACAAGGCAGGCTTGGGGGTGGGGGTGGGGGCGCGTGTGTAGGAAAGAAAGCCCTGCAGCAGGAGCTGGGGGAGGGGGGTTTGTGCTCTCTACCGGGACAGTCCTCCCCAGGATAGCACACACTCACCCGTCCAGATGGGACTTCTCAGCACCTACAGAGGAACTCCTGGTAGCCCCCATGAGTCAGGGACCAAGGGAAATAGGGGGCAGGCAGAGCAGGTCCAGGAGAGCACAGCAGACACTGCAGCCCCAGCAGCAGGGGCCCCGCTTTCCCTGGCCGGGACCTTGAGGCCTGCCCTCTAGTCAGGCTCTCACTGCTCTGGGTTGGTAGCCTTAGTGAAAGGGCAGGGAACTGTTCCACAGCAAAGGACCTTGCAGACAAGGCAGCCTTGGGGGTGGGGGTGGGGGCGATTTCTCAGGAAATTTGGGATCAACCTACCCCAAGATCCAGTAATACCACTATTGGGAATATACCCAAGAGATGCCCCATCAAATGACAAAAGTATCTGTTCAACTATGTTCATAGCAGCATTGTTTGTAATAGCCAAAACCTGGAAACAACCTAGATGCCCTTCAGTGGAGGAATGGATGAAGAAAGTGTGGAATATATACATATTAGAGTACTACTCAGCGGTAAAAAAACAATGACTTCTCGAATTTTGCGTGCAAATGGATGGAAATAGAAAACACTATCCTGAGTGAGGTATCCCAGACCCAAAAAGAGGAACATGGGATGTACTCACTCATAATCGGTTTCTAGCCATAAATAAAGGACATTGAGCATATAATTTGTGATCCTAAAAAAGCTAAATAAGAAAGTGAACCCAAAGAAAATCATATAGTCATCCTCCAGGAGAGGGGAAGTAGACAAGATTGCAGGGCAAAAATTGGGAACTTGCGGGTGAGGTGGCAAGGGACAAAGGGGAAATGGGATGAGAAACATGAGAAGGGGAGGATGGGAGGAGCTCGGGGGATTGGGATGGTTGGGATATAGGAAGGGAGGATACGGGAGCAACAAAGTATATATCCTAACTAAGAGAGCCATCTTAGGGTTGGCAAGAAACTTGACTCTAGAGGGGTTAGCAGGTGTCCAGGGAGATGTCCCCAGCTGGTACCTTGGGCAACTAAGGAGAGGGAACCTGAAATGACCCTATCCTATACTGATGAATATCTTGCATATCACCTTAGAACCTGCATCTGGCGATGGATCGAGGTAGAGACAGAGTCTCAGTTTGGAGCAACGGTCTGAGCTCTTAAGGTCCAAATGAGGAGCAGAAGGAGGGAGAACATGAGCAAAGAAACCAGGACCACGAGGGATGCACCCACCCACTGTCACAGTGGAACTGATTTATTGTGAGCCCACCAAGGCCAGCTGGTCTGGGACTGAATAAGCATGGGTTGAAACTGGACTCTCTGAGCATGGCGGACAATGAAGGCTGATGAGAAGCCAAGGACAATGGCACTAGGTTTCGATCCTAAAGCCTAATACATGAACTGGCTTTGTGGGCGCTTAGCCTGTTTAGACGCTCACCTTCCTGGACATAGATAGAAGACCTTCGTCTTCCCGCAGGGCAGGGAATTTGGACTGCTCTTCAGTATCGAGAGGGAGGGGGAATGGTGTGGGGGGAGGAGAAGAGGAGTGAGGATAGGGGGAGGAGAGTGGGGGGAGGGGGCAATATTTGGGAGGAGGGAAGGGAAATGGAAAACGGGGAGCAGGTGGAAATTTTAATTAAAAAAGAATAAAAATAAAAAAAAAAGGATATGGAAGCAGAGAGGGAAATAAGAGAATCATCACCTTTCACGATAGCCACAAACAGCATAAAATATCTTGGGGTAACTCTAACCAAGGAAGTGAAAGATCTATTTGACAAGAACTTTAAGTCTTTGAAGAAAGAAATTGAAGAGGATACCAGAAAATGGAAGGATCTCCCTTGCTCTTGGATTGGGAGGATCAACATAGTAAAAATGGCAATTCTACCAAAGGCAATCTGTAGATTCAATGCAATCCCCATCAAGGTCCCATCAAAATTCTTCACAGATCTTGAGAGGACAATAATCAGCTTTATATGGAAAAACAAAAAACCCAGGATAGCGAAAACAATCTTATACAATAAAGGAACTTCTGGAGGCATTACCATCCCTGACTTCAAACTCTATTACAGAGCTACAGTAATGAAAACAGCGTGGTACTGGCATAAAAACAGAGAAGTCGACCAATGGAATTGTATAGAAGACCCGGATTTTAACCCACAAACCTATGAAGACCTCATTTTCGATAAAGGAGCTAAAAGTGTACAATGGAAGAAAGAAAGCATCTTCAACAAATGGTGCTGGCACAACTGGATGTCAACCTGTAGAAGAATGAAAATAGACCCATATCTATCACCATGCACAAAACTCAAGTCCAAATGGATCAAAGACCTCAATATCAGTCTGAACACACTCAACCTGATAGAAGAGAAAATGGGAAGTACCCTTCAAGATATGGGCACAGGAGATCGCTTCCTATGTATAACCCCAGCAGCACAGACATTAAGGGCAACATTGAATAAATGGGACCTCCTGAAACTGAGAAGCTTCTGTAAAGCAAAGGACACTGTCACTAAGACAAAAAGGCACCCTACTGACTGGGAGAAGATCTTCACCAACCCCGCAACAGACAAAGGTCTGATCTCCAAAATATATAAAGAACTCAAGAAACTAGACGTTAAAATGATAATTAGCCCAATTAAAAAATGGGGCACTGAACTGAACAGAGAATTCTCAACAGAAGAAATTCAAATGGCCAAAAGATACTTAAGGTCATGCTCAACATCCTTAGCGATCAGAGAAATGCAAATCAAAACAACTTTGAGATATCATCTTACACCTGTCAGAATGGCTAAAATCAAAAACACCAAAGATAGCCTTTGCTGGAGAGGTTGTGGAGAAAGGGGTACCCTCATCCATTGCTGGTGGGACTGCAAACTTGTGCAACCACTTTGGAAATCAGTGTGGCGGTTTCTCAGAAAAATTGGGATCAACCTACCCCTGGATCCAGCAATACCACTCCTGGGCATATACCCAAGAGATTCCTTATCATATGACAAAAGCATTTGTTCAACTATGTTCATAGCAGCATTATTTGTAATAGCCAGAACCTGGAAGCATCCTAGGTGTCCTTCAATGGAAGAGTGGATGAAGAAAGTGTGGAATATATACACATTAGAGTACCACTCTGAAGTAAAAAACAATGACTTCTCGAATTTTGCATGCAAATGGATGGAAATAGAAAATACTATCCTGAGTGAGGTAACCCAGACCCAAAAAGAAGATCATGGGATGTACTCACTCATAATTGGTTTCTAGCTATGGACAGGGGGCCTCTGAGTCTATAATATGTGGTCCTAAAGAAGCTAAACAAGAGGGCAAACCCAAGGAAAAACATATAGTTATCCTCCTGGCTATGGGACAAGAGTGCCGGGCAAAAAATTGGAATCTTGGGGGTAGGGTGGGATGGGGGTAAGGGAAGATGGAGAGAGAAAAGTGTGAAGGAGAGGATGAGGGGAACTTGGGGAAACGGGATGATTGGGGATATAGGAAGGTTGGATAGGGGAGCAGGGAAACTCATATCTTAGTTAAGGGAACCACCTAAGTGTTGGCAAGAGACTTGAACTTGATGTGGCTACCAGATGCCCAGGGCAATGTCCCCAGTTAGTTCCTTGGGCACCTGAGGATAGGGAACCTGAAATGATCCTACCCTATAGCCATACTGATGAATATCTTGCATATCACCATAGAACCTTCATCTAGCGATGGATGGAGATAGAGACAGAGACCCACACTGGAGCACCAGACTGAGCTCCCAAGGTCCTAATGAGGAGCAGAAGGAGGGAGAACATGTACAATGAAGTCAGGACCACGAGGGGTGCACCCACCCACTGAGACAGTCGGACCTATCTATGGGGAGCTCACCAAGGCCAGCTGGACTGTGACTGAAAAAGCATGGGATAAAACCGGACTCTCTGAACATGGTGGACAATGAGAGCTGACAAGAGGCCAAGGACAATGGCACGGGGTGTTGATCCTACTTCAGGTTCTGGCTTTGTGGGAGCCTAGACAGTTTGGATGTTCAACTTCCTAGATCTGGATGGAGGGGGGAGGACCTTGGACTTTCCACAGGGCAGGGAACCCTGACTGCTCCTGGGACTGGAGAGGGAGGAGAAGAGGAGAGGGGGGAGGGGGAGAGGGGCGGGAGGAGGGGGAGGGAAATGGGAGGCGGGGAGGAGGCGGGAAATTTTTTTTTTTTCAATAAAAAAAAAAGATTTCTGCCTTCTCCCTGCCACCACCTCCCATTTCCCTCCCCCTCCCCCATCAAGTCCCCCTCCCTCATCATCCCTAAGAGTAATCCGGGTTACCTGCCCTGTGGGAAGTCCCAAGGACCACCCACCTCCATCCAGGTCTAGTAAGGTGAGCATCCAAAGTGCCTAGGCTCCCACAAAGCCAATACGTGCAGTAGGATCAAAAACCCATTGCCATTGTTCTTGAGTTCTCAGTAGTCCTCATTGTCCATTGTGTTCAGCAAGTCCAGTTTTATCCCATGCTTTTTCAGACCCAGGCCAGCTAGCCTTGGTGAGTTCCTGATAGAACATCCCCATTGTCTCAGTGTGTGGGTGCACTCCTTGCCGTCCTGAGTTCCTTGCTCGTGTTCTGTCTCCTGCTCTTGATTTAGACCTTGAGATTTCGGTCCGGTGCTCCAATGTGGGTCTTTGTCTCTGTCTCCTTTCATCGCCTAAATGTTTTTCTATGGGTTCACCTTCTTAATTAGCTTCTCTAGGATCATGCATAATAGGCTCAATGTCCCCTATTCATGGCTAGAAACCAAATATGAGTGAGTACATCCCATGTTCCTCTTTTTGGGTTTGGCTCACCTCATTCAGGATAGTGTTTAACACAGAAAGCAGTCCAAAGAATCAATGAAACAAAAAGTTGGTTCTTAGAGAAAGTCAACAAAATCGACAAACCCCTATCCAAACTAATTAAATGACAGAGAGAGAACACGCAAATAAATAAGATCAGAAATGAAAAGGGGGACATAACCACAGACACAGAGGAAATTCAGAGAATCATTAGATCTTACTACAAAAGCCTGTATGCCACAAAACTGGAAAATGCAAAAGAAATGGACATTTTTTTAGGTAAGTACCATATACCAAAGCTAAACCAAGAACAGGTGAACGATCTAAATAGACCGGTTAGTCGCGAAGAATTAGAATCAGTTATCAAAAATCTCCCTTCCAAAAAAAGCCCAGGACCAGATGATTTCAATGCAGAATTCTACCAGACCTTCCAAGAAGAGCTAATACCTATACTTCTAAATATAGAACCTTTGAGAGTGAGAAGGAGGCCACCATGAGCACTGAAGTAGGGGTTGGGATTGACATCATCTAAATAAGGGACTCATGTATGCAATGATCAAGGAAAATAATGTTACAAAACAAAAAGATTGTCTCTACCCTCAGCATGGGTCGCCCTCTAGGTCCCATCTTCAGTGTTCTGGCTGTTCACATTTTCCACCCACATATTTCAGTGTTCAAAATTCTGAGGGACTGCGTGCTTCCATTCAGCTTTGCAGCTGGATATTCTTATCCTAGCAGGATCAAGCTGCTCTTAAAAAACGCATAAACTCCTGTGTCATCAGAGTGGAAGGGATGGTCCTGCCCCACACCGGCTGCAACACTATGGGAGCAGGCCCTACACCTCTCCATGTCACCAGAGTAGTGCTACCCAGTGGGTGGGAACATGGGTGACCCTTATCAGAGGATGTGGGATTGGGAGAGCTGGTCCTGCCCCCCTCATCTGACAAGGGTTAGCAAGGGTGAGGGAAAGATGCCCTTCCTTATAGTGTGAATTTTAATTGGTGTTAATAAAGAAAACCTGGTGTCAGATATTGGGGTAAATGCTGCTAGATCAGAGAGACAAAGAGCAATTTACAGCCACCCCCTTCCTCACCAACTCCTTAGTCTTAAAGTCCTGTCTTCTCCTGCCTTATATTACTGTCTCCACCTTCACAGTGCAGGGATTAAAGGCATGAGTTTCCACCAACTGGCTCTGTTTTCTTTTACTTAGACTGAATCAACCTCAAATAATCCAGGGTGATCTTCAACTCCTGATCTTTCCCCTTCCTATTCAAATGTGCTGGGATTAAAGGCGTATGCCACACTGGCCTGGCCTCTATGGCTAACCAGTGGCTAATGCCACCCTCTGATCTTTAAGCAAGCTATATCTGTTAGAGCACAATCAAGATTTCATCACAATGACCCCTCATGCCTTCCACCTGCAGCAAACCACAGCTGACCTGTCTCCTCAACAGATGCAGCACTAGGGAGAGTTGGCGTGCCCCTCTCCTGGGCAAAACAGTAGAGCTGACCATGTTGCTGAGGGAAGGGGGAACAGGTGAGCAAACTCTGAGAATGTAAGGGTGAGTGATCTGTTCCTGGTCCTTCATCTAATATACAGTGTCATGAACAAGGGACAGAAGCCCCCTCAGCACACCTCGAGGCCTGTGGAACATGGTGGAGCTGTCCATGTGGTTAGAAGACCAAGAGAGGTGGAGTTATCCCTGACCCTCACCAGGTGCAGTAGCCTGCAGAGTGGACCTTACATGTCGCCTGAGCAACTCAGGGTGGCCCTGGTGCGATTCATTTGGGCAAGCTACCGCGGAGCACAGAAGAGCAGAAGAAACATTCTCACACCTTGCTGCTCACTGCATAAGGGGAGCTTGCCGGGGTGTTGCTAGAAATTTCATCCTTGTTTTGAGGATGAGTAAGAGCTGGCATTCTGACCAACCCAGCAACCACCCAGACCCCTAAACGAGGCTAAGTGTAGGCCCAACCCATCATCCACCCCTTCTGGCATGTGCTGGAGCACATAAAGGTTCCAGATCTGCAGACCCAAAGGTACAGGATCTTCATGACAAGGACAACATCAGGATATTCAAGAGGAGCCCTAGGGAGAGCTGCTGTCTATGGTGTAGCAAAAACCAGAGGCCTGGGACCAGACCAATGACTCATTGTCCGGAACACTCACAAGTGTATATGGACTAAAGGGTTTACTGTGTGACTCCCTGAGTCACTACAGCTGCCACGATGAGATTTTCCTGTCCTTTCTTTCTCATTTATTTTCTTTTATATTTTGTTTTCTTTTTTTCTGGTGGGCAGAGTTAGTAAAGGTAGCAGGGTCATTGGAAGGGACAGGGATATGAGTGGGAGTGGGATCCATGAAGCAAAACCTACAAGGCAAAATTAAAAGTGTTATGTTGGGAACATAATATGAAATTGAATCTAGATTTGTGAAACAAACCCATTTCATAACTAAAATACCCCTGGAAATGAGCACATGCATCACAACAGAGACGATTATGTAGCCATCTCTGTGTAAAGACAGATGCATTCCGGCTGGGACTAATACACAGTACCTGTATGTTTTCACGCTGCTTAATCTACTAAACTTTTTTCATTCACTTTCCCAACTTTGTCAGATAACCTCAGAGTGAAATAAGTTTCTCCTAGATCCCCCCAAACATACTACATTTACTTATCTATTTAAATAAATGTCATCAACTGTGTCTATGTGTCTGTTGTGTGCCTATATTCATGCCCGTGGGCTTCTCATGGTGAACATGGACAAGTCAGAGTAAAACACCTGGTAGTTGTTTCCCTTTTTAATACCATGTGGGTCTCTACCATTAAGCTGAGGTTGTCATTGGTGGCAAAAGGCTTTTTGACCAACAGTCTCACTTGTGTGTCATCTTGGAGACCCCCAGGGTTCTTTTCCCAGCATCCCTCAGTGTTTGCCTAAGTACACTTGCATCCACAGTCATATCCGCGTTGCTCTCAGGTCAGCCATTCACATAGGCACTGGATGGGACCTGTTTGCAACCTGGAGAATTAATAGTTCTGAATGTAGCCGGTCAGTGATGGACCAGACATTTAATCCTGTACTTGGGTGGCAGAGGCAGATGGATCTCTGTGAGTATGAAGCTAGCCTGATCTACAGAGAGAGTTTCAGGATATGTTACAAAGGTATGCTGAGAAACCCTATCTCAAAAAAACAAAACAAAAAAAATATTTCTGAATATCCAGCAAAAGTGGAGTGTAGACTTTCTGGGGATCAGTTCCCTCCTGAGAACAAAAGTTCCTGGAAGGACAGCAGCTTACTCTGAATCTTCTGCAAATCTACCTACTGATTAGAATTTCTGTAATTGTGGAGAGCTTGGGACACTGCAGCTCAGAGCTCAACCACACTTTGTTTTGGGATATCTTTATCACCAATGTTAGACATGCACTGACCAGCTCTGTGCGTAAACTCACATCCTTTGACTGGGCAGTGACTTGGAAATGTACTAACAAACCAATGGATGGCACCAAGTTAGGGGCTTCCAGTGTCACTAGATGGCATCTCAGGCCCATAGCAAAGAATTCCCCACTTTGTTGTAATCTGCAGACTTATTTTCCCCAATGTATTTCAAAATGGGTTGGCTCGTGACTATTCTTTATTCTAGTAATAAAAAAAAATGACGAGATAGTGGCCACGTTGTAACATGGACTTCAGGGTTACCCAAATTTGAGATCAAAGGCTAAGGTCACTCAAATGTGGGTGCAGAATAAACTAGAGCCTGTCTCCTGGCAGGTGAGAGTTGTGTTTCTCTATGGAGAGGTTTTGCTATTAGCCTCAGTGGTAGAGATAGGGATCATCCTCTTTTTTTTTGTCTTCTTATTGCTCATTCCTTTAAAAATGAATTAGACATCAGAATCCTGATGGCTTCAGTTGTATATATCTGTTTATGGTAATGTATATTTTCAACATTCTGAGTCATATTTCCTGCATATTTGTTCACTTTCTATCAATATTATTTTCCTTTACTGTTAGCAGTGAACAGCTCAGACTTATGGCTCTGCTTTCCACTGTGAGGATTAGGAGTAGGAGTAGCTTCCTTCAGCTATGAACTCCAAGTGCATCCACATCTGATCTTGACAGCAAACTCTGGAGTAGCCCTGTCCCTGGGACAGTGACTGAGTCATGAGCAGATAATACAAATAACCCTGGGTGAGACCATACTTGAAGGAACTAACTGGTCATATTCCCTGCTAAAAAGCTCCCACCAAGTGAGTTGACAGCAACTATCGTTCCCAAATGTGTCTTCTTCACTTGGTCGCCTGTCTTGTTAAACCTTGGGTAAGGACTTTGCTTTTGCCTTGTTCAATTCAGACCAAGGCACAATATTCTGAGTTGAGAGGTGGAGGTGAGAAGCATATTTCTCATCCTCATCTTCCCTGTCCTAGGGGATTTGGAGAAGCTGGGGAAAGATGTTCACTGAAGTCGACTTGTTTAGACAGGAAGACCTTGCGCCTGAATGTCTGTGACAGATGTGTGGAACACCAGTAGCTCCAGGTGCAATCTAGGCAGCTGCAGGACAAAGCTTTTCTACTGACAAAGGTGCTCTGGCTTCCCAAACTTGTTGCCTCAGGCCCTGCTTTCTGATATGATCAACAGCAGACACATGACCTCTCAGAGAACAGGGAACTGAAATGACCAAATGAGGATGCCTGACCATTGCTTGCAGTCTAGGAGGATTGAGGCTGATATTAAAGAGGACAGTCAACTGTGGAGAAGGTGGATAGGGAAGTAGAGATGCCGTGATTAATAAGTTGTGCACCACCACCCCCCCGTCTCATGAATTAAAACCTAGTTTGATAACTTACTTTGCACCATTCTGATAAAAGAAATTAGTAAATGGGAGGGACCTGAATGCTGAACAAACCAAGAAGTCTGTTTTCATTAAGAAGGAATGAGGAGACCATATCATGGCCTGTACCTCTGGCATTAGACTTCCACCCCATTAGATTCCAGACCAGCTCCTGAAAACCAGCCCCACATCTCTGGTGGAAATTTTACATTCTACAGAGTCCAGGCCAGCACCCTGAACACCTGGTAAGATCTTCTTAACTCTTCTGGTGTCTTCCCACTTTAACCCCAACTCTTAACACCATATCCTAGCCCAGAACTCTGGAAGAAACCCCTCTTCCACCAGAAGCCAGCGCAGCATCCTGAATCCCAGGTAAGACTGGCCTCTTGAAAACCATATTCCAATTGCCCTTCCTCTCCTTGTCACCATATCCAGGCCCACTCCTCTGGTGGAAGGCTTCCGTCCCATTAAATACCAGGCCAGCTTCTTAGAAACCAGGTAAGCCACCCCCATTTCCCTACTGATAAGAGCCCAACATCACCCCTACTTTCCCCTAATCCTAGTTATACCACCTGGCTCACACCTCTGGTGGAAGCCCCTCTCTCCCCAGAGGCCAGGCCAGCATCCTCAATAAGACTGCTCCTGACATTGTCTACTCTGGCCCGGCCCTGCACTTATTGTTCCTCCTCTGATCATCAACATCCCTGTCCGCACCTCTAGAAGAAGCCTTACTCTCCATCAGAGGCCAGGCCAGAATTCTGATACCCAGAAACCAGACCAGAATCCTGAACCTCAGTGTCTTAGTGTTTCTATTGTTCTGAAGAGACACCAAGACCACAACAACTTGTATAAATACAAACATCTAATGGAGAGGATCACTTATACTTTCAGAGGTTCACTGCACTATCATCATGACAAGCAGCCTGACAGCATGCAGACAGAGCTGGTGCTGGAGGAATAGCTTAGAATTTTACATCAAGTGGGCAACAGGAAGTCATCTGAGACACTGGGCCATATCCTGAGCATAGGAAACCTCAACGCCCACCCCCATATTGACATGTTTCCTTAAACAAGGCCATGCCTACTCCAACAAAGCCATACTTACTAATAGTGTTACTTCGTGAGAACTTATAAGGAACAATTATATTTAGACTACCACATTCCATTGCCTGACAACATAAACTTAATAATATCATAACGCTAAATTCATTTAGTCTAAACTGAAAAACTCCAGAGTCGACCACAGTCTCAACAATGTTTTAAAGTTCTAAGTTTCTTCTGAGATTCATGCAATCTCTTAATTGTAATCCCTTACAAATTCATAGTAAACAGGTCACATCCTTCCAACAGGTAATGACATATGACAGACATTACCATTCCACAAAGCAGTGAAGGGAGTATAGTGAGGACACACTAGACTACTGAAAGACTGACAGCCAGCTGGACAAACTACAAACTCTGCATCTCCATGCCTGATGTCAAGGCACTCCTCAGATCTCCTACTCCGTTCAGCTTTCTTGACTTCAATAGACTTCTTTCTCTTGGGCCGGTTACACTGCCTGTTAGCAGGTCTCCTTGGCAGGTATCCCATGACTCTGACATCTCTAAAACATTGTGACTTCAAGGCAACCCAGGCTTCAATTCCACAGCTTTACACAATGGTCACTAGGCTTCCATTCAGGGACATCCCTGACACATGCCTGGCCTCAGGAGCTTTCACTAGGTGTGGAGCCAAATTCTATAGCCTGTTTCTTCTAGACTTTATTCTAAAGTCTGGACCATTTGCTGAAGCTGCTAAATTTTTCTGCTTACTTGGGTAGAACATGGTCCCATCATTCCATTACATCTTCATCAGTTTTCTGTCCTTAGCTGCCTAAAGTTGGCTATCCTGAAAGTTGCTCTGTAGACCAGTCTGGCCTGAAACTTAGATCCAAAAGCCTCTGCCTTCCAAGTGCTGGAATTAGAGGGGTGCTCTAACACACCTGGCTCAAACTTTTCAATGTTGGTTTTCACAAGTTGGAAACATAGCTGGGTGGGATCTGGCCCTGTGGTTACCACTCTCTATATTCCATTTTTTAAGCCATTTTTCCTTGAACATAGAACGTAACAGTATTCTGCTTCCTTGTGCTATTTTCTCCTCAAAATTAATATTTTATATTTTACCCAGCTCAGTTTACCCCATGTCTTTATAGACCTTCATTGGAGTTACCAGTAATAACTACACGGTGAGTGTATAGTGGACTTTTTTGAGCTGTCTTTTCTTTTTTCTTTTTTTTTTTTTTTTAAGTTTTTCGAGACAGGGTTTCTCTGTGGTTTTGGAGCCTGTCCTGGAACTAGCTCTTGTAGACCAGGCTGGTCTCGAACTCACAGAGATCCACCTGCCTCTGCCTCCCAAGTGCTGGGATTAAAGGCGTGCGCCACCACCGCCCGGCCTGAGCTGTCTTTTCTTAATGGAATTAATTCATTTGCTTTACCAAAGCTTCTCAGTTTCAGGAGGTCCCATTTATTCATTGTTGCTCTCATTGTCTCTGCTACTGGGGTTATACGTAGGAAGTGATCTCTTGTGCCCATGTATTGCAGGCTACTTCCCACTTTCTGTTCTATTAGGTTTAGTGTGGTGGGATTTATATTGAGGTCTTTAATTCATTTGGACTTGAGTTTTGTGCATATCCCCATTTAAATATTAGAAATGGGTTAGATCAATATGTAAGAGCTAGCCAATAAGAGGTTATAACTAATGGGCCAGGCAGTGTTTAAAAGATTACAGTTTCTATGTAATTATTTCGGGTAAAGCTAGCTGGGAAGCGGTCCACCGCTCCTATTACAACATTATTTAATTTAATTTAATGATATTTTATTCATTTAATTTGAGACTACTGTAATGGGACTTTCCCCTGATATCGTCCTGAGCATGTTTATTATTGGTATATAGAAAACAGAATTAGTTGAAATGCTGTCTTTCTATAAGAATATTTCTATCAGGCATAAGCATTTGCAGGTGGAATATTTGGGGCGATTCAAATCTAGCATCATATGGTTTTCAAGTAGGGATAATTTGACTTTTTCCTTTCTTGTTTCTCTTCCTTTTGTTCCTTTATCTTGCCTTTTTTCTAGTGAAATGCAGGCACTGCGTTGAGTAAGAGTGAGCCCTTGGCTCATCCCTGATGTTAGAGGAAATTCTTTCAACCTTCCCAAAGCTAGGACAATGTTGACCTAAAGTCTGTTGTAGGTAGATTTTCCATGTGAAGTTATGTTCCTACTTCAGGACTTTGGAAATTTGTCAAAATCCTTTTCTGCATCTGTTAGGATGATCATATGTGTTCTGTGCTTGAGTGTATTTACATTGGTGTTATTCAGGGAAATCTAAAAATATCATCTTCTGCTGAGATCAGACAGTACCAACGGTCCAAAGAATGACTCACTCAATCTCATCTCTAGAGTGAACCGTGTTCTTCAGGGGCTATTTGCAGAGTGCTGGGTGACTTATGGATAGCTGTGCTTTCCTGAAAGTCACCCACCAGCCTCCAACCAACCACCCTCAGCTTTCCTAGTTCCTTGTTCATGTGACTCTAGTCTAGAGTAGGACATACATAAACCTGACTTCAGGGTGTTATATGCCAACTTAAGCAGTAGGAGGTGACTGACTGGGGACTCAGATAACATAAGGTAAAGAAAATACAGGAGTCCTGTGATTCTATTCTCAGTCATGTTTCATACTTACCAGACATTCTCTTGGGGTTGACAAAGACTGTACAGTCTCTTAGGAAAGGTCGTTTGTTTTGGTACCATCTGGCACAGAGAGCAGAGCAATATGAAGCCTTGATGCAAGATAGAATGATTGTAGCAAAAATTTGGAGGGGCATCTGGAATTCATATGCACTGTTCCATATTTATTGATAAACACATTGGAACATCCTTACATCCCTGAATGTAATCTTCTTCGCCGTAGTGTAAGGTCTGATTTAATGCATTGTTGAATTTGATTTATAAGAACATTTGTACATTATTTTCATTAAGAGCATTTGTGTATATTCATGAGGTAAATTGCCATCAAAATTACTTTTGCTGTTGATGATTCGTTGTGCAGTTTGAGTATCACGTTGATACAACTTTCAAGGCGTGTGATTGGTATTGTTCATTCCTTTTCCATTTCATGGACTAATTTGAGCTGCAGTGCCCTTAGTCCTTTCATGCCCTGGTGGAACTCAGGTTATCCTACCTGATCCTCCCCCTCTCAAATTTGAAACTTTTGTTATTTTTACAGCTCCTTGCCAGCCACTGATCTGTGCCTGTTTTCAATATGCACTTGGTTCCATTTTGTTCAATCAAATGTATGGAGACAGGTATGCAGTTCTTGTAGAACGTTTGAGAGTGAGAAGGAGGCCACCATGATCACTGAAGTACGGGTTGGGATTGACATCATGAAAATAAGGTGCTCATGTATGCAATGGTCAAAGAAAATAATAAGTGTTGCAAAACAAAAAGATTGTCTCTACCCTCAGCATGGGTCGCCCTCTTGACCCACACCCTGCTACGTTCCATCTTCAGTGTGCTGGCTGTTCACATTTTCCACCCACATATTTCAGTGTTCAAAATTCTGAGGGACTGCATGCTTCCATTCAGCTTTGCAGCTGGATATTCTTATCCTAGCAGGATCAAGCTGCTCTTAAAAACCACATAAACTCCTGTGTCATCAGAGTGGAAGGGATGGTCCTGCCCCACACCGGCTGCAACACTATGGGAGCAGGCCCTACACCTCTCCATGTCACCAGAGTAGTGCTACCCAGTGGGTGGGAACATGGGTGACCCTTATCAGAGGATGTGGGATTGGGAGAGCTGGTCCTGCCCCATCGTCTGACAAGGGTTAGCAAGGGTGCGGGAAAGATGCCCTTCCTTACAGTGTGAATTTTAATTGGTCTTAATAATAAAAACCTGGTGTTAGACTTTGGGGTAAATGCTACTAGATCAGAGAGACAAAGAGCAATTTACAGCCACCCCCTTCCTCACCAACTCCTTAGTCTTAAAGTCCTGTCTTCTCCTGCCTTATATTACTGTCTCCACCTTCATAGTGCAGGGATTAAAGGCATGAATTTCCACCAACTGGCTCTATTTTTCTTTTACTTAGAATGGATCAACCTCATATAACTCAGTGTGGCCTTGAACTCCTGATCTAAGTCCTTCCTATTCAATTGTGCTGGGTTTAAAGGCCTATGCCACCCCTACCTGATCTATGACTAACCAGTGGCTAATGCCACCCTCTGATCTTTAAGCAAGCTATATTTGTTAGAGCACAAACAAGATTTCATCACAATGAATTAAATGCCCCCTCACTCCTTGTGACCTGCAGCAAACCAGAGCTGACCTGTCCCCTCAACAAATGCAGCACTAGGGAGTGTAGGCCCTGCCCCTCTCCGGGGAAAAACAGTAGAGCTGACCATGTTGCTGTGGGGACAGGTGAGCAAACTCTGAGAATGTAAGGGTGAATGATCCAGTCCCGGAACTTCATCTAACACACAGTGTCATGAGCAAGGGACAGAAGCCCCCTCAGCACACCTCAAGGCCCTTGGAAGGTGGAGGAGCTGTCCATGTGGTCAGAAGACATAGAGTGCTGGCGTTATCCCTGCCTCTCACCAGCTGCAGCAGCCTGCAGAGTGGACCTTACACATGGCCTGAGCAACACAATAGTGCTGACCCTGGTGGTACAGGTGGGCTGGCCCAGAGCACAGAAGACCAGGACAAACAACCTCAACCCCTGCTGCTCACTGCATAGGTGAGCTACCTGGGGTGTTGCTGGAAAGCTCACACTTGTTTTGAGGGTGAGAGAGACCTGGCAGGCTGACCAACCCAGCAACTCCCCAGACCCCAAAACATAGCTAAGTGTAGACCCATCCCAACACCCACCCCTTCTGTGATCTCCTGGAGCACATGAAAGGGCCAGCCCTGCAGACCCAAAGTTACAGGATCTTCATGACAAAGGCAACAACAGTGAAAAGGCCAGCCCTGCAGACCCAAAGGATCTTCATGACAAGGACAACAACAGGATATTCAAGAGGAGCTCTAGGGAGAGATGGTGTAGCAAAAACCAGAGTCCTGGGACCAGACCATTCAATGACTCATTGTCCAGAACACTTGCAAGTGTATATGGACTAGAAGTTTGACTGTGTGACTCCCTGAGTCACTAAAGCTTCCGCTATGAGACTTTCAATTCCTTTCTTCCTCATTTCTTTTCTTGTAATTTTTGTCTTCCTTTTTTTTTTTTGGTGGGGGGAGTTAGTAAGGTCAGCGGGGTGATTGGAAGGGAGGGGGATATAAGTGGGATTGGGATCCATGAAGCAAAACCTACAAGGCAAAATTAAAAATGTTAAGTTGGCTCTGGAAGTTCCTTCATTGTATAAGATTGTTTTGGCTATCCTGGGGTTTTTTGTTTTTCCATATAAAGTTGATTATTGTTCTCTCAAGGTCTGTGAAGAATTTTGTTGGGAATTTGAGAGATATTGCTTTGAATCTATAGATTGCATTTGGTAGAACTGCCATTTTTACTATGTTGATCCTACCCATCCAAGAGCATGGGAGATCCTTCCATTTTCTGGTGTCCTCTTCAGTTTCTTTCTTCAAAGCCTTAAAGTTCTTGTCAAACAGATCTTTCACTTCCTTGCTTACTGTAACCCCAAGATACCTTATGCTATTTGTGGCTATCGTGAAAGGTGAAGTTTCTCTGATCTCCCTCCTCTACTTTATCCTTTGTGTATAGGAGGGCTACTGATTTTTGTAGTTGATCTTGTATCCTGCCACATCACTGGTGGTATTTATCAGCTGTAGGAGTTCTCTGGTAGTGTTATTGGGGTCACCAATGTACACAAACATATCATCTGCAAATAATGAAAGTTTGACTTCTTCCTTTTCGATTCGAATCCCCTTGATCTCTTTATTTTGTCTTATTGCTATTGCTAAAACTTCAAGCACTGTGTTGAAGAGATATGGTGAGAGTGGACAGCCTTGTCTTGTTCCTGATTTTAGTGGAATGGCTTTGAGTTTCTCTACATTTAATTTGATATTAGCTGTTAGTTTGCTGTATAGTGCTTTTTATTATATTTAGATATGATCCTTGTATCCCTTACCTCTCCAAGACCTTTATCATAAAGGGGTGTTGAATTTTGTCAAATACTTTTTCAGCATATAATGATGAACCCAAAGAAAAACATATATAGATCTTCCTGGAAATTAGAAGCAAATAAGATTGCCAGGCAAAAGTTGGGAGCATGGGGGTGAGGATAGGGGTGGGGGTAGGTTTGGAGGAAGGGGAGAGGGGGAGAGAGAAGGGAGAAAGGAAACTCTGGAGAGAGCTTGGGGGAGGGGAAGGGTGGAGATGGAGGAAGGGCAGATATAGGAGCAGGGAAGAAGATATCTACATTAAGGGAGTTATTTTAGGGTTGACAAGAGACTTGGCTCCTAAGGGGATCCCAGGCTTCTGTGAGATTGTCCCCAGATAGGTCCTTGGGCAGCAGAGGAGAGGGTGCCTGAACTGGCCTTGCCCCACTGTCACGCTGATGATTATCTCGAATATCACCATATAATCTTCGTCCAGCTACGGATGGAGAGAGAGTCAGAGACCCTCATCAGAGCAATGGACTGAGCTCCCAAGGTCCAGTTGAAGGGCAGAAGGAGGGAGAAGATGAGCCAGGAAGTCAGGACTGTGAGGGGTTGGTCCACCCACTGAGACAGTGTGCCTGTTCTAATGGGAGCTCACAAAATCCATCTGGACCAGGACTGAAAGAGCATGCAATAAAACCGGACTCTCTAAATGTGGCTGACAATTGGGGCTGACTGAGAAGCCATTGATAAAGGCACTGGGACTTGTTTCTACTGCATGTACTGGCTTTTTGGGACCCTAGTCTGTTTGGATGCAAAGCTTCCTAGGCCTCCATGTAGGGGGGCAGGGCTTGGACTTCCCAGAGGGCAGGGTTCCCTGCCTTCTCTTAAGGAGTGAGAGGGAGGGAGAAGAAGGACTGGGGGAGATGGGAGGAAGTATAAATGTTTTAATGGAATAAATAAACAAACAAATAAAAAACACAGAAATAAATAATGTTAAGTTGGGAACCTAATATGAAATTGGACCTAGAATTATAAAACAAACCCATTTCATAACTACAATACCCCTGGAAATGAGCACATCCATCAGAACAGAGACGATTATGTAGCCATCTCTGTGGGAAGACAGATTTCTTTTCACTGGGACTAATACAAAATACCTGTATTTTTTCATGCTGCTTAACCTCCTAACGTCTTTTCATTCAATTTCACAACTTTGTCAGATAACCTCAGAGTGAATAAAGTTTCTCCTAGCCCCCCAAACATAATACATTTACTTATCTATTAAATATTTGTCACCATGTGTGTGTATGTGTCTGTGTGTGTCCTATATTCAAGCCTGTGGGCTTCTCATGGTGAACATGGACAAGTCAGAGTAAAACACCTGGTAGTTGTTTCCCTTCTTAATACCATGTGGGTCTCTACCATCAAGCTGAGGTTGTCATTGGTGGCAAAAGGCTTTCTTACCAACAGTCTCACTTGTGTGTCATCTTGGAGACCCCCAGGGTTCTTTTCCCAGCATCCCTCAGTGTTTGCCCAAGTACACTTGCATCCACAGTCATATCCACGTTGCTCTCAGGTCAGCCATTCACATAGGCACACTGGATGGGGCCTGTTTGCAACCTGGAGAATTAATAGTTCTGAATGTAGCCAGTCAGCAGTAGACCAGACATTTAATCCCGTCAATTGGGGCAGAGGCAGATGGATCTCTGTGAGTCTGAGGCTAGCCTGATCTACAGAGAGAGTGTCAGGATAGGCTCCAAGGTACACAGTGAAACCATGTTTCACAAAACAAAAAAAAATTAAATCTGAATATTATGGTATCCCAGCAGCAAGAGTGGAGTGTAAAGTTTCTGGGGATCAGTTCTCTACTGAGAACAAAGTTCTTGAAAGAACAGCAGCTTACTCTGAACTTTCTGCAAGTCTACCTACCTTTTAGAATTTCTGTTATAGTGGAGAGCTAGGGACACTGCAGCTCAGAGCTCAACCACACTTTGTCTTGGGATATCTTCATCCTCCATGGTAGACATTCACAGACCAACCCTGTGCCCGACCTCACATCCTGTGACTGGCACGTGACTTGGAAATGTACTAACAAACCAATGGGTGGCACCAAGTTAGGGGCTTCCTGTGTCCCTAGATGGCATCTCTGGACCATAGCACAGCTTTCCCCACTGTATTGCAATCTGTGGACTTATTCATTCCAACGTATTTCTAAACGACTTGGTTCTTGACTATTCTTTATTCTAGTAATATAAAAACATGATGAGACAGTGGCCACGTTCAAACATGGAATTCGAGGTAACCCGAATTTGAGATCAAAGTCTAAGGTCACTCAAATGTGTGTGCAGAATAAACTAGAGCCTGCCTCCTGGCAGGTGAGAGTTGTTTCTCTGTGGAGTGGCTTCTCCACCAGCCTCGGTGGTAGAGTTAAGGAGTAGCCTCTTTTCTTTATCTTCTTACTGAACTTTCCTTTAAAAATGAATTGGACATCAGAATCCTGACGGCTACAGTTGTATGTCTGTGTTTATTGTAATGTATATTTTCTACATTCTGAGTCATATTTCCCGCATATTTGTTCATTTCTATGAATATATATGTTCACTGTTAGCAGTGAACAGCTCACACTTATGGTCCTGCTTTCCACTGTGAGGATTAGGAGTAGCTTCCCTCAGCTATGAACTCCTAGTGTATCCACATCTGATCTTGACAGCAAACTCTGGAGTAGCCCTGTCCCTGGGACAGTGACTGAGTCATGAGCAGATAATGCAAATAACCTTGGATGAGACCATACTTGAAGGAACTAACTGGTCAGATTCCCTGCTAAAAAGGTCCCACCAACTCAGTTGACAGATTATCTCCTTCCCAAACGTGTCTTCTTCACTTGGTCGTCTATCTTGTTAGATCTTGTGTAAGGACTTTTGCTTTTGGCATGTTCAATTCAGACCAAGGCACAATATTCTGAGTTGAGAGCTGGAGGTGAGAAGCAAATTTCTCACCCTGATCTGCCCTGTCCTAGGGGATTTGGAGAAGCTGGGGAAAGATGTTCACTGAAGTCGACTTGTTTAGACAGGAAGACCTTGCGCCTGAATGTCTGTGACAGATGGTGGAACACCAGTAGCTCCAGGTGCAAGCTAGGCAGCTGCAGGACAAAGCTTTTCTACCAACAAAGGTGACTCTCTGGCTTCCCAAACCTCTTGCCTCAGGCCCTGCTTTCTGATTTGACCAAGAGCATACACATCACCTCTCAGAGAACAGGGAACTGAAATGACCAAATGAGGATGCCTGACCATTGCTTGCAGTCTAGGAGGAGTGAGGCTGATATTAAAGAGAACAGTCAACTGTGGAGAAGGTGGATAGGGAAGTAGAGATGCCGTGATTAACAAGTTGTGCCCCCCCCCCCGTCTCATGAATGAAAACCTAGTTTGATAACTTACTTTGCACCATTCTGATAAAAGAAATTAGTAAATGGGAGGGACCTGAATGCTGAACAAACCAAGAAGTCTTTTTTCATTAAGAAGGAATGAGGAGACCATATCAGGGCCTGTATCTCTGGCATAAGCTTTCCACCCCATTAGATTCCAGACCAGCTCCCTGAAAACCAGGCCCACATCTCTGGTGGAAATTTCCCATTCTACAGAGTCTAGGCCAGCACTCTAAACATTTGGTAAGATCTTCCCAACTCTTCTGCTGTCTTCCCAATTTAATCCCAACCCTTGGCACCATATCGTAGCCCAAAACTCTGGAAGAAACCCCTCTTCCACCAGAGGCCAGGCTAGCATCCTGAATCCCAGGTAAGACTGCACCCCCCCACCATGCCCATTCTTGAGAACCATATTCCAATTGCCCTTCCTCTCCTTCTTATCATATCCCGGCCCACTCCTCTGGTGGAAGGCTTCCATCCCATCAAACACCAGGCCAGCTTCTTGGAAACCAGGTAAGCCACCCCCATTTCCGTATTGATAAGTGCCCAACATCACCCCTACTTTCCCCTAAATCCTAGTTATACCACCTGGCTCATACCTCTGGTGGAAGCCCCTCTTTCCCCAGAGGCCAGGCCAGCATCCTCAATAAGACTGCTCCTGACATTGTCTACTCTGGCCCTGCCCTGCACTTATTGTTCCTCCTATGATCTCCAACATCACTGTTCGCACCTCGAGAGGAAGCCTTCCTTTCCATCAGAGGCCAGGCCAGAATCCAGAATTCTGATAATGAATTGTCCTTTGGCTTACTTCTGAAACTCTCTCTCTCTCTCTCTCTCTCTCTCTCTCTCTCTCTCTCTCTCTCTCTGTATAGATATAGATATTAAGGAGAGTAAGGACTCAAAAGAAGAAGGCCTTATTTTCCCAGAATCAGGAGATAATCTCTGGAGGAAATCAAGCTGAAAATCAGAGCTCACCTCTCTGACTTCTTGAATCACCTCTGCTTGAGCCCAGTGAAGCTTCCTGTGTTAGACCAGAAATAACAAGGAAAATGGTGTTCCTCACACACGCTAGACCTACAGGACATGCAGCCATCTGGTGGGACACTGAATTCCTCGGGAACCACTACAGGGAAGGATTTCCAACCTTCTTGTCTTCACATACCTGACCATGTGGGCTGCAGAGACCTAGGCTCTCACCTGACCCTCCCCCACACATCACCAAGTGGTACCTGACAGAGCCAGCTGAATCTCAGAAGTTCACTTTTCAGGTCAGAGGAGCTGTGCCAGCAATTATCTACACACCCACGGATTTCTGCTGTTCTCAACCCTGGCCAAAAGGCTGCTTTTGCAGTGGGTAGTGGTGAATGCAGAATCTCATCCCTGGTCAAACTGCATGTGTTTATCATTCACCTGTCCTGCCTGCCCCAGGGTATCTATGTCTCTCTGTGGATTCCCCCTTTTAGTCCAGATCCTATTTCTTCATACAGGTATCTATAAAGAAAAGCCTTAGCCATGAAGCACACTATTGTTACATCTGACTATATTAGTACCAAGAATTTCTCCTGTTAACACAATACGGTGCACAGCAGGTAAAATTCAAGCAACAAGGCCCTGTTAACGCAATACAGTACACAGCAGGTAAAATTCAAGCAACAAGGCCCTGAAGGTAATCCTGTGTCTACACACAGGACTGCAGTTTACTGAGATCAGCAGTCACAAAATGGGAACCAGAACCTATGCAGCTTAGGAGTTTAGTTTGTACCAGGCCTTGCACAGAAGAGAGTAGTATCCTGAGTGCCGATCACTTTGAGATGGGAAAATTCTTTGGATGTTTGGTGTCCCTGATGAAAAGGGTTTCTGTGTTGCTAGTGGAAAGACACTTGCAACAGAAAACAAGCTGGGACATTCTGAGATCCTGTCTCTGATAACAACACCCCTTCCCCGTGACAACAACGCAGTTTGTCAACGTTTGTAAAGCTGGTGCTGTGCACAGTCACAGAGCAGACAGGCTTCTCCTGATGAAGACACAAAAATGCTCATGATCACAATAAAACCACTGGAAAGACCCTCTCTGTGTGTTTACTGTAGAATGGGGGGACATGGTCACCGTGCCCTAAGCCCATGGCTGAGTGCTCTCATTGATGTCGGGGATTTATCACATAAGGTCCTGAGAGGCTACATGGATGGGCCTGGCATATAAAATACAATGCAGAAGAAGGGAAGCGATCTACAAATAGAAACATGTGGTATGGTTTCTACTACATAGCTCCATATAAACTGCATTGTTTATGGAATTGCACCCTACAGCATTCCAAGCAGGGAGACCTGAGGAGCTGGCTGGACTTTCCAGATTTCATTATCAATTGCTTCAACCGCCAGGTTTCACACCTGTAGGTGGAAGGGTGCCAGTCAGTTTTGGCCCCATTTTTTCTTCGGACTCCTGTACCAGGAGGGCTAAAGACCAAGTATGTGAAAAACTTAGACCCAGGACATGGCTCACAGGAACCAATTTCGAGGAGTGTATGTGTGCGCTTGTAGCAGGCATCTACTCAGTAATGGTGTGTGTGTATCTGTGTGCTTGGAGCAGACATCTCCTCAAATGATGTGAGTGAGAGTGTATGTGAATGTGTCTGTGTGCTTGGAGTGGGCATTTCCTCAGAAATGGTGTGAGTGAATGTGTGTGTGTGTGTGTGCTTGGAGCAGGCATCTCCAGCAGAAATGGTAGCAGCCTTAAGGTAGACCATTTCCTGCGGGTAATACAGTTTATGCTGTCCGAAGTTTTCTCCTCGGCCCAGCAGCACACAACTTCCAAGGCAGGAGAAAGGCCAGGGAAGAGGCTGAGCTCCTGGAGGGGCCACAGGACGCTGATCTGCTGCCCACTGGGAGGTAGGGGTTCAGGTTGCCCTCCCTGGCTGGGTGTGTGGGAGCCTCAGCAGCCTCCTGGAGGAACTGTCATTCTCCCCGCACTTGGGAAGACCTCGGTTACTTTGTAAGCCAAGTGTGGAAGTTATTTCCCCGCGCCAGACTCTGCCTCTGGGCCGTCTCTGGTGCTCCAGAGACACGGTACCAGAATATTTAAATCACTGTGGCGTTAAATACGTTTTAATATCTGATAGGGCCAGTTTCTGCGCATTGCACTTTTTTTTTTTCCTTTCAGGAACGTGTTCGGGCCCGCGGCAGGGGGCGGGGTCGCGCCTCCGCCTCGGCTCTGGTTCCAGCCGAGCCTCACCGACGCCGAGATGGAAATCCCGAGGCTGCTCCCGGCTCGCGGGACACCACAGGGCGGCGGCGGCGGCGGCTGCTGCCCCGCGGGTGGCGGCGGGGTGCCCCGAGCCCCGGACTCTCTGGCTTGTCAGGCCCCCACGCGCCGCCTCCTCCTGCTCCGGGGGGCCCAAGATGGCGGGCCGGGGCCGCGGAGCGCAGAGGCCCAGAGGGCCTCACGGGGCCTGGGCCCGAGCCCTAGCGCGAACCGCTTGGCGCCGAAGCCGGATCCCCGGAGCCGCGGCGGCGGAGGAGGAGGCAGAGGCGGCGGCGGCGGCGACGACTTCTTCCTGTTGCTGCTCGACCCGGTGGGTGGCGACGTAGAAACGGCGGGCGCGGAGCAGGCCGGAGGGCCGGTGCGGAGGGAGGAGGCCGGGGCAGGCCCGGGACCAGAGCGGCGCGCGAGCGGCGCGGCGAACCCCGCGGGCCGGCCCGAGCCGGGGCCCCGGCGCCCGTCGGCCGCGCCGGCTCCGTCGCCGCTCCCCGCGGCGGGCCCGTGCCCGGGCCCCGGTCCCGGCCCCGGCCCCGCGGCGGCCTTCGCGGGCACCATCACCATCCACAACCAGGACTTGCTGCTGCGCTTCGAGAACGGCGTCCTCACCCTGACCACGCCCCCGCTGCCCGCCTGGGAGCCGGGGGTCGCGCCGGTCCCGCAGCCGCAACCCGGGGTCCCCGGCGGCCCCGGAGGCCCCGGCGGCCCGGACGGCCCGCAGGCCGGCTACCCGCCCGCCGCCGCGGCCGCCGCCGCCGCCGCGGCCGCCGGCTCCTCGCAGCTGGGCGACTGCCCCGAGCTGCCACCCGACCTCCTGCTGGCCGAGCCGGCGGAACCCGCGCCCGCGCCGGCGCCTCCGGAGGAGGAGGAGGCCGAGGCCCCGGCCGCGGCCCAGAGCCCCCGCGGGCCTCTCGGCCCGGGCCCGGGCGTGCTGCTCTACCTGTGCCCGGAGGCTCAGTGCGGCCAGACCTTCGCCAAGAAGCACCAGCTGAAGGTGCACCTGCTGACGCACAGCAGCAGCCAGGGCCAGCGGCCCTTCAAGTGCCCCCTGGGCGGCTGCGGCTGGACCTTCACCACCTCCTACAAGCTCAAGAGGCACCTGCAGTCGCACGACAAGCTGCGGCCATTCGGCTGCCCGGTGGAGGGCTGCGGCAAGAGCTTCACCACCGTGTACAACCTCAAGGCGCACATGAAGGGGCACGAGCAGGAGAACTCCTTCAAGTGCGAGGTGTGCGAGGAGAGCTTCCCCACGCAGGCCAAGCTCAGCAGCCACCAGCGCAGCCACTTCGAGCCCGAGCGGCCTTACCAGTGCGCCTTCTCCGGCTGCAAGAAGACCTTCATTACCGTGAGTGCCCTGTTCTCTCACAACCGCGCCCATTTCAGGGAACAGGAACTCTTCGCCTGCTCCTTCCCGGGCTGCAGCAAGCAGTACGACAAGGCTTGCCGCCTCAAGATTCACCTGCGGAGCCACACGGGAGAGCGGCCTTTCCTTTGCGACTTTGATGGCTGCGGCTGGAACTTCACCAGCATGTCCAAACTCCTGCGACACAAGAGGAAGCACGACGACGACCGCAGGTTCACCTGTCCCGTGGAGGGCTGCGGCAAGTCCTTCACCAGGGCCGAACACCTCAAGGGCCACAGCATCACCCACCTGGGCACGAAGCCCTTCGTGTGCCCCGTCGAAGGCTGCTGTGCCAGGTTCTCTGCCCGCAGCAGCCTCTACATCCACTCCAAGAAGCACTTGCAGGACGTGGGCACCTGGAAGAACCGATGCCCGGTCTCCACCTGCAACAAACTCTTCACGTCCAAGCACAGCATGAAGACCCACATGGCCAAGAGGCACAACCTCAGCCAGGACCTCTTGGCCCAGCTCGAAGCCGCCAACTCTCTCACGCCCAGCAGTGAACTGGCCAGCCAGGGGCAGAGCGATCTCAGCAGCCCCGAGCTGGTGTCTCTCTTCTCGGATGCGCCCGGCCACAGTTCTGCCGCGGTGCTGGACACGGCCCTGGTCAACTCTGGCATCTTGACTATTGACGTGGCCTCTGTGAACTCCACTCTCGCAGGAGGTCTCCCTGCCGAGAACAGTAACCATTCCTTGGGGCCAGCGGCGGACCCCCGGGCCCTGAGGGCCCCCAGTGACCTTCCCCAGGGTCTGGATACCTCTCTCTTCTTCGGAACCTCGGTGGCCGCTTATCAGCAGAGCCCCTTAGACATGGACGATGTCCCCGGGGGAAGCGTGGGGGGGCTCTTTGGCTCCCTGGCCCTGAAAAACTCAAGCCTGGAGCCCCAAGCTTTGACACCCAGCAATAAGTTAACCGTGGACACGGAAGCTCTGACTCCCTCCAGCACCCTTTGTGAAAACAGTGTCTCGGAACTGCTGACCCCTGCCAAAGCCGACTGGAACGTGCATCCCGACTCTGACTTCTTTGGGCACGAGGAAGAGACCCAGTTTGGATTCTCCAACCCAATGGGAAGCCACGGTTCTCAGAAAGAAACAGATCTCATCACGGTGACTGGCACCCCGTTTTTGGTATGAACCTACTCTGCCCTGCCTGCCCAGCCCTGCCCTGCCCTGTCGTGCCCTGCCGTGCGGCTCACTTTTATCACACTCTGGTCTGAGGACGTTCTGGAAGGAGGGCTTCCGTGCAGTCGTTTCTTGCTGCTTTGCAGAGGAACGCGTCTGTGGACTACAAATTTAGAGATTTACATTCTCATCCTGGGCCTGGAACTCATGAGTTCTGTGACCCTCAGCAAGTCTCCCAACCTAGCTGAGCCTTACTTCATTATTTATAAAAGTATCATTTTGTGTAGATTGTTTCTATTTTCTTTTCTTTGTATTCCCTTGATGTAATTTTTAGGGTATTTTTTAGTGGTTACATTTGATTCTAATGTAATGAAAAGGGCTATGATCCCTTTGAACATTAAATGGTCAGTGCTAGGTGAACTGGTGTTTTTAAGTTTTAATATAAATAATACCTCATTTTCACAACATCCATAATAGCAGTAGAATGTAAAAATACAGAGTATTATTTGGTTCTTTGTCAGTTTTCTTGTGTTGCCTAGAAATTGGAGGGTTTATTTTCGTTTTTGAAAAATGTCAGGGTTTTGCTGTATTATAAGCATAGCTTAAAACATCGCCTAGTTACCATTGAAAAAGTGGCCTTATATTAGTGATTTCGTCTTGCTGAGCCTTACTTTCCGAGCTTTATAGTCGTCGTGAAAATGAGCATTGTTCTCATGGATTTGGATCAATTTTATGCTTGGGATTGTTACTGGGGGAAAATATGTTTTCACTTTTGTCAGTCTCCAGTTTTCTCCCCCCCCCCCATTTCACTTCTTAAAGTGTTAGACAACAAAAGTTAACAGAAAGTTAACAAATGTTTATGTCATAGTTTTGCAACCAGTAAACGTTTATGAGCATTAAGCAAACATGGGAATTTGTTCCTTCCACAGATGGTGGAGGACTTTCTCTACAGTGTTCTTAGTTAACATTGGTCACAGTTCCATTTGTCAAGTACTAGTGTCTGCTCTGAATCAATGCCAGCTCTCAGCCTGGTTCTACTAGTCTAATAAAATTGGAGAACGGACCAGAAGGAGATGTTCATTTCTCTATCCGGGGCCCTCATTCCTAGCCCTCTCTGGAATGGCAGGCTTGCTGTGCATTCTGAAATACTGTCAATTATAACACGACTGTAGCATTCTATGATTTATATAGAAATTTATCTAATATATTTGATTGTTATAATCGTGATGAGAAAGCGTGACTTTCATCTGATACTAAACCTTTCCTGGCCTATGACAGATGGAGTTCACTTAGTAACTATTATTTGTGTTTCAAATAAGAGGACATATTTCTACCTCTCCCATTCTGCTCTCTTGAGTTCCATCGTCATTTTGTTTAGGAGCAATTCTTTTATTCCTCCTAAGTAAATACTTCTACCCTTATGCTGTTCTGTTTCACTCCTTACTATCATCCTTGCTATATGCACCAGTGTGTGCCATGCTCCTACCTTTTTCTCTAATTTGACACTTATTTTGGTCACCTTTTTCTTACATGATCTAATTTTCGTCACAATAATTTCTGCAGCCAGTGTGTGCACTGAGAAGGTATTTCTGAATCCAGATTGCAAGCATGTCTATAGGAGTCAGGTGATAATGGGGTTCTTTCTTTCTGGAAAGTCTAATGACAAGGACCTCTCTAAATTTGTTCACCGTGTTTTCTACTAGCAAATAGCCATTGTGAAATACTCCAATTCAATACTTGGAGTTTTCATGAGACTACTTGAGGAAAACAGTTTTCCAGTACCTTGGCAATATATAATTTGCCACTTTGAAATGCATTATGTACTTTCTTTATAATTTTTAAATTGGTTGAACCTATTGAGTGAAAAGGTAAAAAGTATACATTAATTTATAATTTAAAGAAGTATTCAGAATTTTAGTGTGCCCAAGCATCAATAATATTATTCCCTTAGCACTTTGAAAAGACTGTAAAGACTATTTTAGAAATACATTTTCATGACTTAAAACAAACATTTCTCATTTTATTTGGAAGGACTGCAAAGGCCTGAGGTAAACACACATTTCATAAGCATTTATTAAGATATATAACCATAAAGATTTTTTAAAGTGTCATTTAAATTCTTTTACATTTCTTCACTTAAAACTATAATATTACCTATGGTCTATAGAATTTCCAAAGGATAAATTTTAATTTCTTGATGATAAGAATCATGTTATTATTATGCTTTCTCAGCCTGATGGTGGAATGACTGGAATTGCAGTCAGAAACGTGACTGCAAACATAATGGCTGTACTTCTGTTCTTAACATAAATTTGACATTTTAAAAATGACGAGTCATGAGTTAATCTCCTTTGCCTTTTGTGTTTTTCATCCTTTCTTGATTGATTAAAGCTTGCCAATTAATTGTGTTAATAACAATGTCTTATAGGAAGGTTGTTTTCAAAGGGTCCTGTTGAACCAATTTGATCATATAAAATATGTTAAGCTTGATATGTTGCCACGTATTTCATTATAATATTAAATAATTCAAAGTCTTGAGTAGTAGAAATAAAATTTGATAGATTGTCAGGTCATCTTTCAGAAAATGCTTCATATTTTCATCTAGAAAAGAAAAGGACTTAGTATAACAGTATATTTAGAATATTATCTCTCTGGAGCAATTCATAATCCTTTAGTATTAAACATATACACATGAGTTTTTAATAATGCAAAAACATAACATATGTACCTCACTCAAAATATGCCATAATTGAAATGTAAAACTGGATTAAATTGTATATGTATATTGCTTTTGAAACGTACAGGATTTTTTCCTTCCACTTTTGTTTTTGTTTTTCGAGACAGGGTTTCTCTGTAGCTTTGGAGCCTGTCCTGGAACTAGCTCTTGTAGACCAGGCTGGTCTCGAACTCCCAGAGATCCACCTGTCTCTGCCTCCCAAATGCTGGGATTAAAAGTGTGTACCACCACCGCCCGGCTCCTGTCACATTTTTTTTTTTAAAGGCAGAAAGGATTCATTTTTTCTCACAGTTCCATAGTATTATCCACCATACTGGAGAAGTTAAGGAGCAGGAACTCGAGGGATCTGAACACAGCACATATGTCATCAGGAACAGAGAACAAGGAATGAGTGAGGGCTTACTCATGATTTCTCCACTTCCACAGTTCAAGATCCTCTTCTCAGGGATTGGTATCCCCACCCAAAATTAAGATGGAACTTCTACATCAGTTAACCTAATCAACACAATCCCCCAAAGGATCCCAGAGCCCATCCTCCTGGTAATCCTAGATTCTGTCAAGTTGGGTGCCAGTACTTACCATTACAGAATGGCATTCCACAAAGGTTGGGGATAAAAGATGTTATGTCCATCTGCTTTCTGATGTACAGAGTTCTCATGGATAGCTCATACTTGTTACTATTATCCTCATTTTACAACTGAAAAATATGAAATGCTAAGAAGTTTATGGGATTTTCATAACATAATTGTTACAAGTGGTTAGGTTTGTTGTAGTTGCAAAATACTTCCAGAATCCAATCTGATGATGGTTCTAAGCACAATACACTATTGTGGTGTTATGGTTGGTAGAGACCTAGAAATGATAGTTTCTCCAAATCTGATTTTATGTACAGGAATAGAGTGTTTATTTGGTTGTAAATTACCCCTGAAATTGTTCTAAAACTATTTGCAATCATGGATATAGATGGCCTATAACAATATTTCAAAATTTTCCAGATCTGTTCAGTGATCCAGAAAGATATTTTAAGAATACACATCCTTGCCCTTAAAAGTATAAAATATTCTTATTTGTATAGAAAACTAAGACTAAGGCTGATAATGAGTATTTTAATTGCTCATGAGATAGCTGGAATTATCTACTATAAATATCTTATAAACAAAAATGTAATTATTTTCCTCAAGCCACCATCATTTTTCAGTGTAAATTTTGTATTACATTATATATAATTCAATTTTCAAATTATTAATTTTATTTTTGAGATTATAATTATATAATTTTTTCTTTATGATGAATTTAACTCTATGAAACTGTGATTCCTTGCCTGTCTAAAACACGTGATGGTCTAATAATGAGCTGAATGGCCAATAGCAAGGCAGGAGAAAGGATAGGCAGGGCTGACAGGTAGAGAGTATAAATAGGAGAAATCTGGGAAGGAGAAGCAAGAAAACAAGGAGAAGAGGATGTCAGGGGTCAGTTACACCGCCAGCCACAGAGTAAGAGTAAAAGTAAGATACACAGAAGTAAGAAAAGGAAAAAAAAACAGAGGGATAATTTAAGAAAAGCTGATTAGAAACAAGCCATGCTAAGACTGGGAATTTATAAAAAAAAGAATAAGACTCCGTGGTGATTTATTTGGGAGCGGGTGGTGGGCCTCCCAAAAAACCCAAAAGAGTAAAGACTGCTTAAGATTAAAAAAAAAAATCAATAAAACTCCTTGTTCTTCATTTTTTATTGGATTATTTGTTCTTTTGATACCAATTTCTTGAGTTCTTTGTATATTTTGGAGATCAGATCTCTGTCTGATGTGGAGTTAGTGAAGTTCTTTTCCCATTCTGTAGGCTGTCATTTTGTCTTGTTGATCATGTCCTTTGCTTTACAGAAGCTTTTCAGTTTCAGGAGGTCCCATTTATTAATTGTTTCTCAGTGTCTGTGCTGCTCGGGTTCTATTTAGGAAGTCATCTCCTGTGCCAATGCATACAAGTGTACTTTCCACTTTCTCTTCTATAAGGTTCAGTGTGGCTGGCTTTGTGTTGAGGTCTTTGATCCATTTGGACTTGAGTTTTGTGCATGGTGATAGATATGGGTCTATTTTCATTCTTTTACATGTTGATATCAAGTTATGCCAGCACCATTTGTTAAATATGCTTTCTTTTTTCTGTTTGATATTTTTTGCTTCTTTGTCAAAAATCAGGTGTTTGAAGGTGTGTGGATTAATATCCAGGTCCTTACACAATGGAGTACTACACAGCAGAAAAAAATAATGACATCCTCAATTTTTCAGGCAAATGGATGGAGCTAGAAAACATCATTTTGAGTGCAGTAACCCAGATCCAGAAAGACAATTATCACATGTACTCACACATAAGTGGTTTTTAAACATAAAACAAAACCAGCCCACAAATCACAATCTCAGAGAACCTAGACAACAATGAGGACCCTAAGAGAGACATGCATAGATCTAATCTACATGGGAAGGAGAAAAAGACAAGATCTCCTGAGTAAATTGGGAGCATGGGGACCCTGGGAGAGGGTTGAAGGGGAGGGGAGAAGTAGGGAGAGGAGTAGAGAAAAATGTAGAGCTCAATAAAAATAAAAAATGAAAACCCTCTTCGGGTTACAGCCCCATTTTTGAATGGGTCATTTGGGTTTTGTTTATTCTTTTTGTTTTTGACTCTATAGTTTTAAGTAAAGATAAAATGATTCCTAGAGACCTCATCAAACAACCTTGGTATTATTTGCCCCTCGACTTTACTTCTTCTGTACAGACCCCTCATCTGGAACCCTCTTCCTGTTTTTTTTTTTTTTTTTTTTTTTTTTAATTTTTCACCTTATGTGAACGCAATAACAATTTAAACTTGGAATCCTATTGTATATTTAAGCAGCATAATGAAAAAGAAAAAGCACTAACCCCTGGTGTCATTTACTTAAGAGTGGGCCTGCTTTGTTCAGAAGAATTCTAATCTCTCCTCTGATCTGATCTCCCAAATAAAGGTCATTCTTTCTGTTAAACAGCACAGCGAATGTGATATTGAAAAGAAATGATGAAATTTTGTCCAAATCAGTCTTTTACAAGGATCTCAGCGGGAGAAAGTTAGTTTGAAGCCCTATTTACTCCATATAATAAACAAAGCAATAATAAAATATTATCAATCTATACCTACATGTTGCTTCAATATTTTTCTTGGGTGGGGGCTACATTGTTTCAAATGCATTGCTGTTTTTAGAAATGTTCTTAGATCTAGCCACCACATCTTATGAAGATGTATCTTAGCCTGAGACAAGGGTATGAATGGGTCACAAAAGAAAAATAGGGAATATTACCATATGCTAAAGCTGTACATTCATTCAGCTGAGATTGTAAGGGCATATAGCAATATAAAGTCCAAAGTATATAAGATTGGTGACAATGGTTTTGGTCGAGGGCTGTTAATTTTGATCAGGTTGAATACATTGGTATGTAAACAGAATGAGCACATAGTTATAAATGATCTCACATCACATTATTAACTTGATTACAGGCTAGGTGAAAGTTTGACTTGCAAAGGCAAGCTTCAAACAGCATTTCTCAGAAAAACCGTTCCCGTGTTTCAAGTTATGGAGCTTATTTGGAGTGAAAGGTATAGTACTAAGAATATAGGAAATCAGTAAAATGTCAGTCATATCTGAATTTGGGGGAAAGATCAGACATGCGTATACTGAACATTTCACAGTAAGTATTTTCAGACATTAAATTAATGTTTTAGAGAAAGAATGGAGTAGAAAATTTATTTATAAATAGAAAAAAGTTGATGTGTTCTGCCCAAGGAGGAAACACAAAGAAAGATCACAAAGTGGAATTCACTGCACAACCTTTTTTTTAATTAATTAATTAATTTAATTAATTATTAAAGATTTCTGCCTCTTCCCCGCCACCACCTCCCATTCCCCCCCCCCATCAAGTCTTCCTCCCTCCTCAGCCCAAAGAGCAATCAGGTTTCCCTGCCCTGTGGGAGGTCCAAGGACCACCCACTTCCATCCTGGTCTATTAAGGTGAGCATCCAAACTACCTAGGCTCCCACAAAGCCATTACGTGCAATAGGATCAAAAACCCATTGCCATTGTTCTTCAGTTCTCAGTGCACAACCTTTGATAAAGCAACACAAATGCTGTAGTTCATTTCTTGTTGTTGTGTTTTTTTTTTTATTAGTTTGCTTTTTATTCTTTGGGGGCCCACCACCAAACTCTCAAATAAATACACGGACACTTATTCTTCCTTATGAAAGCCAGGCCTTAACTTGGCTTGTTTTTAGCCAGGTTTTCTAACTTAAATTATCACATTTCTCTTCTATATTTTTACCTCTGCGCTTTTTACCTTTCTTTATTCACTATATTTTTCTTTCCTTCTTACTCTATGACTGCCTGTGAGGCTGAATGACTGATACCTGATTCCTCCTCTCCTCCTTCTCCTCCCTCTTCTTTTTCTCCTTCCATTTATTCTCACTGCCAGCCAGCCCCACTTATTTCTTGTTCCTGCCCTGCTATTGACCACTCAGCTCTTTATTAGACCAATCAGGTGTTTCAGGCAGGCAAAGTAACCCAGCTTTACAGAGTGAAACAAACACAGCATAAAAGAATGCAACACATGCTTGCATCATTAAAGAAATATTCCACAGCATAAATGAATGTAACACATCTTAAACTAATATTTCACAACAAAATGCAAAACTTATATTTGGTGAATGTTGGATTTTAGGGCTAGACTGACTGTATGAACCCAAATTCCGCAGGATATAAAGACAAATGAGATTAAAGAGGACTTTATTTTGGAGGTGCTTTAAAGCCAGTGAAGATAATCTGAAAAGAGAAATCAAAATATGAATAAGATTAATATGGCAAATACAAATAATGGATATTTGAAGGGGGAATGATATGAAAATTATTTGGGAATCTATGAATCCTTTGGTAAAAGATTTAAATATAATGGTGGTAAGAAAAGAAAGATAAAGAAGAGACAGTTATTTCCAAAATGAAGAAACAAATATAACTTGGTGATACTAATAGAGTGTTTAGGGTGGAAGCTTGAGTTCTCATTATCTCCAACAAACTATGCTTTGTCACTGACTACCAATCCCTGATATTCCAGTTAGAGACAAGTAGTAGTAGTAAAAGTAGTAGAGAGAAGGGATTTATTTACTGTCTTCAAATTGGGAAGAAAAGAACAGGAACAAATAAATGGGTCCAGTGATGCCCCAAGTCCAACATGAAGATACTAACATTGTCTTTAGGTTTAAAGATTTGTTTTGATTATTTTTAGCTGTGTGTGTCTATGTGTATGTGAATGTAGTATCCTCAGATGCCAAAGGCAACAGATCCCTCCTGGAACTGGAGGTACAGGCTGTGTTGAGCTGTCCAATGTAGGTGACTGGAGCTAAATTTGGGTCCTCTGTAATAGTAGTAGGTGCTATTCATCTCTGGGCCATCTCTCCTAGGTTTAAATAGATGTATTGGAACAAGACCTTAAAAATACAGCATCCCAGATCAAGTTGTGGTTTAGTTGATTATTGTCTCAGTTCTGGCCCTACAAAGTTCCCCCAAGAACTCTTTACCATGTGAGGGGATCAATATGATCCCTGCAAGTTGATTGTTTATCCATGGTGTAGCCTTTCTTTATGAATAATTACTCTCATCTTTGGTAAAGGGGGACAGAGGATCCTGTCCTATGGAGTTTTATGCTTCCAGGAATCCAAGGTGATTACAGGGTCAGGACAATGATTTGCCTTCAAAGTGTAGGAGCAAGAAAAAAGGATGCAGAGTGTCAAACTTTAATTTTTGCTTTTAGTTACCTATGGATCCAAGTGTTACTCCATAATTTTTAAAGCAGTGTTAGCTTCTAAGTGCCTATTTTAGTGACTTATTCAATATATTGAAGAATATGTTCAGAAGGAAAAGGAAAGGTGAAAAATGACTAAAGTTTTCTTGGAAACCATAAAAGCTGTCTCATTAATATAAATAAGAAAGTTATATATGAGACCTTTTTCAGAATATATGTAAGATGATAGTTTAGAACACACTTCATTGGGATGATGAGTTACAGTCTAAATAAACTATATTGTTATTGGCTGTTTTTTACTCTTGGTTCTTTTACTCTTTGTGTGGTACACAACCTGCTTCCAGATAAATCACACACAGAATCTTTTTCTTACTTATAAATGCCCACCCTTAGCTTGGCTTGTTTTTGGCCATCTTTTCTTAAATTATCTTGTCTATCTTTGGTCTCTGGACATATAACTTGCATTACTTCTTATTCTGTGGCTTGCTGTCTGTGTAGCTGGCTGGCTGGTCCTTTGATGTTCTCCTTTCCTTGTTTTATCTTGCTACTTCTAGCCTCCTCCCAGATTTCTTCTTCTACTTATTCTCTCTGCCTGCCAGCTTTTCCTAATATTTCTCTTGCCTTGCTATTGGCTGTTCAGTTCTTTATTAGACCAATCAGGTATTTTAGACAGGCAAAGTAATACAGCTTCACAGAGTTAAACAAATACAACATAAAAGAACGCAACACATCTTTGCATCATTAAAACAAATATTCCATAGCATAAAAAGTAACACATATTAAAATAATATTTTTCCCTTTTTCTCTAAAAAACAGTTATCAAGTAAGAATTATATTTATTATATTCACTCCATTTGTATTTAGCAAATTTGGAGAAAATGCTCTATTATCTATCTTACCTTAGTGAGTCCAAAGTTTTATACCTAACTTATTATCGCAGCTAAGAAAAACTGAAACTCTAATTACTTAGTCTTTAACGCCATCAAAGACACCAGGAGGAATTAATATTACCTAACAACAAAGACATCTTGCTTCCTGGACAGTTACCCAACGCTCCTTTGCAATGCTGGGGCATCCATCTTTAGCCTACAGGCCTAGAATATCTGACAAACTTTTCAGTGAAGCAGGAAATTTAAAGTATTTTCCTGCCTTGTCTTGGAAAAGTTTTTCAGCTGCTCTCTTCTGTGTCCTGAAGAATGTCTGGTAAACTCTTCTGTGAAGCAGGAATTTTGAAGGACTATCTTTCCTTGTTTTGGCATAGTTCAATAGTCTTTTTCCTGTGTATCCTGCATGTCCAGTCTGCACACCACATTATCAGCAGTCAAAAGCAAGAGCAATTTCTTTGCCCAGTGGCTAACCTTACCACAATGAAAGAAAACTTCATAAGGAATTTCTTCAGTGCCTATCACCTCTGAAGAAAATTGGTACTGACAGAAACAGATGTTTCTTATTGTCATGAAAAACCTTATGTTAAGAAAACATTTTAAATGGTTTGAAGTGATATAGAGCTCTATGATCTTGAAAACATACCTAACATAGCTACAAATTTGATTGTTATAAATGACTAACTACTAACCTGTGTTTCTTGAGTATCCTAAATAGTTTATAATAATAGCTACCAAAACTAGAATTTTGTTTTACATTTTTAAATGAACTACATAGGTACAATACCTTAAACAAAAGTAGAAACATATGCACAGTGAAACAAAAACAAATTTAAATTTGTATCAATATACTGTATTTTCCTAAAAGATAACAAACATCCATACCCCACCAAATAACCAAAGACCACCCACATCCCCCAACTCTTGGGAATGTTGGTGTGTATGGGAGAAAATCCTTCCAAACAGAGAACTGAAATGAAGATTCTACAGGTAGTGAAATAGTAAATATAATAGTAATTCCTTGTAGTCTAGGCCCAATTTTAGAATATATACTACCAAATAGAGGTGTAGTGTTGGCATTAATTAATTAATTTTAAATTTTGCATTTAGTATTTCCAAACAAATGCAACAATTTTCCCTTAAAACTGTCCTTTTATGTTTTATGGTTCTAACTATTATTCTGACTAACTATTGATAATATCAGATAGTAGGAATTATTAGATCATATGTCATAGAACAATCCAACATTTCTTATTTGGGCCTCATGTTTCAAAATACTATTTTTCAGCAAATGGATGGAACTAGACAAAATCATCCTGAGTGAGATTACCCAGTCCAGAAAGATAAACATAGTAAATATTCACCTATAAGGGGATATTAGCCATTAACTAGACAACCAAGCTACAATCCACAGACCAAGAGAAATCAGGCTCTATGAGGGCTTTATGGGGGGCATGGTTTTCCCTGGGATAGGAAAATAGAATAGATTTTATAAGTAAACTTAGGGCTGGTAGGAATGGGAGCCAGGAGAATCAGTGGGGTTGGGAGAGTGCAGGGAAGGATAGGTGTAATTGGAGGGACATTGGGTGTAGTAGGGAGCTGCGGGCCTCTTCCCACAGCCCGGCTCATGGCTGCCTGGCTAGCTTATGCCCCAAAATAATGACACACAAACTCTATTCTTTTAAACACTGCTTGGCCCATTTCTGTTCATGTATGTAGCACCCCAAGGTGCGCTTACCGGGAAGATTCTAGCCTACGTCCATCCTGGGTCAGAGCTTCATCGTGTCTGCTCTGGAGAGGAGAGCATGGCGTCTGTCTCTCAGAGGAGCTGCCCTGCATCTGAGCTCACTTCCTCTTCCTCCCAGCATTCTATTCTGTTTACTCCACCCACCTATGTTTTAACCTATGAGGGCCAAGCAGTTTCTTTATTACTTAACCAATGAAATCAACAGATTGATATGACACTCCCACATCACTTCCCCTTTTTCTGTTTAAACAAAAAAAAAAGAAGGCTTTAACTTTAACATAGCAAAATTACATATGACAAAACAGTTATATCTATTTTATCTTTTATCATAACAATGGAAAACTATAACTATAACTATCTATCTATTCTTCAACTCCATCAAAGACTCCAGAAGAATACAATATTACCTAAGCAAACAAAAAGTAAGCAATTTTCAAAACTCTAGAAATGACAGAGACATCTCGCTGCCTGGACAGTCACCCAAAGTTTCTCTGTACCGTTGGGGCATCCATCTTCGGCCTACAGAGACTTTTCCATGAAGCAGGAAATTTCAAAGGTAGTTCAGTCACTATCTGCTAGGTCCTGCAGAATGTCTCGCAGACTCTTTCATAAATCAGGAACCCCAAAAGATCATCTCACCTTTAGGCAAGTTCAGTAGTCCTCTCTCTGTGGGTTCTCTGAGTCCAGTTTATACAATAGTCCAGGCAAGAGCAGTTTCTTGCCCAAATGGCTATCAAACTCCATAAGGTGCCTCTTCGATGCCCATCTTCTTCTTGAAGTAGATTGGTGCTGCCAGGAGCAGAGTGTCTCATTGTCATGAAAAACCCTAAGTTATTAAAACACTTAAAATGCCATATTTTATAATCTTTGAAAGATATGAAGAATGTCTATCTAAAATATATCTATGTACATCTAGAAAATCTAACATGACTACAAGCTTGACTATTATTGATAATTATCCATTAACAACCTATATACATTACATTTTTAAATGAACTACACAATCACAATACCTTAATCAAGGTCATAAATACATACACATATAATAAAATTGACCTTAAATATCAGTAAACCAAGATTCATATCAATGCAAATTATTCACATCTATATCATCTCCCCCTTTAAATGTAAAAGAGCATTTATAAACAATATATGGGAACATGGGCGCAGTTTTTTCTCTCCAAACTGCTTCCTGCTGAATGGGGGCGCTGTTATTCGGGTCTTTTATGGGATAACCTGTCTGCTAGGTTCATCTCAGTTGGCAGTTGAGGGAAGCAATTTTTTGAAGGTGTTCACAGCAACCTTTCAGGAGGGCGTGGTCTATCATACCATATTGGGATAGAAGAAATCCACAGGGTCGCATCCTCTGTGAAAACAAAAGACGAGACTCTTTTCCAAAGTATCATATCCTTAGATCCAAATTCTGAAGTCAAGGTATTTTGAAAATATCTATCTTGGATTAGTTCAGCAGCATTTATAAACAAATATCTTTTAGCATCTGTTGCTCCTTCCTCAGCATTCAAACAATTCAAAGAGAGCATAATAGCATATAGTATCAAGATTCTCATTGTATTTTCCATCTTCGTGCGGCTTTATTTTAACCTCTATTTCATTTACTTTTACTTTTATTTTATATTTTCTGTATATCTTCGTCCTGGAATAACTCTTTAGACCAGGCTGTCCTTGAACTTACAGAGATCTGTCTGTCTCTGCCTCCCAAGGAAGTGGGATTAAAGGCGTGTGCTACCACACCTTGAAGTCTCAGAGGTCAATCTCCCTCGGCCTCCCAAGTGTTGGGATTAAAGGTGTGTACTACCACACCCAACTACTTCCTTATTTTTGTTTTTTTACTTTTAAGAACTTTATCTTTCAGCCTGCATATATTTTTAAACACACTGTAAATCATTTAAAGTTTTCTTTGTCTTTGAATCTCTCTTTACTGTATCTCTCTCTTTTTCTGACCACACGAGCCTTTAAATTACTGAGCAATATGGGTAGGATTAAAGCCGTGGCTTTGCCGGCTCGATTCAGCCCATTCCTTAGCTTTCCAGCCTCATGGCAGAGGTACCGGCTGTAGTCATGTTTATCACCACAACTCTGGGGCATTTCAAGGTCCTTGCCAGCAAACAAGCTACAACACTCAAATACTCTCTCTGTAGCTGACCTCCTGCCTCAGAGTCAGAGTTTGCCCTGGCAGGATGGCCCACAAAGCCGGCATTTTAAAACAGCACAACTTTTTTCCTGCTACGGCTGAAAACCGAAAAGTATACCTTCAGCTTTTCACCAACACCGTTTTAAGTGTTTCGTGGCAGGACCTCTTAAGTGAGCGCAAGGTTTCACAGCTGAAGCTGAGTCAGGAAGCCTCTCTTAGATGAGAGCACTTGCTTGCCTCTAGCAAGCAGAGCAGACCCGAGAAATTGTTGCTACCAAGAAAACATGCTTTACTCTATTCTTTCCCAAGCTTTCTCAAGCTTTCTGTAGATTCAGTTATCCACGTGGGCGCCATTTGTAGTAGGGAGCTGCGGGCCTCTTCCCACAGCCCGGCTCATGGCTGCCTGGCTAGCTTATGCCCCAAAATAACGACACACAAACTCTATTCTTTTAAACACTGCTTGGCCCATTTCTGTTCATGTATGTAGCACCCCAAGGTGCACTTACCGGGAAGATTCTAGCCTACGTCCATCCTGGGTCAGAGCTTCATCGTGTCTGCTCTGGAGAGGAGAGCATGGCGTCTGTCTCTCAGAGGAGCTGCCCTGCATCTGAGCTCACTTCCTCTTCCTCCCAGCATTCTATTCTGTTTACTCCACCCACCTATGTTTTAACCTATGAGGGCCAAGCAGTTTCTTTATTACTTAACCAATGAAATCAACAGATTGATATGACACTCCCACATCAATTGGGGGTAGGTGGAAACCTAGTACAGTGGAACTTCCCTGGAATCTATGAAGGTAGGCCTAATGAGTACTCCTAGTCATCCCTACATTCTAGTTTCTTTGGTGAGGGAAGATACTCTGCATGCTGGCTACAGAAAGAGAAATGTGGACACCAACTTAGTCACAAAACCTTTGACCTACAATCTATTCTGCTTGCAAAATATGCTGGGGCAATAGTGGCACAGAACTTGTGGGAATAGTCAACTAACATGATTTGATCTAAGTACCACTCCACAAGAAGAAACCTACACTAGACATTGCTTTTGTAACCAATCACCAGGGACTAGATAGTCCAGTTATCTAGGGTAAAACCAAATACTGTGGGTCTAAAAAAATCAATGAAATAATTCCTAATGATAATTTGCTATATTAATAGATCAGTGCTTTATCAAGTCATCATCAGAGAGGCTTTTCTCCAGTAGCAGATGGGAACAGATGCAGAGACCCACAGCCAAACATTATGCAGAGAGAGAATCTAAATTGGATGGCTCCATCATATACCTTTCCTCAGAGCTCAGGAAATCCCATTGAAGAGCAGGTGGAAGAGCCAGAAGGGGATGGAGGACACCAGGAGAAAAAGGCCTTCTGAGTCAACTAAGCAAGGCACACATGAGCTCACAGAGAATGAGGCAGCAAGCACAGGTCTACACAGGTCTGAACCAGGTCCTCTGTATACATATTATAGTTACTTGCTTAGTATTTTTATGGAAATATTGAATGTGAGAATGAGTGAGTCTCTGATTCTTGTTCCTGCTCTTGGGACTCTAGGTTGCTGTGCCCAACTTCCATATGATAGTTTTTGCTTCATCTTATTATATTTTGTCATGTTTGGTTATTTTTCTTAAAAGTCTGTTATTTTCTAATGAGAGTCAGCAAGGGAGTGGATCCAGATGGGAGGGGATGGGAAGGAAGCAGGAGTAGTGGAAAAAAAGAAATCTATAAACAGGGTATATTACATAAAAATATAATCTATTTTCAATATAAGAAAAAAAGGAAAAATATATTTACCAGTGAGGAAATATGCTCTCGTCTGATATGCAACCTTTAAAAGGGGGGCAGAAGCAATGTAATCCTATATAGATCAAACTCTACTAATTCTCAGATAAAAGTTAGAAAACAGTTCAAATAAGGCTCAGTCATAACCAAAGACTTTATTTCCTTTCTGAGTTTTTCCATTGAGAAGTAGTCAGTTTTCTGTGTTGCAGTGGAATGCTGCCCTATGTCTTATTGTGTCTATTGAGTTTTGCACATTCGTTGGAGTTCATGTCCCCTTCCGTTTTCCCCCTTCCCCCACTTTTTGTGTATGACTAGTTTTGAAGTCCTGGAAGTTTTTCTTTCTTTGCATTTGTTTTTAAGGTGAAAGTTGACTGCAGTATGAATATGATGGTTTGACCAGCATTCCATTGTTTGCTGAAGGAGATACTTGTGTTCTTCATTGGTCATAGACAGATGACCCTCCTCCATCAAGTCTGGGCTTGCATTGTGGTCTCTTAGTGTCTGCAGCACATCTGCCCAGTACCTTCTGGCTTTCATGGTTTCCTTTCAGAAGTCGGGTATAATTCTGATAGGTCTGCCTTTATATGTTACTTGAAATTTTTCCTTTGCTGATCTTAATATTCTTTCTTTATTCTGTATGTTTTGCATTCTGATTATTATATGGTGAAGGCACATTTTTTGGTCTAGTCTATATATGAAGAATCAATGAAATAAAGAGCTGGTTCTTTGAGAAAATCAACAAGATAGACAAACCCTCACCCAAACTAATCAAAAGGCAGAGAGAGAACATACAAATTAACAAAATCAGAAATGAAAAGGGGGATATAACAACAGACACTGAGGAAATCCAGAGAATCATTAGGTCATACTACAAAAACCTGTATTCCACAAAATTGGAAAATGTAAAAGAAATGGACAATTTTCTGTATAGGTACTGTATACCAAAATTAAATCCAGACTGGGTGAACAATTTAAATAGACCTATAACCCGCAAGGAAATAGAGGCATTCATCAAAAGCCTCCCAACCAAAAAAGCCCCGAGCCAGATGGTTTCAGTGCAGAATTCTACCAGAACTTAAAAGAAAAGCTAATACCTATATTCCTCAAATTGTTCCAAATAATAGAAACAGAAGGAACATTGCCAAACTCTTTCTATGAGGCTAAAGTTACCCTGATACTGAAACCACACAAAGACTCAACCATGAAAGAGAGTAACAGACCAATCTTACTCGTGAACTTTGATGCAAAAACACTTAATAAAATACTGGCAAAACAAATCCAAGAACACATAAAAATAATCATCCACCATGATCAAGTTGGCTTCATCCCAGAGATGCAAGATGGTTCAGCATATGAAAATCAATGTAATCCACCGCAAAAATATATGACCATCTCATTAGATGCTGAAAAATCATTCAACAAAATCCAACACCCCTCATGATGTCTTGGAGAGATCAGGGATACAAGGAACATATCTAAACATAATAAAAGCAATATATACAGCAAGTCAAAAGTCAACATCAAATTAAATGGAGAAAAACTCAAAGTGATTCCACTAAAATCAGGAACAAGATAAGACTTCCCACTCTCTCCATATCTATTCAACATAATTCTTGAAGTTCTGGCTATAGCAATAAGACAACAAAGGAGATCAAGGGGATTCAAATTGGAAAGGAAGATGGCAAACTTTTGTTATTTGCAGATGATATGATAGTATACATGAGTGACCCCAAAAATTCTACCAAGGAACTCCTACATCTGATAAATACCTTCAGTAACGTGGTAGGATACAAGATCAACACAAACAAATCAGTAGCCCTCCTATGTACAAATGGTAAAAAAGATGAGAAAGAAATCAGAGAAACATCACCCTTCACGATACCATAAATAACATAAAATATCTTATGGTAACAATAACCAAAGAAGTGAAAGACCTGTTTGACAAGAACTTTTAGGTATTTGAAGAATGAAATTGAAGAAGATACCAGAAAATGGAAAGATCTCCCATGCTCTTGGATAGGAAGGGTCACATAGTAAAAATGGCAATCCTAACAAAATCAATCTAGAGATTCAATGCTATCCCCATCAAAATCCCAACATAATTCTTCACAGACCTTGAAAGAGCAATAATCAACTTCACATGGAAAAACAAAAAACCCAGGATAGCCAAAACAATCCTGTACAATAAAGGAATTTCTAGAGACATCACCATCCCTGACATCAAGCTCTATTATAGAGCTGTGGTAATGAAAACAGCTTTGTGTTGGCACAAAAACAGACAGACTGACCAATGGAATCAAATCAAAGGCCAGGATATTAGTCCACACACCTATGAACACCTGATTTTTGACAAAGTGTGGGAGCCCACGTGTGACTCAGTTTCCATCTGGAGTCATTTCTGACTCGAAGTCATTTGAGTTCAAGCTTGCCTGCTCTACTTTGTCTTATAACCTTGAGGGCTATGACAGACTTCTGATTTAGCCCGTGAGAAAAGAACACTCTATCTAATAGAGAGTATACTGCTGAGGACAAACCTCAGGAACATCAACATAGAAAGTACGGCTGCTTCCAAGCAGTAAGCACGTGTTGGAGAGGAGGCTGCTCACTCAAGGACAGGAATGGTCTTGTGGTTAGATACTGACTGATGGTCTGTGCTGTGCTTTGTTCTGCTTTTGTACAGAAGCAAGTTCTGAAACAAACTCTGGGCTGTTTGGCTGCTTTGGCATGACCAGACAGACCTCCCGATTCTATCCTGTCTTCTGTTTCTTCTGACTTTTATTTGGCCTCGAGGATCCCCTATCCAGGAACCCTAGCTGACCTTGTAGGAGTGGGCTCCTACACAAAGAAGCTAAAATTATACAATGGAGAAAAGAAAGTATCTTCAAAAAATGGTTCTAGCATAACTGGATGTCAACATGTAGAAGAATGAAAATAGATCCATATATATCCCCATGCACAAAACTCAAGTCCAAATGTATTAAAGACCTCAATATAAATGCAACCACACTGAACCTGACAGAAGAGAAAGTGGGAAGTAGCTTTCAATGCATGGTCACAGGAGACCACTTCCTAAATATAACACCAGTAGCACAGATACTGAGAACAACAATAAAATAAATGGGACCTCCTAAAACTGAAAAGGTTCTGTAAAGCAAAGGACACATTCAATAAGATAAAAAGACAGCCTACTGAATGGAAAAGATCTTTGCCAACCCCACATCAGACAGAGGACTTATCTCCAAAATATATAAAGAACTCAAGAAATTAGACATCAAAATTCCAAATAATTCAATTAAAAATAGAGTACAGAACTAGACAGAGAATTCTCAACAAAAGAATCTCAAATGGTTGAAAGACACTTAAGGAAATGTTTAACATCCTTAGCCATCAGAGAAATGCAAATCAAAACGACTCTGAGATACCATCTTACACCAGTCAAAATGGCTAAGAACAAAAACATCAATTATAGCTTATGCTGGAGAGGATGCAGAGTAAGGAGAACACTCTTCCATTGCTGGTAGGAGTTCAAACTTGTACAACCATTCTGGAAATCAGTATTGTGATCTCTCAGAAAATTGGGACCCAGCAATACCATTCTTGGGCATATACCCAAAAGATGCTCAATCGTACGACAAGGACATTTATTCAACTATGTTCATAGCAGCATTATTTCTAATAGGCAGAACCTGGAAACAACCTAGATGCCCCTCAACCAAAGAATGGATAATGTGGCACATTCGCACATTTATGAGTACTGCTCAGCAGTAAAAAAAAAAAAAAAGATATCTTGAAATTTGCATGCAAATGGATGGAACTAGAAAAAAACATCCTGAGTGAGGTAACCCGGACTCCAAAAGATTAACATGGTATGTACTAACTCATAAGTAGATACTAGCTGTAAGGCAAAGGATATTGAGTCTATTTTCATGATCCTAGACAAGCTAAGTGATAAGCTGAACCCTAAGAAAAACATACACAGATCCACCTGGAAAGGGGAAATAGACAAGATCACCTGACAAAATTGGGAGCATGGAGATGGGGAGGAGTAGAGAAGACAGAAAGGAAAGATGAGGAGAGAAGGGAAGGAGCAAGGACAATTTGAGGGAATGGGATAGTCAAGATGGGGGAAGGATAGAGATGAGAGCAAGGAAAGAGATATTTTGATTGAGGGAGCCATTATGGGGCTAGCAAGAAACCTGGCTCTAACCAACATTGGAGCACTGGACTGAAGTCTCACGATCCAAAGGAGGAGCAGAAGGAGAGTGAGCACGAGCAAGGAACTCAGGACGGCGAGGGGTGCACCCACACACTGAGGCAATGGGGATGATCTATCGGGAACTCACCAAGGCCAGCTGGCCGGGGACTGAAAAAGCATGGGACAAAACCGGTCTCGCTGAACATAATGGACAATGAGGACTACTGAGAACTGAAGAACAATGGCAATGGGTTCTTGATCCTATTGCACGTAATGGCTTTGTGGGAGCCCAGGTAGTTTGGATGCTCACCTTAATAGACCTGGATGGAGGTGGGTGGTCCTTGGACCTCCCACAGGGCAGAGAAACCTGCTTGCTCTTTGGGCTGAGGAGGAAGAAAGACTTGATTGGGGGAGGGGGAGGGAATGGGAGGTGGTGGCGGGGAAGAGGCAGAAATCTTTAATAATTAAATTAATTAATAAAAAAAAAAAAGAAACCTGGCTCTAGAGAAATTCTCAGGAATCCACAAGGATGACCCCAGCTAAGACCCTAAGCAATAGAGGAGTAGGTAGTACCCCAACTGTCCTTCCCCTGTAGTCAGATTGATGACTACCTTAAATGTCACCATACAATGACCCTGCATCCAGCAACTGATGGAAAAAGAGGCAGAGACCCACAGCAGAGCACTGGGCTGAGCTCTCAAAGTCCAGTTGAAGAGTTGGAGGAGTAAGAATATGAGCAAAGAGGTCAAGATCACGATGGGTTCACCCACTGAAATAGTCTACCTGAGCTAATGGGAACTCACCAACTCCTGCCAGACTGGGAAGGAACAAGCATAGGACCAAACTAGTCCCTCTGAATGTGGTTGACAGTTGCATGGCTGGGGCAGACTGAGGGGCCACTGACAGTGGCACCAGGATTTATCCCTACTGCTTGTACTGGCTCTTTGGGAACATATTCTCTTTGGATGGATACCTTGCTCAGCCTAGATATAGCCTTGGACCTTCCCCAAAGCAATGTGCCTTACCTTCTCTGAGGAATGGATGGGGGAGGGTGGGGGTAAATGGAGGGGATGGGAGGAGGGGAGGGAGTGGGAACAGGGATTGGTATGTAAAATAAAAAAAGATAGTTTGTTTTTTTTTAAAAAGTAAAAGAAATGAAATTATATTAAAAAAGAAACGATAAAGATAGCATAAGTGAGGTGAGTAAAATTGGGTTCTTTAACTATACAACATTGGTAGTAGCTGTTTGTACAGTTTATAATCCAAAGAATAAAGCTAATACATTAATAAAATTGCCAATGATCAGGAAAAAAAGATATTGTTAACCAATATTTGTAAGGCAAAAGTAAAGGGCAGAGTTTATATTTATTTTTATCACTTTAAAAAGGCACCCAGTCTGGTGTGGATCACCCCCTTACTCTGGAAACTTTTAACTACAGTTGACTTTAAACCTCATTCTATGTATTCAGGAAAAGATAGAGAATCAGACAAAAATCAGTGAGCTATTCTTAAAGTACTTGATCAAGCCTTAAGAACAATGGTCAGACTGGAAAGTCTTCCCTGGAGAAAATAACCTTTTATTCAGTCCTAGATCCATAAACTATTTATGAAATAGTATGTTGGGTCAGTGGAATAGCTTAGCAGGTGAGAGTACTTGCTGACAAGTCTGACAATATGAGTTGGACACCTGGGATCTGCATGAAAGTCAACTCCCACAAGTTGTCCTCTGAACACCACACTTGTGTGCATACACTATGGCATACATACACCCACATGAAGCTCCCCTTTCCATGAATTTATGTGTGCACGCACACACACACACACACACACCAGAGAGAGAGAGAGAGAGAGAGAGAGAGAGAATTGCAGGCAGATGCACACATATGAGCATGTGCGCGCACACACACACATACACATGCATACTAAATAATTAAAATGACATGTGGTTCTCATATATATTTCCAATATCTCAAACTTCTAGATTTGGTTGCTTGAGCAGGCTTACTTTGCATTCCTTTTGTTTGCAAGACTAACAGTATTTCATAAGCTAGCTCAAACAACACTGTTTCAGAACACTGCCAATTTGTTACCAAACAATGAACTTTTAAATTTTAGCTGTATATATTGCCAGTTATGTGTCCCTTTTGGTAATGTTTAGTGTGGTTGTGAAACTCATTCCTAAAGATAATAATGCGTTAATTTTTGACATATGAGAGAATACTGCCTTTTAGGTTACCTTATTATTCCAATAATTTTCGAGCATGGATTTACCCAAGGATTTATTCAGCATCATAGTCACAAAAATAGCCTTATCAGTAGTAATTATCATGATGAAGCCTAGTCTAAATATGAGGATAATAATTGTCGACACTTCCAGGAATGTGACTTCCTTAGGGAGTTAACTTCAATAATTCACCAATAGTTGCCAGTATACAGAAGTCTTAACTAGGAATTGGCTCTGTGTAGAAGAGCTATTTAGTAGAATTCCTGGATTCTAGAATACCAGAAGCATTAGTACCCAACGCAGATATCCTGAGTCTTTAAGCTATATTGTTCTTGGTAACCACATAGCCTCAAATTATTTCTTAGATTCCCAAGAAGGAACTTATGCCATAAAAATAGTTTTCAGTTACATATAAACCCTGTCTTGAAAAAAAATCCTTTTTATTGCACTCAGATGAAAGCTTTTCAGGTCAAGTTCCACACTACATTGTATGCATTTGTCAAAACTCTAATTGATTACTCCAGTTTTTCTATCTCAGCCAGCCGGTATAAATTTAAGTTTCCAGGTATCTTCAGTTGGTGATATGGAGAAATAAGAGCCATTTTCAGATGTGAATTCTGAGTTTTACTAAAAATGATGTTCTAATTGGTGTATTTGGGGGATTTTTTAAAGTGTCTTTGCTTCATCCTATATGTGAGGGGAAAGAACACTAAAATAGTGGTGGTCTGATGATTGTGTGATTCAAAAACTGCATAATGTAGTCTCCTGCACTTATGAGTCCCATAATGTAGTCTCCTGCACTTATGAGTCCCATAATATAGTCTCCTGCACTTATGAGTCCCATGATGCTATGATTTGGCACAAGCATTATGATTAAAGCCTTCTCTTTTCCTACTATATGAGTCATGGCTACCTTGGAATGAGTCTTCTTAGCAACATATGGTTTTCCAGAGTCAATCTTTGAGAATTACCAGTCAGTAGATGGTTTCCAATAAAATATTTTCAATTAAAGGATGTATTGAGAAAGGATTAAAACTACTACACAAAAAATTATGTTTTAAAATTTTCTAGCCTGGGAAAATACAAGGAGTGAGACTGTGATCACATAGGCGATGCTGATTTCTTCAGATATTCTAAAGCCAGTAATAGTGATAACAATGATGACAATGATGATAGTGATGATGATGAACTCCAGTAAAAGCCTTTTCCTTATCACAATTTTCACCTGAAATTTATAACATAAATGCTAATTTTGTTATTGGGTGAAATGACATTAATAGTAAACATTTTGTTGTGATAAAACATCAAAAACTATGTGGGGAAGAAAGGTTTATTTCACCTCACAGATTGTGATTGTAATTTCCGTAATCAAGGGAAATCAGGGCAGGAACTCAACGCATGAACTTGGGAGGCGGGATTTGAAGCACAACCCATGGAGGAATGCTGCTTACTGACTTGCTTTTTCATGGCTGGCTCAACTTGCTTTCTTATATACTCCAGCACCAATTTGGCCTATAACCAAACACTAGCAGTTTCTAACAGCTCAAAGATTCATCCAGAGAATAGGCCTACTCACCTCAAAATGTCTACCTGAAAAAAACCCCTCAATGCTGCTAAAATAGGTTATTGTTTGTGTGGGTTACCATCTTATTTTGAGAGCTCTCAGGCAAGCTGTGGTTCCAGCACCAGAGTGGCTAGTAGCGCACTCTAGCAGGAAAAGAAGGAAACTAGGCATAGATGTTTACAATGTGCCTTTAGCAGCTTAACTCTTTTACTTGGTGGCTTGCCTAATGCCTAACTGACCCATGACCAGGGATTTCCTGGCACAGAAAATTTGTTTATCATCCATAACCACAGAGAGAGGTTTTCTAATGTCTTAGACATTTGGCTTCTCCATCTCCTTCTGAAAGTTTTAGCGAAAGATTCAGAAGCTGGTCTATACTGAATAAAACCAAACCAAACCAAACAAACAAAAACAAAAAGAAAAAACAATAAAAAGCCCCAAACCAACCAACCAACCAAACAAACAAACAAAAAAATCTCTTTACTTCTCCATCTTTCCCACCTCCCCAACACCTCTTCAGTCATCCTGGTGGCCTGGGGAGCCCTGGTGTGTCACACAGCACACTCCTGTCCAATCAGCTTAACGAGCAAATGTTCATTGTAACATTGTCATTGGTCTGCTTCAAGGCCTCTGGTTTCTGATACACTGTTATCACTGGAACCTCACCCAAACTCTGGAATATCTGAAAGCTGCTCTGAGTCATGGAGATCCTGTAGGTACCGTTCCACAGGACCAGCCCCTCCACGAGCTCCAGCAGGTCCTAGAAGGGGTAGGCAGATGTTACGGTGGGCTAACCCAAGGCCCGCTGTGGGCCTGAGTAATAGTTGAGTTGGTCAGTTCAGGCTACTGGAGCTACTCCCTTAAGTGAAGGGCAGAGTTAGCTCCCCTACACTCATGCCATTAGGGTCAATTCTCTCTCACCCAAGGTGAGGGGTGGCACCATCTCTTCTGTGTGTGTGTGGAGAGACACAGCTCGCCCACGAGGGTCGGGGCCAGCTCTCTTGCTCTAGTGTACAGTGATGGGCAGGGCCAGCTATTCCAGGGTCAGCAAAGGATGGGCTGACTTAGCATGACCCTCTGATTTCATCATGCATAGGTCCTATGGCTCCCTGAGATGACAGGGGTCACAGACATAAACACAGATCCCAGCTGCAGCAGGACCATAAGCCCAGATAGGGCCCTTGGCAGCAGCGTGGGCCTGGAAGACATCCTGGTCCCCTGTGAATGTACATGCTGCTCAGATCAGGATGACTCTTTTGGCGTCACAGCCCCTGGATACTAGCAAGGCTACAGGTTGCAACCCAACCCTGGCCTTTCGAGTAACTTTTGGTGGGAACACACACCTCAAACTTCATCACAGACTCTGGCTATGGCAGGACCACAGATGCAGACATGGTTCTTGGCAGCAACTGGGTCTGGATGTCACCTTTGTCCCAGGTGGCAGAGAAGGCCACTCAGCTGCAGCATGGCTCTTGGACACCAACACAGCCCCAGATCTCAGGCATCCATATGGCCTTCAATGGTAACAGGAACTTGGGACATCAAACAGGCCCTGGCCACAGTAGGACCACAGACCCAGACATGGCCCTCAGCTGAAGCTCTGCCCCAGATGTCACCATGACATTGGGTAGCAGCTTGGGCCACTCAGATCTGCATGGCCCTAGCTTCAGCATGGCTCCTGACCACCAACATGGACTCCAGTGACTGACCTGACCCCCGGGCATCCACACAGCCCTCACTGGCAACATAGATCAGTAAACATCAACACACACCCTGACTGGGACAACAAACCCAAACATGGTCCTTGGCAGTAGTCCAGTTCAGACATCCTCATGGTCCCAAGTAGCAGTGCAAGCCACCAGATTGGGATGGCCATGGACCTCAGACACCAAAACAGTGGTCCCGCTCCTGGGAATCCATATGGCCCTCGTCATGGCAACAGGAGTCATGGACATTAACACAGACCCTGAGTGCTATAGGGCCAGGGATGCAGACATGTCCCTCTGCGGCAGCCTCTATGGCACCAGATGGTAGGACAAGCCACTCAGATCTGTAAGACCTCAGCTACAGCATGGACCCGAGACTACAACAAGGTCACAGGTTGTGGCCCAGACCCCGGGCTCCACATGGCTTCTGGTGGCAGCATGGGTCATGGACTTCAACACAGACCTAAGCTGCAGTAGGGCTATAGACTCAGACATGGTCCCTGGCAGAAGCCCAGGTCTAGATGTCACCATGGCCCTTGGTGGGGGTGCAGACCACCCTGATCAGCGTGGCCTCTACGACAGCATGCCGCTCACACACCAACATGGTCACAGGTGGCAGACCAGCCCTCTGGGAGTCTGCATGGCCTCCATGGCAAGAGGAACCTCAGACATCAACACAGATCCCCGAAACAGTAGAGTCACAGACCCAGACATTGCCCCCAGCTGGAGTCCTAGACAGGAATTCACCATGGCAACAAATCTGTATGGCTCCAGATGCAACATGGCCCTTAGGCACCAACATGGTCCCATGTGGCTGATCAGACCCCAGGCAACCACATGGTTGCAATAGGAGCCACACACATCAACTGAGCCTCCACCCACCTGGCAGGCCTGTGGATGTCTCCCCACCAGCCCAGGTCTGGAGGACACAGGTTAGCCTGTGGGTGACTTGCACCCTCCTGACTCTGTTAGATTTCTATATTTTTCTCTTTATTCTCTTTTTATTCTAACTATACAAAAATCTGTATGTGTGTAATTTGTGAACATATTATTCAAATTTATAATAGTAAAATATTTTTTGATTTTATGAAGTCAACAATTTTCATAGTGTTAAGAACCAGGTCATTTGGTTACTAACTGGAGAAACACTAAAGACCATTACCTCTCCTCTAAACAGGTCTTCTATAATAGAATTCAATCCTTGAAGGCCCATTTACTTTATATGAATATATCTATTTAACCAGGGGAGGTGGTCCATGGGGAATTCATTTGACTTCACTCATCGAAGAAGATTATCCATAACAACCACAGCATATTTTAACATGGGGAATTTAGAAAAGACTATATAGTTAGCACAGTTAAAGTAAGGCATACCTATATGTCTTATATTCCCATGATTTAAGGAATTAGTCTGCTTAAATTCGGTGGGATATCCAAATACCACTGTAATTTCAGCATGTGTTGATTGAAGTCATATTTACCACTTGACTTATTTTCATCAAATGCTGAGGGTAACTTAGACCCTACTGTAGGAGTAGTCAAAGCAGCAATTGTTCTTCTTTTTGTTACATACATTATTTTACTACATTCAGTATTTCCAACTATGGGTGAAATTTACTTCTGTGGGTTTCATTTGTGCTTCCCTCTTATGGTGGTTTGAATAGGTATGGCAACCATCGATTTATGTGTTTGAATGCTTGGCCCATAGGGAGTGACACTATTAGGAGGTGTGGCCTTGTTGGAATAGGTGTGGCCTTGTTGGAGAAGCATGTCACTGTGGAGGGGGACTTTGAGGTCTCATATCCTCAAGTTATGCCCAGTGTGACACAGTTTCCTTTTGCTACCTGCAGATCAAGATGCAGAATTCTAGGCTCCTTCGCCAGTACCATGTCTACCTCCATACTGCCAAGCTTCCCGCCATGATATTAAAGGATTAAACCTCTGAACTATAAGCCAGTTCCAATTAAATGTTTTCCTTTATAAGAGTTTCCATGGTCATGGTGCCTCTTCACAGCAATAGAAACCCTAAGATACCTCCTTTGACCCTCCCTTCACTCTCCTCTCCCCCTTTGACCCTCCCTTCACTCTCCTCTCTCCCTTTGACCCTCTCTTCACTCCCCTCCTCCCTTTGACCCTCTTTTCACTCTCCTCTCTCCCTTTGACCCTCCCTTCACTCTGCTCTGATACAGAAACCCCGATTTACATGGAGGCTTTCAAAACAAAATATAAGCTAGAAACAAATATCAATTCTTAAGTATTTTAAAAGTAGGCACCTTGCGGTGAGCTAAAGTCATCCAAAAGGTGAAGTTTTCACTTTTTAAAAAAAGTGATGTTTCTTAAACTCTACATCAGTCAAAATTTATGACTAGTTGATAAGATAGCTCAGAGGAGACTGTAAAATTTGGTCACAGTTCTGTAGTGAGTCTCTCTCTTCCCTTCCAATTCCCAAATAAAGACACAGATATTTATTATTAATTATGAAAGCTTGGCCTATATATTAGGCTTGTTTCTAACTAGTTCTTATAATTTAAATTAATCCATCTCTATTAATATACATCCTGCCACATGGCTTATGGCTGTTACTTCTTCTCCTCAACACCTTGCTTCATCTGTGTCTGACTGACAACTCTCCCTCCTTCTTCCAAGCTTTTTCTCTGTCCCCATTGATGGTGGGAATGCTAACTTGTACAACCACTTTGGAAATCAGTATGGCAGTTTCTCAGAAAATTGGGAATCAACCTACCTCAGGATCCAGCAATACCACTCTTGGGAATATACCCAAAGGATGCTCAATCATACTAAAAAAGCATCTGTTCAACTATGTTCATAGAAGCATTATTTGTAATAGCCAGAACCTGGAAACAACCTAGATGCCCCTCAACTGAAGAATGGATCAAGAAAATGTGGCACATTTACACACTAGAGTACTATTCAGCAGTAAAAAACAATGACATCTTGAATTTTGCATGCAAATATGGATGGAATTAGAAAACACTATCCTGAGTGAGGTAACCCAGACCCAAAAAGATGAATATGGTATGTACTCATTCATACTGGATACTAACTATAAACAAAGAACATTGAACCTATAGTTCATATTCTGAGAGAAGCCAAGTAATAAGGTGAACCCAAAGAAAAACATACATAGATCCACCTGAAAATTGGAAACAGACAAGATTGCCTGACAAATTTTGAAGTCCAGGGGCCCAGGGATAAGGGAAGGTGGAAGGGGAAGAAGAGAGAAGGAGGGTTGAGAAGAACTTGAGGGAAAGGGATAGTTGAGATGAGAGGAAGGGAAGAGATATCTCGATTGAGAGAGTCATTATAGGGTTAGCAGAAATCTGGCTCAAGAGAAATTCCCAGGAATCCACAAGGATGACCCCAGATAAAACCCTAAGCAACTGAGGAGAGGGGGCCCAATTTGATTTACCCTGTAGTCAGACTGATGACTATCTTAAATATCACCATAGAACCTTCATCCAGAAACTGATGGAAACAGAGGCAGAGACCTGCAGCAGAGCACTGGACTGAGCTCCCAAAGTCCAGATGAAGAGTGGAAGGAGTGAGAATATGAACAAAGAGGCGAAGTCTATGATGGGTTCACCCACTGAAACAGTTTACCTGAGCTAATGGGAACTCACCAACTCCAGCCAGACTGGTAAGGAACAAGCATAGGACCAAACTAGTCCCTCTGAATATGGTTGACAGTTGCATGGCTGGGGCAGACTGAGGGACAACTGGCAGTGGCACCAGGATTTATCCTACTGCATGTACTGGCTTTTGGAAACCTATTCTCTTTGGATGGATACCTTTCTCAGCCTAGATATAGTATGGAGGGCCTTGGACCTTCCCCAAAGCAATGTGCCTTACCCTCTCTGAGGATTGGATAGGGGTAGGATGGAAGGATGTGTGGAGGAAATGGGAGGAGGGGGTTGGAGTGGGAACTTGGATTGGTATTTGTTAAAAATCTAATAAAAATTTATTACCTCAAAAATGTATTCAACCACTCTCTTAGTTTCTTCCTTATTGTTATGATACAATACCTTGACAAAAATAACTTATGAGAGAAAGGGTTTAGCTTACAGTTCCAGCTTACAGTCCAGCATAGCAAGGAAATCACAGCAGCAGCTATGAGAGGAGACTGAAGGAGTTGCTTATATCACATTCATAATTATAAATACCCAGCAACGAGTGCATGCATGCCAATACTCAACCTGCTTTCTCTACTCTTAAGTAATCCAGTATCTCCTTCAGAGGAAAGGTACCACCCACAGTGGGTGGATCTTCCCACTTCAACATAATCAAGATAATCCCTAAAATACATTCTCAGAGGTTCTTCTCTCAGGTGGTTCTAGAGTGTGTCAACTTGACAAGTCAAACTAATCACCATTGTCCCATTATGTCTAGTGATGGGAAACTTTAACTTATCTGTATTTAAAGTAATTATTGATAGGTAAGTATATATTACTGTCATTTTACAATTTGTTTTCTGCTTTCTTTTCCTATCTCTCTTTCCTCTGTTTTGTGATTTGAGGGCTTTCTATAGTGGCAGGTTTTGAATTGTTTTATTGCTGTGTGTGATCTTCTCTAAATTTTTTGCTTTATGGTTACCAAGAGGCTGTTCTGTGCATATAACCAACTATTTCAAATTCAAAGCAACATAACATTACTTGCATACAACAATTCTACACTTTAGATCACACCCCCTCAACATTTTGATTTTTAAGTTAAGTTTCATATAATTTTAAAGAAGTATCCTGAGGTAACCCAGACCCAAAAAGATGAACATGGGATGTACTCACTCATAATTGGTTTCTAGCCATAAATAAAAGACATTGAGCCTATAATTTGTTATCCTAGAGAAGCTAAATAAGAAGGTGAACCCAAAGAAAAAGATATAGTTATTCCTGGATATTGGAAGTAGACAAGATTGCCGGGCAAAAATTGGGAACTTGGGGGTGGGGTGGGATGGGGGAAATGGAAAATGGGGAGAGAAAAGTGAGAAGGGGAGGATGGGGAGAGCGTGGGGAAATGGGATGTTTGGGATAAAGGAAGGGTGGATATGGGAACAGGGAAGTATAAATCTTAATTAAGGGAGCTATCTTAGGGTTGGCAAGAGTTGACTCTAGAGGGGCTCCCCGGTGTCCAGGGAGATGTCCCCAGTTAGTTCCTTGGGCAGCTGAGGATAGGGAACCTGAAATGGCCCTATCCTATAACCATACTGATGAATATCTTGCATATCACCATAGAAACTTCATCTGGCGATGGATGGAGACAGAGACAGAGACCCACATTGGAGCACCGGACTGAGCTCCCAAGGTCCAAATGAGGAGCAGAAGGAGGGGAACATGAGCAAGGAAGTCAGGACCGCGAGGGGTGCACCCACCCACTGAGACAGAGGGGCTGATCTATTGGGAGCTCACCAAGGCCAGCTGGACTGGGAATGAAAATGCATGGGATAAAACCGGACTCTCTGAACATGGCAGACAATGAGGGCTGATGAGAAGCCAAGGACAATGGCACTGGGTTTTGATCCTACTGCATGTACTGGCTGTGTGGGAGCCTAGCCTGTTTGGATGCTCACCTTTCTAGACCTGGATGGAGTGGGGAGGACCTTGGACTTCCCACAGGGCAGGGAACCTTGACTGCTCTTTGGATTGGAGAGGGAGGGGGAGAAGAAAGGGGGGAGGGGAGAGGAGAGAGTGGGGGAAAGGGGAGGGGAGTGGGGGGAGGGGGAGGGAATAGGAGGTAGGGAAGAGGCAGAAATTTTTTTCAATATATATATTATTGAAAAAAATAAGTATCCTGTGGGAGTTTGTTCTCCCTATGGTCAGTATCACATCCATATTCTGAGTATGAGTAACTTATACTGCTGAATTTCCCACTTTCTCTTGTTTCTATGTTATTAGTAGAATGTTATTATTTTCCTAATACTTATCGAGATTGGCCTAGTGGTAATGTTGCTTAATGGTAGGTTTATCATGTGTGAAACTATAGTCACAATTCTCAGAACCACAAAGAATAAAAAATAATAGAAAAACAAAAAGGATTTACCTCATGGCAATGAACTTGCTAAGCTTTTTTACTTTTTTAAGCTTTTTAAAAATTCTTTCCCAAGGAAAGTCTGCCAGGCAGACTGTTACTGGTTTATATGTTCTCCTTTCAAGACTGAATATATGAATCTGTTCTGTCCTGAACTGTTTAGCATCTGCTTAGAAATTTGTAAATAAGTATAGGAGTTTAGTTGTGTGTCAGAATGTTTGTAGCTAGTTTTTGTTTATAATGGTGAATAGTTTATTATTTATCAATAAAGAACACCATTAATTGTGAAAGTTAAGGAACTCTACGAATTGACTATGTAGATAACTGCTGTTAGAAACTTACTGAGGGTGTTGCACTACAGGAGATGAGTGTAGTAGGGAGAAGAATGGAAGACAACATCTTCAAGAATGTGGAGATATGGAATCCTGCTATTTGAGAGCAGAGGTATGTCCAGTCATAAGTAGATTCATGATAGTGTCAGGAATGAAGCAGTTACATATGAAATTATCACTGTATTTTCCCCAATGCTATTGCACATAGGTGCCAGTCACTACCAGAGTAGTGAAAGAAGTCTGTGCTTCCACTGTTGCCAATGAACAAGGGCCTACTATGCTGGCTTCGAGCAGAGCTGTGATGCCATAGAATGAGATGGTCATAAGAAAATGAGCCTTATGTCAGTATGCTTTGTGAGTGACCATTAACTTCAACAGCCACTCCAACCAAAGGCGAATGGGCTTAAATTCAACCACAACCTACTACTGGTCACATACTAGCAGGAAAAAAAAAAGATCAGAAGGAAAACAAACTAAACTGTTACCCTGCCTCTGATCTGAGCTAATGACATAGGTGAGTAGGAGTAGGTTGTGAGGAAAATCATTTAATAGGGGCCTCCTTCCTGTAGTAGGGATAGATACATACTGAACATAACATACATAATACACTCTGAAACATATCAGGTTGATCTGTTGACGTCTGTACTTTTTAAATGACTTATAGTAGTTCTCAAATTCTGACATGGTGTAATATGCACCCAAACCCAAAATGACAACAAAAAAATCTATAGTGAGAGACTACTATAGTAGCTAACCACTAATAAATATAACCCACCAAAAATGTATATCATAAGATGCATCTTCTGAGACATCTGTCTCTTCATAAAACTAATATATATCTATATCTATATCTATATCTATATATGTTATAAAGATAACTGATGTACCTGAAACACAAAAAGCACAAATATATGAAAAAACATACTTCTATGTTGATTTGTGCTTGTGCCAATACTGAATATATTTTCATACTTCCAGAAGAACATAACACTAACAATAGATACCAAACACATCAAAATATCTAAAATATTTAAGAATTATAAAGATTGAGTATTTCAAAAGAGAGGAAGATCGATTTTAGTTTATAGTTTAACAGGGGTGACAGTAGCTTGGCTCCAAGAATTTGGGGAGAATAGCATGGCAGTAGAAGCATGTGGTAGAAGAGAGCTGTCATAGATAACCAGAAGTATAGAGACGCCAAAGATCAACTTTTGAAAAACTTAGAGAGATCTACAACAACACAAACAACTGAATAACATGGAAACAATGTAATATATGAATGAAAAATGAATCATACATGGGCATTTAGAAAAAGAACCAAAGAGAAGTCACAGAAATGACTAGCTCAGTAAGTCAAGTACAAAAGTAAGTTCTCATCCTAGGTGCACATGATCCAGGAGAAAAAAATAACAGTATTTCTGTTGTTTGCACATCTATATAATGTTCTGTAACCACCTCTCTGGTGGAGCATGTCGACCCACACCACTGAGAAGTTGGAATACAAACGCTTCTAGAGCTTTGATTGTTAGAAATTGCTAGTAGCTAAGTTAAACTCTGAATGAGGGAATCCATATAAATCAATAGGTAATAATTCCCTATTGTATGCTTAAGCACACAGTTTCCCAAAGCAACTGTTATCTGTACCCTCAGCTGTAGGGAAGACAAGACAAAGTTGGGTTTTTACTTTTTTTTAATTTTTATACATACTTTTGGTAAACTTCATACCTAAATGGTAAAAACAATAAGTGTTGTAGCGTACTTCATGTAGTTTGTAAAAATTAATTTCAGGTGTGTGGTGGATTCTACATAGTAACTCAGGAGAAAATCTTCATAGCCTTGGGAATAGCAATAGTTTTTTAATAATAGAGAAAAATGAATAAACAAACAATTTTTTACTGTGAAAACGGGGTAACATTAAAATTTCTGTTCACTGATATATAATATTTACAAGAGAGAAAAGAGTAAAACAACATGTTTACCATTTACCTATTTTAATACATGGCTTTACCTTGAACATATATATTTTTAGATGCCTAAAATAAGACAAAAACACTTGCCCATTTAGATAACATAAAACTAGAAAAGGTACTTCCAAAATAAGAAATTTAAATGTATGTATAATAAACTTGAAAAGTTTATCAAATGCTATTATAAGGAAAATGAAATGTTAAGCTATGATAAAATACTATCACTGACTTAGACATTTCAAAACCATTTTGGAAAGCCATCCATAACTTCTAAGTATAGGAAAATACAGCAAAATATACATAAGTATGAGAAACATTCTTTCTTGTAACCTATATATAGAAATAATAAATAGGTCTATTAACATTTGAGTGTATCTTGTGTGTTTCTATATAAAAATTCAAATGCATGACTCTATACATTCAGTAACTTGAATTAATCTTGTATTGATACTTCATTTGTATTTTAATAAATAAAGCTTTCTTGAACTTCAGAGAGTAAAACAGTCACAATGGCCAGCCTTACAGACCAGGCAGTGGTGACACACACATTTAATCCCAGTAGCCACACTAGTTTGCCATAGAAACTGGGTGGTAGTGGTGAATGCTTTTAATCCCAGCCCTAGAGAGAAAAATAAAATGGGAGGACACAGCTTTCAGACAGTCTCTCTCTAAGATTCCAGGAGGCAGGATCACCACTTCAGACTGAGGTAGAGGTAAGAGCCAGTGGCTGGCTGTTTTATTTTTCTGGCCTCAGGTTGAACCCCAATTTCTGTCTCTGGGTTTTTATTAATCATGCTACAGAATCTCACAAACATGAGCTTGTATAAATGAATCAAGGCAAAACACAATACATTACTAAATTATATAAATTAGGCAAAATAAATCCATAATGTTAGAAGTCAACAAAGCAGTCATTGAAGAACAGTAAAAACTCTGAGACTAAAAGGACATAATAGATTTAACTGAAGGGTTGGGAATGGGTTATATTTATTGAGAAAGGCAACAGTTTATCACATTTGTGAAAATTCCACACTCATATTTATGTAGTTTTGGCATGAATGTTTTACCACAAAATATACGCAATAGAATGCTCCTTAGCCACAAAATAATTAAATCCTGTCATGTGTAGCAACAAGAATGAAACTGGCTGACCCTATGTTAAGTGAAATAAGCCACAGCAGATAAATACCATATGTTCTTGCTCATATGTGGGAGCATAAAAGAACATATAATGGTTCTAATTAAAGTTAGTAAATGGTTCGAGGAAGACAGATTAATTGATTAATGGGTAGCACAGAAAGAATAAACCTATTGATCTACAGCACATCAGGGTTACTCGCTTTAAGACATCTTATTAGATATTTTATGAAACTTAAAAGAAGATTTCAGTTTCCACCACAAAGAAATGAAAAAATACTTAAAGATATGAAATTACTAATGAGCCTATGTTGATAATTACACATTTCATGCACATACTGAATTGCCACATTGTACCCATAAATGTACAAAATTATATCAATAAAATCTTGGGATGGGGATGGAAGATGGGGACAAGGAAGGGAATCCAGGGAGGTACACCTAATACAATAGAAGCTTCCTAATATATATCTTTCATATATATTTCATATATATATATATGAAGGCAATCTAAATAAAATTGCCACATAATGGGAGAAGCAGAGCCCAAGCTAGACATCTCTATTCACCAAATGAAGCTCCCAGTACTGGGAATGTATTACATCTAATTGAGTTACTGTCCAAAGGAGCCCCATGGGAACCCCAAACAACCCAGGCTGTTGCCAAGACTATAGGTTGCTCTCCACAAACTGTCTGCAAGGTCCCATTCCTGAAGATAACAACTATACAATTCATTGAACATGGAGAAGTGGAGCTGGTGACTACCTAGAGTCTTCACCCCTACAGGCTAGTGTTCTTGGTATTAGAAGGTCCTCTGCATGCTACCAATGGAGAAATGCAAATACCAACCTAGCTACAAACTTTTCTATCTACAATGGTGACCTACTTGCAAGATGTTCTAGTAAAATAGTGGCACAAATCTTGTGGACACAACCAACCAATATCTGGTTTGATTTAGGCCTACTACACAAAGTAAAACCCATATCTAAAGCGGTTTGAATGCCCAAGAACCTGAGACTAGATAGCCCAGGGACTTAGGGTAAAATCAAATAATACTGGCCTGAACAAGATAAAAGACAGGTCATGATAAATGACTCTATATTCTGCTATACTCATAGATCAGTGCCATCATCAGAAAAGTTTCCTCATGTAGCAGATGGGAAATACAGAGACCCAATACAATATGCAGAGAGTTAGAAACCTTGAAACACTCAGCCCTAAATGGGATGTCTCATCAAATTCATCCCCTTAGGGTTTTGGGAACCCTGTGGAAAAGGAGGCAAAAGGAGTGTAAGAACCAAAGATGGAAGACACCACGGAAACTAGGCCTTCTAAACACAACACGTCGAATGCCATGTAAACTCACAGGACTGAGACAGCATGTATGGGTCTGTATCAGATAGGGCCCTAGAGCAGAAAGAAGTGGAGCCATGCCCCATCCTTTACCCAGGAGCTATCTCCAATTAATAACTATTTGGAAATGAAAATCTAGTTTTTTTCCCAAGGGAGTCTCCTGAGGAAACAAACTACTCTTAAGGGCAAGTCAAATGCCCAGAAGTAGATGGCCTACACAAGATGAACTCAATGGCATCTTTGGAAGTTTCTGGTCTCATAATGTCATGTCAAGGCATTTCCTTTTTATTTTTTTATTTTAAAATTCATTTATATTCTCTCTCTCTCTCTCTCTCTCTCTCTCTCTCTCTCTCTCTCTCTCTCTCTCTCCCCCCCCCCCCTTTGGGGATATATTATGGCTTGTGGTTTTGTGTTTTTATGAGATTCCTAAGTGAGTGAACAAGCGGATCTCTGTGTCTAATTTGTTTCTTGTGCCTTTTCTTGGACACCTTTTCTTCTTTATGTTTGTTTTTTCCCATTCTTATGTGTTTGATTTTATTTAGTCTCATTATATTTTGTTTTATTATTTTCCCTCTGATCTCTTGAGTTTCATCCCAGTATAAGAACTTTCTAGACAGCTGACTTTCTTGTCTGCATTTCATGTACATTTTCAAATTTTAAGGCATTAATTACATTCTAATTGATAAACGATACACTATTAAATGTTTCAGGTAAGAACCTGCCTGCTACCTTGCAAAAGTACAGGTTAATGTGAAGAATGATCCCTTTTGTTAAATGTTGAATAGAATATTAAAAAATATTTTAAGATGCTAACTTCTTAAAGAAATATAAATTTAAAAATGTAATTAAAACAATATATGGAATGTTTTTTAGTTGTTTAAAGTAACAAACAAATAAAGTATAGCTCCAAAAATATTAAAAATATAAGTAGATATACACACACTGAAAAAACAATAAATTTTAAATAAAATTTTCAAGTGTATTAGGTATGCACATCAAAGAAAAAATTAACAAATTTAAAATGCAACACAACATATGTACAGAATATTTGTGTCAACTATATATTTGACAGAATGGTTATATAAATGTAATTCCTATAATCTAATTAGAAAATATCACAAAATAAATAGGACAAATAAGCTAACATTAAAAGGGCAATGGAAATGAACAGGAATTTCCTCAAAGAAAACATTTAGAAGACTAAATATGAAGAAATCACTGAACATCATTAATCATAGGGGAAATTTTTCAAAAACCACCTGAGATATGATCTTATACAAGTTACAATGTCAAATTGTCTAAAACAAAACAAAGGAAGACAAGTGCTGTTTGACAAAGGTGATTAAAAGCAAACTTGTCACTGTTAGTAGAAGTGTAAATTGGTATAAACACTATGGAAAACAACACAGAGGCTCCTCAAAAGTTTTAAAGCACAATTAATATATGACCCAGCAATCATGTGTCCAAAGAAATTAAGACTATGAAAAAAATATTTGCACCCCTATTTTTTTTCTTTTCTTCCCATTTCCCTCCCCTCCTCCCAGATATTGCCCCCTCCCCCAGTCCCCTCCCCCTATCCCCACTCCTCTTCTCCTCCCCCCACACCATTCCCCCTCCCTCTCTATACTGAAGAGCAGTCCAAATTCTCTGCCCTGCGGGAAGACGAAGGTCTTCTATCTATGTCCAGGAAGGTGAGCGTCTAAGCAGGCTAAGCACCCACAAAGCCAGTTCATGTATTAGGATCGAAACCTAGTGCCATTGTCCTTGGCTTCCCATCAGCCTTCATTGTCCGCCATGCTCAGAGAGTCCAGTTTCAACCCATGCTTATTCAGACCCAGACCAGCTGGCCTTGGTGGGCTCACAATAAATCAGTTCCACTGTCATAGTGGGTGGGATCATTATTTACAATGGCTAATATATGAAAGTAGTATAAACGTTCATAGATGGATTAGTGGATAAAGAATGGAGTATATATAAGCAATTGAATATCATTTGCCTGTATGAAGGATATCCTGCTCTTTAGGATGATATGGCAAGATCTTTAACCCAATGTGTCAAATTTTACCCACTTACTGACCTCAGGATTTAATATTCTCTGGATTGGCTAAAAAAATAGATCTTCTGTTATATTATTATCCAAAATAAGAATAATGATTTACAGGATTTCACATACATGTTATCAGTCTCAGTAATCTGCTCATTGTATCTTGATATTAGAATCCCCTAGGGAAAGAACAGCATAGTTAGTCACTGGACAGAGAAACAGCTTCACTCATATAGAAAACAGGCCGCAAGAGTGGCAGTTTCGGCAGACGCACGCAGGCGCCAGGCGAAGACCAGCGCGCAGATGCGGCAGAGACCAGCGGATGTGGGATAGTCCAAGCATGAAACAGTGAAGCCCACACTGAGAGCAGATCGCCCCACTACAATTAAATAAAAAATGGATGAGAAGTATAACAAAAAGTTTGAAGAAATGAGTAAATATGTGAATGATACCCTGGGAAACCAAGAAAAAACGATCAAACAAGTAATGGAAACAGTCCAAGAATTGAAAACTGAAATGGAAGCAAGGAAGAAAACACAAATTGAGGACCAGCTGGATATGGAAAATCTAGGTCAATGAGCAGAGACTACAGAATCAAGCATAATCAATAGAATACAAGAGATAGAAGAAACAATCTCAGATTCTGAGGACACCATAGAGAAAATAAATGCACTGATCAAAGAAAACAGCAAAGCCAACAAATTCTCATCACAAAACATTCAGGAATTATGGGACACAATAAAAAGACCAAACCTAAGAATAATAGGGATACAAGAAGGAGAAGAGTCACAACTCAAAGGCACAGAAAATATTTTTAACACAATTATGGAAGAAAACTTTCCCAACCTAAAGAAAGATATTCCTTTGAATATTCAAGAAGCATACAGAACACCAAACAGACTGGATCAAAAAAAAAAACATCCCCTCGCCATATAATAATCAAAACACAAAATATACAGATTAAAGAAAGAATATTAAGAGCTGCAAAGGAAAAAGGCCAAGTAACTTATAAAGGTAAACCGATCAGACTTACACCTGACTTCTCTATGGAAACCATGAAAGCCAGAAGGTCCTGGATAAAGGTACTGCAGAAACTAAGAGACCACGGTTGCAAACCCAAACTACTATACCCAGCTAAGCTATCGTTGACTTTCAATGGAGAAAACAAGACATTCCAGGATAAGAACAAATTTAAACAATACGTAGCCACAAATCCAGCCCTGCAGAAAGTATTAGAAGGAAAATCACAACCCAAGGAATCCAACATTGCTAACACTCCCTACAATGACTCAGGCATCTAGCGACCCTTCACTAGCACAACTCAAAGAAGGGAGACACACAAACTCACCAAAAACAATAAGAATAACTGGAGCAAACAACCACTGGTCATTAATATCACTTAATATTAATGGTCTCAATTAACATATAAAAATGCACAGGCTAAGAGATTGGATATGAAAACAGGATCCAACATTCTGCTGTTTGCAAGAAACACATCTCAACCATAAAGACAGGCATCTACTTAGAGTAAAGGGTTGGGAAAAGGTTTTTCAAGCAAATGGTCCTAAAAAAAAAAAAGCAGGTGTGGCCACACTAATTTCTAACAAAACGGACTTCAAACTAAAATCAATCAGAAGAGATCGAGATGGACACTTTATACTCATAACAGGAACAATTCATCAGGATGAAGTCTCAATCTTGAATATCTACGCTCCTAATATAAAAGCACCCACGTATGTAAAAGAAATATTACTAAGGTGCTGAGAAGTCCCATCTGGATGGGTGAGTGTGTGCTATCCTGGGGCGCACTGTCACGGTAGAGAGCACAAACGCCCCCCCCCCCAGCTCCTGCTGCAAGGCTTTCTTTCCTACACACCCGCCCCCCACCCCCACCCCCAAGCCTGCCTTGTCTGCAAGGTCCTTTACTGTGGAACAGTTTCCTGCCCTTTCACTAAGGCTACCAACCCAGAGCAGTGAGGGCCTGACCAGAGGGCAGGCCTCAAGGTCCCCGCCAGGGAAAGCGGGCCCCCGCTGCTGGGGCTGCAGTCTCTGCTGTGATCTCCTGGACCTGCTCTGCCTGCGCCCTACTTCCCTTTGTCCCTGGCTCATTGGGGCATCCAGGAGTTCCTGTGTAGGTGCCGAGAAGTTTCATCGGGACGAGTGAGTGTGTGCTATCCTGGGGCGCACTGTCCCGGTAGAGAGCACAAACGCCCCTCCCCCAGCTCCTGCTGCAGGGCTTTCTCTCCTACACACCCGCCCCCACCCCCACCCCCAAGCCTGCCTTGTCTGCAAGGTCCTTAGCTGTGGAACAGTTTCCTGCCCTTTCACTAAGGCTACCAGCCCAGACCAGTGAGTGCCTGACTAGAGGGCAGGCCTCAAGGTCCCCACCAGGGGAAGCAGGCCCCTGCTGCTGGGGTTGCAGTCTCTGCTTGTGATCTCCTGGACCTGCTCTCCCTGCCCCCTATTTCCCTTGGTCCCGGGCTCATTGGGGCCACCAGGAATCCCTGCATAGGTGCTGAGAAGTCCCATCTGGATGGGTGAGTGTGTGCTATCCTGGGGCGCACTGTCACGGTAGAGAGCACAAACGCCCCCCCCCAGCTCCTGCTGCAAGGCTTTCTTTCCTACACACCCGCCCCCCACCCCCACCCCCAAGCCTGCCTTGTCTGCAAGGTCCTTTACTGTGGAACAGTTTCCTGCCCTTTCACTAAGGCTACCAACCCAGAGCAGTGAGGGCCTGACTAGAGGGCAGGCCTCAAGGTCCCCGCCAGGGAAAGCGGGCCCCCGCTGCTGGGGCTGCAGTCTCTGCTGTGATCTCCTGGACCTGCTCTGCCTGCACCCTACTTCCCTTTGTCCCTGGCTCATTGGGGCATCCAGGAGTTCCTGTGTAGGTGCCGAGAAGTTTCATCGGGACGGGTGAGTGTGTGCTATCCTGGGGCGCACTGTCCCGGTAGAGAGCACAAACGCCCCTCCCCCAGCTCCTGCTGCAGGGCTTTCTCTCCTACACACCCGCCCCCACCCCCACCCCCAAGCCTGCCTTGTCTGCATGGTCCTTAGCTGTGGAACAGTTTCCTGCCCTTTCACTAAGGCTACCAGCCCAGAGCAGTGAGTGCCTGACTAGAGGGCAGGCCTCAAGGTCCCCGCCAGGGAAAGCGGGCCCCTGCTGCTGGGGCTGCAGTCTCTGCTGTGATCTCCTGGACCTGCTCTGCCTGCGCCCTACATCCCTTAGTCCCTGGCTCATTGGGGCATCCAGGAGTTCCTGTGTAGGTGCCGAGAAGTTTCATCGGGACGGGTGAGTGTGTACTATCCTGGGGCGGACGGTCCCGGTAGAGAGCACAAGCACCCCTACACTAAGGCTACCCAACCAGAGCAGTGAGTGCCTGCCTAGCAGGCAGGCCTCAGCAACCCCCGAAAGGGAGTGCAGGCACCTCCAGCTTGTACTGCAGTGTCGCCTGTGTTCTACTCGACCTTGCCCGACCCCTTGCATTCGGCCTTCTTTACGCGGGTCATTGGAATACCACGCATCCATGTTTTGGTGTTGAGGAGTTCATCTGGAAGGGAACGGTTCCTGCCCCTACACTGAGGAGATACACCTAGAGAGTTAGTCACAGCAAAGACTGGTCCAAGACATCAGGCCTCTCCTGGCTCCATTTGAAGGAAAAGATGGGCAGGCGCCAATGCAAGAATTCCCCCAACAACTTGAAAGGCAACGTGACATCACCAGGATCCAGGAATCCCGAAATGAGAAGTGTACACCCTAATTCAGAAGAATTAGAAGAATTCGACTCAAAAGTGAATTTTATGAAAATAATAGAGGACCTTAAACAGGAGGTGAAAAACTGCCACAACCAATTAGAGATTACAAACAAAAAGGTAGAGGAAATGAATAAATCTCTCAAAGATACCCAAGAAAACCAAGAGAAACAAGAAAAAGTAATCAAACAGGTAAGGGAAACGGTTCAAGACTTGAAGAATGAAGTGGAAGTAATAAAGAAAACACAAACCGAGGGAAGGATGGAGATGGAAAATTTGAATAAACGAACAGGAACTACAGAGACAAGTGCCACCAACAGATTACAAGAGATAGAAGAAAGAATCTCAGACACTGAAGATACCATAGAGAAAATAAACACTCTCATCAAAGAAAACAGCATAACCAACAAATTCTCATCACAAAACATTCAGGAAATCTGGGACACAATAAAAAGACCAAACCTAAGAATAATAGGGATAGAAGAAGGAGAAGATCTACAGCTCAATGGTCCAGAAAATATATTTAATAAAATTATAGAAGAAAACTTTCCCAACCTTAAGAAAGATATTCCTTTGAAGGTCCAAGAAGCATACAGAACACCAAATCGACTGGATCAAAAAAAAACATCTCCTCGTCATATAATAATCAAAACACAAAACATACAGAATAAAGAAAGAATATTAAGAGCTGCAAAGGAAAAAGGTCAAGTTACCTATAAAGGTAAACCTATCAGACTTACACCTGATTTCTCTATGGAAACCATGAAAGCCAGAAGGTCCTGGATAGATATACTGCAGAAACTACGAGACCATGGATGCAAGCCCAGACTACTATACCCAGCCAAGCTTTCGTTCACTAAAAATGGAGAAAACAAAATTTTCCAGGATAAAAACAAATTTAAACAATACGTAGCCACAAATCCAGCCCTTCAGAAAGTAATTGAAGGAAAATCACAAGCCAAGGAGTCCAACAATGCCCACAATAACTCAGACATCTAATGACCCTTCACCAACACAACTTGAAGAAGGGAAACACACAAACTCTACTACCAAAAGAAAGAAAGAAAGAAAGAAAGAAAGAAAGAAAGAAAGAAAGAAAGAAAGAAAGAAAGAAAGGAAAAATGACCGGAGTTAACAACCACTGGTCATTAATATCACTTAATATCAATGGACTCAACTCACCTATAAAGAGGCACAGGCTAAGAGATTGGATACGAAAACAGGATCCAACATTCTGTTGCTTACAAGAAACACACCTCAACCACAAAGACAGACATCTACTCAAAGTAAAGGGCTGGGAAAAGGTTTATCAAGCAAACGGACCTAAGAAACAAGCAGGTGTGGCCATACTAATTTCTAAGAAAGTTGACTTCAAACTAAAATCAATCAAAAGAGATGGAGATGGACATTTTTTACTCATAACAGGAACAATTCACCAGGATGAAGTCTCAATCCTGAATATCTATGCCCCTAATATAAAAGCACCCACTTATGTAAAGGAAACGTTACTAAAACTCAAGGCAGTCATCAAACCACACACACTAATAGTAGGAGATTTCAACACTCCTCTCTCACCAATGGACAGGTCAATCAGACAGAAACCTAACAGAGAAATAAGAGGATTAAGGGAGGTAATGAATCAAATGGACTTAACAGACATCTATAGAACATTCCACTCAAATAAGAAAGAATATACCTTCTTCTCTGCAGCTCATGGAACCTTCTCGAAAATAGACCACATACTCGGTAACAAAGCAAACTTACACAGTTACAAAAAAATATCGGTAACCACCTGTGTCTTATCAGATCACCATGGATTAAAGTTAGAATTCAACAACAATGCTATCCCCAGAAAGCCTATGAACTCATGGAAATTGGACAGTCAACTACTGAACCACACCTGGATCAAGGAAGAAATAAAGAAAGAAATTAAAGTCTTTCTTGAATTCAATGAAAACGAAGACTCAACATACTCAAACCTATGGGACACTATGAAAGCAGTGCTAAGAGGAAAGTTCATAGCATTAAGTGCCCACATAAAGAAAACGGAGAAAGCACACATTGGAGACCTAATAGCCCACCTTAAAGATGTAGAAAGAAAAGAAGCAGACTCACCTAGGAGAAGTAGAAGACTGGAAATAATCAAATTGAGGGCTGAAATCAACAAAATAGAAACACAGAAAACAATCCAAAGAATCAATGAAACAAAAAGCTGGTTCGTGGAGAAAATCAATAAGATTGATAAACCCCTATCCAAACTAATCAAACGGCGGAGAGAGAATACGCAAATTAACAAAATCAGAAACGAAAAGGGAGACATAACCACAGACACAGACGAAATTCAGAGAATCATTAGATCTTACTACAAAAACCTGTATGCCACAAAATTGGAAAATGTAAAAGAAATGGACACTTTTTTAGATAAGTACCATATACCAAAGTTAAACCAGGACCAGGTGAACAATCTAAATAGACCTGTTAGTCGCGAAGAATTAGAAGTTGTTATAAAAAACCTTCCCACCAAAAAAAGCCCAGGTCCAGACGGCTTTAATGCAGAATTCTACCAGAACTTCCAAGAAGACCTAATACCTATACTCCTTAATGTATTTCACAATATTGAAACAGAGAAGTCATTGCCAAATTCCTTTTATGAAGCTGAAGTTACTCTGATACCAAAACCACACAAAGACACAACCAAGAAAGAGAACTACAGGCCAATCTCACTCATGAACATCGACGCAAAAATACTCAATAAAATACTGGCAAACCGAATCCAAGAACACATTAGAAAAATTATCCATTACGATCAAGTAGGCTTCATCCCAGAGATGCAGGGCTGGTTCAACATACGAAAATCTATCAATGTAATCCATCATATAAATAATCTGAAAGAAAAAAACCATATGATCATTTCATTAGATGCGGAAAAAGCATTTGACAAAATTCAACATCCCTTTATGATAAAGGTCTTAGAGAGATTAGGAATACAAGGGTCGTTCCTAAATATAATAAAAGCTATTTATAGCAAGCCGTCAGCTAACATCAAATTAAATGGAGAGAAACTCAAAGCTATTCCACTAAAATCAGGAACACGACAAGGTTGTCCACTCTCTCCATACCTCTTTAATATAGTGCTTGAAATTCTAGCAATAGCAATTAGACAACATAAGGGGATCAAAGGGATTCAAATCGGAAAGGAAGAAGTTAAACTTTCATTATTTGCAGACGATATGATAGTGTACATAAGCGACCCCAAAAACTCCAGCAAAGAACTCCTTCAGCTGATAAACACCTTTAGTAGCGTTGCAGGATACAAGATCAATTCCAAAAAATCAGTTGCCCTCCTATACACAAAGGATAAGGAAGCAGAGATCGAAATCAGAGAAGCATCACCCTTCACGATAGCCACAAATAACATAAAATATCTTGGGGTAACCCTAACCAAGGAAGTAAAGGATCTATTTGACAAGAACTTTAAGTCAATGAAGAAAGAAATTGAGGAGGATACCAGAAAATGGAAGGATCTCCCTTGCTCTTGGATAGGGAGGATCAACATAGTAAAAATGGCAATTCTACCAAGGGCAATTTATAGATTCAATGCAATCCCCATTAAAATCCCATCAAAATTCTTCACAGATCTTGAGAGGACAATAATCAACTTTATATGGAGAAACAAAAAACCCAGGATAGCCAAAACAATCTTATATAATAAAGGATCGTCTGGAGGCATTACCATCCCTGACCTCAAACTCTATTACAGAGCCTCAGTATTGAAAACAGCTTGGTATTGGCATAAAAACAGAGAAGTTGATCAATGGAACCGAGTAGAAGACCCTGATTTCAACCCACAAACTTATGAACACCTAATTTTTGATAAAGGAGCTAAAAGTATTCAATGGAAAAAAGAGAGCATCTTCAACAAATGGTGCTGGCAGAACTGGTTGTCAACGTGTAGAAGAATGAAAATAGATCCATATCTATCACCATGCACAAAACTCAAGTCCAAATGGATTAAAGACCTCAATATTAGTCTGAACACACTGAACCTGATAGAAGAAAAAGTTGGAAGTACTCTACAACATATGGGTACAGGAGATCACTTCCTACGTTTATCCCCAGCAGCACAGACATTAAGGGCAACATTGAATAAATGGGACCTCCTGAAACTGAGTAGCTTCTGTAAAGCAAAGGACACTGTCACTAAGACAAAAAGGCAACCCACTGACTGGGAGAAGATCTTCACCAACCCTGCAACAGACAAAGGTCTGATCACCAAAATATATAAAGAACTCAAGAAACTAAACTTTAAAATGCTAATGAACCCAATAAAAAAATGGGGCACTGATCTGAACAGAGAATTCTCAACAGAAGAAATTCAAATGGCCAAAAGACACCTAAGGTCATGCTCAACCTCCTTAGCGATAAGGGAAATGCAAATTAAAACAACTTTGAGATACCATCTTACACCTGTCAGAATGGCTAAAATCAAAAACACCAATGATAGCCTTTGCTGGAGAGGTTGTGGAGAAAGAGGCACACTCATTCATTGCTGGTGGGAATGCAAACTTGTGCAACCACTTTGGAAATCAGTGTGGCGATTTCTCAGGAAATTTGGGATCAACCTACCCCAAGATCCAGTAATACCACTATTGGGAATATACCCAAGAGATGCCCCATCAAATGACAAAAGTATCTGTTCAACTATGTTCATAGCAGCATTGTTTGTAATAGCCAAAACCTGGAAACAACCTAGATGCCCTTCAATGGAGGAATGGATGAAGAAAGTGTGGAATATATACATATTAGAGTACTACTCAGCAGTAAAAAACAATGACTTCTCGAATTTTGCGTGCAAATGGATGGAAATAGAAAACACTATCCTGAGTGAGGTATCCCAGACCCAAAAAGAGGAACATGGGATGTACTCACTCATAATCGGTTTCTAGCCATAAATAAAAGACATTAAGCATATAATGTGTGATCCTATAGAAGTTAAATAAGAAAGTGAACCCAAAGAAAATCATATAGTCATCCGCATGGAGAGGGGGAAGTAGACAAGATTGCAGGGCAAAAACTGGGAACTTGCGGGTGAGGTGGCATGGGGCAAAGGGGAAATGGGATGAGAAATATGAGAAGGGGAGGATGGGAGGAGCTCGGGGGATTGGGATGGTTGGGATATAGGAAGGATGGATACGGGAGCAGCGAAGTATATATCCTATCTAAGGGAGCCATCTTAGGGTTGGCAAGAGACTTGACTCTAGAGGGGTTCGCAGGTGTCCAGGAATATGTCCCCAGCTGGTACCTTGGGCAACTAAGGAGAGGGAACCTGAAATGACCCTATCCTATACTGATGAATATCTTGCATATCACCTTAGAACCTTCATCTGGCGATGGATCGAGGTAGAGACAGATTCTTAATTTGGAGCAACGGTCTGAGCTCTTAAGGTCCAAATGAGGAGCAGAAGGAGGGAGAACAAGAGCAAAAAATCAGGACCACGAGGGATGCACCCACCCACTGTGACAGTGGAACTGATTTATTAGGAGCCCACCAAGGCCAGCTGGTCTGGGACTGAATAAGCATGGGTTGATTCCGGACTCTCTGAGCATGGCGGTCAATGAAGACTGATGAGAAGCCAAGGACAATGGCACTAGGTTTCAATCCTAATACATGAACTGGCTTTGTGGGAGCTTAGCCTGTTTAGAAGCTCACCTTCCTGGACGTAGATAGAAGACCTTCGTCTTCCCGCAGGGCAGAGAATTTGGACTGCTCTTCAGTATCGAGAGGGAGGGGGAATGGTGTGGGGGGAGGAGAAGAGGAGTGGGGTTAGGGGGAGGGGAGTGGGGGGAGGGGGCAATATTTGGGAGGAGGGGAGGGAAATGGGAAACGGGGAGCAGGTGGAAATTTTAATTAAAAAAGAATAAAAAAAAAAAAAAAAAAAAAAGAAATATTACTAGAACTTAAGGCAGACATCAAACCACACACACTAGTAGTAGGAGACTTCAACACACCTCTCTCACCAAGGGACAGGTCAATCAGACAGAAACCTAATAGAGAATTAAGAGAATTGTTGGAGGTAATGAAGCAAATGGACTTAACAGACATCTATAGAACACTCTACCCAAATAGGAAAGAATATACCTTCTTCTCTGCAGATCATGGAACCTTCTCGAAAATTGACCATATACTCGGAAACTAAGGAAACCTCCACAGATACAAAAAAATATCAGTGTCCACCTGTGTCTTATCAGATCACCACGGATTAAAGTTAGAAGGCAACACCAATGCTAACCCCAGAAAGCCAACAAACTTGTGGAAACTGAGCAGTCAACTACTGAACCACACTGGGTCAAGGAAGAAATTAAGAAAGAAATTAAAGTCTTCCTTGAATTTAATGAAAATAAAGAGACAACATACTCAAACCTATTGGACACAATAAAAGCAGTCCTGAGAGGAAAGTTCATAGCACTAAGTGCCCACTTAAAGAAAACGGAGAAAGCATACATTGGGGACTTAACAGCACACCTGAAAGCTCTAGAAAAAAAAGAACATGTGCCCAGGAGGAGTAGAAGACTGGAAATAATCAAACTGAGGGCGGAAATCAACAAAATAGAAACACAGAAACAGTCCAAAGAATCAATGAAACAAAAAGTTGGTTCTTGGAGAAAATCAACAAGATCGACAAACCCCTATCCAAACTAATTAAACGACAGAGAGAGAACACGCAAATAAATAAGATCAGAAATGAAAAGGGGGACATAACCACAGACACAGAGGAAATTCAGACAATCATTAGATCTTACTACAAAAGCCTATATGCCACAAAACTGGAAAATGCAAAAGAAATGGACATTTTTTTAGATAAGTACCATATACCAAAGCTAAACCAAGAACAGGTGAACGATCTAAATAGACCTGTTAGTCGCAAAGAATTAGAAATTGTTATAAAAAAATCTCCCTTCCAAAAACAGCCCAGGACCAGATGGCTTCAATGCAGAATTCTACCAGAACATCCAAGAAGAGCTAATACCTATACTCCTTAATGTATTTCATAATATAGAAACAGAAGAGTCATTGCCTAATTCCTTTTATGAAGCTACAGTTACCCTGATACCAAAACCACACAAAGACCCAACCAAGAAAGAGAATTACAGGCCTATCTCACTCATGAACATCGATGCAAAAATTCTCAATAAAATACTGGCAAACCGAATCCAAGAACACATTAGAAAAATTATCCATTATGATCAAGTAGGCTTCATCCCAGAGATGCAGGGCTGGTTCAACATACGAAAATCTATCAATGTAATCCACCATATAAATAAACTGAAAGAAAAAAACCATATGATCATTTCATTAGATGCTGAAAAAGCATTTGACAAAATTCAACACCCCTTTATGATGAAGGTCTTGGAGAGATTAGGGATACAAGGGTCATACCTAAATATAATAAAAGCTATTTACAGCAAGCCAACAGCTAACATTAAATTAAATGGAGAAAAACTCAAAGCCATCACACTAAGATCAGGAACACGACAAGGCTGTCCACTCTCTCCATATCTCTTCAATATAGTGCTGGAAGTTCTAACAATAGCAATAAGACAACATAAGGGGATCAAGGGGATTTGTATTGGAAAGGAAGAAGTTAAGCTTTTGTTATTTGTAGATGTTATGATAGTATACATAAACGACCCAAAAAACTCTACCAAAGAACTCCTACAGCTGATAAACACCTTTGGGAATGTGGCAGGATACAAGATCAACTCCAAAAAATCAGTTGCCTTCCTATACACTAAGGATAAGAAAGCAGAGAGGAAAATCAGAGAAGCATCACCTTTCACGATAGCCACAAATAGCATAAAATATTTTGGGGTAACTCTGACCAAAGAAGTGAAAGATCTATTTGGCAAGAACTTTAAGTCTTTGAAGAAAGAAATTGAAGAGGACACCAGAAAATGGAAGGATCTCCCTTGCTCTTGGATTGGGAGGATCAACATAGTAAAAATGGCAATTCTACCAAAAGCAATCTATAGATTCGATGCAATCCCCATCAAAATTCTTCACAGATCTAGAGAAGACAATAATCAACTATATATGGAAAAACAAAAAACCCAGGATAGCCAAAACAATCTTATACAATAAAGGACTGTCTGGAGGCATTACCATCCCTGACTTCAAACTCTATTACAGAGCTACAGTATTGAAAACAGCTTGGTACTGGCATAAAAACAGAGAAGTCGACCAATGGAATCGAATAGAATACCCTGACTTTAACCCACAAACCTATGAACACCTGATTTTCGACAAAGGAGATAAAAGTATACAATGGAAAAAAGAGAGCATCTTCAACAAATTGTGCTGGCAAAACTGGATGTCAGCCTGTAGAAGAATGAAAATAGATCCATATCTATCACCATGCACAAAACTCAAGTCCAAATGGATTAAAGACCTCAATATCAGTCCAAACACACTGAACCTGATAGAAGAGAAAGTGGGAAGTACTTTACAACACATGGGCACAGGAGAATACTTCCTATGTATAACCCCAGCAGCACAGACATTAAGGGCATCATTGAATAAATGGGACCTCCTGAGACTGAGAAGCTTCTGTAAAGCAAAGGACACTGTCACTAAGACAAAAAGGCAACCCACTGACTGGGAGAAGATCTTCACCAACCCCGCAACTGACAAAGGTCTGATCTCCAAAATATATAAAGAACTCAAGAAACTAGACCGTAAAAGACTAATCAACCCAATTATAAAATGGGGCACTGAGCTGAACAGAGAATTCTCAACAGAAGAATTTCAAATGGCCAAAAAACACTTAAGGTCGTGCTCAACTTCCTTAGCGATCAGGGAAATGCAAATCAAGACAACTTTAAGATACCATCTTACACCTGTCAGAATGGCCAAAATAAAAAGCACCAATGATAGCCTTTGCTGGAGAGGTTGTGGAGAAAGGGGTACACTCATCCATTGCTGGTGGGAATGCAAACTTGTGCAACCACTTTGGAAATCAGTGTGGCGGTTCCTCAGGAAATTCGGGATCAACCTACCTCTGGACCCAGCAATACCACTCTTGGGAATATCCCCAAGAGATGCATTATCATACAACAAAAGTATATGCTCAACTATGTTCATAGCAGCATTGTTTGTAATAGCCAGAACCTGGAAACAACCGAGATGCCCTTCAATGGAAGAATGGATGAAGAAAGTATGGAATATATACATATTAGAGTACTACTCAGCAGTAAAAAACAATGACTTCTTGAATTTTGCATGCAAATGGACGGAAATAGAAAACACTATCCTGAGTGAGGTAAGCCAGACCCAAAAAGAGGAACATGGGATGTACTCACTCATATTTGGTTTCTAGCCATAAATAAAGGACATTGAGCCTAGAATTCGTGATCCTAGAGAAGCTAAATAAGAAGGTGAACCCAAAGAAAAACATATAGGCATCCTCCTGAACAGTAACCTTCATCAGGTGATGAAAGGAGACAGATACAAAGACCCACATTGGAGCACCGGACAGAAACCTCAAGGTCCAAATCAGGAGCAGAAGGAGAGAGAGCACAAGCAAGGAACTCAGGACCGCGAGGGGGACACCCACACACTGAGACAACGGGGATGTTCTATCAGGAACTCACCAAGGCCAGCTGGCCTGGGTCAGAAAAAGCATGGGATAAAACCGGACTCGCTGAACATAGCGGACAATGAGGACTACTGAGAACTCAAGAACAATGGCAATGGGTTTTTGATCCTACTGCACATACTGGCTTTGTGGGAGCCTAGGCAGTTTGGATATTCCTCTTACTAGACCGGGATGGAGGTGGATGGTCTTTGGACTTCCCACAGGGCAGGGAACCCTGATTACTCTTAGGGCTGATGAGGGAGGGGGCCTTGATTGGGGGAGGGAAATGGGAGGTGGGGGTGGGGAGGAGGCAGAATTCTTTAATAAATAAATAAATAAATAAATAAATAAATAAATAAATAAAGAGTGGCAGTTTCACCTACATTCTTGCTAATGGATCTCTTGTGACAGTTGAAAAAGCAATGTCTATGGCACACTCTGTGCTTGCTGCAGAGGAAAGACACCATCCATCTACATGGAGGAGAGATAATTGTGGATTAAGGCATGTGTTTTGTGAAGCACCCATTTAAGCAGAACAAAGAAACACTGAGCTTTCAACAGATAGAAATATTATTGTGCAAGGCGATAAATCCAGCATACTCCCTAATGGCATCTTATCTCTTGGGAAGGAAGCAAGTTTTGTAGGCACAAGGTCCATATAAATGAATATAAATTGTAAACAAAAGACTGTAGGCATGAGAGTGCCTTTCCAGTAAAAAATAAAATAATAATAGTAAAAATAGAAAAGAAAAAAATTTAAGATTACATTATATATTTTAATTATATAAATCAAACATTTACTGTAAATAGTAGAGAAATTCCTCTAAAAGACACTGGAAAAGTATCATCTGTTCAGAAGGTCAATTAAATCATCTAATTTAACTACACTTTGAATCTCATATGCAAAAACCAAGAAAAAAATACTCTTATGTATTCTGAGTGAATATTTATGTAGGTAATAATAGGGACACAATCATTAAATACTTAGAGAATGTTAAAAAAAAAAGTACCCCTAGTCTTTTAGAAAATAAAACCAAGTGGCTATATTATCCTTATTTTTTCCAATAATAATATGTTCTTGGAGTGGGTCTTGGGAATGGAGCCTGGTGGGAATGGTATCAGACACTGGACATATGCTCTACCATTGCTATGTCCCCAAGATCAGAGTGCTTTTTGCTACTGACTGATTGCTAATATGTGAATGGAAAGTTGATGCGAAGTTTGCTACAAAACTGCAAGGTGTTACTTCTAAAAGTTTAATTTCTAATTAGAACACAATTGCATTGCGCAATATTATCTTAACTATGGAAAGGTATGGTACATTTGTTTATGCTGTATTTGTTTAGTGATGTGAGATGTTGCTTTTGTTCATGCTGTATTTGTTTAACAATGAAAAGATGTGTTGCTCTGCCTGCTAACATTATGCTGAGTGAGGTAACCGAGACCCAAAAAGATGAACATGGGATGTACTCACTCATAATTGGTTTTTAGCCATAAATATAGGACAGTGAGCCTATAATTCGCCATCCTGGAGAAGCTAAATAAGAAGGTGAACCCAAAGAAAAACATATAGTTATCCCTCTGGATATTGGAAGTAGTCAAGATTGCTGGGCAAAAATTTGGGAACTGGGGGGTGGGGTGGGATGGGGGAAAGGGGAGATGGGGAGAGAAAAGTGAGAAGGGGAGGATAAGGAGAACTTGGGGGATTGGGATGGTTGGGATAATGGAAGGTTGGATATGGGAGCAGGGAAGTATATATCTTAATTAAGGGAGCCATTTTAGGGTTGGCAAGAGCCTTGACTCTAGAGGGGTTCCCAGGGGTTCAGAGACATGTACCCAACTAGGTCCTTGGGCAGCTGAGGAGAGAGAGCCTGAAATGGCCCGATCCTATAGCCATACTAACGAATATCTTGCATATCACCATAGAACCTTCATCTGGCGACGGATGGAGATAGAGACAGAGACCCACAATGGAGCAATGGACTGAGCTCCCTAGGTCCAAATGAGGAACAGAAGGAGGGAGAACATGAACAAGGAAGTCAAGACTGCAAGGGGGGCACCCACCCACTGAGACAGTGGGGCTGATCTATTAGGAGATCACCAAGGCCAGCTGGACTGGGACTGAAAATGCATGGGATAAAACAGGACTCACTGAATATGGTGGACAATGAGGGCTGCTGAGAAGCCAAGGACAATGGCACTGGGTTTTGATCCTACTTCATGTTCTGGCTTTGTGGGAGCCTAGCCTGTTTGGATGCTCACCTTCCTAGACCTGGATGGAGCGGGGAGGACCTTGGACTTCCCACAGGGCAGGGAACCCTGACTGCTCTTTGGACTGGAGAGGGAGGGGGGAGAGGAGTGGGGCGTGGGGAGTATGGGGAGGGGGAGGGAAAAAGGAGGCGGAGAGGAGGCAGAAATTTTTAATTTAAAAAAAAAACTTAATAATAAAAAGTTAAATAAAATTTAAAAAAAAAAAAAACCTGAACAACAAATAGCTAGGCAGGAGAGAAATAGGTGGGGCTGGCAGTCAGAGAGCATAAGGAGGAGGAGGAATCTAGGTTCCAGAAGAGAGAATGAGGGAGAAAGAGACAGTCAGGTAGTCATCAGCCAGCCACCCACAGAAGCAGGAAAAGTAGGACATGCAGAGTTTAAAAAATAAAGTAAAAATCCCCGAGGCAAAAGGTAGATGAAGAGAAAGAGGTTAAATTAAAAGATAAGAACTAGTGGGACAAGCATAAGATCAGGCTGAACATTCATAACTAATAATAAGTCTCCATGTCATTATTTGAGGTAGGCTGAGAGAGTCTGCTACAAACCTCTCTATGTTACATTGCTAAAACACTGAAACCACAAAAGCAATAGTAAAAACTACAAAAGAAAATTGTCAGCTTATATACAAAGTGAAACTCATTAGAATAACATTGTCTTGGCAGAAAAACCAAAAATCCCGAACAGTAAGAAATAACGTAATCTAAGCTGTGAGAGTAAATAAATGTCCAACAGGACTACTATATTTAGGCGAATTCTCTTTTTTGAGAATATTTTTATTAATTATTTAAGAAATCCATACAATGTGTTTTGGAAACTTTTACTACCCTTCCCCCTAGCTCCCAGGAGAGTCATATTTTAAAAGCAGTGGTGAAATAAATACCTTCCAAGATAGGCACACACTAAAGCAATTAATGACCACTCACACAGTATGGTAGAAAAGACTTAAAGGAATTATACACATAGAGGAGGAAGACAGTCACAAACACAAGTGCTCAGGAAAGAATAAACTTTACGAAAGGACTAGTTAACAAACAAGAACAAGAAAAGAACCAAACATGCTCAACATAGCAACCAAACTCCGAAAATAAAAAAGGGAGAAAGGAAACAATGAACAAAATTACAAGAATCGGTGTTTACCCCCAAAGTTAATTCTGTTTTATGACTAAAAGATGCACACTAGCTCACTGGATTAAAAAATAAGATACAGTTGTTTCTGGTCTGCAAGAGACACACCACACTGGCAAAGACACAGAATGAAAGTAAAATCCACAAAAAATCCAAGACATGTGTCCTCCAAAAATTACAAGTCCCATAATAATGGAAGTCAATGAGAATGGCCTTGAAGAACTGACAGATAAGAAATTCAAAAGACTGATTAAAATTGGTTTCAGAAGACTCAGAGTAAAATAAATCAGAGATAAATGAAGTAAGGAAGCTAATACATAATATGAAAACAGAATTCAAGAAGATACAGAATTACTGAAGAAAAACTAAACTTAAATGATGCCAAAAGTGGAAAAACTACATAAGTCAAATTAAAACCTTAGTTTGAGACCTCACTAATAGAGTGAACCATGGGAAAAATCAAAAGTGAAAGAAAAGTAGAGAAACTACATTACTTTAAAATTTAGAGATATGTTTTATATGTAAACAAACAAAACCTCCCATGAACAGAAGTGAAAACTCTTGAATACCATGGAAAGACCTACCTTTCAAATTATAGGCATGAGAAAAGGAGAATTACCACATCTAAGGTATAGACTCTATTTTCAGTAAAATCACATTATAAAAATGTTCACACATGAGAAAGAGATGCCCATACTGGTGCCTCCAGGACTCCAAACAGATAAGGACAGAAAAGAAACTATCCACAACATATTATAATAAAAACACTAAAAACAAAATAAAGAAAGAATATTGAAAGATGCAAGAAGAAAAGGTCAAGTCACTTATAAAAACAGGCCCACCAGAATAACTCCTGACTATATGTCAGAAATTTAAAGTCAGAAGGGCATGGAAAAATGTGTTTCAAGTTTTGAAAGAGTATAATTGTCAATCCAGAGTATTATACCCAGAAGAATTATTAAAATTCATAGAGAAATAAAAATTTCCACAGGGACAAATTAAAAGAATTTATGAACACTAAGCCAACTCTATGGTGGATACTGAAAGGGCTATTTCAGTCAAGAGTGAAGAATAAACACAACTAATAGAAAAATAAATATACCAGGACAATATATCAACAGAGGTCAAAGAATCAGCACAAAACCAATTTAACAACAAGAATACATATCTTTCAATAATTATCCTGAATATTAGTGGACTCAGTTCCCCCAATAAATACATAGATTAGAAGATGGGGTTGAAAAACATGATCTAGATACTGCCTCTCTCTTCTCGTCCCACCCAGCTTGCATCCAGAACCCTTCTTCCTTCTGCCCCCTTTCCTCTTTGGGCACATAACACCATCCAGCTCAGTCTGTCTGGCGCTGGGGGCAAATCCTCAGGGCAAGTAGGCAGGCGAGACTTCCTTTGTCTCTCCAGCCTGCCTGCATCAAGCAAGGTAAGGCCTTTGTTTACAAACTACCCAACCTGCACGGAGATCTGATCTAGGCACCAGGAGAGACAGCAGCGGGGTGAGTTTGTGACCTGACTGGCGGCGGCGGAAGCAGCCCTGGACAGGGAACTCTGAAGTTCCTCATCCCCCACCCTATACTCCCTGGGCTCCCTGCAGGGGCTCTACACCCTGCATACTGCCTCTCTCTTCTTGTCCCACCCAGTTTGCATCCAGAACCCTTCTTCCTTCTGCCCCCTTTCCTCTTTGGGCACATAACACCATCCAGCTCAGTCTGTCTGGCGTTGGGGGCAAATCCTCAGGGCAAGTAGGCAGGCGAGACTTCCTTTGGTTCACTGGCCTGCCTGCACCAAGCAAGGTAAGGCCTTTGTTTACGAACTACCCAACCTGCACGGAGATCTGATCTTGGCACCAGGAGAGCCATCAGTGGGAGAGCTAATCTGGGTACCAGGAGAGCCGTCTTTGGGCACGGAGATCTGATATTGGTACCAGGAGAGACATCACTGGAGCACCAGGAGAGCTATCACTGCAGGGTGCCATCACTGGGAAAGTACATCAGTAGGCAAGGAGACCTGATCCGGTAAAAGAAGATCCATAGGGGAGCATTCGGAGAAAGAGATGGGCAGGCGCCAATGCAAGAATTCACCCAACAATCTGAAAAACTATATGAAACCACCAGAACCCAGCGACCTCACAACAGGAGCACATGAACACCTTAATCATTAAGAAGTAGATAAAATTGACTTTATGAAAGTGATTGACGCCCTTAAACAGCATGTAAAAAATGCCCTCATAGAAATGGATGAGAAGTATAACAGAAAGTTTGAAGAATTGAGTAAATCAGTGAATGATACCCTAGGAAACCAAGGAAAAACAATCAAACAAATAATGGAAACAGTTCAAGACTTAAAAACTGAAATGGAGGCAAAGAAGAAAACACAAACAGAAGGCCAGCTGGACAGGGAAAATCTAGGTAAACGAATAGAGACTACAGAAACAAGCATAACCAACAAAATACAAGAGATAGAAGAAAGAATCTCAGATTCTGAAGATACCATAGAGAAAATAAACACGCTGATCAAAGAAAACAGCAAGGCCAACAAATTCTCATCACAAAACATTCAGGAAATATGGGACACAATAAAAAGACCAAACCTAAGAATAATAGGAATAGAAGAAGGAGAAGAAGTGCAGCTCAACGGTCCAGAAAATATATTTAATAAAATTATAGAAGAAAACTTTCCCAACCTAAAGAAAGATATACCTATGAAGGTTCAAGAAGCATACAGAACACCGAATAGGCTGGATCAAAAAAAAAACATCCTCTCACCATATAATAATCAAAACACAAAGCATACAGAATAAAGAAAGAATACTAAGAGCAGCAAAGGAAAAAGGCCAAGTTACTTATAAAGGTAAACCTATCAGACTTACACCTGACTTCTCTATGGAAACCATGAAAGCCAGAAGGTCCTGGATAGATGTACTGCAGAAACTAAGAGACCATGGATGCAAGCCCAGACTAGCTTTCGTTCACTATAAATGGAGAAAACAAAATTTTCCAGGATAAAAACAAATTTAAACAATACGTAGCCACAAATCCAGCCTTACAGAAAGTAATAGAAGGAAAATCACTAATCAAGGAGTCCAACAATGACCACAGTAACTCAGACATCTAGAAACCCTTTACCAGCACATCTCAAAGAAGGGAAACACACAAAATCTACTACTAAAAAAAAAATGACCGGAGTTAACAACCACTGGTCATTAATATCACTTAATGTCAATGGACTCAACTCACCTATAAAAAGGCACAGACTAAGAGATTGGATACGAAAACAGGATCCAACATTCTGCTGTTTACAAGAAACACACCTCAACCACAAAGACAGGCACCTACTCAGAGTAAAGGGCTGGGATAAGGCTTATCAAGTAAATGGACCTAGGAAACAAGCAGGTGTGGCCATACTAATTTCTAACAAAGTTGACTTCAAACTTAAATCAATCAGAAGAGATGGAGAGGGACATTTTCTACTCATAACAGGAACAATTCATCAGGATGAAATCTCAATCCTGAATATCTATGCCCCTAATATAAAAGCACCCACGTACGTAAAAGAAACATTGTTAAAACTCAAGGCAGCCATCAAACCGCACACATTAATAGTAGGAGACTTTAATACTCCTCTCTCACCAATGGACAGGTCAATCAGACAGAAACCTAACAGAGATATAAGAGAATTAATGGAGGTAATGAATCAAATGGACTTAACAGACATCTATAGAATATTCCACCCAAATAGGAAAGAATATACCTTCTTCTTTGCAGCTCATGGAACCTTCTCAAAAATCGACCACATACTCGGTAACAAAGCAAACATTCACAGTTACAAAAAAATATTAATAACCACCTGTATCTTATCAGATCACCATGGATTAAAGCTAGAATTCAGCAACAATGCTAGCCCCAGAAAGCCTACAAACTCATGGAAAATGAATAGTCAACTACTGAACCATACCTGGATTAAGGAAGAAATAAAGAAAGAAATTAAAGTCTTCCTTGAAGACAATGAAAATAAAGAAACAACATACTCAAACCTATGGGACACTATGAAAGCAGTCCTGAGAGGAAAGTTCATAGCACTAAATGCCCACTTAAAGAAAACAGAGAAAGCACACATTGGAGACTTAACAGCCCACCTGAAAGCTCTAGAAAAAAAAGAAGCAGACTCACCTAGAAGGGGTAGAAGACTGGAAATAATCAAACTGAGGGCTGAAATCAACAAAATAGAGACACAGAAAACAATTGAAAGAATCAATAAATCAAAAAGCTGGTTCCTGGAGAAAATCAACAAGATTGATAAACCCCTATCCAAACTAATCAAACGGCAGAGAGAGAATTTGCAAATTAATAAGATCAGAAATGAAAAGGGAGACATAACCACAGACACAGAGGAAATTCAGAGAATCATTAGATCTTACTACAAAAGCCTGTATGCCACAAAACTGGAAAATGTAAAAGAAATGGACACTTTTTTAGATAAATACCATATACCAAAGTTAAACCAGGACCAGGTGAACAACCTAAATAGACCTGTTAGTCGTGAAGAATTAGAAGCAGTTATCAAAAACCTCCCTTCCAAAAAAAGTCCAGGACCAGATGGTTTCAATGCGGAATTCTACCAGAACTTCCAAGAAGACCTAATACCTATACTCCTTAAGGTATTTCACAATATAGAAACAGAAGAGTCATTGCCAAATTCCTTTTATGAAGCTACAGTAACTCTGATACCAAAACCACACAAAGACCCAACCAAGAAAGAAAATTACAGGCCAATCTCACTCATGAACATCGATGCAAAAATCCTCAACAAAATTCTGGCAAACCGAATCCAAGAACACATTAGAAAAATTATCCATTATGATCAAGTAGGCTTCATACCAGAGATGCAGGTCTGGTTTAACATACGCAAATCTATCAATGTAATCCATCATATAAATAAACTGAAAGAAAAAAACCATATGATCGTTTTATTAGATGCTGAAAAAGCATTTGACAAAATTCAACATCCCTTTATGATAAAAGTCTTGGAGAGATTAGGGATACAAGGGCCATACCTAAATTTAATTAAAGCTATATACAGCAAGCCGACAGCTAATATCAAATTAAATGGAGAGAAACTTAAAGCCATCCCACTAAAATCAGGAACACGCCAAGGCTGTCCACTCTCCCCATACCTCTTCAATATAGTTCTTGAAGTCTTAGCAATAGCAATAAGACAACATAAGGGGATCAAGGGGATTCGAATTGGAAAGGAAGAAGTTAAACTTGCGTTATTTGCAGATGATATGATAGTGTACTTAAGCGACCCCAAAAACTCCACCAAAGAACTTCTACAGCTGATAAATACCTTTAGTAATGTGGCAGGATACAAGATCAACTCCAAAAAATCAGTTGCCCTCTTATACACAAAGGATATTGATTATTATATGACCCAATTTGGATCAACCATCTGAGCTCTTAAGGTCCAAATGAGGAGCAGAAGGAGGGAGAACATGAGCAAGGAAATCAGGACCACGAGGGGTGCACCCACCCACTGTGACAGTGGAACTGATCTATTGGGAGCTCTCCAAGGCCAGCTGGACTGGGACTGAATAAGCATGGGTTGAAACTGAACTCTCTGAACATGGCGGACAATGAAGGCTGACGAGAAGCCAAGGACAATGGCACTAGGTTTCGATCCTAATACATGAACTGGCTTTGTGGGAGCGTAGCCTGTTTGGATGCTCACCTTCCTGGACCTAGATAGAAGTGGGAGGACCTTGGTCTTCATGTAGAGCAGGGAATTTGGACTGCTCTTCAGTATAGAGAGGGAGGGGGAGTGGACTAGGGGGAGGAGAAGTGGAGTGGGGATAGGGGGAGGGGAGCGGGGGGAGGGGGCAATATGTGGGAGGAGGGGGAGGGAAATGGGAAACGGGGAGCAGTTGGAAATTTTAAGTAAAAAAGAATAAAAAAATAAAAAATAAAAAATAAAAAAAAAACAAAAAACAAAAAAAACAAAGGAGTCTTAGCCTACTGTCTAAAACACTGCTCAAGAGTAACAGGGGAAAAGAAGCACACGAAAGAAGTGGAATCTTGGAGATATGAACAACTTGAATTCATCTTATCAACTAATCTTTTGGAAACATAGGCAAAGTAGCCTGCTTAGGCTTCATAGGAGAGGCACCACATAGCCGGGTTGATTTTCCTCTAATTTGTGGCAATTATAACAGACCAGACTCACATATGTTGTCTACCTACTACTTTTATATCAGCAAAATATGAAGGTTCACAGAAAATAAGCACTGAAGAATGAGGATTGGAGGAGTCTAAAGAGATTTCTATGACCCACTGTTCTTGTCTTACCCATTAAAGAAATAAAACTATAACCAGGATGCCAAGCAAGTGCCAGACCTAATGTCTAAGAAAAAGGGGCTCTCTGAAAGTTGCTTAATTAGATCATGACAAAACCAGGTCTGATAAATTTTCTGAGAAGAAAAATCTAGTTCTATTCCAACATGTACTATTTTGTCCAATTAGGAGTGTCTCTCACAGGGTACCAAGCATGGATCCCATATTCCCGAATTTAATTTAAGTCTCTATAGCCCAAATTTATCAGCACAGATTAGAACAAGAATTGGAAACACAAATGTTATGAGAACCAAATACACTATATATTAGCAAAAATGATGTATGTTTTCATGTTAAATAAATAATTCTTAGTTTTCAAAAAAAAAAAAAGAAAAACATGATCTATCTTTTCTCTGCCTCCAAGAAATGCATTTATTTAATGATGCAAAGCTGTGTTGCTGTATTTTATGTTGCATGTCTTTAACTCTGTGAAGCTGAATTACTGTGCCTGTCTAAAACACCTGATTGGTCTAATAAAGAGTTGAACAGCGAGGCAGGAGAAGGATAGGTGGGGCTGCCAGAGATAATAAATAGAAGGAGAGAAAGAAGATCAAGGAGGAGCAAGAAGAGAGAAAAAGGAGCAAGAAAAGGAGAAGGATGCAAAAGGGCAGCCACCCAGCCACACAACCAGTCACAGAGTAAGAGTGTAAGAAAAGATATACAGAAATATAGAAAGGTAAAAGCACAGAGGCAAAAGTTAGATGGGTAGAATTTAAGTTAAGAAAAGCTGGCTAGAAACAAGCCAAGCTAAGACTGGGAAATCATAAGTAAGAATAAGTCTATGTATATTTATTTGGGAGCTGGGTGACAGCCCCCCCCCAACAGAGCCAAAAGAGTAAAAAGAGTAAAAGGACAATGAACAACAATACCCAATCTATAGAAAAAATGGTAACAGTTCTAAGAGACTGTTTATAGCATAATATCTTCATGAAAAAAATATTAGAAACCCCAAACTAACAATAATGCACCTGAAGGTTTGGAAAAACAAGAATAACAACAAAGTAGATATAAAGAGAAACAAAAATCATGGCACAAATTAATCAAATAGATATGAAAACCCAGAAAGAATTAAGAAAGAGTTCTTTGAAAAGATAAACTTGTGGAACAGAACATTTAACTATGTAAAGATGTGTTACATTTGTTTGTGTTGCAGAATATTTAACTATGTAAATATTGGTGCTTTGGTTTATGCTTCATTTGTTTAACTATGTAAAGATATATTACTGTTTTATCTTACCTGGCTAAGGCACCTGATTAGTCTACTTAAAAACTGAATGGCCAATAGCTAGGCAGAGGAGGGATAGAGAGAGCTGGTGGGCAGAGAGAAAGGGGGCCAGTCAGTCAGGGACCAGACAAACAGACATGAGGGAAGCAGGAAAGCACGATGGACAGTATGTAGTTTATGTAAGCCAGTCTTGGGGCCAGCACATAGATTAATACAAATGGGTTAATTTAAGTTGTTTTGTTTTGTTTTTTAAAAAAGCTAGCTAGAAATAAGCCTAAGCTAAGGGTGATAGTTCACAATTCATAGTTAAGTCTCCTTATCATGGTTTTGGGACTGGCAGTCCAAGAAAGCCTGATACAAACTTAACTAAAAACCTTCAGCCAAATTAGCCAAAAGAAAAAGAAATAAGACATAAATTAATAAAATTAAACACTAAAAGGAAAATATTACAGAAGACACCAAAAATTCATAGAATCTTTAAGGCATACTTCAAACTGGAAGCTATAAAAGAAAGAGATGAATTTCTAGATGCATATACCCTACCAAACGTAAAATGGAGTAAATAACTGAAACCGAACCATAACAACCAATGAGATAGAAGCAGTAATTAAAAAATTCCAAACTAAAAAACACCCAGGACCAGATGGAGTCAGCACAGAATGAATCCTAATAGGCCTTCAACAGACTGTTCAAAATTATCCCATAAAATAGAAAAGCAAGAAACACTTCTGAATTCATTTTACAAAACCAGTATTACTCTGATGTTAAACTAGATTAAAACCCAATACAAAAAGAGTTATATGCCAATGTCCCTGATCAACACAGATGGAAAAACTCTCAATAAAATATAAACTAAATTCAAGAACATATCAAAAAGATCTCCCACCACTTAAAGTCCATTTTATTCCAGAAATCTAAGGATGGTTCCACATGCATAAATTAATAAATGTAATCCACCACATAATCAGAGTAAAGGACAAAAATCACATGATCATACCAGGGGATGCAGAAAAGGCCTTTGATAAGATTCAGCTTCCCTTCATGAGTCCTGGAGAGTCTAGGAATACAAAGGATATATCTCAACAAAATAAAAACAATATACAACAAACCCACTTTTTACATCATGCCAAATGGAGAAACACTGCCAGTATTTTCATTAAAGCCAAAACCAAGAGATTGATGTCTACTCACTTTGCACCTGCTCAAAATAGTGCTTGAAGTCTTAGCAATAGCAGAGGATACGAATAGGAAAGAATTCAAAAGTAATCCTTTTTGGAGATGATGATTGATTTTATACATAAAAGACCCAAAACACTCCACCAGGAAACTTCTACAGCTGATAAACACTTTCATCAAAGTAACAGGATACAAAATTAACACACAAAAATCAGTAGTCTTCCTGTATATAAATGATAATATACTGAAAAGAAATAATACTTTCACAATAGTCTGAAATAAAATATAACAAAGTAAAAATAAATATCTTGGCATAACTCTAACGAAGGAAGTAAAATATTTGTAATATTTTAAAACTTAAAAACTTTAAGACACTGTGTAAAGAAACTGAAGCCATCAGAAGGCGGAAGAACTCTCATACTCATGGCTTGGTAGGATTGTATTTTGTGAAAATGGATATCGTACCAAAAGTAATCTACAGAGTTGATGCAATCCCCATTAAAAGTCTAAAACTTTTCCATTTCTTCACAGAAAGGAAAAGTAACCTCAAATTTTAAATGGAACTAAAAAAGACCGGGGATATTTGGAACAATTCCCCCAAATAAAAATCCCCACTGGGAGTATTGGGAGTATTACCATCACAGATTTCTTTTTTCTCTTTTCTTTTTTTTTTTGATTTTCAAGACAGGGTTTCTCCATAGCTTTTTGGTTCCTGTCCTGGAACTAGCTCTTGTAGACCAGGCTGGCCTCGAACTCACAGAGATCCGCCAGCCTCTGCCTCCTGAGTGCTGGGATTAAAGGCATGCGCCACCACCGCCTGGCACCATCACAGATTTCAACTATACCACACAGGTATAGTAATAAAACCTGATAAATAGAATTGGGCACTCATCTATAAGCCTATGCTCTGACAGTCACCTGAATTTTGGGAAAGAAGACAATAATACATACTGGAGAAAAGACAGCTTCTTCAACAAATGGTACTGGTCAAACTAAAAAAAAAAAAACATATATTCTTTCTCATTTGCAGATTCTAACTTCTGATGTTTGTATGTGTGCAAATGAGGAGGAATAAGAGAGAGTAGAGGTTATGAAACTCAATAAGAGGCAACCAGGGGTTGGGGAAGGAGGGAAAATACAAAAGTATGAAAATACACATTAGAGAATGGGAACAGGGAGAAAGGAAGCAACAAAAACAAATTCTGTCTAGAAACTACTGAAAGGAAACCTAATGTTTATATGCTAATAAAATAGTTGCTGAAATCAGTGACAAAATACTGTCCTCCAAATTATAATGCAGTCCTTCATAACACACTAAGGTTTTGTTGCTGATATTTACCTTAAGCATAAAGTAAACTACTAACTGAGTTTTTTTTAAATAGAGCCTCAGACAGAAGAAGTAGAATACCTCATTTTGATATAGCAGCTTCAGGGAGGCAAGGAACAACCATATTGATAGAGTTAATAAAAGGAGAGATTAAAATATGATTTTATATTTTACTTCATTTTTGCAGGTATAGCAAGATTTACATAATTTTCAATTTTCTAGTAGTTACATTAAGAAAGTAAAAAGGTTTTGTATATTGCTACATGCCTGTAATCTCAGAACTTTCGAGGTTGAAGCAAGAGACTAGCCTGGGCTATATAGCAATATTCTATCACAAAAAAAAAAATCAAGCAATTAACCGGGTGGTGGCACATGCCTTCAGTCCAAGCACTCGGAAGGCAGAGGCAGGTGATCTCTGAGTTTGAGGCCAGCCTGGTCTACAGAGTTAGTTCCAGGACAGCCAGGGATACACAGAAAAACCCTGTCTTGAAAAAAAAAACAAAAAAATCAAGCAATTAAAACAAATTTAAAAAGTAAAAGAAACTGGAAAATTAATTCTAATATTTTAAACAAATATATTCAAAATACTTTTATATAAACAGTAATAAAATATTTAAATGTTTGTACTATACCTATAAATTCTGGTTATTATTTTACAATAACAATATATCTCAATTTGGATATCAAGTTTTTCATGATTAAATTTAAAAATTCTTTTAAAGAGAAAAGTGAACAAAAGAAAATATTTCCCATGGCCAAAGTGAAATGTAATCCTCCCAGAACAATAACAGCAAACCAATATTTTATATTGCCACAGTTTTTAAATGAAAGCTTAAACATAAATTAGGAATTTAATTCTCAATTGTACTAACCACAATTTAAGTACTTAGCAGTCCTGAAGACAAATCACTGCCGTAGTAGTCAGATGCAGAGCTGATGAAAATGCCTCTGGTCCTTCAAGGGAAAGTAACAAGGAGAACCATGGAGGTAGTTCACAGAATGCCTGTAGGAACCCAGAAAGAGGAAGTAACCTTCTGCTGCTATAGAGAACCTGAATAAAGAAGATTGACAGCTTATGAATAATTGTGTCATCATTTATCATTTAATTAAATACACCAAACTTCTATGCTCATTCCTAAAGTGCTCTTCTTACTCCTCTCATTGTATTACAATTCCCGGGAAACCTGAGTTACCGCTCCCAGTTTCTCTTGTCAGTCTTTCTATAATAACTTCTATATCTAGCTTGCTAAAATATTACATTCTATTCCCTCTTCATGTGCTGGAAAAATCTCAAAAATCTCTCTCATTGCCTTCTCTCTCAAACTCACCACCACCACTCCTGGCTTCACACTTCATTGTCTTCACTGGAAGGAACTACTGGAACATTTGTCTGCTTTGCTTTGCCAGTTTTTCTCTGCACACCTACACAGGCCTATTAAATTAACCTTTTTAAAAAACATCATTAGCATTAACTTCTCTATTAAAGGATTTACTGGCTCTCATAACAAATTTCAGACTCGGCTTTTTTTTTTCACCTTTCCATCAATCTGATACCAAATTAATCTTGTTTTTACTCTGTAACTGTATAATACAATTTTCTATCTCCTCCTATCAAGTGTGATTTGCTCAAAGGTCAAGGATATAATATGTATCTATATTTCTGCTTAAAGAATCCTCGACATTTTATATGCATAAATAATTATTAATTTGAAATACGTGCAGTGCAATATCCACCTTACACTTTGCGCTCACATTTGTTTTCTCAAAAGGAACATAAAAGCAAAGTTATCCAACACTATGATTCATGTTTACTGCTCAAGAATTTTTTCATTATATTGACAGGCAAATACAAGACCCACAAGAGTACATCTATATAAACACACACACAAATATTTTGTGGTGGTAAAATCAAATTCTTCATGTCAGCTGGGCAAACGTTCAAGCACTGCAGCACATCCTCAACTAAAGGCCGATATACTTGTATTTCATGATCAACAGTGCCCTTAGAAACAGACGTCCTTTTAAGCTATTTTGTAACTGATCTTCTAATCAATAAAATAAGCCTAAAATTAAGGAAAAGCAAAGGGAAAGGTTAAGAAAATGATAAAATTAACTACTCACTATTACTCTATTATTTAAAAGGAGTGCTGACAATATTTTATTATCCCAAAAGAAAGTAACCTTACCTTAAAAACACAAAACTGTTCAACATTCTTCTATAAAGCCATATTGAGATAGAAAGAATTTGAAGAACTTAGTTCAGTGAAACAAATCAAATCTGACATCTTTAAGAAAAGTAGCATTTGCCCTTTGAAATTGCTAGGAGCAGGTAGGAAAACAGAGTTTATGCTTTCTTATTGGAAAAAAGTTGCTTTAAGGAATTAAATAACAAAATCACAACATTAATTTATCTTCATGTTTATAAATTTACTTTATTTTCATGACTTGTGTATTCAGCTCATCCTTGACAGACTTATTTGCCAAACACAAAAATAGTGGTCTATTTAAGAACTTTCAAATGGATAACACTTTTGAAATATATTTTATGAATACAAATAGCTTCAACATAAACACGGAAAACTGTCAAATGGGTAGACAAAATAAAATTCTAAGCATTTCTTTGATTTATAAAAGTATGCCTACTTTTCATTTCACTAAATGAGTACAACCATTTTTAAAATATTTGTGAGTATCTGTGGGTATGTATAAATACCAACACACACACACAACAAAGAAACATTTCATAGTGGCAAATTTTTAGTGCATTTCCAAAGTTTGTCATCCATAGACATCTACATGCAAATGCTACTAGACTAGTACACTAGAACAAATAAGAAAGGATTAGCAGAACTCCCTGGCAAAAAACTTTTTAAATAGAAATAATGAAACAGAATTCACTTCTCATTGAACAGCATAAAAAATAATCTCCTTTATGCGTTGAATCATATATACACACAGTATTATTTAAGCTCAGAAAATAGCTTTTTACTGTCCACACAGAACTACAGTACACACTCAGTGAATGCTAGCACTGAAATGAAATGTGCCACGAGGAAAATAGTGAAGGGATGGTCACAGGAAAGTATCTACCCATTAAACAAACAAAGAAAAAGACAGGTAAGGAAGAACTGGGACGCATAGGCAAGGGATTAGACTATAGAAAAATAAGCAGAAGCTAACAGAAACCAATTAAGTTGGAACAAAGCAGCTGCTTATGACAGAGGAGAGTGAATCTTGGAAGCTGCAAACAGGAGAGGTGAAAACACTTCTTTTTCTGTGAAGCTATATATAGAACTGTCAGTCATAGCCAAAACCAGTTGGAATGTGAGTTGGCTAAACTATAATATGAAACATGCACAGACTTTGCTAAAACTACTTCACAGGGTTGCTCTGAACAAAAATAAAAGACATAAGTTATGGAAATATTCCATAAACTAAAAATGCTATACTCTCTGTACAGTGTTTACACAATATTGTGATTCAATCTTTCACATCTTTCAATCTGGAAAACTATAAACAATGCTCTCTTCAGATCACAGAGGATATGATCACCCTCTGCTCCTTTATCAGATGTTGAAAGAATCAGAGGCTCCACAGTCACAGAGAGAAGCCTGATGTTAGAAACAGAACAAGGATGTTGACAGACTAATCAAATGGAGAGGCATGGAGATAACCACGTGGACACTGTTCCCACTCCTATTTGTTCCCACAACTATTTGGGAGAGAAAAATATTCAGGTTAAGAAAGAGACCCTTTCCTGTTTCATTCTAAAACCCACAACACTTTATTAACTTGAATATCAATAGGACTTAATTAAGACTATTTTTCTCAAACAACACAAAAAACTGAGATTGTAAAAAGAGCATATAAAGTCATTAAAATGTGCTGAAATACGTACTTTTTCTTACGTGTTGAAAACTGTCTGAGAAAAAAAAGGCTAGGGAATGTTAGTCATGTGCATACACATGAATCAGTAAACAGGAAACTGAGTTTAGTGAGACCAGTACCTCCAAGAGAATCTCTCCAACACCACAGAGCACTAACTGGACCCTGAGTCTCTTTCATGGCAAAGTCCTAGACCACAATTCCACAACACAGCCTCCTACTACCATCAAAAGCTGTCTGAAATAGCAACAATGCAAACAGTCAACACAAATCTCTTTGTTACTTTGTCTAGTTATTTTACCATCATTTCAGAGAATCTTGTGGCACTGGATAATACTTTATTCCATTTTCTGAAGTGTTCTAAACAACATCTCCTCCTCCCCTAATTGGTAAGGATTGTACACGAACAATTCAACATATTAGATGCAAAAGTAAGAACAAACGTCCTGACCAGTAAAGTCACTCAGTATCACCAAAAGAGAAAGGAGACAGCATAAGCAAATTAATAAAAGAGTAAAGGGTGATCTATAAAACATTCATGCAAAAAGAATATTTAAATATGATCAAGTCATTAACTACTAAATTAGGAAAACTTAGTAAACACAAAAAACAATCAGCAAAAATTAGATGAGATGTGGCAAATTCTACTCAAAAGTAATTATTTTCAATGAATAAATTCTTAAGAGGGAAAATGGGACATAGAGGTTAAAATAATTTCAGAACGTTAAAGAATATTAAACGGGGAAGCATTTATGTGACAATATGAACTTAAAAACGGGTATTAAATGATATAAAGAAACTATTACAATATTTTTTTCTAAAGACCCAATAAATTCTGAAGATCAGTACTGAATGTTTATGAATAAAATAAAATCTGGAGCTCCTTCAAAAATACTAAAAGAGGAAAACGATAAAAACAAATAATATGATTCATGGATTTACAATTGATGAAGTCAAGTGCAAAGTATATATTCACTATTACATAATTTAATTTACTTTATATTCAAAATAAGAGCATATCATTATTGGGCTGTAACAAAAAAATGTTTAGGAAAAAAACACTTAATATTCAGAACCTAAAGAGCTGAAAAGAGAGTAGAAGCCATCTGAACAAACCACCTCCTTTAGAAGGAAAAAAAACATTAAGGCTCAGCTAGGTTGGGAGACTTGCTGAGGGTCACAGAACTCATGAGTTCCAGGCCCAGGATGAGAATGTAAATCTCTAAATTTGTAGTCCACAGACGCGTTCCTCTGCAAAGCAGCAAGAAACGACTGCACGGAAGCCCTCCTTCCAGAACGTCCTCAGACCAGAGTGTGATAAAAGTGAGCCGCACGGCAGGGCACGACAGGGCAGGGCAGGGCTGGGCAGGCAGGGCAGAGTAGGTTCATACCAAAAACGGGGTGCCAGTCACCGTGATGAGATCTGTTTCTTTCTGAGAACCGTGGCTTCCCATTGGGTTGGAGAATCCAAACTGGGTCTCTTCCTCGTGCCCAAAGAAGTCAGAGTCGGGATGCACGTTCCAGTCGGCTTTGGCAGGGGTCAGCAGTTCCGAGACACTGTTTTCACAAAGGGTGCTGGAGGGAGTCAGAGCTTCCGTGTCCACGGTTAACTTATTGCTGGGTGTCAAAGCTTGGGGCTCCAGGCTTGAGTTTTTCAGGGCCAGGGAGCCAAAGAGCCCCCCCACGCTTCCCCCGGGGACATCGTCCATGTCTAAGGGGCTCTGCTGATAAGCGGCCACCGAGGTTCCGAAGAAGAGAGAGGTATCCAGACCCTGGGGAAGGTCACTGGGGGCCCTCAGGGCCCGGGGGTCCGCCGCTGGCCCCAAGGAATGGTTACTGTTCTCGGCAGGGAGACCTCCTGCGAGAGTGGAGTTCACAGAGGCCACGTCAATAGTCAAGATGCCAGAGTTGACCAGGGCCGTGTCCAGCACCGCGGCAGAACTGTGGCCGGGCGCATCCGAGAAGAGAGACACCAGCTCGGGGCTGCTGAGATCGCTCTGCCCCTGGCTGGCCAGTTCACTGCTGGGCGTGAGAGAGTTGGCGGCTTCGAGCTGGGCCAAGAGGTCCTGGCTGAGGTTGTGCCTCTTGGCCATGTGGGTCTTCATGCTGTGCTTGGACGTGAAGAGTTTGTTGCAGGTGGAGACCGGGCATCGGTTCTTCCAGGTGCCCACGTCCTGCAAGTGCTTCTTGGAGTGGATGTAGAGGCTGCTGCGGGCAGAGAACCTGGCACAGCAGCCTTCGACGGGGCACACGAAGGGCTTCGTGCCCAGGTGGGTGATGCTGTGGCCCTTGAGGTGTTCGGCCCTGGTGAAGGACTTGCCGCAGCCCTCCACGGGACAGGTGAACCTGCGGTCGTCGTCGTGCTTCCTCTTGTGTCGCAGGAGTTTGGACATGCTGGTGAAGTTCCAGCCGCAGCCATCAAAGTCGCAAAGGAAAGGCCGCTCTCCCGTGTGGCTCCGCAGGTGAATCTTGAGGCGGCAAGCCTTGTCGTACTGCTTGCTGCAGCCCGGGAAGGAGCAGGCGAAGAGTTCCTGTTCCCTGAAATGGGCGCGGTTGTGAGAGAACAGGGCACTCACGGTAATGAAGGTCTTCTTGCAGCCGGAGAAGGCGCACTGGTAAGGCCGCTCGGGCTCGAAGTGGCTGCGCTGGTGGCTGCTGAGCTTGGCCTGCGTGGGGAAGCTCTCCTCGCACACCTCGCACTTGAAGGAGTTCTCCTGCTCGTGCCCCTTCATGTGCGCCTTGAGGTTGTACACGGTGGTGAAGCTCTTGCCGCAGCCCTCCACCGGGCAGCCGAATGGCCGCAGCTTGTCGTGCGACTGCAGGTGCCTCTTGAGCTTGTAGGAGGTGGTGAAGGTCCAGCCGCAGCCGCCCAGGGGGCACTTGAAGGGCCGCTGGCCCTGGCTGCTGCTGTGCGTCAGCAGGTGCACCTTCAGCTGGTGCTTCTTGGCGAAGGTCTGGCCGCACTGAGCCTCCGGGCACAGGTAGAGCAGCACGCCCGGGCCCGGGCCGAGAGGCCCGCGGGGGCTCTGGGCCGCGGCCGGGGCCTCGGCCTCCTCCTCCTCCGGAGGCGCCGGCGCGGGCGCGGGTTCCGCCGGCTCGGCCAGCAGGAGGTCGGGTGGCAGCTCGGGGCAGTCGCCCAGCTGCGAGGAGCCGGCGGCCGCGGCGGCGGCGGCGGCCGCGGCGGCGGGCGGGTAGCCGGCCTGCGGGCCGTCCGGGCCGCCGGGGCCTCCGGGGCCGCCGGGGACCCCGGGTTGCGGCTGCGGGACCGGCGCGACCCCCGGCTCCCAGGCGGGCAGCGGGGGCGTGGTCAGGGTGAGGACGCCGTTCTCGAAGCGCAGCAGCAAGTCCTGGTTGTGGATGGTGATGGTGCCCGCGAAGGCCGCCGCGGGGCCGGGGCCGGGACCGGGGCCCGGGCACGGGCCCGCCGCGGGGAGCGGCGACGGAGCCGGCGCGGCCGACGGGCGCCGGGGCCCCGGCTCGGGCCGGCCCGCGGGGTTCGCCGCGCCGCTCGCGCGCCGCTCTGGTCCCGGGCCTGCCCCGGCCTCCTCCCTCCGCACCGGCCCTCCGGCCTGCTCCGCGCCCGCCGTTTCTACGTCGCCACCCACCGGGTCGAGCAGCAACAGGAAGAAGTCGTCGCCGCCGCCGCCGCCTCTGCCTCCTCCTCCGCCGCCGCGGCTCCGGGGATCCGGCTTCGGCGCCAAGCGGTTCGCGCTAGGGCTCGGGCCCAGGCCCCGTGAGGCCCTCTGGGCCTCTGCGCTCCGCGGCCCCGGCCCGCCATCTTGGGCCCCCCGGAGCAGGAGGAGGCGGCGCGTGGGGGCCTGACAAGCCAGAGAGTCCGGGGCTCGGGGCACCCCGCCGCCACCCGCGGGGCAGCAGCCGCCGCCGCCGCCGCCCTGTGGTGTCCCGCGAGCCGGGAGCAGCCTCGGGATTTCCATCTCGGCGTCGGTGAGGCTCGGCTGGAACCAGAGCCGAGGCGGAGGCGCGACCCCGCCCCCTGCCGCGGGCCCGAACACGTTCCTGAAAGGAAAAAAAAAAAGTGCAATGCGCAGAAACTGGCCCTATCAGATATTAAAACGTATTTAACGCCACAGTGATTTAAATATTCTGGTACCGTGTCTCTGGAGCACCAGAGACGGCCCAGAGGCAGAGTCTGGCGCGGGGAAATAACTTCCACACTTGGCTTACAAAGTAACCGAGGTCTTCCCAAGTGCGGGGAGAATGACAGTTCCTCCAGGAGGCTGCTGAGGCTCCCACACACCCAGCCAGGGAGGGCAACCTGAACCCCTACCTCCCAGTGGGCAGCAGATCAGCGTCCTGTGGCCCCTCCAGGAGCTCAGCCTCTTCCCTGGCCTTTCTCCTGCCTTGGAAGTTGTGTGCTGCTGGGCCGAGGAGAAAACTTCGGACAGCATAAACTGTATTACCCGCAGGAAATGGTCTACCTTAAGGCTGCTACCATTTCTGCTGGAGATGCCTGCTCCAAGCACACACACACACACACATTCACTCACACCATTTCTGAGGAAATGCCCACTCCAAGCACACAGACACATTCACATACACTCTCACTCACATCATTTGAGGAGATGTCTGCTCCAAGCACACAGATACACACACACCATTACTGAGTAGATGCCTGCTACAAGCGCACACATACACTCCTCGAAATTGGTTCCTGTGAGCCATGTCCTGGGTCTAAGTTTTTCACATACTTGGTCTTTAGCCCTCCTGGTACAGGAGTCCGAAGAAAAAATGGGGCCAAAACTGACTGGCACCCTTCCACCTACAGGTGTGAAACCTGGCGGTTGAAGCAATTGATAATGAAATCTGGAAAGTCCAGCCAGCTCCTCAGGTCTCCCTGCTTGGAATGCTGTAGGGTGCAATTCCATAAACAATGCAGTTTATATGGAGCTATGTAGTAGAAACCATACCACATGTTTCTATTTGTGGATCGCTTCCCTTCTTCTGCATTGTATTTTATATGCCAGGCCCATCCATGTAGCCTCTCAGGACCTTATGTGATAAATCCCCGACATCAATGAGAGCACTCAGCCATGGGCTTAGGGCACGGTGACCATGTCCCCCCATTCTACAGTAAACACACAGAGAGGGTCTTTCCAGTGGTTTTATTGTGATCATGAGCATTTTTGTGTCTTCATCAGGAGAAGCCTGTCTGCTCTGTGACTGTGCACAGCACCAGCTTTACAAACGTTGACAAACTGAGCTGTTGTCACGGGGAAGGGGTGTTGTTATCAGAGACAGGATCTCAGAATGTCCCAGCTTGTTTTCTGTTGCAAGTGTCTTTCCACTAGCAACACAGAAACCCTTTTCATCAGGGACACCAAACATCCAAAGAATTTTCCCATCTCAAAGTGATCGGCACTCAGGATACTACTCTCTTCTGTGCAAGGCCTGGTACAAACTAAACTCCTAAGCTGCATAGGTTCTGGTTCCCATTTTGTGACTGCTGATCTCAGTAAACTGCAGTCCTGTGTGTAGACACAGGATTACCTTCAGGGCCTTGTTGCTTGAATTTTACCTGCTGTGTACTGTATTGCGTTAACAGGGCCTTGTTGCTTGAATTTTACCTGCTGTGCACCGTATTGTGTTAACAGGAGAAATTCTTGGTACTAATATAGTCAGATGTAACAATAGTGTGCTTCATGGCTAAGGCTTTTCTTTATAGATACCTGTATGAAGAAATAGGATCTGGACTAAAAGGGGGAATCCACAGAGAGACATAGATACCCTGGGGCAGGCAGGACAGGTGAATGATAAACACATGCAGTTTGACCAGGGATGAGATTCTGCATTCACCACTACCCACTGCAAAAGCAGCCTTTTGGCCAGGGTTGAGAACAGCAGAAATCCGTGGGTGTGTAGATAATTGCTGGCACAGCTCCTCTGACCTGAAAAGTGAACTTCTGAGATTCAGCTGGCTCTGTCAGGTACCACTTGGTGATGTGTGGGGGAGGGTCAGGTGAGAGCCTAGGTCTCTGCAGCCCACATGGTCAGGTATGTGAAGACAAGAAGGTTGGAAATCCTTCCCTGTAGTGGTTCCCGAGGAATTCAGTGTCCCACCAGATGGCTGCATGTCCTGTAGGTCTAGCGTGTGTGAGGAACACCATTTTCCTTGTTATTTCTGGTCTAACACAGGAAGCTTCACTGGGCTCAAGCAGAGGTGATTCAAGAAGTCAGAGAGGTGAGCTCTGATTTTCAGCTTGATTTCCTCCAGAGATTATCTCCTGTTTCTGGGAAAATAAGGCCTTCTTCTTTTGAGTCCTTACTCTCCTTAATATCTATATCTATACAGAGAGAGAGAGAGAGAGAGAGAGAGAGAGAGTTTCAGAAGTAAGCCAAAGGACAATTCATTATCAGAATTCTGGATTCTGGCCTGGCCTCTGATGGAAAGGAAGGCTTCCTCTCGAGGTGCGAACAGTGATGTTGGAGATCATAGGAGGAACAATAAGTGCAGGGCAGGGCCAGAGTAGACAATGTCAGGAGCAGTCTTATTGAGGATGCTGGCCTGGCCTCTGGGGAAAGAGGGGCTTCCACCAGAGGTATGAGCCAGGTGGTATAACTAGGATTTAGGGGAAAGTAGGGGTGATGTTGGGCACTTATCAATACGGAAATGGGGGTGGCTTACCTGGTTTCCAAGAAGCTGGCCTGGTGTTTGATGGGATGGAAGCCTTCCACCAGAGGAGTGGGCCGGGATATGATAAGAAGGAGAGGAAGGGCAATTGGAATATGGTTCTCAAGAATGGGCATGGTGGGGGGGTGCAGTCTTACCTGGGATTCAGGATGCTAGCCTGGCCTCTGGTGGAAGAGGGGTTTCTTCCAGAGTTTTGGGCTACGATATGGTGCCAAGGGTTGGGATTAAATTGGGAAGACAGCAGAAGAGTTGGGAAGATCTTACCAAATGTTTAGAGTGCTGGCCTAGACTCTGTAGAATGGGAAATTTCCACCAGAGATGTGGGCCTGGTTTTCAGGGAGCTGGTCTGGAATCTAATGGGGTGGAAAGCTTATGCCAGAGATACAGGCCCTGATATGGTCTCCTCATTCCTTCTTAATGAAAAAAGACTTCTTGGTTTGTTCAGCATTCAGGTCCCTCCCATTTACTAATTTCTTTTATCAGAATGGTGCAAAGTAAGTTATCAAACTAGGTTTTCATTCATGAGACGGGGGGGGGGGCACAACTTGTTAATCACGGCATCTCTACTTCCCTATCCACCTTCTCCACAGTTGACTGTTCTCTTTAATATCAGCCTCACTCCTCCTAGACTGCAAGCAATGGTCAGGCATCCTCATTTGGTCATTTCAGTTCCCTGTTCTCTGAGAGGTGATGCGTATGCTCTTGGTCAAATCAGAAAGCAGGGCCTGAGGCAAGAGGTTTGGGAAGCCAGAGAGTCACCTTTGTTGGTAGAAAAGCTTTGTCCTGCAGCTGCCTGGATTGCACCTGGAGCTACTGGTGTTCCACCATCTGTCACAGACATTCAGGCGCAAGGTCTTCCTGTCTAAACAAGTCGACTTCAGTGAACATCTTTCCCCAGCTTCTCCAAATCCCCTAGGACAGGGAAGATCAGGGTGAGAAATTTGCTTCTCACCTCCAGCTCTCAACTCAGAATATTGTGCCTTGGTCTGAATTGAACATGCCAAAAGCAAAAGTCCTTACACAAGATCTAACAAGATAGACGACCAAGTGAAGAAGACACGTTTGGGAAGGAGATAATCTGTCAACTGAGTTGGTGGGACCTTTTTAGCAGGGAATCTGACCAGTTAGTTCCTTCAAGTATGGTCTCATCCAGGGTTATTTGCATTATCTGCTCATGACTCAGTCACTGTCCCAGGGACAGGGCTACTCCAGAGTTTGCTGTCAAGATCAGATGTGGATACACTAGGAGTTCATAGCTGAGGGAAGCTACTCCTAATCCTCACAGTGGAAAGCAGGACCATAAGTGTGAGCTGTTCACTGCTAACAGTGAACATATATATTCATAGAAATGAACAAATATGCGGGAAATATGACTCAGAATGTAGAAAATATACATTACAATAAACACAGACATACAACTGTAGCCGTCAGGATTCTGATGTCCAATTCATTTTTAAAGGAAAGTTCAGTAAGAAGATAAAGAAAAGAGGCTACTCCTTAACTCTACCACCGAGGCTGGTGGAGAAGCCACTCCACAGAGAAACAACTCTCACCTGCCAGGAGGCAGGCTCTAGTTTATTCTGCACACACATTTGAGTGACCTTAGACTTTGATCTCAAATTCGGGTTACCTCGAATTCCATGTTTGAACGTGGCCACTGTCTCATCATGTTTTTATATTACTAGAATAAAGAATAGTCAAGAACCAAGTCGTTTAGAAATACGTTGGAATGAATAAGTCCACAGATTGCAATACAGTGGGGAAAGCTGTGCTATGGTCCAGAGATGCCATCTAGGGACACAGGAAGCCCCTAACTTGGTGCCACCCATTGGTTTGTTAGTACATTTCCAAGTCACGTGCCAGTCACAGGATGTGAGGTCGGGCACAGGGTTGGTCTGTGAATGTCTACCATGGAGGATGAAGATATCCCAAGACAAAGTGTGGTTGAGCTCTGAGCTGCAGTGTCCCTAGCTCTCCACTATAACAGAAATTCTAAAAGGTAGGTAGACTTGCAGAAAGTTCAGAGTAAGCTGCTGTTCTTTCAAGAACTTTGTTCTCAGTAGAGAACTGATCCCCAGAAACTTTACACTCCACTCTTGCTGCTGGGATACCATAATATTCAGATTTAATTTTTTTTTGTTTTGTGAAACATGGTTTCACTGTGTACCTTGGAGCCTATCCTGACACTCTCTCTGTAGATCAGGCTAGCCTCAGACTCACAGAGATCCATCTGCCTCTGCCCCAATTGACGGGATTAAATGTCTGGTCTACTGCTGACTGGCTACATTCAGAACTATTAATTCTCCAGGTTGCAAACAGGCCCCATCCAGTGTGCCTATGTGAATGGCTGACCTGAGAGCAACGTGGATATGACTGTGGATGCAAGTGTACTTGGGCAAACACTGAGGGATGCTGGGAAAAGAACCCTGGGGGTCTCCAAGATGACACACAAGTGAGACTGTTGGTAAGAAAGCCTTTTGCCACCAATGACAACCTCAGCTTGATGGTAGAGACCCACATGGTATTAAGAAGGGAAACAACTACCAGGTGTTTTACTCTGACTTGTCCATGTTCACCATGAGAAGCCCACAGGCTTGAATATAGGACACACACAGACACATACACACACATGGTGACAAATATTTAATAGATAAGTAAATGTATTATGTTTGGGGGGCTAGGAGAAACTTTATTCACTCTGAGGTTATCTGACAAAGTTGTGAAATTGAATGAAAAGACGTTAGGAGGTTAAGCAGCATGAAAAAATACAGGTATTTTGTATTAGTCCCAGTGAAAAGAAATCTGTCTTCCCACAGAGATGGCTACATAATCGTCTCTGTTCTGATGGATGTGCTCATTTCCAGGGGTATTGTAGTTATGAAATGGGTTTGTTTTATAATTCTAGGTCCAATTTCATATTAGGTTCCCAACTTAACATTATTTATTTCTGTGTTTTTTATTTGTTTGTTTATTTATTCCATTAAAACATTTATACTTCCTCCCATCTCCCCCAGTCCTTCTTCTCCCTCCCTCTCACTCCTTAAGAGAAGGCAGGGAACCCTGCCCTCTGGGAAGTCCAAGCCCTGCCCCCCTACATGGAGGCCTAGGAAGCTTTGCATCCAAACAGACTAGGGTCCCAAAAAGCCAGTACATGCAGTAGAAACAAGTCCCAGTGCCTTTATCAATGGCTTCTCAGTCAGCCCCAATTGTCAGCCACATTTAGAGAGTCCGGTTTTATTGCATGCTCTTTCAGTCCTGGTCCAGATGGATTTTGTGAGCTCCCATTAGAACAGGCACACTGTCTCAGTGGGTGGACCAACCCCTCACAGTCCTGACTTCCTGGCTCATCTTCTCCCTCCTTCTGCCCTTCAACTGGACCTTGGGAGCTCAGTCCATTGCTCTGATGAGGGTCTCTGACTCTCTCTCCATCCGTAGCTGGACGAAGATTATATGGTGATATTCGAGATAATCATCAGCGTGACAGTGGGGCAAGGCCAGTTCAGGCACCCTCTCCTCTGCTGCCCAAGGACCTATCTGGGGACAATCTCACAGAAGCCTGGGATCCCCTTAGGAGCCAAGTCTCTTGTCAACCCTAAAATAACTCCCTTAATGTAGATATCTTCTTCCCTGCTCCTATATCTGCCCTTCCTCCATCTCCACCCTTCCCCTCCCCCAAGCTCTCTCCAGAGTTTCCTTTCTCCCTTCTCTCTCCCCCTCTCCCCTTCCTCCAAACCTACCCCCACCCCTATCCTCACCCCCATGCTCCCAACTTTTGCCTGGCAATCTTATTTGCTTCTAATTTCCAGGAAGATCTATATATGTTTTTCTTTGGGTTCATCATTATATGCTGAAAAAGTATTTGACAAAATTCAACACCCCTTTATGATAAAGGTCTTGGAGAGGTAAGGGATACAAGGATCATATCTAAATATAATAAAAAGCACTATACAGCAAACTAACAGCTAATATCAAATTAAATGTAGAGAAACTCAAAGCCATTCCACTAAAATCAGGAACAAGACAAGGCTGTCCACTCTCACCATATCTCTTCAACACAGTGCTTGAAGTTTTAGCAATAGCAATAAGACAAAATAAAGAGATCAAGGGGATTCGAATCGAAAAGGAAGAAGTCAAACTTTCATTATTTGCAGATGATATGTTTGTGTACATTGGTGACCCCAATAACACTACCAGAGAACTCCTACAGCTGATAAATACCACCAGTGATGTGGCAGGATACAAGATCAACTACAAAAATCAGTAGCCCTCCTATACACAAAGGATAAAGTAGAGGAGGGAGATCAGAGAAACTTCACCTTTCACGATAGCCACAAATAGCATAAGGTATCTTGGGGTTACAGTAAGCAAGGAAGTGAAAGATCTGTTTGACAAGAACTTTAAGGCTTTGAAGAAAGAAACTGAAGAGGACACCAGAAAATGGAAGGATCTCCCATGCTCTTGGATGGGTAGGATCAACATAGTAAAAATGGCAGTTCTACCAAATGCAATCTATAGATTCAAAGCAATATCTCTCAAATTCCCAACAAAATTCTTCACAGACCTTGAGAGAACAATAATCAACTTTATATGGAAAAACAAAAAAAACCCAGGATAGCCAAAACAATCTTATACAATGAAGGAACTTCCAGAGCCAACTTAACATTTTTAATTTTGCCTTGTAGGTTTTGCTTCATGGATCCCAATCCCACTTATATCCCCCTCCCTTCCAATCACCCCGCTGACCTTACTAACTCCCCCCACCAAAAAAAAAAAAGGAAGACAAAAATTACAAGAAAAGAAATGAGGAAGAAAGGAATTGAAAGTCTCATAGCGGAAGCTTTAGTGACTCAGGGAGTCACACAGTCAAACTTCTAGTCCATATACACTTGCAAGTGTTCTGGACAATGAGTCATTGAATGGTCTGGTCCCAGGACTCTGGTTTTTGCTACACCATCTCTCCCTAGAGCTCCTCTTGAATATCCTGTTGTTGTCCTTGTCATGAAGATCCTTTGGGTCTGCAGGGCTGGCCTTTTCACTGTTGTTGCCTTTGTCATGAAGATCCTGTAACTTTGGGTCTGCAGGGCTGGCCCTTTCATGTGCTCCAGGAGATCACAGAAGGGGTGGGTGTTGGGATGGGTCTACACTTAGCTATGTTTTGGGGTCTGGGGAGTTGCTGGGTTGGTCAGCCTGCCAGGTCTCTCTCACCCTCAAAACAAGTGTGAGCTTTCCAGCAACACCCCAGGTAGCTCACCTATGCAGTGAGCAGCAGGGGTTGAGGTTGTTTGTCCTGGTCTTCTGTGCTCTGGGCCAGCCCACCTGTACCACCAGGGTCAGCACTATTGTGTTGCTCAGGCCATGTGTAAGGTCCACTCTGCAGGCTGCTGCAGCTGGTGAGAGGCAGGGATAACGCCAGCACTCTATGTCTTCTGACCACATGGACAGCTCCTCCACCTTCCAAGGGCCTTGAGGTGTGCTGAGGGGGCTTCTGTCCCTTGCTCATGACACTGTGTGTTAGATGAAGTTCCGGGACTGGATCATTCACCCTTACATTCTCAGAGTTTGCTCACCTGTCCCCACAGCAACATGGTCAGCTCTACTGTTTTTCCCCGGAGAGGGGCAGGGCCTACACTCCCTAGTGCTGCATTTGTTGAGGGGACAGGTCAGCTCTGGTTTGCTGCAGGTCACAAGGAGTGAGGGGGCATTTAATTCATTGTGATGAAATCTTGTTTGTGCTCTAACAAATATAGCTTGCTTAAAGATCAGAGGGTGGCATTAGCCACTGGTTAGTCATAGATCAGGTAGGGGTGGCATAGGCCTTTAAACCCAGCACAATTGAATAGGAAGGACTTAGATCAGGAGTTCAAGGCCACACTGAGTTATATGAGGTTGATCCATTCTAAGTAAAAGAAAAATAGAGCCAGTTGGTGGAAATTCATGCCTTTAATCCCTGCACTATGAAGGTGGAGACAGTAATATAAGGCAGGAGAAGACAGGACTTTAAGACTAAGGAGTTGGTGAGGAAGGGGGTGGCTGTAAATTGCTCTTTGTCTCTCTGATCTAGTAGCATTTACCCCAAAGTCTAACACCAGGTTTTTATTATTAAGACCAATTAAAATTCACACTGTAAGGAAGGGCATCTTTCCCGCACCCTTGCTAACCCTTGTCAGACGATGGGGCAGGACCAGCTCTCCCAATCCCACATCCTCTGATAAGGGTCACCCATGTTCCCACCCACTGGGTAGCACTACTCTGGTGACATGGAGAGGTGTAGGGCCTGCTCCCATAGTGTTGCAGCCGGTGTGGGGCAGGACCATCCCTTCCACTCTGATGACACAGGAGTTTATGTGGTTTTTAAGAGCAGCTTGATCCTGCTAGGATAAGAATATCCAGCTGCAAAGCTGAATGGAAGCATGCAGTCCCTCAGAATTTTGAACACTGAAATATGTGGGTGGAAAATGTGAACAGCCAGCACACTGAAGATGGAACGTAGCAGGGTGTGGGTCAAGAGGGCGACCCATGCTGAGGGTAGAGACAATCTTTTTGTTTTGCAACACTTATTATTTTCTTTGACCATTGCATACATGAGCACCTTATTTTCATGATGTCAATCCCAACCCGTACTTCAGTGATCATGGTGGCCTCCTTCTCACTCTCAAACGTTCTACAAGAACTGCATACCTGTCTCCATACATTTGATTGAACAAAATGGAACCAAGTGCATATTGAAAACAGGCACAGATCAGTGGCTGGCAAGGAGCTGTAAAAATAACAAAAGTTTCAAATTTGAGAGGGGGAGGATCAGGTAGGATAACCTGAGTTCCACCAGGGCATGAAAGGACTAAGGGCACTGCAGCTCAAATTAGTCCATGAAATGGAAAAGGAATGAACAATACCAATCACACGCCTTGAAAGTTGTATCAACGTGATACTCAAACTGCACAACGAATCATCAACAGCAAAAGTAATTTTGATGGCAATTTACCTCATGAATATACACAAATGCTCTTAATGAAAATAATGTACAAATGTTCTTATAAATCAAATTCAACAATGCATTAAATCAGACCTTACACTACGGCGAAGAAGATTACATTCAGGGATGTAAGGATGTTCCAATGTGTTTATCAATAAATATGGAACAGTGCATATGAATTCCAGATGCCCCTCCAAATTTTTGCTACAATCATTCTATCTTGCATCAAGGCTTCATATTGCTCTGCTCTCTGTGCCAGATGGTACCAAAACAAACGACCTTTCCTAAGAGACTGTACAGTCTTTGTCAACCCCAAGAGAATGTCTGGTAAGTATGAAACATGACTGAGAATAGAATCACAGGACTCCTGTATTTTCTTTACCTTATGTTATCTGAGTCCCCAGTCAGTCACCTCCTACTGCTTAAGTTGGCATATAACACCCTGAAGTCAGGTTTATGTATGTCCTACTCTAGACTAGAGTCACATGAACAAGGAACTAGGAAAGCTGAGGGTGGTTGGTTGGAGGCTGGTGGGTGACTTTCAGGAAAGCACAGCTATCCATAAGTCACCCAGCACTCTGCAAATAGCCCCTGAAGAACACGGTTCACTCTAGAGATGAGATTGAGTGAGTCATTCTTTGGACCGTTGGTACTGTCTGATCTCAGCAGAAGATGATATTTTTAGATTTCCCTGAATAACACCAATGTAAATACACTCAAGCACAGAACACATATGATCATCCTAACAGATGCAGAAAAGGATTTTGACAAATTTCCAAAGTCCTGAAGTAGGAACATAACTTCACATGGAAAATCTACCTACAACAGACTTTAGGTCAACATTGTCCTAGCTTTGGGAAGGTTGAAAGAATTTCCTCTAACATCAGGGATGAGCCAAGGGCTCACTCTTACTCAACGCAGTGCCTGCATTTCACTAGAAAAAAGGCAAGATAAAGGAACAAAAGGAAGAGAAACAAGAAAGGAAAAAGTCAAATTATCCCTACTTGAAAACCATATGATGCTAGATTTGAATCGCCCCAAATATTCCACCTGCAAATGCTTATGCCTGATAGAAATATTCTTATAGAAAGACAGCATTTCAACTAATTCTGTTTTCTATATACCAATAATAAACATGCTCAGGACGATATCAGGGGAAAGTCCCATTACAGTAGTCTCAAATTAAATGAATAAAATATCATTAAATTAAATTAAATAATGTTGTAATAGGAGCGGTGGACCGCTTCCCAGCTAGCTTTACCCGAAATAATTACATAGAAACTGTAATCTTTTAAACACTGCCTGGCCCATTAGTTATAACCTCTTATTGGCTAGCTCTTACATATTGATCTAACCCATTTCTAATATTTAAATGGGGATATGCACAAAACTCAAGTCCAAATGAATTAAAGACCTCAATATAAATCCCACCACACTAAACCTAATAGAACAGAAAGTGGGAAGTAGCCTGCAATACATGGGCACAAGAGATCACTTCCTACGTATAACCCCAGTAGCAGAGACAATGAGAGCAACAATGAATAAATGGGACCTCCTGAAACTGAGAAGCTTTGGTAAAGCAAATGAATTAATTCCATTAAGAAAAGACAGCTCAGGCCGGGCGGTGGTGGCGCACGCCTTTAATCCCAGCACTTGGGAGGCAGAGGCAGGTGGATCTCTGTGAGTTCGAGACCAGCCTGGTCTACAAGAGCTAGTTCCAGGACAGGCTCCAAAACCACAGAGAAACCCTGTCTCGAAAAACTTAAAAAAAAAAAAAAAAGAAAAAAGAAAAGACAGCTCAAAAAAGTCCACTATACACTCACCGTGTAGTTATTACTGGTAACTCCAATGAAGGTCTATAAAGACATGGGGTAAACTGAGCTGGGTAAAATATAAAATATTAATTTTGAGGAGAAAATAGCACAAGGAAGCAGAATACTGTTACGTTCTATGTTCAAGGAAAAATGGCTTAAAAAATGGAATATAGAGAGTGGTAACCACAGGGCCAGATCCCACCCAGCTATGTTTCCAACTTGTGAAAACCAACATTGAAAAGTTTGAGCCAGGTGTGTTAGAGCACCCCTCTAATTCCAGCACTTGGAAGGCAGAGGCTTTTGGATCTAAGTTTCAGGCCAGACTGGTCTACAGAGCAACTTTCAGGATAGCCAACTTTAGGCAGCTAAGGACAGAAAACTGATGAAGATGTAATGGAATGATGGGACCATGTTCTACCCAAGTAAGCAGAAAAATTTAGCAGCTTCAGCAAATGGTCCAGACTTTAGAATAAAGTCTAGAAGAAACAGGCTATAGAATTTGGCTCCACACCTAGTGAAAGCTCCTGAGGCCAGGCATGTGTCAGGGATGTCCCTGAATGGAAGCCTAGTGACCATTGTGTAAAGCTGTGGAATTGAAGCCTGGGTTGCCTTGAAGTCACAATGTTTTAGAGATGTCAGAGTCATGGGATACCTGCCAAGGAGACCTGCTAACAGGCAGTGTAACCGGCCCAAGAGAAAGAAGTCTATTGAAGTCAAGAAAGCTGAACGGAGTAGGAGATCTGAGGAGTGCCTTGACATCAGGCATGGAGATGCAGAGTTTGTAGTTTGTCCAGCTGGCTGTCAGTCTTTCAGTAGTCTAGTGTGTCCTCACTATACTCCCTTCACTGCTTTGTGGAATGGTAATGTCTGTCATATGTCATTACCTGTTGGAAGGATGTGACCTGTTTACTATGAATTTGTAAGGGATTACAATTAAGAGATTGCATGAATCTCAGAAGAAACTTAGAACTTTAAAACATTGTTGAGACTGTGGTCGACTCTGGAGTTTTTCAGTTTAGACTAAATGAATTTAGCGTTATGATATTATTAAGTTTATGTTGTCAGGCAATGGAATGTGGTAGTCTAAATATAATTGTTCCTTATAAGTTCTCACGAAGTAACACTATTAGTAAGTATGGCTTTGTTGGAGTAGGCATGGCCTTGTTTAAGGAAACATGTCAATATGGGGGTGGGCGTTGAGGTTTCCTATGCTCAGGATATGGCCCAGTGTCTCAGATGACTTCCTGTTGCCCACTTGATGTAAAATTCTAAGCTATTCCTCCAGCACCAGCTCTGTCTGCATGCTGTCAGGCTGCTTGTCATGATGATAGTGCAGTGAACCTCTGAAAGTATAAGTGATCCTCTCCATTAGATGTTTGTATTTATACAAGTTGTTGTGGTCTTGGTGTCTCTTCAGAACAATAGAAACACTAAGACACTGAGGTTCAGGATTCTGGTCTGGTTTCTGGGTATCAGAATTCTGGCCTGGCCTCTGATGGAGAGTAAGGCTTCTTCTAGAGGTGCGGACAGGGATGTTGATGATCAGAGGAGGAACAATAAGTGCAGGGCCGGGCCAGAGTAGACAATGTCAGGAGCAGTCTTATTGAGGATGCTGGCCTGGCCTCTGGGGAGAGAGGGGCTTCCACCAGAGGTGTGAGCCAGGTGGTATAACTAGGATTAGGGGAAAGTAGGGGTGATGTTGGGCTCTTATCAGTAGGGAAATGGGGGTGGCTTACCTGGTTTCTAAGAAGCTGGCCTGGTATTTAATGGGACGGAAGCCTTCCACCAGAGGAGTGGGCCTGGATATGGTGACAAGGAGAGGAAGGGCAATTGGAATATGGTTTTCAAGAGGCCAGTCTTACCTGGGATTCAGGATGCTGCGCTGGCTTCTGGTGGAAGAGGGGTTTCTTCCAGAGTTCTGGGCTAGGATATGGTGTTAAGAGTTGGGGTTAAAGTGGGAAGACACCAGAAGAGTTAAGAAGATCTTACCAGGTGTTCAGGGTGCTGGCCTGGACTCTGTAGAATGTAAAATTTCCACCAGAGATGTGGGGCTGGTTTTCAGGAGCTGGTCTGGAATCTAATGGGGTGGAAGTCTAATGCCAGAGGTACAGGCCATGATATGGTCTCCTCATTCCTTCTTAATGAAAACAGACTTCTTGGTTTGTTCAGCATTCAGGTCCCTCCCATTTACTAATTTCTTTTATCAGAATGGTGCAAAGTAAGTTATCAAACTAGGTTTTAATTCATGAGACAGGGGGGGTGGTGGTGCACAACTTATTAATCACGGCATCTCTACTTCCCTATCCACCTTCTCCACAGTTGACTGTCCTCTTTAATATCAGCCTCAATCCTCCTAGACTGCAAGCAATGGTCAGGCATCCTCATTTGGTCATTTCAGTTCCCTGTTCTCTGAGAGGTCATGTGTCTGCTGTTGATCATATCAGAAAGCAGGGCCTGAGGCAACAAGTTTGGGAAGCCAGAGCACCTTTGTCAGTAGAAAAGCTTTGTCCTGCAGCTGCCTAGATTGCACCTGGAGCTACTGGTGTTCCACACATCTGTCACAGACATTCAGGCGCAAGGTCTTCCTGTCTAAACAAGTCGACTTCAGTGAACATCTTTCCCCAGCTTCTCCAAATCCCCTAGGACAGGGAAGATGAGGATGAGAAATATGCTTCTCACCTCCACCTCTCAACTCAGAATATTGTGCCTTGGTCTGAATTGAACAAGGCAAAAGCAAAGTCCTTACCCAAGGTTTAACAAGACAGGCGACCAAGTGAAGAAGACACATTTGGGAACGATAGTTGCTGTCAACTCACTTGGTGGGAGCTTTTTAGCAGGGAATATGACCAGTTAGTTCCTTCAAGTATGGTCTCACCCAGGGTTATTTGTATTATCTGCTCATGACTCAGTCACTGTCCCAGGGACAGGGCTACTCCAGAGTTTGCTGTCAAGATCAGATGTGGATGCACTTGGAGTTCATAGCTGAAGGAAGCTACTCCTACTCCTAATCCTCACAGTGGAAAGCAGAGCCATAAGTCTGAGCTGTTCACTGCTAACAGTAAAGGAAAATAATATTGATAGAAAGTGAACAAATATGCAGGAAATATGACTCAGAATGTTGAAAATATACATTACCATAAACAGATATATACAACTGAAGCCATCAGGATTCTGATGTCTAATTCATTTTTAAAGGAATGAGCAATAAGAAGACAAAAAAAAAGAGGATGATCCCTATCTCTACCACTGAGGCTAATAGCAAAACCTCTCCATAGAGAAACACAACTCTCACCTGCCAGGAGACAGGCTCTAGTTTATTCTGCACCCACATTTGAGTGACCTTAGCCTTTGATCTCAAATTTGGGTAACCCTGAAGTCCATGTTACAACGTGGCCACTATCTCGTCATTTTTTTTTATTACTAGAATAAAGAATAGTCACGAGCCAACCCATTTTGAAATACATTGGGGAAAATAAGTCTGCAGATTACAACAAAGTGGGGAATTCTTTGCTATGGGCCTGAGATGCCATCTAGTGACACTGGAAGCCCCTAACTTGGTGCCATCCATTGGTTTGTTAGTACATTTCCAAGTCACTGCCCAGTCAAAGGATGTGAGTTTACGCACAGAGCTGGTCAGTGCATGTCTAACATTGGTGATAAAGATATCCCAAAACAAAGTGTGGTTGAGCTCTGAGCTGCAGTGTCCCAAGCTCTCCACAATTACAGAAATTCTAATCAGTAGGTAGATTTGCAGAAGATTCAGAGTAAGCTGCTGTCCTTCCAGGAACTTTTGTTCTCAGGAGGGAACTGATCCCCAGAAAGTCTACACTCCACTTTTGCTGGATATTCAGAAATATTTTTTTTGTTTTGTTTTTTTGAGATAGGGTTTCTCAGCATACCTTTGTAACATATCCTGAAACTCTCTCTGTAGATCAGGCTAGCTTCATACTCACAGAGATCCATCTGCCTCTGCCACCCAAGTACAGGATTAAATGTCTGGTCCATCACTGACCGGCTACATTCAGAACTATTAATTCTCCAGGTTGCAAACAGGTCCCATCCAGTGCCTATGTGAATGGCTGACCTGAGAGCAACGCGGATATGACTGTGGATGCAAGTGTACTTAGGCAAACACTGAGGGATGCTGGGAAAAGAACCCTGGGGGTCTCCAAGATGACACACAAGTGAGACTGTTGGTCAAAAAGCCTTTTGCCACCAATGACAACCTCAGCTTAATGGTAGAGACCCACATGGTATTAAAAAGGGAAACAACTACCAGGTGTTTTACTCTGACTTGTCCATGTTCACCATGAGAAGCCCACGGGCATGAATATAGGCACACAACAGACACATAGACACAGTTGATGACATTTATTTAAATAGATAAGTAAATGTAGTATGTTTGGGGGGATCTAGGAGAAACTTATTTCACTCTGAGGTTATCTGACAAAGTTGGGAAAGTGAATGAAAAAAGTTTAGTAGATTAAGCAGCGTGAAAACATACAGGTACTGTGTATTAGTCCCAGCCGGAATGCATCTGTCTTTACACAGAGATGGCTACATAATCGTCTCTGTTGTGATGCATGTGCTCATTTCCAGGGGTATTTTAGTTATGAAATGGGTTTGTTTCACAAATCTAGATTCAATTTCATATTATGTTCCCAACATAACACTTTTAATTTTGCCTTGTAGGTTTTGCTTCATGGATCCCACTCCCACTCATATCCCTGTCCCTTCCAATGACCCTGCTACCTTTACTAACTCTGCCCACCAGAAAAAAAGAAAACAAAATATAAAAGAAAATAAATGAGAAAGAAAGGACAGGAAAATCTCATCGTGGCAGCTGTAGTGACTCAGGGAGTCACACAGTAAACCCTTTAGTCCATATACACTTGTGAGTGTTCCGGACAATGAGTCATTGGTCTGGTCCCAGGCCTCTGGTTTTTGCTACACCATAGACAGCAGCTCTCCCTAGGGCTCCTCTTGAATATCCTGATGTTGTCCTTGTCATGAAGATCCTGTACCTTTGGGTCTGCAGATCTGGAACCTTTATGTGCTCCAGCACATGCCAGAAGGGGTGGATGATGGGTTGGGCCTACACTTAGCCTCGTTTAGGGGTCTGGGTGGTTGCTGGGTTGGTCAGAATGCCAGCTCTTACTCATCCTCAAAACAAGGATGAAATTTCTAGCAACACCCCGGCAAGCTCCCCTTATGCAGTGTGCAGCAAGGTGTGAGAATGTTTCTTCTGCTCTTCTGTGCTCCGCGGTAGCTTGCCCAAATGAATCGCACCAGGGCCACCCTGAGTTGCTCAGGCGACATGTAAGGTCCACTCTGCAGGCTACTGCACCTGGTGAGGGTCAGGGATAACTCCACCTCTCTTGGTCTTCTAACCACATGGACAGCTCCACCATGTTCCACAGGCCTCGAGGTGTGCTGAGGGGGCTTCTGTCCCTTGTTCATGACACTGTATATTAGATGAAGGACCAGGAACAGATCACTCACCCTTACATTCTCAGAGTTTGCTCACCTGTTCCCCCTTCCCTCAGCAACATGGTCAGCTCTACTGTTTTGCCCAGGAGAGGGGCACGCCAACTCTCCCTAGTGCTGCATCTGTTGAGGAGACAGGTCAGCTGTGGTTTGCTGCAGGTGGAAGGCATGAGGGGTCATTGTGATGAAATCTTGATTGTGCTCTAACAGATATAGCTTGCTTAAAGATCAGAGGGTGGCATTAGCCACTGGTTAGCCATAGAGGCCAGGCCAGTGTGGCATACGCCTTTAATCCCAGCACATTTGAATAGGAAGGGGAAAGATCAGGAGTTGAAGATCACCCTGGATTATTTGAGGTTGATTCAGTCTAAGTAAAAGAAAACAGAGCCAGTTGGTGGAAACTCATGCCTTTAATCCCTGCACTGTGAAGGTGGAGACAGTAATATAAGGCAGGAGAAGACAGGACTTTAAGACTAAGGAGTTGGTGAGGAAGGGGGTGGCTGTAAATTGCTCTTTGTCTCTCTGATCTAGCAGCATTTACCCCAATATCTGACACCAGGCTTTCTTTATTAACACCAATTAAAATTCACACTATAAGGAAGGGCATCTTTCCCTCACCCTTGCTAACCCTTGTCAGATGAGGGGGGCAGGACCAGCTCTCCCAATCCCACATCCTCTGATAAGGGTCACCCATGTTCCCACCCACTGGGTAGCACTACTCTGGTGACATGGAGAGGTGTAGGGCCTGCTCCCATAGTGTTGCAGCCGGTGTGGGGCAGGACCATCCCTTCCACTCTGATGACACAGGAGTTTATGCGTTTTTTAAGAGCAGCTTGATCCTGCTAGGATAAGAATATCCAGCTGCAAAGCTGAATGGAAGCACGCAGTCCCTCAGAATTTTGAACACTGAAATATGTGGGTGGAAAATGTGAACAGCCAGAACACTGAAGATGGGACCTAGAGGGCGACCCATGCTGAGGGTAGAGACAATCTTTTTGTTTTGTAACATTATTTTCCTTGATCATTGCATACATGAGTCCCTTATTTAGATGATGTCAATCCCAACCCCTACTTCAGTGCTCATGGTGGCCTCCTTCTCACTCTCAAAGGTTCTATATTTAGAAGTATAGGTATTAGCTCTTCTTGGAAGGTCTGGTAGAATTCTGCATTGAAATCATCTGGTCCTGGGCTTTTTTTGGAAGGGAGATTTTTGATAACTGATTCTAATTCTTCGCGACTAACCGGTCTATTTAGATCGTTCACCTGTTCTTGGTTTAGCTTTGGTATATGGTACTTACCTAAAAAAATGTCCATTTCTTTTGCATTTTCCAGTTTTGTGGCATACAGGCTTTTGTAGTAAGATCTAATGATTCTCTGAATTTCCTCTGTGTCTGTGGTTATGTCCCCCTTTTCATTTCTGATCTTATTTATTTGCGTGTTCTCTCTCTGTCGTTTAATTAGTTTGGATAGGGGTTTGTCGATTTTGTTGACTTTCTCTAAGAACCAACTTTTTGTTTCATTGATTCTTTGGACTGCTTTCTGTGTTAAACACTATCCTGAATGAGGTGAGCCAAACCCAAAAAGAGGAACATGGGATGTACTCACTCATATTTGGTTTCTAGCCATGAATAGGGGACATTGAGCCTATTATGCATGATCCTAGAGAAGCTAATTAAGAAGGTGAACCCATAGAAAAACATTTAGGCGATGAAAGGAGACAGAGACAAAGACCCACATTGGAGCACCGGACCGAAATCTCAAGGTCTAAATCAAGAGCAGGAGACAGAACACGAGCAAGGAACTCAGGACGGCAAGGAGTGCACCCACACACTGAGACAATGGGGATGTTCTATCAGGAACTCACCAAGGCCAGCTGGCCTGGGTCTGAAAAAGCATGGGATAAAACTGGACTTGCTGAACACAATGGACAATGAGGACTACTGAGAACTCAAGAACAATGGCAATGGGTTTTTGATCCTACTGCACGTATTGGCTTTGTGGGAGCCTAGGCACTTTGGATGCTCACCTTACTAGACCTGGATGGAGGTGGGTGGTCCTTGGGACTTCCCACAGGGCAGGTAACCCGGATTACTCTTAGGGATGATGAGGGAGGGGGACTTGATGGGGGAGGGGGAGGGAAATGGGAGGTGGTGGCAGGGAGAAGGCAGAAATCTTTTTTTTTTTTATTGAAAAAAAAAAATTTTCCGCCTCCTCCCCGCCTCCCATTTCCCTCCCCCTCCTCCCGCCCCTCTCCCCCTCCCCCCCTCTCCTCTTCTCCTCCCTCTCCAGTCCCAGGAGCAGTCAGGGTTCCCTGCCCTGTGGAAAGTCCAAGGTCCTCCCCCCTCCATCCAGATCTAGGAAGTTGAACATCCAAACTGTCTAGGCTCCCACAAAGCCAGAACCTGAAGTAGGATCAACACCCCGTGCCATTGTCCTTGGCCTCTTGTCAGCTCTCATTGTCCACCATGTTCAGAGAGTCCGGTTTTATCCCATGCTTTTTCAGTCACAGTCCAGCTGGCCTTGGTGAGCTCCCCATAGATAGGTCCGACTGTCTCAGTGGGTGGGTGCACCCCTCGTGGTCCTGACTTCATTGTACATGTTCTCCCTCCTTCTGCTCCTCATTAGGACCTTGGGAGCTCAGTCTGGTGCTCCAGTGTGGGTCTCTGTCTCTATCTCCATCCATCGCTAGATGAAGGTTCTATGGTGATATGCAAGATATTCATCAGTATGGCTATAGGGTAGGATCATTTCAGGTTCCCTATCCTCAGGTGCCCAAGGAACTAACTGGGGACATTGCCCTGGGCATCTGGTAGCCACATCAAGTTCAAGTCTCTTGCCAACACTTAGGTGGTTCCCTTAACTAAGATATGAGTTTCCCTGCTCCCCTATCCAACCTTCCTATATCCCCAATCATCCCGTTTCCCCAAGTTCCCCTCATCCTCTCCTTCACACTTTTCTCTCTCCATCTTCCCTTACCCCCATCCCACCCTACCCCCAAGATTCCAATTTTTTGCCCGGCACTCTTGTCTACTTCCCATAGCCAGGAGGATAACTATATGTTTTTCCTTGGGTTTGCCCTCTTGTTTAGCTTCTTTAGGACCACATATTATAGACTCAGAGGCCCCCTATCCATAGCTAGAAACCAATTATGAGTGAGTACATCCCATGATCTTCTTTTTGGGTCTGGGTTACCTCACTCAGGATAGTATTTTCTATTTCCATCCATTTGCATGCAAAATTCGAGAAGTCATTGTTTTTTACTTCAGAGTAGTACTCTAATGTGTATATATTCCACACTTTCTTCATCCACTCTTCCATTGAAGGACACCTAGGATGCTTCCAGGTTCTGGCTATTACAAATAATGCTGCTATGAACATAGTTGAACAAATGCTTTTGTCATATGATAAGGAATCTCTTGGGTATATGCCCAGGAGTGGTATTGCTGGATCCAGGGGTTGGTTGATCCCAATTTTTCTGAGAAACCGCCACACTGATTTCCAAAGTGGTTGCACAAGTTTGCAGTCCCACCAGCAATGGATGAGGGTACCCCTTTCTCCACAACCTCTCCAGCAAAGGCTATCTTTGGTGTTTTTGATTTTAGCCATTCTGACAGGTGTAAGATGATATCTCAAAGTTGTTTTGATTTGCATTTCTCTGATCGCTAAGGATGTTGAGCATGACCTTAAGTATCTTTTGGCCATTTGAATTTCTTCTGTTGAGGATTCTCTGTTCAGTTCAGTGCCCCATTTTTTAATTGGGCTAATTATCATTTTAACGTCTAGTTTCTTGAGTTCTTTATATATTTTGGAGATCAGACCTTTGTCTGTTGCGGGGTTGGTGAAGATCTTCTCCCAGTCAGTAGGGTGCCTTTTTGTCTTAGTGACAGTGTCCTTTGCTTTACAGAAGCTTCTCAGTTTCAGGAGGTCCCATTTATTCAATGTTGCCCTTAATGTCTGTGCTGCTGGGGTTATACATAGGAAGCGATCTCCTGTGCCCATATCTTGAAGGGTACTTCCCATTTTCTCTTCTATCAGGTTGAGTGTGTTTAGACTGATATTGAGGTCTTTGATCCATTTGGACTTGAGTTTTGTGCATGGTGATAGATATGGGTCTATTTTCATTCTTCTACAGGTTGACATCCAGTTGTGCCAGCACCATTTGTTGAAGATGCTTTCTTTCTTCCATTGTACACTTTTAGCTCCTTTATCGAAAATGAGGTCTTCATAGGTTTGTGGGTTAAAATCCGGGTCTTCTATACAATTCCATTGGTCGACTTCTCTGTTTTTATGCCAGTACCACGCTGTTTTCATTACTGTAGCTCTGTAATAGAGTTTGAAGTCAGGGATGGTAATGCCTCCAGAAGTTCCTTTATTGTATAAGATTGTTTTCGCTATCCTGGGTTTTTTGTTTTTCCATATAAAGCTGATTATTGTCCTCTCAAGATCTGTGAAGAATTTTGATGGGACCTTGATGGGGATTGCATTGAATCTACAGATTGCCTTTGGTAGAATTGCCATTTTTACTATGTTGATCCTCCCAATCCAAGAGCAAGGGAGATCCTTCCATTTTCTGGTATCCTCTTCAATTTCTTTCTTCAAAGACTTAAAGTTCTTGTCAAATAGATCTTTCACTTCCTTGGTTAGAGTTACCCCAAGATATTTTATGCTGTTTGTGGCTATCGTGAAAGGTGATGATTCTCTTATTTCCCTCTCTGCTTCCATATCCTTTTTTTTATTTTTATTCTTTTTTAATTAAAATTTCCACCTGCTCCCCGTTTTCCATTTCCCTTCCCTCCTCCCAAATATTGCCCCCTCCCCCCACTCCCCTCCCCCTATCCCCACTCCTCTTCTCCTCCCCCCACACCATTCCCCCTCCCTCTCGATACTGAAGAGCCGTCCAAATTCTCTGCCCTGCGGGAAGACGAAGGTCTTCTATCTATGTCCAGGAAGGTGAGCGTCTAAACAGGCTAAGCGCCCACAAAGCCAGTTCATGTATTAGGCTTTAGGATCGAAACCTAGTGCCATTGTCCTTGGCTTCTCATCAGCCTTCATTGTCCGCCATGTTCAGAGAGTCCAGTTTCAACCCATGCTTATTCAGTCCCAGACCAGCTGGCCTTGGTGGGCTCACAATAAATCAGTTCCACTGTGACAGTGGGTGGGTGCATCCCTCGTGGTCCTGGTTTCTTTGCTCATGTTCTCCCTCCTTCTGCTCCTCATTTGGACCTTAAGAGCTCAGACCGTTGCTCCAAACTGAGACTCTGTCTCTACCTCGATCCATCGCCAGATGCAGGTTCTAAGGTGATATGCAAGATATTCATCAGTATAGGATAGGGTCATTTCAGGTTCCCTCTCCTTAGTTGCCCAAGGTACCAGCTGGGGACATCTCCCTGGACACCTGCTAACCCCTCTAGAGTCAAGTTTCTTGCCAACCCTAAGATGGCTCTCTTAGTTAGGATATATACTTTGCTGCTCCCGTATCCTCCCTTCCTATATCCCAACCATCCCAATCCCCCGAGCTCCTCCCATCCTCCCCTTCTCATGTTTCTCATCCCATTTCCCCTTTGTCCCTTGCCACCTCACCCGCAAGTTCCCAATTTTTGCCCTGCAATCTTGTCTACTTCCCCTCTCCTGGAGGATGACTATATGATTTTCTTTGGGTTCACTTTCTTATTTAGCTTTTTTAGGATCACAAATTATATGCTCAATGTCCTTTATTTATGGCTAGAAACCGATTATGAGTGAGTACATCCCATGTTCCTCTTTTTGGGTCTGGGATACCTCACTCAGGATAGTGTTTTCTATTTCCATCCATTTGCACGCAAAATTCGAGAAGTCATTGTTTTTTTACCGCTGAGTAGTACTCTAATATGTATATATTCCACACTTTCTTCATCCATTCCTCCACTGAAGGGCATCTAGGTTGTTTCCAGGTTTTGGCTATTACAAACAATGCTGCTATGAACATAGTTGAACAGATACTTTTGTCATTTGATGGGGCATCTCTTGGGTATATTCCCAATAGTGGTATTACTGGATCTTGGGGTAGGTTGATCCCAAATTTCCTGAGAAATCGCCCCACCCCCACCCCCAAAGCTGCCTTGTCTGCAAGGTCCTTTGCTGTGGAACAGTTCCCTGCCCTTTCACTAAGGCTACCAACCCAGAGCAGTGAGAGCCTGACTAGAGGGCAGGCCTCAAGGTCCCCGCCAGGGAACGCGGGGCCCCTGCTGCTGGGGCTGCAGTGTCTGCTGTGCTCTCCTGGACCTGCTCTGCCTGCCCCCTATTTCCCTTGGTCCCTGACTCATGGGGGCTACCAGGAGTTCCTCTGTAGGTGCTGAGAAGTCCCATCTGGACGGGTGAGTGTGTGCTATCCTGGGGAGGACTGTCCCGGTAGAGAGCACAAACCCCCCTCCCCCAGCTCCTGCTGCAGGGCTTTCTTTCCTACACACGCGCCCCCACCCCCACCCCCAAGCCTGCCTTGTCTGCAAGGTCCTTTGCTGTAGAACAGTTTCCTGCCCTTTCACTAAGGCTACCAACCCAGAGCAGTGAGTGCCTGACTAGAGGGCAGGCCTCAAGGTCCCCGCCAGGGATCGCGGGCCCTGGCTGCTGGGGCTGCAGTGTCTGCTGTGCTCTCCTGGACCTGCTCTGCCTGCCCCCTACTTCCCTTGGTCCCTGGCTCATTGGGGCTACCAGGAGTCCCTGTGTAGGTGCTGAGAAGTTCCATCTGGTCGGGTGAGTGTGTACTAGCCTGGGGCGGACTGTCCCGGTAGAGAAACCCCCCCTACACTAAGGCTACCCAACCAGAGCCGTGAGTGCCTGCCTAGCGGGCAGGCCTCAGTAACCCCCGAAAGGGAGCGCAGGCACCTCCAGCTTGTACTGCAGTGTTGCCTGTGTTCTACTCAACCCCGCCCTACAGCATTCGGCCTTCTTTCCGCGGGTCATTGGAACACCAGGCATCCCTGTTTTGGTGTTGAGGAGTTCATCTGCAAGGGAACGGTTCCTGCCCCTACACTGAGGAGATACACCCAGAGAGTTAGTCACAGCAAAGACTGGTCCAAGACACCAGGCCTCTCCTAGCTCCATTTGAAGGAAAAGATGGGCAGGCGCCAATGCAAGAATTCCCCCAACAACTTGAAAAGCAACGTAACATCACCAGAATCCAGGAATCCCGAAATGAGAAGTGTACACGCTAATCCAGAAGAATTAGAAGAATTCGACTCAAAAGTGAATTATATGAAAACAATAGAGGACCTTAAACAGGAGGTGAAAAACTGCCATAATCAATTAGAGATTACAATCAAAAAGGTAGAGGAAATGAATAAATATCTCAAAGATACCCAAGAAAACCAAGAGAAACAAGAAAAAGTAATCAAACAGGTAAGGGAAACAGTTCAAGACTTGAAGAATGAAGTGGAAGTAATAAAGAAAACACAAACAGAGGGAAGGATGGAGATGGAAAATTTGGATAAACGATCAGGAACTACAGAGACAAGTACCACCAACAGATTACAAGAGATAGAAGAAAGAATCTCAGACACTGAAGATACCATAGAGAAAATAAACTCTCTGATCAAAGAAAACAGCATAACCAACAAATTCTCATCACAAAACATTCAGGAAATCTGGGACACAATAAAAAGACCAAACCTAAGAATAATAGGGATAGAAGGAGAAGAAGTACAGCTCAAAGGTCCAGAAAATATATTTAATAAAATTATAGAAGAAAACTTTCCCAACCTTAAGAAAGATATTCCTTTGAAGGTCCAAGAAGCATACAGAACACCGAATCGACTGGATCAAAAAAAAACATCTCCTCGTCATATAATAATCAATATCCTTTGTGTATAAGAGGGCAACTGATTTTTTGGAGTTGATCTTGTATCCTGCCACATTACTAAAGGTATTTATCAGCTGTAGAAGTTCTTTGGTGGAGTTTTTGGGGTCGCTTAAGTACACTATCATATCATCTGCAAATAACGCAAGTTTAACTTCTTCCTTTCCAATTCGAATCCCCTTGATCCCCTTATGTTGTCTTATTGCTATTGCTAAGACTTCAAGAACTATATTGAAGAGGTATGGGGAGAGTGGACAGCCTTGGCGTGTTCCTGATTTTAGTGGGATGGCTTTAAGTTTCTCTCGATTTAATTTGATGTTAGCTGTCGGCTTTCTGTAAATAGCTTTAATTATATTTAGGTATGGCCCTTGTATCCCTAATCTCTCCAAGACTTTTATCATAAAGGGATGTTGAATTTTGTCAAATGCTTTTTCAGCATCTAATGAAACTATCATATGGTTTTTTTCTTTCAGTTTATTTATATGATGGATTACATTGATAGATTTGCGTATGTTAAACCAGCCCTGCATCACTGGGATGAAGCCTACTTGATCATAATGGATAATTTTTCTAATGTGTTCTTGGATTCGGTTTGCCAGTATTTTGTTGAGGATTTTTGCGTCGATGTTCATGAGTGAGATTGGCCTGTAATTCTCTTTCTTGGTTGTGTCTTTGTGTGGTTTTGGTATCAGAGTTACTGTAGCTTCATAGAAGGAATTTGGCAATGACTCTTCTGTTTCTATATTGTGAAATACATTTAGGAGTATAGGTATTAGGTCTTCTTGGAAGGTCTGGTAGAATTCCGCATTGAAACCATCTGGTCCTGGACTCTTTTTGGAAGGGAGGTTTTTGATAACAGCTTCTAATTCTTCACGACTCACAGGTCTATTTAGGTTTTTTACCTGGTCCTGGTTTAACTTTGGTATATGGTATTCATCTAAAAAAGTGTCCGTTTCTTTAACATTTTCCAGTTTTGTGGCATACAGGCTTTTGTAGTAAGATCTAATGATTCTCTGAATTTCCTCTGTGTCTGTGGTTATGTCCCCCTTTTCATTTCTAATTTTATTAATTTGCAAATTCTCTCTCTGCCGTTTGATTAGTTTGGATAGGGGTTTATCAATCTTGTTGATTTTCTCCAGGAACCAGCTTTTTGTTTCGTTGATTCTTTCAATTGTTTTCTGTGTTTCTATTTTGTTGATTTCAGCCCTTAGTTTGATTATTTCCAGTCTTATACTCCTTCTAGGTGAGTCTGCTTCTTTTTTTTCTAGAGCTTTCAGGTGGGCTGTTAAGTCTCCAATGTGTGCTTTCTCTGTTTTCTTTACGTGGGCACTTAGTGCTATGAACTTTCTTCTCAGGACTGCTTTCATAGTGTCCCATAGGTTTGAGTATGTTGTTTCTTTATTTTCATTGAATTCAAGGAAGACTTTAATTTCTTTCTTTATTTCTTCCTTAATCCAGGTATGGTTCAATAGTTGACTGTTCAGTTTCCATGAGTTTGTAGGCTTTCTGGGGGTAGCATTGTTGTTGAATTCTAGCTTTAATCCATGGTGATCTGATAAGATACAGGTGGTTACAGATATTTTTTTGTAACTGTGGATGTTTGCTTTGTTACCGAGTATGTGGTCAATTTTCGAGAAGGTTCCATGAGCTGCAGAGAAGAAGGTATATTCTTTCCTATTTGGGTGGAATATTCTATAGATGTCTGTTAAGTCCATTTGATTCATTACCTCCAATAATTCTCTTATTTCTCTGTTAGGTTTCTGTCTAATTGACCTGTCCATTGGTGAGAGAGGAGTGTTAAAGTCTCCTACTATTAATGTGTGCGGTTTGATTGCTGCCTTGAGTTTTAGCAATGTTTCTTTTACGTACGTGGGTGCTTTTGTATTAGGGGCATAGATATTCAGGATTGAGACTTCATCCTGATGAATTGTTCCTGTTATGAGTAGAAAATGTCCCTCTCCATCTCTTCTGATTGATTTAAGTTTGAAGTCAACTTTGTTAGAAATTAGTATGGCCACACCTGCTTGTTTCTTAGGTCCATTAACTTGATACGCCTTATCCCAACCCTTTACTCTCAGTAGGTGTCTGTCTTTGTAGTTGAGGTGTGTTTCTTGTAAACAGCAGAATGTTGGATCCTGTTTTCGTATCCAATCTCTTAGTCTGTGCCTTTTTATAGGTGAGTTGAGTCCATTGACATTAAGTGATATTAATGACCAGTGGTTGTTAACTCCGGTCATTTTTTTAGTAGTAAATTTTGTGTGTTTCCCTTCTTTGTGTTGCGCTGGTGAAGGGTCTCTAGTTGTCTGAGATATTGTGGTCATTGTTGGACTCTTTGGTTAGTGATTTTCCTTCTATTACTTTCTGTAAGGCTGGATTTGTGGCTACGTATTGTTTAAATTTGTTTTTATCCTGGAAAATTTTGTTTTCTCCATTTATAGTGAACGAAAGTTTGGCTGGGTATAGTAGTCTGGGCTTGCATCCACAGTATCTTAGTTTCTGCAGTACATCTATCCAGGACCTTCTGGCTTTCATTGTTTCCATAGAGAAGTCAGGTGTAAGTCTGATAGGTTTACCTTTATAAGTAACTTGGCCTTTTTCCTTTGCAGCTCTTAATATTCTTTCTTTGTTCTGTATGCTTTGTGTTTTGATTATTATATGGCGAGGGGATGTTTTTTTTTGATCCAGCCTATTCGGTGTTCTGTATGCTTCTTGAACCTTCTTAGGTATATCTTTCTTTAGGTTGGGAAAGTTTTCTTCTATAATTTTATTAAATATATTTTCTGGACCGTTGAGATGCGCTTCTTCCCCTTCTTCTACTCCTATTATTCTTAGGTTTGGTCTTTTTATTGTGTCCCATATTTCCTGAATGTTTTGTGATGAGAGTTTGTTGGCCTTGCTGTTTTCTTTGATCAGCGTGTTTATTTTCTCTATGGTATCTTCAGAATCTGAGATTCTTTCTTCTATCTCTTGTATTCTGTTGGTTATGCTTGTTTCTGTAGACTCTATTCGTTTACCTAGATTTTCCCTGTCCAGCCGGCCTTCTGTTTGTGTTTTCTTCTTTGCCTCCATTTCAGTTTTTAAGTCTTGAACTGTTTCCATTATCTGTTTGATTGTTTTTCCTTGGTTTTCTAGGGTATCATTCACTGATTTACTCAATTCTTCAAACTTTCTGTTATACTTCTCATCCATTTCTATAAGGGCATTTTTTACATGCTGTTTAAGGGTGTCAATCACTTTCATAAAGTCAATTTTTTCTACTTCTTCATGATTAAGGTGTTCATGTCCTCCTGATGTGAGGTCGCTGGGTTCTGGTAGTTTCCTATTATTTTTCAGATTGTTGGGTGAATTCTTGCATTGGCGCCTACCCATCTCTTCCTCCGAATGCTCTCCTATGGATCTTCTTTTACAGGATCAGGTCTCCTTGCCTACTGTTGTACCTTCCCAGTGATGGTACTCCCCAGTGATGGTTCTCCTGGTGCTCCAGTGATGTCTCTCCTGGTGACAATATCAGATCTCCGTGGCCAATGATGGCTCTCCTGGTGCCAAGATCCGCTCTCCTTGCTGGTTGGGTAGTTTGTAAACAAAGCGCCTACCTTGCTTGGTGCCGGCAGGCCAGTGAAACAAAGGAACTCCCGTCCGCCTGTTTGCCCTGAGGATTCACCCCCAGCGCCCAGACAGGCTGAGCTAGGTGGTGTTATGTGCCCAAAGAAGGAAGGGGGCAGAAGGAAGAAGGGTTCTGGATGCAAGCTGGGTGGGATAGGAACAGAGAGGCCGCAGAAATCTTTAATAAATAGTAATAATAAAAAAAAAGTTCTACAAGAACTGCATACATGTGTAAATGCATTTGATTGAACAAAATGGAACCAAGTGCATATAGAAAACAGGCACAGATCAGTGGCTAGCAAGAAGCTGTAAAAAAAAATTCAACATTGAAAGGGGGAGGATCAGGTAGGATAAACTGAGTTCCACCAGGCCATGAAAGTACTGAGGGCACTGCTGCTCAAATTAGTCCATGAAACGGGAAAGGAAGGAACACTACAAATCACAGTTCTTGAAAGTAGTATCAACATGATACTCAAACTGCACGAGGAATCATCAACAGCAAAAGTAATTTTGATGACAATTTACCTCATGAGTATGCACAAATGCTCTTAATGAAAATAATGTAGAAATGTTCTTATAAATGAAATTCAACAACGCATCAAATCAGACCTTCCACTATGGCGAAGAAGATTACAGTCAGGGATGTAAGGATGTTCCAATGTGTTTATCAATAAATATGGAACAGTGAATATGAATTCGAGATGTCCCTCCAAATTTTTGCTACATTCATTCTATCTTGCATCAAGGCTTCATATTGCTCTGCTCTCTGTGCCAGATGGTAGCAAAACAAACGACCTTTCCCAAGACTGTACAGTCTTTGTCAACCCCAAGACAATGTCTGGTAAGTATGAAACATGACTGAGAATTGAATCACGGGACTCCTGTCTTTTCTTTACCTTATGTTATCTGAGTCCCCAGTCAGTCACCTCCTACTGCTTAAGTTGGCATATAACACCCTGAAGTCAGGTTTATGTATGTCCTACTCTAGACTAGAGTCACATGAACAAGGAACTAGGAAAGCTGAGGGTAGTTGGTTGGAGGCTGGTGGATGACTTTCAGGAAAGCACAGCTGTCCATAAGTCACCCAGCACTCTGCAAATAGCCCCTGAAGAACAGGGTTCACTCTAGAGGTGAGTTTGAGTGAGTCATTCTTTGGACCATTGGTACTGTCTGATCTCAGCAGAAGATGATATTTTTAGATTTCCCTGAATAACACCAATGTAAATACACTCAAACACAAAAGACATATGAACATCCTAACAGATGCAGAAAAGGACTTTGACAAATTTCCAAAGTCCTGAAGTAGGAACATAACTTCACATGGAAAATCTACCTACAACAGACTTTAGGTCAACATTGTCCTAGCTTTGGGAAGGTTGAAAGAATTTCCTCTAACATCAGGGATGAGCCAGGGGCTCACTCTTACTCAACGCAGTGCCTGCATTTCACTAAAAAAAGGCAAGATAAAGGAACAAAAGGAAGAGAAACAAGAAAGGAAAAAGTCAAAATTTCCCTACTTGAAAACCATATGATGCTAGATTTGAATCGCCCCAAATATTCCACCTGCAAATGCTTATGCCTGATAGAAATATTCTTATAGAAAGACAGCATTTCAACTAATTCTGTTTTCTATATACCAATAATAAACATGCTCAGGACGATATCAGGGGAAAGTCCCATTTCAGTAGTCTCAAAATAAATGAATAAAATAACATTAAATCAAATTAAATACCCAAGAATAAAATTTTGTTTATTTTTCATTATTATATTTTTAATATTTAAAACAATGTTTAAATTTAAATATATTTGATCATGTTCTCCTCCCCAAAAACCTTCCAGAACCTCTCTCCCTGCCAACCTACCCAACTTTTAGTGTTTTCTTCAAAATAGCAAAACCAATCAAAAACCAACTACAACAACAAAACCTCTGAAACCAAGAAAATACACCCCAAAGGAAAAAAATCTAAAGCAAAACAAGCCCCCAAACTGCAAACAATTTTGAAAAAGCACAAAAAAATCTGTGGAGTCCACTACATGGTGTCAACTACTCCTGAGCATGAGACCTGCCTTGGAGTGGTTCATATACTCAATGTAGTAACCTGAGTTTCCTCTCCAAACAGGTTTGCCAGTTCTGTTGTTACTCTTTATCATATTAGCTCATTCTTTTTTCTTTCATTCTTTCATTTTTAAAACAATATAACAAAATAAAGAACAACAAAACCAAACAAAAACTATCACATTAAAGTTGGACAAGACAAACCCACAGTAGGAAAAGTGACTGAGAAAAGGCATACGAATCAGAGACTCACGTGTTTGCTCACTTAGGAATCCCATGAAAACTCTAAACAGAAAGTCATGATATATGCACAAAGTACCTGGTGCAGACCCATGCAGGGCCTGTGCATTCTGCTTCAGTCTCTGTGAGTTCATAGGAGCTTTGCTCACGTTGACTTAGAGGGTCATTTTCTTTTAGGGCCTTCCTGTCATGCTGACTCTTGTACTCTTTCCGTACACAGGGTTACATTGGGAGAGACAGTGATATTAAGGACTATTTGGGAGGTATTATAGAAAGCTAAAACAGTAGAAACCTCCTCAAATATATACATATGTGATGGTGATTGAAAGGAAATCACCAAATAATGCGTGAGACAGAATCCCAACTTCCCATCTCTTATCACCAAAGGAAGTTTCAGTATTGGGGTTAGGTTACATCTAATAGAGTTGTTGGCCAAGTGGCCCCATGGGAATTCCTAAAGAATCCAGGCTGCTTCCAAGAATATAGGTGCTCTCCACAAACTGACATCTTGGAGTAATCTTAACAAAGGTGAACACTTCCATAATCAAATCTTTAAAATTCTTAAGTAAAGAGTAGCCTTGATTGATGGGACAGACCTGCATCTCTGTCACTGTTGATGCTGAGAGAATATGATCCCAAGTTCAAGGGCAGTTTTGAAACAAAGTTAGATTTCAGGTCTCTAAACAAATAGTATAACAGTACTAGAACCATAGCTGAGTGATCAAGATATCAACAAACTTGTGTAAGGAATCCGGTCTATGCCTGTTGACACACAGTACACACACACACACACACACACATACACAAACACTATTCAGAATTGGTTCCTGTGAGCTAAGTCCTGCGTCTCAGTTTTTCACATACTTGGTCTTTAGCCCTCCTGGTACAGGAGTCAGAAGAAGAAATCAGGCCAAAACAGATTGGCACCCTTCCACCTACAGGTGGGAAACCTGGCGGTTGAAGCAATTGATAATGAAATCTGGAAAGTCCAGCCAGCTCCTCAGGTCTCCCTGCTTGGAATGCTGTAGGGTGCAATTCCATAAACAATGCAGTTTATATGAAGCTATATAGTAGAAACCATACCACATGTTTCTATTTGTGGATCGCTTCCCTTCTTCTGCATTGTATTTTATATGCCAGGCCCATCCACGTAGCCTCTCAGGACCTTATGTGATAAATCCTCGCCATCATTAACTTGCATTCAGCCATAGTCTTAGGGCATGGTGACCATGTCCCACCATTCTACAGTAAATGGGAAGAGAGGGTCTTTCCAGTGGTTTTGCTATTATCATGAGCATTTTTGCATCTTCATCATGGAAAGGCCTCCAAAAACAGAAGCCTGTCTGCTCTGTGACTGTGCACAGCACCAGCTTTACAAACGTTGACAAACTGAGCTGTTGTCACGGGGAGGGGTGTTGTTATCAGAGACAGGATCTCAGTATGTAGGTCAGGTTAGCCCAGTGTGTTTTCTGTCACTAACTTTTGTCCACCAGGAACACAGAGAAACCCTCTTGCCCCGGGTATACCAAACATCCAAAGAATTTTTCCAACTGAAAGTGATTGACACTCTGGTTTCTATCAAACTATCACACATTCTCACACATGTGTATTCTTTGTCTTTTCTTTTTTGTGTTGAAGGAAAACTACTTGTTCATTTCCTGGCCACCTGGCATCTCAGTTCCCAAAGTAACCACACAGAAACTGTATTATTTAAAACACTGCTTGGCACATTAGATCTAGCTTCTTATTGGCTAACATGCATATATTAATTCAACCAAATTTCTAGTAATCTGTATATTGCCACATGGCTATGGCTTACCAGGTAAAGTTCATAGCATCTGTCTCTGGAGGGGCCACATGGCTTCTCTCTGCCTCCTTTCTCCCAGCATTCAGTTTAGTGTTCCCCACCTGCCTAAGTTTTGCCCCATCCACAGGCCAAGGCAAATTCTTTATTAACCAATAGTCTCCACAGCATACAGAGGGGAATCCCACATCACCTCCTCTTTTCTTTTTAAATAAAAAAGAAGTTTTGATTTTAACATAGTAAAATACATATAATAAAACAGGTATCAAGTATAAATTATAGCTACAATATTTATATCTACTTTATCTTTTATCATAACTAAGAAAAACTATAACTATAACTTCTAGTAGTCAACTCCATAAGACAACTACCTAAGTTAACAGGAAGTGCATTGCAAGCAACTTCTAAAACTCTAAAATTGACAAAGACATCTCACTGCCTGGACAGTCACCCAAAGTTACTGTGTACCATTGGGGCATCCATCTTCAGCCTACAGGCCCATAGCATCCAACATAGTTTGCCATGAAGCAGGAAATTTCAAAGACTGTTTGTCAGTCACATTTTCTGTGTCCTGCAGAATGTCTGGGAGACCCTTTCATAAAGCAGAAACTCTGAAGGACAGACTCACCTGTAGGCAAGTTCAGCAGTCATTTCTCTGTGGATCCTGCACGTCCAATTCTTCAAACATCCCAAGCAAGAGCAGTTCCTTGAACAAATGGCTAGCCAACTCCATAAGGAGCCTCTTTGATGCCTATCTTCCTCTTAGGGTAACTGTTGCTGCGAGAAGCAGATATGTCTCACTGTCATCAAAAGTCTTAAGTTTTTAAAATATTTTAGATGCCATAATCTGATGTTCTCTGAAAGATTTGAAGAATACTTATCTAACTAAAATGTACCTCTATATATCTAGAAAACCTAACCAACATGACTACAAGTTTGATTATTATAGATGCAATCCATTAACATATATTTCTTAATTATATATTATATTTCAAATGTGCTACACAAACACAATACCAAATCAATAGCACAAACTTGACTTTAAATTTGTAGCCATTCCAATGCAAATATCTGTAGCATATCCCCCTTTAAATGTAAAGAAACATTTACAAATAATATTTGGGAATATGGGCATTTTCTCTCCATACTTCTTCCTGCTTTTTGTTGGGCAAAGTATATTTGGGGGGTATACAAGGTAACCATTCAGGGGGTGTTGGTGCACCAACAACATTAACCTGGAATGAATCCAGAGGTTCTCATCTTCTGTGAAAACAAAAGCAGAGCCTCTTTTCCATAGCAATATATCCTTGGACTCAAATTCTGTTATCAAGATACCTTTATGTATATATGATGGTTACTTAGCTTCTTCACAGCCAAACACTTCAAAGAAAACACATTAATATACACAATCCAGAACTCTCTGTGTATATTCCATCTATACGTGGCTTATTTTTCTTTTACTACTTTAATCTTTGAGTGTCTGTACTGTCTGTTTAAAATCTTTATGCTTTTTTATAAACCGTTTTCTTATTTTCATAACTCTCTATACTTTTTTCTTCTCTCTCCCAAGTCTACATACATTTTTCCAACACTGTCACACATTTAGAGGTCTTTTCCATTTGGATTTGCCTTTATTGCTTATCAATAATTATTTTTGACCAGGACTGCATCTTAAAATGCTAAGTGCTTCTTAAGAATCTAAGCTGAGGCATTGCTAGGTATATTCAGCACATCCTGTGTTGGAGCCAAGGCTTGTGATGAAAGCCATATAGTTGCATTTGTTGAATGAGGTAGTCCCATCTGAGGGGCAATGAATTCACACGTTGCCCATGAGACACAGAAGAGGAGGAATCCATTAATCGTGGCATAAATACACACAAGACCTGAGTGTCCCAAATCTCCTTCCTGAACTCGCACACCAAGGCAGCAGAAACATGCCATTGCCATTTTGTATCCCCCACACTAATAATCTACGTGACACTAGCAGAGGATTCGTAGCTAGGGCATAGGTCAGGCTGCCTTGGGTTTCAGGGTCTCCACACTTCTGTGAAAGATGCAGGTAAGTTGAAGAGGTACTTTCATCTTTCTTTCTAAGAACTAGCTGCATTTTTTTGAAAACCTGGCGATTCCTACACTCCAAAAATCAAACCAAACACAGTCTATATGCTTTCTCTAGGCCAAGTACGCTTTCTCGGGTGCTGTCTGTGAGCCATCCTTGTAACTAAGCCTCTCTGAGTCTATAGCTTGTAGCATGGTTATCTTTTAGAGTCAATGTCAGCTTATAAATAAGTCACCCCTCATTGTCTTTCTGGGTTTGGGTTAGCTCAGGAAGGATGATTTTATTCTAGTTCCATCCATTTGCCATTGAATTTCATAATGACATTATTTATGAGAGCTGAGTAATAGTCCACTTTTAGCCATAAATATAGGACTGTGAGCCTATAATTCGCGATCCTAGAGAAGCTGAATAAGAAGGTGAACCCAAAGAAAAACATATAGTTATCCCACTGGATATTGGAAGTACTCAAGATTGCTGGGCAAAAATTTGGGAACTGGGGGGGTAGGGTGGAATGGGGGAAAGGGGAGATGGGGAGAGAAAAGTGAGAAGGGGAAGATAGGGAGAACTTGGGGGAATGGGATGGTTGGGATAATGGAAGTTTGGATATGGGAGCAGGGAAGTATATATCTTAATTAAGGGAGCCATTTTAGGGTTGGCAAGAGCCTTGACTCTAGAGGGGTTCCCAGGGGTTCAGAAATGTAGCCTAATAGGTCCTTGGGTAGCTGAGGAGAGAGAGTATGAAATGGCATGATCCTATAGCCATACTAACGAATATCTTCCATATCATCATAGAACCTTCATCTGGCGATGGATGGAGATAGAGACAGAGACCCACAATGGAGCAATGGACTGAGCTCCCAAGGTCCAAATGAGGAACAGAAAGAGGGAGAACATGAGCAAGGAAGTCAAGACTGCAAGGGGGGCACCCACCCACTGAGACAATGGGGCTGATCTATTAGGAGATCACCAAGGCCAGCGGACTGGGACTGAAAATGCATGGGATAAAACCGGACTCACTGAATATGGTGGACAATGAGGGCTGTGAGAAGCCAAGGACAATGGCACTGAGTTTTGACCCTACTGCATGTACTGGCTTGGTGGGAGCCTAGCCGGTTTGGATGCTCACCTTCCTAGACCTGGATGGAGTGGGGAGGACCTTTTACTGTCCACAGGGCAGGGAACCCTGACTGCTCTTTGGACTGGAGAGGGAGGGGGGAGAAGAGTGGGGCGTGGGGAGTGTGGGGAGGGGGAGGGAAAAGAAGGGAGGCGGGGAGGAGGCGGAAATTTTTAATTAAAAAAAATTAATAAAAAAAAATTCATTCTTCAGATGAGGAACATCTAGTTTGTTTCCAGGTTCTACCTATTACAAATAAAGCTGCTAGGAACATAGTTGATCAAAAGTTCTGGTGGTAGGATTGAGCATCCTTTGGGTATTTGGCCAAGAATGGTGTAGCTGGATGTTGAGGTAGATCGATTCCCAACTTTCTGAGAAACTGCCATATTGACTTCCTTAGTGCCTGTACAGGTTTACACCCCCATCAACCTTGGAGGATTGTGGCATGTGCTCCAAATCCTAACTTCTCTGAGCTGTCCCTTGAGATTTTGACATTAGCCATTCTGACAGGTACACAGTGAAATCTCTCAGTAGATTTGACTTGCATTGAACCGATGGCTAAAGATGTTCAACATTTCTTAGTGTTCCTCAGCCATTTGAGACTTTTCTGTCCAGAATTCTCTGTTAAGATCTGTACCCCATTTTTAAAAGGGATTATTTGTATTTTCATATCTGGTTCCTGGAGTTCTTTCTATATTTGGACAACAGCACTCTGTGAGATGTGGGCATATTGAAGATCTTTCCCCATTTGTAGGCTGTCAATTTGTTATATTGATACTGTCCTTTGCCTTACAGAAGCTTTTCAGTTTCATTAGGTTATGATTTAACTGCTGATCCTAGTGTCTGCTCTATTGGTGTTGTATTCAGGAAGGAGTCTCGTGTGCCAATGCACTCAAGGCTACTTCCCCTCTTTCACTTCCCTCAGGATCCATGTATCTGCATTCAATTTGATGTTTGGTCCACTTGGGCTTGATATTTGTGCACAGTGATAGATATAGAGCTATTTTCATTCTTTCCCATGCACACATCTTGTTAGACCAGCAACGTTTGTTGGAGATGCTTCTTTTCCCTTAATTAATTGTGCCTTCATTTTTGAAAATCCGGTGTCCACAGGTGTGTAGATTTAAACCTGAATAAATTTAGGTTCCATTGAACCACCCGCCTGTTTTTATGCCAATACCACGTGGTTTTTATTATTACCATAGCTCTGTGGTAGAGATTGAAATCAGGGATGTTGATAACTCTGTAAGTTCTTGTTTTGTTAATGATTGTTTAAGTTGACCTGGGTTTTTTGTTTTCCCATATATCATTGAATATTGTCCTTTCAAATTCTGTAAGAATTGTGTTGAGAGCATAATGGAGACACCATTGATTCTATAGATTTCTTTGGCTAAGATGACCATTATACTATGTTAATCCTACCGATCCATGAGCATGGGAGATCTTTAAACCTTCTGAAATCTTCTCCAACATATTTCATCAAAGATTTGAAGTTCTTGTCATACATGTATTTCACTTGCTTGGTTAGAGTTACCCCAAAATATTTTATATTATTTCTGACTATTGCAAAGGGTCTTTATTCACTGAGTTTTCTCTCAGCCCATTTAACTTTGTATATAGGAAGATTACTGATTTTTTGAGTTAATCTTGGATCCAGCCAGATCAGCTGTAGGAGGTACCTTTTTAAATTTTGGGGGGAGATTGTACAGAATATTTTATCACCTGCAAACAGTCGTGTGTTACCTTCTTCCTTTCTAATTGTGTCCATTAATTGTCTTATTCGTCTAGCTAGAACTTCAAGCAGTATATTGAATAGATACAGAGAGAGTGCACAGCTTTGCCTTGTTCCTGATTTTAATGGAGCTGTCTTGAGTTTCTCTCCATTTAATTGAATGTTGGCTGTCGGCTAGCTGTATATTGTATTTATTATGCTTAGACATGTCACTTATATCCCTGATCTCTCCAAGACTTTTACCATGACAGGATGTTTGTAGCATGAATAATAAAAATCCAGAGACAGATCTCTGGGCTCGACCCAAACACTGGAAAATCAAAGTAGCCAAGCCTCTAATGAAGTCTTAACCTCTACCAAGGCTGGACAAGCTCAGCCTGAACAGACTAAGCCTTTTCCTCCTCTCACTTTATATTCCCTCTAGTGGAGGGATTAAAGGCATGTGAATTCCTCCTACCAGGATTAAAGGGGTAGGCCACCACCTCCTGGATTTGTTTCTGCTCTGATCTTTTGTAACTCAGGGTAGGCTTGAACTCACAGAGATTCTTCTGCCTCTGACTCCCAAATCCTTGAATTAAATATGTGTGCCACCAAAACCTGACCTCTTAATGATTTACTTTTGAACTTCTGAACTTTACACAAATTTTATTTATTAAAACATAGGTGTTTAATTTTCTCTAATGCTCTTTTCAAAATCTAATGAGATCATCGTGTGTTTTTATTTTCTTTCAGTTTCTTTATAAGACGAACGACATTGAAAGATTTTCCTATGTCCAATCATGCCTTCATCGCTGGGTTGAAGTCCACTTGATCATGGTGAATGATTCTTTTGATGTTTTATAGATTCCATTTGCAAGCACTTTATTGAGTATTTTTGCATCTATGATCAGGAAGAAGATTGGTCTAGTAATTTTCTTTTTGTTAAGTCTTTGTGTGGTTTGTGTATAATGGGGAAAATAACCTCATTAAATAAATATGGAGATATTGCTTTTGTTTTTATTTTTGAAATAATTTGAGTAGTATTGTTGTTAGCTTTTCTTTAAAAATCTGAGAGAATTCTGTGTTGAAGCCATCTGGTCAGGGCACTTTTTAGTTGGTAGATTTTTAAATGCTGCTTCTATTCCTTGAGGGTTATAGGTCTGTTTAAATTATTTATCTCATATTAATGGAAAGTTGGTACGTGGTTTACATAGAAAAAATTGTCTATTTCTTTCAGATTTTCAATATTGTGTAGTGGAATTTTGGAATAATGACCTAATGATTCTTTGGCTTTCATAGTTTCTGTCATTATAACTTCATTTTGATTTTTGATTTTGTTAATGTGGATATTCTCTCTGTGTCTTTTAGTTAGTATGAATAAGGATTTGTTTTTCTTTTTGATTTTCTCAAAGAACCAACTTTTGTTTAATTGATTCTTTGCATTGCCTTTTTTTGTTTCTATTTTGTTTATTTCAGCCCTGACTTTGAATATTTCCTGCTGTCTACTCCTCTTGGGTGTGGCTGCTTCTTTTTGTTCTAGAATTTTCATGTGTACTATGAAGTCACTGGTATGAGAATTCTCTCATTTCTTTACACAGGCACTTAGTGCTGTGAACTTTCCTGTTAGCACCACGTTCACTGTGTCCCATGAATTTGGGTAAGTTGTACATTCATTTACGTTGAATTCTAGGAAGTCTTTCATTTCTCTCTTACTTCTTCATTGACTGGGTGGTGAATAAGCAGAGAGCTGTTCAGTTTCTCTGAGTTTGTAGGTTTTCTAATGTTTCTGTGGTTGTTGAACCTCAACTTTAATCCATGATGGTCTGATAGGTGACAGGGGTAACTTCTGATTTCCTTTATTTGTTCAGACTTTCTTTGTGACCAAGTTTGTGATCAATTTTGGAGAAGGCTCGATGAGGTGCTGAGAAGAAGGAATATACTTTTATGTTCGGGTGAAATGTTCTGTAGATATCCAGTAGGTGAATTTGAGTCATAATATCTGTTAGTTCCATCTTTTCTCTGTTTAGTTTCTGTCTTAAAGACCTGCCCACTGGTGAGAGTGGAGTGTTGAAGTTTCCCACTATTCGATGTGTGATTTAAACTTTAGTAATGTTCTTTTATAAAAGTGGGAGTCCTTTATTTGGAGCATATGTGTTCAAAATTGATCTGTCATTCCAGTCAACTTTTCCTTCAATGCATATAAATGTCCTTCACCATCTCTTTTGATTAATTTTTCTTTGATGATTATTTTGTGAGCTATTAGAATAGGTACACCCGCTTGCTTTGTAGGCCCATTTGATAGGAAAAGCTTTTCCCAACCCTTTATTCTAAGGCAATATCTACTTTTGATGTTGGGGGGGGGGATCTGGTATGCAGCAAAGACCAGTCCTGATATCACATACATTTTTTTAGCCAGTTTCTTTTTATCGACTAATTGAGTACACAGATGTGGAGAGATATTAATGACCACTGACTGTTTCTTTCTGTTCTTATACTGGTGGTGAAGGTCATGGTGGAGTGTGTGTGTTGGTGTATGTGTGTATGTGTATGTAAGTGTGTGTGTTCACGTTCATGTGTGTGTGTGTGTGTGTGTGTGCGTGCATGTCTCCATATACCCCTTGTATGGATTTTGTCAGTGTGAGATATTCTATTTCCTATGTTTACATGAGTGACATTAACTTCCTTGGTTTGGAGTTTTCCTTCAGCACCATCTGAAGGACTGGGTTTCTAGAAAGATAATTGTTTAAATTTGACTTTCTCATGAAATGTTGTATTTGATCCAGCTATGAAAGTTTTACTGGGTTTATTAGTCTGTGCTGGTATCGATAGGCTCTTATTATCTGCAAGAATTCTGTCCAGACAATTCTGGCTTTTAAAGTTTCCATTGAGTAGTCGGTGTGATTCTTATATATCTGCCTGTATATTTTACTTTGCTTTTTTTTTTCTCTTGCAGCTTTTAATATTTGTTCCTTATTCTGCAACTTTAGTGTTTGTTTATTAGGTAGAGTGGGGACATTCTTTTCTGATCCATCCTTTTGTAGTTTTGAAAGCTACTTGTATTTTTATAGACAAATCCTACATTAGGTCTGAGAAATTTTCTATGATTATGTAAAATGTATTCTCTGATTTTTGGGGCTGGGATCATTCTCCTTCAATACCTATTATTCTTAGGTTTGGTGTTTTCAAGATGTGACAGATTTTCTAGATATTTCCTATTAGGAATTGTTTAGATTTAACATTTTCTTGGAATGATGAGTCCATTTCCTCTTTCTTGTCTTTATTCCCTGAGATTGTCTCTTTCACATCTTGTATTCTGTTGGGGATGCTTGCATCTGTGTTTCCTATTTGTTTACACAGATTTTCCATTTCCAGAGTTCCCCAGGTTTGTGTTTTCTTTATTGTTTCTATTCCAATTTTCATGTCTTAAATAGTTTCTATGATCAGTTTGTATTTTTCTTAAATTGCTTGTCCTTTTTTAAGGGATTTGCTGATAACTGCCAATTATTTTGCTGTCTTTTCCTTGGTTTATTTAAGAATGTCGTTCTTCTCTCCTTTAAGGGCCTCAATCCCAATCACAAAGTTGGTTTTACGATTATTTCCTTGAGGTCGATGGACACCGCGAGTGGACAGCTGGCCCCAAAGAGCCCTGAGAGCACCACCTATGCCGCTGACCTAGTCACCAATACACCACTGGAGGAGACACAGCAGTCCCTGCAGACTGGAGTCAGCACTACAGCAGGCATAACCAGTGAGGCGAAGACCCAGCAGTCAGCTGTTGCCCCTGATGCCATCCTCAGGGCTGTAGATACCAAGCCTGGCTCTATGAGCAGCAGCGCAGGCAGTGACATCCCAGGTTGTCTCACACCAGCAGTGCCGGCCATCAGGGAGAAGAAGCTCATCGCAAGGAAGGTTCTGGGGACAGTTAAATGGTTCAATGTCAAGAAGGGTTACGGATTCATCAACAGAAACGACACCAAAGAAGACATATTCATCCACCAGTCTTCCATAAAGATAAATAACCCCAAGAAGTACCTTCGCAGGGTAGGAGACGGAGAGTCTGTGGAGTTTGATATTGTTGAAGGAGAAAAGGGTGCAATGGCATCAAATGTTACAGGCCCTGGTGGAATTAAAATTCGAGGTAGTAAATATGCATCAGAGCATAACCAATATAGAAGCTATCGAGGTCGTAGGGGTCCTCCACGCAATTCCCAGCAAAATTACCGGAATAGGGAGAGTGGGGGAAGGAAGGAGCAATCAGAATGCACTCATGAAGGCCAAGCTCAACAAGACCCACAAAGACAAGTGATGGAGGATGCTGGCTACCAAGCTAAAAAAGGGCGAGGTGTACGAGTGAGACCGCATATGTATCGCAATTACAGACCACAGTTCTGCAGGGGCCCTCCTCGCCAAAGACAGCCCAGAGAGGACAGCAATGAGCACTATGAGGAAAATCAAGGAGAGGAGACCCAAGGTCAGCAGCCACCTCGACGTCATAATCACTGCAACTTCAATCACCAACAAAGACCCCCAAAAAATTCAAAGCCACAGAGTGGGAAAGAGATACCAAAGGCATCGGATCCAGAGGATAAGAAGCTGTCTGCAGCCAAGACCAAGCAAGGCATGACTGAGTAAATGCCGGGTTACCATCTATATCATCATACGGTCTGCACATCCAAGAAGAAATGGAGAAGAAATACCAACAATAACGAATGAACATCAAGTGCTTTCTTTTGGACAGTTGACCGGATACAATAGAAATATCAGCATTAACTGTGCAGCATGTATTACCTAACAAATGTGTATATTTAATTTGAATTTTCTCAATACACCTTCAATGTTCTTTAAATTATGCCAACAAACTGCAAACACCTCTAAATAAAGTTCTTAAATACTAATTTAAAAAGATCATGTATTGTGCTTAGGCTGTGTTGAAATATAAGGGCATGCTGTACTACTGGCTAGGCTCTGGTGGTGACATAGTACCTTGGGCTTCTGGTGGCGTAGGGTGTTTCTACCTGGTTTTCAAGGAGTCGGTCTGATCTGTGGGTATATGAGTTTGAATGTAATTGGCCCCCATAATTTCATGGGGAGTGGCATTAATAGAAGGGCTGGGTTTGTTGGAATGTCCTTGGCCTTTTTGGAAGAAGTGAAGGTTGCCATTGTGGGGTGGGCTTTGAGGTTTTCTATGCTCAGGATACCAGCCACTTTCTCCGTCATCTTACTGTTATCTGCAAGATGTAGGAGTCTCAGCTACTCCTCCAGCACCATGTCTGTCTGCCTCCCACCATGCTTCCCACCAAGATGATAATCATTTGTATTTATGAAATTAACTGCTATACCCCTCAATTAAATGTTTTCCTTTATATAAGCTGTGTTAATGAAGATATCATTGAGTGCTGGGACCATATTCTACCTAAGTAAGCCAAAGAATTTGGAAGTTTCTGCAAGGTGGTACGGACTTTCAAATTAAGGCTAAAAAACAGATTACAAAGTTTGCCTCCATGGCTAGAGAAAACTGCTGAGGCCAAGCTGTGTCAGGGATGTCCCTGAATGGAGGCCTAGAGAACCTACTGTGTAAAGCTGTGGATTTGAAGTCTGAGTTGCATTTAGAACCCAAAGTATTAGAGATGTCAGAATCATGGGATACCTGCCAAGGAGAACTGCTAACAGGGAGTGTAACCGGACCAGGAGAAAGAAGTCTATTGAAGTCAGGAAAGCTGAACGGAGTAGGAGATCTGAGGAGTGCCTTGACATCAGGCATGGAGATGCAGAGTTTGTAGTTTGTCCAGCTGGCTGTCAGGCTTTCAGTAGCCTAGTGTGTCCTCACTATACTCCCTTCCCTGCGTTTTGGAATTGCAATGTATGTCATGTGCCATTACCTGTGTGAAGGATGTGACCTGTTTACTATGAATTTGTAAGGGATTACAGTTAAGAGATTGCATGAATCTCAGAAGAAACTTAAAACTTTAAAACATTGTTGAGACTGATAGACTCTGGAGATTTTTTACTTTGGACTAAATGAATTTTGCATTATGGTATTGTTAAGTTTATGAGGCCAGGAAATGGATTGTGATAGTCTAACTATAATTGTTCCCCATAATTTCACAATTAGTAGCAGTATTGGGAAGTGTGGCTTAGTTGGAGAAGGCAAGGCCTTGTTTAAGGAAACGTGTCAATATGGAGGTGGGCATTGAGGTTTCCAATGCTCAGGATATGACCCATTGTCTCAGATGCCTTCCTGTTGCCTACAGGACATATGATTTCAACTATTCCTCCAACACAGGCTCTGCCTTCACACTGTCAGGCTGCTTGTCATGATGATAGTGAACTGAACCTCTGAAAGTATAAGGGATCCTCTCCATTAAATAAATAAGTGCTAGACTGGGCAGAGTAGACAATGTCAGGAGCAGTCTTATTGAGGATGCTAACCTGGCCTCTGGGGAAAGAGGGGCTTCCAGCGGAGGTGTGGGCCATATTGTGGTCACTAGGATGAGGGGAGCAGCTATGTTGGGCACTCATCGTTAAGGAAATGGGGGTGGATCACCTGCCTTACAAGAAGCTAGCCTTGTCTTTGATGAGGTGGAAGCCTTCCACCAGAGGAGTGGACCTGGATATGGGGAGGAGAGGAAAGGCAATTGGAAAGCGGTTCTCAAGAATGGGCCTGGTGGGGGGCAGTCTTACCTGGGATTCAGGATGCTGGCCTGGCCTCTGGTGGTAGAGCAGGTCACTGCCAGAGTTCCGGGCCAGGATCTGGTGCCAAGAAGGAGAAAGAAAGTTGGGGTTATGTTGGGAAGACACCAGCAGGGTTGGGGAAGTTAGAAAACTAGGTTTTCATTCAGGAGATGGGGCGGGGGCACAACTCGTTAATCACAGCATCTTTATTTCTCTATCAACCTTCCAGGAAATTGACTGTTGTCTTCAATAACAGCCTCACCCTTCCTAGGACTGCAAGCAAATGCACAGGCATCCTTATTTGGTTTTGGACCTCATTTATGCTTTCCAGTTCCCTGATCTCTGAGCTTAGGTGTGTGCTCTTGGTCAGATCAGAAAACAGGGCCTGAAGCCAAAGGTTTGGGAAGCCAGAGAGTCACCTTTGTCAGTAGAAAAGCTTTGTCCTGCAGCTGCCTGGATTGCACCTGGAGCTACTGGTGTTCCACCATCTGTCACAGGCATTCAGGCACAAGGTCTTCCTGTCTAAACAAGTCGACTTCAGTGAACTTCTTTCCCAGCTTCTCCAAATTCTCTAGGACAGGGCAGATCAGGGTAAGAAATTTGCTTCTCTCCTCCACCTCTCATCTAAGAATGTTGTGCCTTGGTCTGAATTGAACAAGGCAAAAGCAAAAGTCCTTACACAAGATCTAACAAGATAGACGACCAAGTGAAGAAGACACGTTTGGGAAGGAGAGAAGCTGTCAACTGAGTTGGTGGGACCATTTTAACAGGTAATCTGACCACTTAGTTCCTTCAAGTATGGTCTCATCCAGGGTTATTTGCATTATCTGCTCATGACTCAGTCACTGTCCCAGGGACAGGGCTACTCCAGAGTTTGCTGTCAAGATCAGATGTGGATGCACTTGGAGTTCATAACTGAGGGAAGCCACTCCTAATCCTCACAGTGGAAAGCAGAGCCATAAGTGTGAGCTGTTCACTGCTAACAGTGAAGAAAATCATATTCATAGAAAGTGAACAAATGTGCAGGAAATGTGACTCAGAATGTAGAAAATATACATTACAATAAACAGATATGTACAACTGAAGCCATCACGATTCTGATGTCTAATGCATTTTTAAAGGAAAGTTCAGTAAGAAGATTAAGAAAAGAGGCTACTCCCTAACTCTACCTCTGAGGCTGGTGGAGAAGCCACTCCATAGAGAAACAACTCTCACCACCCAGGAGACAGGCTCTAGTTTATTCTGCACTCACATATGAGTGACCTTAGACTTTGATCTCAAATTCGGTTTACCTTGAATTCCATGTTTCAATGTGACCAATTGCTCATCATGTTTTTATAATACCAGAAGAAAGAATAGTGAAGAGCAAAGCCATTTTGAAATGCATTGGAAGAAATATGTGTAATGATTGCAACACAGTGGGGAAATCAGTGCTATGGGCCTTAGCTGCCATCTAGTGACACTGGAAGCCCCTAATTTGGTGCCACCCATTGGTTTGTTAGTACATTTCCAAGTCACTGGCCAGTCACAGGATGTGAGGTCAGGCAGAGAGCTGTTCTGTGAATGTCTACCATGAGGGATGAAGATATCCCAAGACAAAATATGGTTTAGCCCTTAGTTGGAGTGTCCCAAGCCCTCCACTATTACAGAAATTCTAATCAGGTAGACTTGCTGAAAGTTCAGAGTAAGCTGCTGTCCTTCCAATAACTTTTGTTCTCAGTTGAGAACTGATCCTGATCCTTTTTTTTTTTTTTTTTTTTTTTTCGAGACAGGGTTTCTCTGTGCTTTGGAGCCTGTCCTGGAACTAGCTCTGTAGACCAGGCTGGTCTCGAACTCATAGAGATCCGCCTGCCTCTGCCTCCCGAGTGCTGGGATTAAAGGCGTGCGCCACCATCGCCCGGCGAGAACTGATCCTAAGAAACCCTACACTCCACTCTTGCTGCTGGGATACCATTATATTCAGATTTATTTATTTTTTTTGTTTTGTGAAACATGGTTTCACTGTGTACCTTTGAGCCTATCCTGACACTCTCTCTGTATATCAGGCTAGCCTCAGACTCACAGAGATCCATCTGCCTCTGCCACCCAGGGGCTGGTATTAAATGTCTGGTCCACCACTGACTATTAATTCTCCAGGTTGCAAACAGGCCCCATCCCGTGCCTATGTGAATGGCTGACCTGAGAGCTACGTGGATTGACTGGTGGTGGTGTGGATGCAAGTGTACTTAGGCAAACACTGAGGGATGCTGGGAAAAGAACCCTGTGGGTCTGTAAGATGACACACAACTGAGGCTGTTGGTCACAAAGCCTTTACTGCCAATGACAACCTCAGTTTGATGGTAGAGACTCACATGGTATTAAGAAGGGAAACAACTACCAGGTGTTTAATCTGACATGTCCATGTTCACCATGAGAATCCCACAGGCATGAATATAGGCAGACACACAGACACATAGACACACTTGATGACAATTATTTAAATAGATAAGTAAATGTAGTATGTTTGGGGGCCTAGGAGAAACTGTATTTCACTCTGAGGTTATCTGACAAAGTTGCGAAATTGAATGAAAAGACGTTAGGAGGTTAAGCAGCATGAAAAAATACAGAGATGGCTACATAATCGTCGCTGTTCTGATGGATGTGCTCATTTCCAGGGGTATTATAGTTATGAAATGGGTTTGTTTTATAACACTAGGTTCATTTTCATATTAGGTTCCCAACTTAACGTTATTCATTTATTTGTTTATTTATTTATTCCATTAAAGCATTTACACTTCTTCCCATTCCCTTCCATTTCCCCCAGTCCTTCTACTCCCTTCCTCTCCCTCCTTAAGAGAAGGCAGGGAACCCTGCCCTGTGGGAAGTACAAGCCCCTCCCCACATCCAGGCCTAGGAAGCTTTTCATTCAAATAGACTAGGGTCCCAAAATGCCAGTACTTGCAGTAGAAACGAGTCCCAGTGCCTTTATCAATAGCTTCTCAGTCAGCCCCCATTGTCAGCCACATTTAGAGAGTCCGGTTTTATTGCATGCTCATTCAGACCTGGTCCATTTGGATTTGATGAGCTCCCATTAGAACAGGCACACTGTCTCAGTGGGTGCACCAACCCCTCCTGGTCCTGACTTCCTTGCTCATCTTCTCCCTCCTACTGCTCTTCAACTGGACCTTGGGAGCTCAGTCCATTGCTCTGATGAGGGTCTCTGTCTCTATCTCCATCCGTTGCCAGACGAAGATTCTATTGTGATTTTCGAGATAATCATCAGTGTGATAGTGGGGCAAGGCCAGTTCAGGCACCCTCTGCTCTGCTGCCCAAGGACCTATCTGGGAACATTTCCGTGGAAGCCTGGGATCCCCTTAGGAGCCAAGTCTCTTGTCAACCCTAAAATAGCACCCTTAATGTAGATATCTTCTTCCCTGCTCCTATATCCGCCCTTCCTCCATCTCCACCCTTCCACTCCCCCAAGCTCTCTCTAGTGTTTCCTTTCTCCTTTTCTCTCTCCCCCTCTCCCCTTCTTCCAAACCTACCCCCACCCCTATCCTCCGCCCCATGCTCCCAACTTTTGCTCGGCAATCTTATTTGCTTCCAATTTCCAGGAGAATCTATATATGTTTTTCTTTGGGTTCACCTTGTTATTTGGCTTCTCTAGGCTTGCAAACTATAGGCTTAATGCCCTTTATTTATGACTAAAGTCCACTAATTAGTGAGTACATATCATATTCATCCTTTTGGGTGTGGGTTATCTTCCTCAGGATAGTGTTTTCTATATCCATCTATTTGCATGCAAAATTCAAGATCTCATTTTTTTTCCCGCTAAGTAGTACTCTAATGTGTATATATTCCAAACTCTCTTTATCCATTGAGGGGCATCTAGGTTGTTTCCAGGTCCTGGCTATTACAAGAAATGCTGCTATGAACATAGTTGAACAAACGCTTTTGTAGTGTGATTGGGCATCTCTTGGGTATATTCCCAAGAGTTGAATTGCTGGATCCTGAGGTAGGTTGACTCCCAATATCCTGAGAAACCACCACACTGCTTTCCAAAGTGGTTGCACAAGTTTGCATTCCCACCAGCAATGAAAGAGTGTACCCCTTACTCCACATCCCTTCCAACACAAACTATCATTGGTATTTTTGATTTTAGCAATTCTGACAGGTGTAAGATGGTATCTCAAATTTGTTTTTATTTGCATTTCATGATTGCTAAAGAGGTTGAGCATGACCTTAACTGTCATATAAGTAAAATGAAAGAAAAAACCTATTATCATTTCATTAGATGCTGAAAAGGCATTTGACAAAATTCAACACACCTTTATGATAAAGGTCTTGGAGAGGTAAGGGATACAAGGATCATATTTAAATATAATAAAAGCAATATACAGCAAACTAACAGCTAATATCAAATTAAATGTAGAGAAACTCAATGCTGTTAGACTAAAATCACGAACAAGACAAGACTGTCCACCATATCTCTTCAACATAGTGCTTGAAGTTTTAACAATAGCAATAAGACAACATAAGGCGATCAAGGAATTCGAATCGGAAAGGAAGAAGTCAAACTTTTGTTATTTGCAGATGATATATTTGTGTACATCAGTGACCCCCAAAAACTCTTCCAAAGAACTCCTACAGCTGATAAATACCTTCAGTGATGTGGCAGGATACAAGATCAACTACAAAAATCAGTAGCCCTCCTATACACAAAGGATAGAGAAGAGGAGGGAAATCACAGAAACTTCACCTTTCACGATAGCCACAAATAGCATAAGGTATCTTGGGGTTACAGTAACCAAGGAAGTGAAAGATCTATTTGACAGGAACTTTAAGACTTTGAAGAAAGAAATTGAAGAGGACACCAGAAAATGGAAGGATCTCCCATGCTCTTGGATGGGTAGGATCAACATAGTAAAAATGGCAGTTCTATGAAAGGCAATCTATAAATTCAACACAATCCCTCTCAAAATCCCAACAAAATTCTTCACAGACCTTGAGAGAACAATAATCAACTTTATATGGAAAAACAAAAAACCCAGGATAGCCAAAACAATCTTATACAATGAAGGAACTTCCAGAACCAACTTAACATTTTTAATTTTGCATTGTAGGTTTTGCTACATGGATCCCCATGCCATTCATATCCCCATCCCTTCCAATATCCCTGCTAACCTTACTGGATCCCCCCAACAGAAAAAAAAGAAGACAAAAATTACAAGAAAAGAAATGAAGAAGAAAGGACAGGGAAATCTGATCCCAGAAGCTTTAGTGACTCAGGGAGTCACACATTAAACCATTTAGTCCCTATACACTTGCTTGTGTTCTGGACAACGAGACATTGGTCTGAACCCAGGGCTCTAGTTTTTGATACACCATTGACAGCAGCTCTCACTAGAGCTCCTCTTGAATATCCTGTTGTTGCCTTTGTCACGAAATCCTGTAATTTTGTGTCTGCAGGGCTGGCCCCTTCACGTGCTGCAGCAGATCACAGAAGGGGTGGATGATGGGATGGGCCTATACTTAGCTATGTTTTGGGTTCTGGGAAGTTTCTAGGTGGGTCAACCTGCCAGATCTCTCTCACCCTCAAAACAAGTGTGAGCTTTCCAGCAACACCCCAGGTAGCTCACCTATGCAGTGAGCAGCAGGGGTTGAGGTGGTTTCTCCTGGTCTTCTGTGCTCTGGGCCAGCCCATTGAAACCTATACCACCAGAGCTAGCATGCCCAAACCTATACCACCAGAGCTAGCATACCCAAACCTGTCCCACCAGGGCCAGCACTATTGTGTTGCTCAGGCAGTGTGTAAGGTACACTCTGCATGCTGCTGCAGCTGGTGAGAGGCAGGGATAACTCCAGTTCTCTTGGTCTTCGGACCACATGAAGAGCTTCTCCACCTTCCACGGGCCTTGAGGTGTGCTGAGGAGGCTTCTGTCCCTTGCTCATGACACTGTGTGTTAGATGAAGGGCCGGGACCGGATCACTCACCCTTACATTCTCAGAGTTTGCTCGTTTGTTCTCCCCTGCCTTCCACAGCAACATGGTCTGCTGTACTGTTTTGCCCAGGACTGGGGCAAGGTCTACTCTCCTAGTACTGCATCTGTTGAGGGGCAGGATCAGTTCTGGTTTGCTGCAGGGGACAAAGAGTGAGGGGGCATTTCATTATGATGAAATCTTGTTTGTGCTCTAACAAATATAGCTTGCTCAAAGATCAGAGGGTGGCATTAGCCACTGGTTAGCCATAGAGGCAAGACCAGTGTGGCATATGCCTTTAAACCAGGCAAATTTGAATAGGAAGGAGTTAGATCAGGAGTTCAAGACCACCCTGTATTATATGAGGTTGATCCAGTCTAAGTAAAAGAAAAATTGAGCCAGTTGGTGGAAGCTCATGCCTTTAATCCCTGCACTATGAAGGTGGAGACATTAATATAAGGCAGGAGAAGACAGGACTTTAAGACTAAGGAGTTGGTGAGGAAGGGGATGGCTGTAAATTGCTCTTTGTCTCTCTGATCTAGTAGCATTTACCCCAATGTCTAACACCAGGTTTTTATTATTAAGACCAATTAAAATTCACACTGTAAGGAAGGGCATCTTTCCCGCACCCTTGCTAACCCTTGTCAGACGATGGGGCAGGACCAGCTCTCCCAATCCCATATCCTCTAATAAGGCTCACCCATGTTCCCACCCACTGGGTAGCACTACTCTGGTGACATGGAGAGGTGTAGGGCCTGCTCCCATAGTGTTGCAGCCGGTGTGGGGCAGGACCATCCCTTCCACTCTGATGACACAGGAGTTTATGCGTTTTTTAAGAGCAGCTTGATCCTGCTAGGATAAGAATATCCAGCTGCAAAACTGAATGGAAGCACGCAGTCCCTCAGAATTTTGAACACTGAAATATGTGGGTGGAAATTGTGAACAGCCAACACACTGAAGATGGAACCTAGCGGGATGTGGGTCAAGGGGGCGACCCATGCTGAGGGCTGAGACAATCTTTTTGTTTTATAACATTTGTTATGTTCTTTGATCATTGCATACATGAGTACCTTATTTTCATGATGTCAATCCCAACCCCTACTTCAGTGCTCATGGTGGCCTCCCTCTCACTCTCAAACGTTCTACAAGAACTGCATACATGTCTCCATACATTTGATTGAACAAAATGGAACCAAGTGCATATAGAAAACAGGCACAGATCAGCGGCTAGCAAGGAGCTGTAAAAAAACAAAAGTTTCAGATTTGAATGGGGAGGATCAGGTAGGATAACCTGAGTTCCACCAGGAGATGAAAGGACTAAGGGCACTGCTGCTCAAATTAGTCCATGAAATGGGAAGGAAGGAACATTACCAATCACAGTTCTTGAAAGTAGTATCACCGTGATACACAAACTGCACAAGGACTCATCAACACAAAAGAAATTCTGAGACCACTTTCCCTCATGAGTATGCACAAATGCTCTTAGTGACAATAATGTACAAAAGCTCTTATAAATCAGATTCAGAAATGCATTAAATCAGGCCTACACCATGGCCAAGCAGCTTCCAGCTAGGGATATCAGGATGTTCCAAGTGTATATCAATAAATATAAACAGTGCATATGAATTGAAGATGCCCTCCAATTTTTAGCTACAATCATTCTATCTTGCATCAAGGTTTCATTTCATTTGTTCTCTGTGTCAGATGAATCAAGTCATTGGTTAAAGTTTTTTCACATAGTTGGCCATTGCCCTCCTGGTGCAGGAGTCAGGAGAAGAAATGCTGCCAAAACTGACTGGCACCATTTGACCTACAGGTGTGGAACCTGTTGGTTGAAGCAATTAATAATGAAATCTGGAAAGTCCAGCCAGCTCCTCGGATCTCTCTGGTTAGAATGCTGTAGGGTGCAATTCCATAAACAATGCAGTTTATATGAAGCTATATAGTAGAAACCGTACCACATGTTTCTATTTTGGATCGCTTCTCTTCTTCTGCATTGTATTTTATATGCCAGGCCCATCCACGTAGCCTCTCAGGACCTTATGTGATAAATCCCCGCCATCATTGACGAGCATTAAGCCATGGGCTTAGAGCACGGTGACCATGTCCCACCATTCTACAGTAAACGCACAGAGAGGGTCTTTCCAGTGGTTTTATTGTGATCATGAGCATTTGTGTGTCTTCATCAGGAGAAGCCTGTCTGCTCTGTGACTGTGCACAGCACCAGCTTTACAAACGTTGACAAACTGAGCTGTTGTCATGAGGAGGGGTGTTGTTATCAGAGACAGGATCTCAGAATGTCCCAGCTTGTATTCTGTTGCAAGTGTCTTTCCACTAGCAACACAGAAACCCTTTTGCATCAGGTACACCAAACATCCAAAGAATTTTCCCATCTCAAGGTGATAGGCACTCAGGATACTACCGAGCTTTTTCACATTCTAACACTTGTGGATCTTTTTCTCTTCTGTGCAAGACCTGGTACAAACTGAACTCCTTTAAGCTGCATAGGTTCTGGTTCCCATTTTGTGAGTACTGATCTGATTTAAATGGCAGTCCTGTGTGTAGTCACAGGATTACCTTCAGGGCCTTGTTGCTTGAATTTTACCTGCTGTGCACTGTATTGTGTTAACAGGAGAAATTCTTGGTACTAATATAGTCAGATGTAACAATAGTGTGCTTCATGGCTAAGGCTTTTCTTTATAGATACCTGTATGAAGAAATAGGATCTGGACTAAAAGGGGGAATCCACAGAGAGACATAGATACCCTGGGGCAGGCAGGACAGGTGAATGATAAACACATGCAGTTTGACCAGGGATGAGACTCTGCATTCACCACTACCCACTGCAAAAGCAGCCTTTTGGCCAGGGTTGAGAACAGCAGAAATCCGTGGGTGTGTAGATAACTGCTGGCACAGCTCCTCTGACCTGAAAAGTGAACTTCTGAGATTCAGCTGGCTCTATTAGGTACCACTTGGTGATGTGTCGGGGAGGGGAAGGTGAGAGCCTTGATCTCTGCCGCCCACATGGTCAGGTATGTGAAGACAAGAAGGTTGGAAATCCTTCCCTATAGTGGTTCCCGAGGTATTCAGTGTCCCACCAGATGGTTTCATGTCCTTTAGTTCTAGCATGTGTGAGCAATACCATTTTCCTTATTATTTCTGGTCTAACACAAGAAGCTTCACTGGCTCAAGCAGAGGTGTTTCAAGAAGTCACAGAGGTGAGCTCTGATTTTCAGCTTGCTTTCTTACAGAGATTATCTCCTGTTTCTGGGAAAATAAGGCTTTATTCTTTTGAGTCCTTACTCTCCTTAATATCTATATCTATACACACACACACACGCACAGAGAGAGAGAGAGAGAGAGAGAGAGAGAGAGAGAGAGAGAGAGAGAGAGAGAGACTTTTAGAAGGAAGGGAAAGGATGATATAATATTAGAATCTTGAAATAAACCCAGAGGAAATGAAATAAAGGCAGCTTACTCTCAGCTAAAGTCACTAGAGACCAGGATAGAGGTAAACAAACCATACCAACTATATGCACCACACAGGGCCTGAGGCAAGCAGGACAGAGAGACTGGCTAGGCACTTGAGGAGCTCAAAAAAAGTAGTCAGTGTCTTTCCTTGGTAAAATTGAAAGTGGTATTTTGGCCGGTTGCTTCAAACTTCCTAGAGGCCAGAAATGCCAGGATCATCTAAAAAAAAGTTTCTTGTTCTGCTATGAACAGAGTCTGGGCAAAACAACCAGGGTGTCCAGATCTTTCTCTTCACATTCCCCCTAAGGACAACCTTCTCAAGGAAACCACACTGACTGAAACTACAAGGCACCTGGACACCGGGAGGGAGAACTGGACTGAGCAGATCACCCCCTGACATTACCTTCCTCCGTGTCCCTAAACCTTATCAACTTCAAGACAATGTACTCGATGGTATCACAGTAGCACACACACATTCTGTTGTAAAGAAGCCCTTCCTAAATCATCTATCATAAGCATCCTCTAATAAAGTATTTCTTCCAAACTCTCCCTTTGTGCAAAGACTGAGAAATGTTATTGAAAACAAAGACACACGACAGCGACCACAAAGGTGAACAAATTCCAGAAAGGACTCATACTTCCAGAGCCTTCCCTCCCCTCTGTGCCAAGGAAACAATCATGGAGGATTATGAATTCAAGTTCCCATCCACGGACTGAGGTACAGTTAACCACGTACATCAGGGATAAAATGTGTGTTTGGGGTACTGTTATATTGGTCCAGTGTGTTTCTGGACTGGATTAAATTCTGACACATCTTATTTTCAAAGGGACTGGCCTACCTGAGAGAACACACTTTGTTTGTGTGTGTTCCTTTGTGAAAAACTGAGAATATGGGCTGTTTCTAACAATTGGGAGATGTGTCTTGGATTTCAAACATATCCAGGAGAGTGTTCACTTCCTCTCATTTGGGAGAGATTAGTCCCCATCCATGTTGTGGTAGCCTGTGTGTCTCAGGACAATACAATTGTGGATCAGTAAAACTCCAGAATGAAAAGTACCTGCTTAACAGAAAAGAGCACAAGCAACATACACACTACCAGTCAAAGCTGAGTACAACCCATGAGGTAAAATGTCCCTGTGGAAAAGCAAAGTATTTCATGATTGGTCAGGATATTTGGGTGGTTGAGAGTCAATGAGGGAGAAGTTGTGCCCTCAGGTGGTGTGAAGGAGAATGGCCTCTATAGGGTCCTGTTGTTCTTGGTGCCCCGTTGATGGACCTTTTGAAAAGGATTAGGAAGTGTAGCATTGATGGAGGATGTGTGACCCTGGGTCAAGTGTAGTGATATTGTGCTTCTGTTTTAATAAATACAGTTTGCCTAAAAATCAGAGTGCAAAACTAAGACATTAGGGCCCAGGATGTATTTGCACACACCTTTAGTCCCAGGACAAGGCAGACAGATGCAGATCAAGGCCACCATTGCCTACTTTAGAGTGAATCTGTATAGAAGAGAAACAGAGCTTACAGAAAGTTGATCCCAGCATTGGGATCCCACCCCTTTAATCCCAGCACTAGGGCGAGGAGACAAGGATGATATGGCTGGGTGGAGAGAGGAATATCAGGAAGAAGAGACTGGATCTCAGGCAGTCTGAGGTTTGGGTGGACACAGTTGCAGTCTGAGGTTGCAGTCTGAGGACACGATTGCCATTCATGTCTGAGCATTGGTAGAGATGAGAACTCACTAGTGGCTGGCCGCACTGCTTCTCTGATGTTCAACATTAACCCCTAACATCTGACTCCAGATTTTATTCATGAAGACCAACTAGAATCCATGCTACACAGTCCAGTATTAAGGTTTTAACAGACTCCTGCCTTAGCCTTTAAACTCTGTAGTTGTGGGAGTGGCGGGCCTCGGCCACGGCTCCCGGCTAGCTTTACCCGAAGTAATTACACAGAAACTGTATTCTTTTAAATACTGCCTGACCCGTTATCTGAAGCCTCTCATTGGCTAATTCTCACATCTTGTTTTAACTCATATTTAGCAATCTGTGTAGTACCACGAGGTGGCTTACCAGGAAAGATCTTAAACCTGCACCTGTCTCGGGTGGGAGAATCATGGCAACTGACTGACTCGGCTTTCTTTCTCCCAGCATTGTCTTCTGTCTACTCCACCTACCTAATTTTCTATCCTATTAAAGGGTCAAGGCAGTTTCTTTATTAAGCAATGAAATCAACGCAAAACAGAAGACTCTCCCACATCCAAGCTCACTGCCTCCTGCTTGTGGTTGGAGATGTGAACCCTCAGCCATTCTCACAGCCATTCTTGCCCTGCCATCAGGACCTCTGACCCTCTAGAACTTCAAGGTCAATGAAACTCTTACTTCTTAAAGTTGCCTTGGTTCTGGTATCTTGCTGCAATATTAGAAAAGACAGTAATGTAGACCCTGGTTCCAGGAAGTTGGCTACTGCTGTGTAAGACCTGACACCGTTAGGATTTTTTTACAGGAAAAGGTTTTGAATGCTGTAGGTGGAGTTTTATGGACCATCCTAAGAGGAACTTGGAAGACCATGGTGCTGAGGGCTGTGAGAAAGTTGGAGGCCCAGTTCAAGTGGGACAGTGGCCAATCTTGCAGTATTTTGGATGCTTTCTCCCCTCCTCTTAAGTTAAGTGGATGAATTTCCTTGGTGGAGAAGGTTTCAAGACAATCAAATACAGACTCTGTGGTGGTTATCTCTATTGTCTTTTTGGAGGTGTGCAATGAAAAGGAGCAGGAAGGACAAAACCTAATACAGTATGTCCAGTCTGAGGAAAAAGGGACAATGAGAAAGTTAGTTTTGAAGCCAAGGCTTGTAATGAAAGCCATAGACTCATTCAAGAGTTGCCTGATCCACTGAAGAAGAAGAAAAGGAAGCATGCATCCAGGGCAGGACCGCACACAGCCAGGTTCCCAACCTGTGAAAGACAAAGAGGCCTTCAGCTCTTTGGACAAAGAAAGCAGAAACCAATCAAAGATACTCAAATGTACTTAAGTGATTGAGGGTTCCCCCAAGTTTATGACTGAGCTTAGATGTGTTGTCAAGGTGATGCTGGATTTGAGTCATGAAGGTTACACTAGAAAAGGGAAAGTATATTCTTCCATTTTCAAAGTGAGGATCTGAAGCCAGGCTTATGTCAGGCAGTCCCTCCAATGCAGCCTTGGGAAACCTCTGTGTGATGTACTGAAGTGAAGCCTGGAATGCCCTGGAGACCCCAAGATCTTGAAAATGCCAGACCCAGGAGAAACCTGCAAAGGAGAGGGCAGACAGGTGACGTGGGATTCCCCTACCTAAATTATAAATACTATTGGTTAATGAATAAAGAAACTGACTTAGGTCTGCACTGGGAATAGAGGTAGGCAGGGGAAGGTAGGCTGAATGCTGGGAGAAAAATTGCTGAGTCAGAGAGAAGCCATGGATCTGCTGCCTGAGACAGACGCTGGAGAATTTAGCTGGTAAACAACAGCCAAGTGGAAATATACAGAATATTAGAGATGGGTTAGTTAAGGATATCAGTTTAACCAGAAATATGCTTAAGCTATTGGCCATACATAATTGAAAACAACATGGCTTCTGTGGAATTATTTCAGTTCTGGGCAGCCAGAATGAACATGTAGACGCCTACAACCGATGGGTGTCAACATGGCTAACTAACATCCATGTAAAAACCTGAAAGAGTTTAATCCTAGAAACAAAAATAAAGAGGTTAACACAAATTCTTGCTGATTACTGCCGGCATGCAGTAGCTCCTTTAAGAGATGTTTTCCTGACTCAGCTGTAGCAAGAAAAAGTCATGCCATTTTAAAATGGGGCATTCTGGGCCATGGTGCCAGTGCAAACTCTGACTCTTACAGGCAGGAGGTCTGGCTACAGAGCATTGGAATGGGGTTTGTGAGCAGACTGCTGCAGCTTGCTTAATGGCGGCATGGACTGGCTGTGTGCCTGAGAATGGGACAAGGTACATGGTTCTCAGAGGCAGCAAACAGCTCACCCATGCTGGACTGTGTGAAGGAAGCAGGAGCTACCGTATATACTGTAGTAATGCTGCAGCTTAAGTTTCAAGAAGGGCTTAGCATTTAAAAAGTGCTCCTGGACAGTAAAGAATTGCAGTATGCAATAAAAATGAAGCCAGATGAGACATACTGTGGGATAAATGTACGTAGGCTTGGATAAGTGAAGAAAATGAGTAGAGAGAGTCATAACATAAAGTTAATACTTTTAAAAAAAGGAAAAGTCTATAAAGAGAGTACAGAAAGTCATAGATTAAAAGGAATAGAGAAAAGCCACGTGAAAATGCAAAATTCACAGAGAATCTGTATTATGTATATTACTGTGTTATTTTTGAATTTTTTTGACTGTGAATGAGCTCAGTACAGAGACATTTCATTGTATGGCCTGCTCAGTGAAACCAGCATATACATTATAAAGTATCATTACTTCCAAATTTGGGTCTAAGGATATGTTGCTTTGGAAAAGAGGTACTTCCCTTGTTTCCACAGAAAATGCAAACCTGTGGATTGCTTCCAGACTGGTGTGGTTTGATGGACCAAGACCACCTGAATGGTTGTTATGAACACACCCCTGAGAAAATTACTTTGCATAATAAACAGCATGAAGCATTTTGGAGAAAAGCCATGCCTATGTCCCCAAATAATGTTTGTAAATGGGTTTTTTTTTACATTTAAATGGGGATATGCACAAAACTCAAGTCCAAATGGATTAAAGACCTCAATATAAATCCCACCACACTAAACCTAATAGAACAGAAAATGGGAAGTAGCCTGCAATACATGGACACAGGAGATCACTTCCTACGTATAACCCCAGTAGCACAGACAATGAGAGTAACAATGAATAAATGGGACCTCCTGAAACTGAGAAGCTTAGGTAAAGCAAATGAATTAATTCCACTAAGAAAAGACATCTGAAAAAAAAACTACACTATACACTCACCGTGTAGTTATTACTGGTAACTCTAATGAAGATCTATAAAGACAAGGAGTAAACTGAGCTGGGAAAATTATAAAATATTAATTTTCAGGAGAAAAAGGGCACAAGGAAGCAGAGTATTGTTATGTTCTATGTTCAAGGATAAATGGCTTAAGAAATGGAATACAGAGAGTGGTAACCACAGGGCCAGATCCCACCCAGCTATGTTTCCAACTTGTGCAAACAAAGAATGAAAAGTTTGAGCCAGGTGTGTTGGAGCACACCTCTAATTCTAGCACTTGGAAGGCAGAGGCTTTTGGATCTAATTTTCAGGCCAGACTGGTCTACAGAGCAACTTTCAGGATAACCAACTTTAGGCAGCTAAGGACAGAAAACCGATGAAGATGTAATTGAATGATGGGACCGTGTTCTACCCAAGTAAGCAGAAAAATTTAGAAGTTTCAGCAAGGTGGTCCAGACTTTAGAATAAAGTCTAGAAGAAACAGGCTGTAGAATTTGGCTCCACACCTAGTGAAAGCTCCTGAGGCCAGGCATGTGTCAGGGATGTCCCTGAATGGAGGCCTAGAGGACACTGTGTAAAGCTGTGGAATTGAACCCTGGGTTGCCTTGAAGACACAATGTTTTAGAGATGTCAGCATCATGGGATACCTTCCAAGGAGACCTGCTAATAGGGAGTGTAACCGGCCCAAGAGAAAGAAGTCTATTGAAGTCAGCAAAGCTGAACGGAGTAGGAGATCTTAGGAATGCCTTGACATCAGGCATGGAGATGCAGAGTTTGTAGTTTGTCCAGCTGGCTGTCAGTCTTTCAGTAGTCTAGTGTGTCCTCACTATACTCCCTTCCCTGCATTTTGGAATTGCAATGTATGTCATGTGCCATTACCTGTTGGAAGGATGTGACCTGTTTATTTTGAATTTGTAAGGGATTACAATTAAGAGATTGCATGAATCTCAGAAGAAACTTAAAACTTTAAAACATTGTTGAGACTGTGATCGGCTCTGGAGTTTTTTAGTTTGGACTAAATGAATTTAGCGTTATGATATTGGAATGTGGTAGTCTAATATATAATTGTTCCTTATAAGTTCTCACGGAGTAACACTATTAGTAAGTATGGCTTTGTTAGAGTAGGCATGGCCTTGTTTAAGGAAACATGTCAATATGGGGGTGGGCGTTGAGGTTTCCTATGCTCAGGATATGGCCCAGTGTCTCAGATGACTTCCTGTTGCCTACATGATGTAAAATTCTAAGCTATTCCTCCAGCACCAGCTCTGTCTGCATGCTGTCAGGCTGTTTGTCATGATGATAGTGGACTGAACCTCTGAAAGTATAAGTGATCCTTTCCATTAGATGCATTTATTTATACAAGTTGTTGTGGTCTTGGTGTCTCTTCAGAACAATAGAAACCCTAAGACGCTGAGGTTCAGGATTCTGGTCTGGTTTCTGGGTATCAGAATTCTGGTCTGGCCTCTGATGTAGATGAAGGTTTTGTCCTGAGTTGGAGACATGGATGTTGATGATCAGAGGAGGGACAATAAGTGCTAGGAAGGGCCAGATTAGACAATGTCAGGAGCAGTCTTATTGAGGGGAAAGAGGGGCTTCCACCAGAGGTGTGAGCCAGGAGTATAACTAGGATTAGGGGAAAGTAGGGGTGATGTTGGGCACTTGTCAATAGGGAAATGGGGGTGGCTTACCTGGTTTCTAAGAAGCTGGCCTGATTTTTAATGGGATGGAAGCCTTCCACCAGAGGAGTGGACCTGTAAATGGTTACAAGGAGGGGACGGGCAATTGGAATACGCTTCTCAAGAATGGACATGGTGGGGACCAGTCTTACCTGAAATTCAGGATGCTGGGCTGGCTTCTGGTGGAAGAGGGGTTTCTTCCAGAGTTCTGGGCTACGATATGGTGCCAAGTGTTGGGAATAAATTGGGAAGACACCAGAAGAGTTGGGAAGATCTTACGAAATGTTCAGGGTGCTGGCCTGGACTCTGTAGAATGGGAATTTCCACCAGAGATGTGGGGCTGGTTTTCAGGAGCCGGTGTGGAATCTAATGGGATGGAAGGCTTGTGCCAGAGCTATAGGCCACGATATGGTCTCCTCAATCCTTCTTAATGAAAAAGGACTTCTTGGTTTGTTCAGCATTCAGGTCCCTCACATTTACTAATTTCCTTTATCAAAATGGTGCAAAGGAAGTTATCAAAATAGGTTTGCATTCATGAGACGGGGGGGGGCACAACTTGTTAATCACGGCATCTCTACTTCCCTATCCACCTTCTCCACAGTTGACTGTCCTCTTTAATATCAGCCTCACTCCTCCTAGACTGCAAGCAATGGTCAGGCATCCTCATTTGGTCATTTCAGTTCCCTGTTCTCTGAGAGGTCATGTGTCTGCTGTTGATCATATCAGAAAGCAGGGCCCGAGGCAACAAGTTTGGGAAGCTTTGTCAGTAGAAAAGCTTTGTCCTGCAGCTGCCTGGATTGCACCTGGAGCTACTGGTGTTCCACCATCTGTCACAGGCATTTAGGCACAAGGTCTTCCTGTCTAAACAAGTCGACTTCAGTGAACTTCTTTCCCCAGCTTCTCCAAATTCTCTAGGACAGAGCAGATCAGGGTGAGAAATTTGCATCTCAACTCCACCTCTCAACTCAGAATATTGTGCCTTGTTCTGAATTGAACACAGCAAAAGCAAATTCCTTACCCAAGGTCTAACAAGACAGGGGACCAAGTAAAGAAGACACATTTGGGAAGGAGAGAAGCTTTCAATTGAGTTGGTGGGAGTTTTTAACAGGAAATCTGACCAGTTAGTTCCTTCAAGTATGGTCTCACCCAGGGTTATTTGCATTATCTGCTCATGACTTAGTCACTGTCCCAGGGACAAGGCTACTCCTGAGTTTGCTGTCAAGATCAGATGTGAATGACCTTGGTGTTCGTAGCTGAGTGAAGCTACTCCTAATCCTCACAGTGGAAAGAAGGGCCACAAGTCTGAGCTGTTCACTCCTAACAGTGAACATATATATTCAGAGAAAGTGAACAAATATGCAGGAAATATGACTCAGAATGTAGAAAATATACATTACAATAAACTTATACGTACAACTGAAGACATCAGGATTCTGAAGTCTATTTAATTTCTAAAGGAAAGATCAATAGGAAGACAAAGAAAAGTGGATCATTCCAATCTCTACCACTGAGGCTAATCCGAAACCACTCCATAGAGAAACACAAATCTCACCTCCCAAGAGACAGGCTCTAGTTTATTCTGCACCCACATTTGAGTGACCTTAGCCTTTCATCTCAAATTCAGGTAACCCTGAATTCCATGTTCCAATGTGGCCACTATCTCGTCATGTTTTTGTAATACTAGAATAAAGAATAGTCAAGAGCCAAACCATTTTGAAATGCATTGGAAGAAATATGTCTAATGATTGCAACAAAGTAGGCAATTCTGCGCTATGGTCCAGAGATGCCATCTAAGGACACAGGAAGCCCCTAACTTGGTGCCAGCCATTGGTTTGTTTGTACATTTCCAAGTCACCGGCCAGTCACAGCATGTGAGGTCAGGCACAGGGCTGGTCTGTGAATGTCTACCATGGTGGATAAAGATATCCCAAGACAAAGTGTGGTTGAGCTCTGAGCTGCAGTGTCCCAAGCTCTCCACAATTACAGAAATTCTAATCAGTAGATAGACATGCAGAAGATTCAGAGTAAGCTGCTGTCCTTCCAGGAACTTTTGTTCTCAGGAGGGAAAGGATCCTGAGAAACTCTACACTCCACTTTTGCTGGATATTCAGAAATATTTTGTTTGTGTTTTTGTTTTTTGAGATAAGATTTCTCAGCATACCTTTGTAGTGTATCCGGAAACTCCCTCTGTAGATCAGCCTAAACTCATACTCACAGAGATCCATCTGCCTTTGACACTCAAGTGCGAGATTAAATGTCTGGTCCACCACTGACTGGCTACATTCAGAACTATTAATTCTCCAGTTTGCAAACAGGCCCCCGTCCAGTGTCTATGTGAATGACTGACCTGAGAATATCGTGGATATGACTGTGGATGCAAGTGTACTTAGGAAAACACTGAGGGATGCTGGGAAAAGAACCCTGGGGGTCTCCAAGATGACACACAAGTGAGACTGTTGGTAAGAAAGCCTTTTGCCACCAATGACAACCTCAGCTTGATGGTAGAGACCCACATGGTATTAAGAAGGGAAACAACTACCAGGTGTTTTACTCTGACTTGTCCATGTTCACCATGAGAAGCCCACAGGCATGAATACAGGTGCACACACAGACACATAGACACACATGGTGACAAATATTGAAGTAGATAAATAAATGTAGTATGTTTTGGGGCTAGGAGAAACTTTATTTCACTCTGAGGTTATCTGACAAAGTTGGGAAATTGAATATAAAGAGTTTGGGAGATTAAGCAGCATGAACACATACAGGTATTGTGTATTAGTCCCACTGGAAAAGCCTCTGTCTTCCCACAGAGATGGCTACATAATCGTCTCTGTTCTGATGGATGTGCTCATTTCCAGGGGTATTGTAGTTGTGAAATGGGTTTGTTTTATAATTCTAGGTCCAATTGCATATTATTTTCACAAATTAACATTTTTAATTTTGCCTTGTAGGTTTTGCTTCATGGATCCCAATTCTACTCATATCCTTGTCCCTTCCAATCACCCCGCTGGCCTTACAAACTTCCCCACCAGAAAAAAATAAAACAAAATATTCACGAAAAGAAATGAGAAAAAAAAGGACAGGAAAATCTCATCGTGGCAACTGTAGTGACTCAGGGAGTCACACAGTAAACCCTTTAGTCCATATACACTTGTGAGTGTTCAGGACAATGAGTCATTGGTCTGGTCCCAGGCCTCTGGTTTTTGCTACACCATAGACAGCAGCTCTCCCTAGGGCTCCTCTTGAATATCCTGTCCTTGTCATGAAGATCCTGTACCTTTGGGTCTGCAGGGCTGACCCCTTCACGTGCTCCAGCAGATCACAGAAGGGTGGGATGATGGGATGGGCCAGCAGTTAGCCATGTTTTTGGGTGTGGGTGGTTTCTGGGTTGGTCAGCCCACCAGCTCTCCATCAACCTCAAAAAAAGCATGATTTTTCCAGCAACACCCTGGCTAGCTCACCTTATGCAGTGAGCAGAAAGTGTTGAGATTTTTCTTCTGCTCTTCTGTGCTCCAGGGTAGCTTGCCCAAACCTATAGCACCAGTGCCAGCCCTACTGTGTTGCTCACACAATGTGTAAGTTCGACTCTGCAGATTGCTGCAGCTGGTGAGAGGCAAGGATAACTCCAGCTCTCTTGGTTTTCTGACCAAACGGACAGCTCCTCCACGTTCCATAGGCCTCGAGGTTTGCTGAGGGGGCTTCTGTCCCTTGCCCATGACACTGTATGTTAGATGAAGGGCCGGGACCGGATGGATCCCTCACCCTTACATTCTCAGACTTTGCTCACCTGTCCCCAACAGCAACATGGTCAGCTCTACTGTTTTGCCCAGGAGAGGGCACTATATGGTGTCAACTACTCCTGAGCATGAGACCTGCCTTGGAGTGGTTCATATACCCGGGGTCAGTCCAATGTAGGAACCTCAGTTTCCTCTCCAAACAGGTTTGCCAGTTCTGTTGTTACTCTTTATCATATTAGCTCACTTTACATTCACTCTTTCTTTCTTTCATTCTTTCATTTTTAAAACAATATAACAAAATATGGTTTAACAAGACCAAACAAAAACTATCACATTAAAGTTGGACAAGACAAACCCACAGTAGGAAAAGTGACTGAGAAAAGGCATACGAATCAGAGACTCACGTGTTTGCTCACTTAGGAATCCCATGAAAACTCTAAACAGAAAGTCATGATATATGCACAAAGTACCTGGTGCAGACCCATGCAGGGCCTGTGCATTCTGCTTCAGTCTCTGTGAGTTCATAGGCGCTTTGCTCACGCTGACTTAGAGGGTCATTTTCTTTTAGGGTCTTCCTGTCATGCTGACTCTTGTACTCTTTCCGTACACAGGGTTACATTGGGAGAGACAGTGATATTAAGGACTATTTGAGAGGTATTATAGAAAGCTAAAACAGTAGAAACCTCCTCAAATATATACATATGTGATGGTGATTGAAAGGAAATCACCAAATAATGCGTGAGACAGAATCCCAACTCCCCATCTCTTATCTCCAAAGGAAGTTTCAGTATTGGGGTTAGGTTACATCTAATAGAGTTGTTGGCCAAGTGGCCCCATGGGAATTCCTAAAGAATCCAGGCTGCTTCCAAGAATATAGGTGCTCTCCACAAACTGACATCTTGGAGTAATCTTTTTTTATTTTATTTTATTTTTTTTATTGAAAAAATAAATTTTCCGCCTCCTCCCCGCCTCCCATTTCCCTCCCCATCCTCCCGCCCCCCTCCCCCTCCCCCCACTCCTCTTCTCCTCCCTCTCCAGTCCCAGGAGCAGTCAGAGTTCTCTGCCCTGTGGAAAGTCCAAGGTCCTCCCCCCTCCATCCAGATGTAGGAAGGTGAACATCTGTCGCGGCCCCCCTTGTCCAGCAAGGATGACGCGACCACCAGAGCTCTTCTCACTGCAGTTTATTCCAGGACTTTATTCACAGCAATCTTTTCCCTTCTCTTTCTCTCCTTCTCTGTTCCTCTCTCCCCCGGGCCAACCTCTCCCAGCCCTTAAGTAGGCCTGGGCCGCCAACCTCAGATTGCCAGGTGGGCACTGCCCATAGGTCCACGCATATGCAAGCAGCTGACAGTCATTGCATGATAATAGCATAAGTCAGGCTTTAGCCATAGGAGTTGATTATCACAGAGAGCACTCGCTTTCGGGATCGCAGAGGGCGGGAGCCAGCACCATCAGGTGCGACTCCACGCAGCTCTCTACATTGCCATCAGGTGTGGCTTCATGCAGCTAGCTACAAACATCCAAACTGTCTAGGCTCCCACAAAGCCAGAACCTGAAGTAGGATCAAAACCCCGTGCCATTGTCCTTGGCCTCTTGTCAGCTCCCATTGTCCGCCATGTTCAGAGAGTCCGGTTCCATCCCATGCTTATTCAGTCACAATCCAACTGGCCTTGGTGAGCTCCAAACAGATTGGCCCCACTGTCTCAGTGGGTGGGTGCACCCCTCGTGGTCCTGACTTCGTTGTTCATGTTCTCCCTCCTTCTGCTCCTCATTAGGGCCTTGGGAGCTCAGTCCGGTGCTCCAGTGTGGGTCTCTGTCTCTATCTCCATCCATCGCTAGTTGAAGGTTCTATGGTGATATGCAAGATATTCATCAGTATGGCTATAGGATAGGTTCATTTCAGGTTCCCTATCGTCAGGTGCCCAAGGAAATAACTGGGGACATTGCCCTGGGCATCTGGGAGCCACTCCAAGTTCAAGTCTCTTGCCAACCCTTTGGTGGCTCCCTTAACTAAGATATGAGTTTCCCTGCTCCCCTATCCAACCTTCCTATATCCCCAATCATCCCGTTTCCCCAAGTTCCCCTCATCCTCTCCCCCACACCTTTCTCACTCCATCTCCAATCCCACTCCACCCCCAAGATTCCAATTTTTTGCCCGGCAATCTTGTCCACCTCCCATAGCCAGGAGGATAACTATACGTTTTTCCTTGGGTTTCCCCTCTTGTTCAGCTTCTTTAGGACCCCAAATTATAGACTCAGTGGCCCCCTATCCATGGCTAGAAACCAATTATGAGTGAGTACATCCCATGATCTTCTTTTTGGGTCTGGATTACCTCACTCAGGATAGTATTTTCTATTTCCATCCATTTGCATGCAAAATTCGAGAAGTCATTGTGAGCTTTGCTCACGTTGACTTAGAGGGACATTTTCTTTTAGGGTCCTCCTGTCATGCTGACTCTTGTACTCTTTCCGTACACAGGGTTACATTGGGAGAGACAGTGATATTAAGGACTATTTGAGAGGTATTATAGAAAGCTAAAACAGTAGAAACCTCCTCAAATATATACATATGTGATGGTGATTGAAAGGAAATCACCAAATAATGCGTGAGACAGAATCCCAACTGCCCATCTCTTATCACCAAAGGAAGTTTCAGTATTGGGGTTAGGTTACATCTAATAGAGTTGTTGGCCAAGTGGCCCCATGGGAATTCTTAAAGAATCCAGGCTGCTTCCAAGAATATAGGTGCTCTCCACAAACTGAAATCTTGGAGTAATCTTAACAAACGTGAACACTTCCATAATCAAATCTTTAAAATTCTTAAGAGTAGCCTTGATTGATGGGACAGACCTGCATCTCTGTCACTGTTGATGCTGAGAGAATATGATCCCAAGTTCAAGGGCAGCTTTGAAACAAAGTTAGATTTCAGGTCTCTAAACAAATAGTATAACAGTACTAGAACCATAGCTGAGTGATCAAGATATCAACAAACTTGTGTAAGGAATCTGGTTCTATGCCTGTTGACACACAAGCACACACACACAAACATAAACACTCCTCAGGATTGGTTCCTCTGAGCCAACTCCTGGGTTTAAGTTCTTCACATACTTGGCCTTTTGCCATCCTGGTGCAGAAGTCAGAGAACAAATGGGGCCCAAACTGACTGGCACCCTTCCACCTATAGGTGTGGAACCTGGCGATTGAAGCAATTGATAATGAAATCTGAAAAGTCCAGCCAGCTCTTCAGGTCTCCCTGCTTGGAATGCTGTAGGGTGCAATTCCATAAACAATGCAGTTTATATGGAGCTATATAGTAGGTACCATACCACATGTTTCTATTTGTGGATCGCTTCCCTTCTTCTGCATTGTATTTTATATGCCAGGCCCATCCATGTACCCTCTCAGGACCATATAGTGTAAATCCTCACCATCATTGACGAGCATTCAGCCATGAGCACAAGTTTATGTGACCGTGTCCCACCATTCTACAGTAAATGGACAGAGAGGGTCTTTACAATGGTTTTGTTATTATCATGAGCATTTTCATACCTTCATCATGGAGGAGCCTCTAAAACCAGAATCCCTGGCTGCTTTTTGACTGGGCACAGTGCTAGTTTTACAAATAGGGAGAACCTGGACTGTCGTCATGGGGGTGTTGTTATCTGAGACTGTATCTCTCTATGTAGCTCCAGTTGGCCCAGTATGTTTTCTGTCATAAATATCCGTCCCACCAGCAACACAGAGAAACCCTGTTGGCCCGCGTATACCAAACAGCCATAGAATTTTTCCATCTGAAAGTGATTGACACTCTGGTTTCTACCAAGCTATCAAACATTCTCACAGTGGTGGAGTTTTGGCTTTGCTCTTCTGTGTGAAAGAAAGCCACTTCTTCATTTCTCAGTGGCCTGGCAGTTCAGTCCTGAAATAATCACACAGAAACTATATTATGTAAAACACTGGTTGCCCCATTAGCTCTAGCTCCTTATGAGCTAACACTCATATACTAATTCAAACAAATCTAGTAATCCGTGTATTGCCACATGGCTGTGGCTTACCAGGTTCAGTTTCCAGCACCTGTCTCTGGTAGGGCTTCATGGCTTCTCTCTGACTCTGCCTCCTTTCTTCCAGCATTCAGTTTAGTTTTTACCGCCTACCTAACTGCTGTCCTATCAATAGATCAAGGCAGTTTCTGTATTAAGCAATGGTATTCAGCATACAGCGAGGAATCCCACATCACTTCTGTGCAAAACCTGGTACAAAATGAACTCCTATAAGCTGCACAGGTTCTGGTTCCCAATTTTGTGATTGCTGATTTAACTATTATCAATTTAATTTCAGGTCCCTGTGTGTACACACAGTTTTCACTTCAGGGCCTTGTTGCTTGAATTTAACCTGCTGTGTATGGTATTGTGTTAACAGGAGAAAATCTTGGCACTAATACAGTCAGATGTAATAATAATGTGCTTCATATATAGTCACATCTAATAATAATGTGCTTCATGACTAGTGCAATTCTTTTATAGATAACTGTACAAAACTATAGTATCTGGACTTTAGGGAGGATCCATAGAGGGCAATAGAGATCTTGGGGGAAAATTGGTGGGGCAATGATAAGTACATGCGACCTGAAGGCAGAAAGAGGTCTACTGGGGTGAAAGGCTACAGGTGGGAGGAGGTAGAGCCAGAAAGGATAGGAGAAATCCAGAGAAACTACAAAGACAATTTATGTGAGAAAGGGCCATAAGTTATTCTGATGCTTTGCTTGGTAATGTAAAAAGTAAACACAAACACAAAATGGAGAGAAACAGTTTCTGGGGCCAGGCCTCACAGTTCTGTGGTGTCCCACAGGCCAAGCATCCACAGTAAACTCATCCAAAAGAGAAAGGAAGACAGAACGAAGGGAGCAGGAGTGAAGGAAACGTCCTAACCGTAGTCTCTACATGGCCTGCTACAGTCTGCATGCTCTTGACTCTCACAGCCAGGTCTTTACTACAGGAAGTGTGTATCTGAAATCCAGTAGGATTCTCTTCATATGGACAGCTAGTGTTCTCAGCAAACCACATTTTGACGAGCCCATTCTTCTCCAAGGGGCTTATGGTACCATGGGTACCAGAAATCCAGTATCTTTATATGCATGGACTTGTGGCCTATGCTCTCTGGTACATTCCATGATGGTTTGTTTTTTATGTATTTGAACTATGTATGGCACCGCTAACATATATTTAAAGCCCTCCCTGTCATGATCTCAACAGACTGAGTGTCAAATATGATATTTGGAAATCAAAAGCGTCTTGGCCATTTGGGGCCCTTTAAGCTAGGCTTTCATCATAAGATGGTACAGTGGAAGATTTCTTTGTGACTCTAGAATTCTGATGTGTGAAGTTTAAAACTCAAAAAAAGTTAAAATTAGTTCTTATAATTAACCTCTGAATATTTCCTACATATTCACAATATATCTTGATTACATCCACCCTCAATGCCTCCTGCCACTCCCCACTGGAATGCTCCCCGCATCCAGTCACATTAACCCCCTTCCACCATCATGTCCTCTTCTGATTTACTTTAAAAAGTAGTACAATGGGGCTGGAGAGATGGCTCAGTGGTTAAGAGCATTGCCTGTTCTTCCAAAGGTGCTGAGTTTAATTCCCGGCAACCAAATGGTGCTCACAACCATCTGTAATGAGGTCTGGTGCCCTCTTCTGGCCTGCAAACATACACACAGACAGAATATTGTATACATAATAAATAAATAAATATTTTTTTTTAAAAAGTAGCACACTGGTCTTTTTAGTACTGCCCAGATACACAAGGGTATGGAACCAGCAACCTGAGCCTGGGCACTCTACCATAGGCCACACTCCTGAAGAAGAATGGCTCTACAATCTCCCAACATCCATCAACTACCAATAGCTTTTCTGCGAGAACACTGACCTCTTGAGCCTCCTCCCTCTGCACAGCATGGTGGAAAACTGACTGGCTTGAACTTGTGTAGGTCTCGCCACAGTTGCTTTGAGCTCATGAATTCTGCGACCAAATGTCATGTGCAGAAGACACCATTCCCCAGCAGTGGTCCCCACCCTCCTCTTCTTAAATTCTTTCCTCCCCACTTCATTGATGTTCCCTGAGCCTTGGGTGTGGTGCTGGGCCTGATACCGATGTCTCAGTTAGGGCTGCCATCCCAGGGGCCATCTATCCTCAACAGTTTGACCAGGGATGACTCTCTGCATTCACCACTACCCACTGCAAAAGCAGCCTTTTGGCCATGGTTGAGAACAGCAGAAATCCGTGGGTGTGTAGATAATTGCTGGCACAGCTCCTCTGACCTGAAAAGTGAACTTCTGAGATTCAGCTGGCTCTGTCAGGTACCACTTGGTGATGTGTCCGGGAGGGCCAGGTGAGAGCCTAGTTCTCTGCAGCCCACATGGTCTGGCATGTGAAGACAAGAAGGTTGGAAATCCTTTGTTGTAGTGGTTCCCGGGGTATTCAGTGTCCCACCAGATGGCGTCATGTCCTGCAGGTCTAGCGTGTGTGAGGAACACCATTTTCCTTATTATTTCTGGTCTCACACAGGAAGCTTCCTGGTTCTAGCAGGGCTGATTCAAGAAGTCAGAGAGCTGGGCTCTAATTCTCAGCTTGCTTTCCTCCAGAGATTATCTCCTGTTTCTGGGAAAATAAGGGCTTCCTTTCTCAAGTCCTTACTCTCTTTAAATGGGTGGATGGATAGATAGATAGATAGATAGATAGATAGATAGATAGATAGATAGATAGAAAGAAAAATAGATAGAAAGATAGATAGATAATAGATAGATTGATAGATAGATTAATAGATTGATAGATAGATTAATAGATTGATAGATAGATAGATAGATAGATAGATAGATAGATAGATAGATAGATAGATATTCAGAAGAAAAGCAAACGAAAATTGCATTAGAATCTGGGAGGAAAACCACAGGATATGCAGTAAGTCAGCTGTCATGTGAAGGTCACTAGAGACCAGGATATGGGTAAAAAACAATACCACTTGTATGCACCACACAGAGGCTTTGAGGTGAGGGGGACAGAGGCTAGGCACTTGAGGGTACAAGGAGCTCAAGAATATTGGTCAGTGTCTTTCCTTGGTAAAATTTAAAGTGGTTTTTTTGCCTATCACCTCAAACTTCCTAGAGCCCAGAAATGCCAGGAGGTTCTAATCAAATGGCTCTTGTTCTGCCATCAGCTGAGTCTTGGAATAGCAACCAGGGTGTCCAGCTCTTCCTCTTCACATTCCCCCCAAGGACAGCCTTCTCAAGGAAACCACACTGACTGAAACTACAAGGCTCCTGGACACCAGGAGCAAGAACTGGACTGAGTAGATCATCCCCTGACATTGCCTTCCACCGTATCCCTAAACCTTATCAACTTCAAGACAACGTACTCAATGGTATCACAGTAGCACACACACATCCTGCTGTACAGAAGTATTTCCTAAATCGTCTATCATAAGCATCCTGTAATAAAGTATTTCTTTCAAACTCTCCCTCTGTGCTCAGACTGAGAAATGTTATTGAACAAAGACACACGACAGCGACCACAAAGGTGAACAAATCCCAGAAAGGACTCATACTTCCAGAGCCTCCCCTCCCTCTGTGTGCCAAGGAAACAATCATGGCAGATTATGAATTCAAGTTCCCACCCAAGGACTGAGGTACTGTTAACCATGTACATCAGGGTTAAAATGTGTGTTTGGGGTACTGCTATATTGGTCCAGTGTGTTTCTGGGCTGGATTAGGTTCTGACACATCTTATTTTCCAAGGGACTGTCCTACCTGAGAGAACACACTTTGTTTGTATGTGTGCCTTTCTGAAACACTGAGATTATGGGCTGTTTCTCACAATTGGGTGGTGTGTCTTGGATTTCAAACCTATGCAGGAGAGTGTTCACTTCCTCTCATTTGGGTGAGATTAGTCCTCTATCATGCTGTGGTAGCCTGTGTGTCTCAGGACAATACAATTGTGGATCAGTGAAGACCCCAAGATTATAGTTCCTGAGTAACAGAAAAGAAAACAAGCAACATACACACTACCAGTCAAAGCTGAGTACAACCCATGAGGTAAAATTTCCCTGTGGAAATGCAAAGTATTTCATGAGTGGTCAGGATATTCGGGTGGTTGAGAGTCAATGAGGGAGAAGTTGTGCCCTCAGGTGGTGTGAAGGAGAATGACCTCCATAGGGTCCTGTTGTTCTTGGTCCCCAGCTGATGGACCTTTTGAAAAGGATTAGGAAGTGTAGCATAGATGGAGGATGTGTGTCCCTGGGTCAAGTGTAGTGATATTGTGCTTCTGTTTTAATAAATACAGTTTGTGATATTTTGTTTATGTTTTAATGAATAAAGCTTGCCTGAAGATCAGAGTGCAGACCTAAGCCACTGAGGCCCAGGAAGTATTTGCACATACCTTTAGTCCCAGGACAAGGGAGACAGACACAGCCAGACCTCTAAGATCAAGGCCACCCTGGGCTACATTAGAAGGAATCTGTATAGAAGAGAAAGAGTACTCACAGAAAGGTGATCCCAGCATTGGGATCCCACCCATTTATTCCCAGCACTAGGGCAATGGAGACAGGAGTGACATCACTGGTGGAGAGAGGAATATAGTGTGGAAAGAGAGCAGAGCTAGGGCAGTCAGGGGTTTGGTGGACACAGTTGCAGTCTGAGGTTGCAGTCTGAGGACAGGATTGTCATTCCGGTCTGAGCATTGGTAGAGATGAGAACTCACTAGTGGCTGGCCGCACTGCTTCTCTGATGTTCAGCATTAACCCCTGCCATCTGACTCCAGATTTTATTCATTAAGATCAACTAGAATCCATGCTACAGTCCAGTACTAAGGTTTTAAAAGACTCCTGCCTTAGCCATTGAGCCATTGCCTCCTGCTTGTGGTTGGAGATGTGAACCCTCAGACATTCTCACTGCCATCATTGCCCTGCCGGCATGACCTCTGACCCTCTAGAACTTCAAGACTAGTTAAATTATTACTTCTTAAAGTTGCCTTGGTTCTGGTGCCTTGCTGAAGCATTAGAAAAGAAAGTGATGTAGACCCTGGTTCCAGGAAGTTGGCTGTTGCTGTGTAAAATATGACCATGTGATTTTTAGGGGGAATGTGGACACGTTTAAGATTTCGTACAGGAAAAGCCCTTGAATGCTGTAGCTGGAGATTTATGGACCATCCTAGTTGGAGCTTGAAAGACAATGGTGCTGAGGCCTGTGAAAATGTTGGAGGCCCAGTTCAAGTGGGACAGTGGCCAGTGTGGCGATATTTTCCCTACTTTAAGCCCTCCTCTTTAGTTCACACCTGGAGTAATTTAAAAGCAGAGGATTGATTTCCTTGGTGGAGAAGGTTTCAAGAGTTAAATCCTGCCTCTGTCATGTTATCTCTATTGTCTCTTTGGAGGTGTGCAAACAAAAGGAACAAGAGGGACAAAACTCAAGACAGTATGTGCAGTCTGAGGAGAAAGGGACAATGGGGAAGTTAGTGTTGGAACCAAGGCTTGTGATGAAAGCCATAGAGTTATTCAAGAGTTGCCTGATACACTGAAGAAGAAAGGGAAGAGTTCATCTAGGGCAGGACTGCACACAGCCAGGTTCCCAACCTGTGAAAGGTAAAGAGGCCTAAACGCAGCAACCAATCCAAGATACTCAAATGTACTTAAGTGTCTGAGGGTTCCCCCAAGTTTATGGCTAAGCTTGGCAGTGTTGTCTAGGTGATGCTGGATTTGAGTCATGAATGTTATACTAGGAAAAGGGAAGTGCGATCTTCCATGTTCATAGTGAGGATCTGAGGCCAGGCTTATGTCAGGGGGTCCCTGCTGAGCGGCCTTGGGAAGCCTCTGTGTGATGTACTGAAGTGAAGACTGGAATGCCCTGGAGACCTGGATCTTGAAGATACAAGATCCAGGAGAAACCTGTATAGGAGACGGCAGACAGGGAGTAGTTGAATCACCCCAAGAGAGGATGGGTGTTCCAGGCCTCGAGGCTGCAGTGGTGGACTGATGTGGAATATTACTTTACGGTGTGTTCCTTCTGTTTATGTTATACTTGTTTCACTCTGGGAATCCGTGTTACTGTGCCTGTCTAAGACACCTGATGGTCCAATAAAGAACTGAGTGGCTAATAGCAAGGCAGGGGAAAGATAGGATCTGCTAGCAGGCAGAGAGTAAAAATAGAAGGTGAAATCTGGAGGTGGAGCAAGACACAAGGAGGAGAGGAGACCATCAAGGGCCAGCCATCCAGCCATCCAGCAAGCAAGAAGGAAAGATGTGCAGAAGAAAAGGAAATGCTGCAGGTGCAAAATAGAGAGGACAATTTAAGATAGGAAATGCTGGCTAGAAACAACCCAAGCGAAGGTCAGGCATTTATAAGAAAGAATAACACTTCATGTGTGATTTCGTAGGGATCTGGGTGACATGCCCTCCAAAATCCAAAAGAGTAAAACAGCCAAGTTCAGTGTAGCATGTAAGCCCCCCAATATCAGGCACAGAGATACAGGATTTGTATTTTGCCCTGAAGAATTTCAGGCTTGCTCTGCTTCAGTATGTCCTAACTATGTTGTCATTCCTCCCTTCCCAATGGTAATATATATTCTGTGCATTATGTTTTGAAGGTTATAATTTGCTTTATGAGTTACACAGATCTAACAATGTAAGACATTGCTTTGAGTCTCATAATAGACGCTTGTAAATGGTTTTGGGGGGACACCATCAGCTCCCCAATCACGACATGGAGATATTAGTTCTGAATGCTCAGCCATAGCTTAGCTTATCCCTCTCTATGTTATAACTCATGTTAACCTGATTCTCCTCAACTCCATCGTGCATCGGGGATTTTGACCTTTCTCTTTTTCTGTGGGTCCTACTTCCAGGGCTTCCTCCATATCTGGGTAGTTGGTGGCTGCCTGGCTGGGCCCCAGTCTCCCTCTCTTTCTACGCTCCTCTAATTCTCCTCTAGCACAGACTCCACCTCCTAATCCTTCTCTCTAGCTACAGGCCCCGCCTATCCCTCTTCTGCCTACCTATAGTTCTCCAGCTTTTTATTAGACCAGTCATGTACCTTAGACAGGGAAAGCAACACACCTCTATGTGGTTAATTAACGCAGCATAAAAAGTGTAACACATCTTTACATAATTAAACAAATGCTGCATACTGAAATGGAACCCACCTTACATAGTTAATGTAGTATTCTGTAACACAAGCAAATATAACAAAACTTAACATAGTTAATGCAATGTTCCACAACAGACTCTGTTCTTTTAAACATTGTTGATGTTTGAAAGACTATGTGGACATTCGAAGTTGAACAAAGTGCATTTTGCATTATGATGTGGCCAGGAGCCCATGAGGCCAGGGTGTGGGATGTGCTGGTTGGGGTGAGAATGACCCCCATAGGCTAATATGTTTCAGCATCTACTTCCCAGCTTCATGGAGCTGTTTAGAGAGGACCTGGAAGTTGTCTTAGTTAGGGTTCCTGCTGCTGTAACTAGACACCACGATGAATAGCTACTTGGAGGGGGAAGGGTTATTTTGCTTACTATTTCAAATCACATTTCATCATCCAAAAGAGTGGTTCTCATCCTGTATCATGATCCCCCACAGGGGACAAATATAAGATTTCCTGCATATAAAATACATAATAGTAGCTAAATTACAACTATGATATTGGCACAAAATAGTTTTGTGTTGGGGTCACCACAACATGAGGAAATATATTAAAGGGTCACAGCATTAGGAAAGTTGAGAAGCTTTCAAAGGTATTCAAGGCAGAAACACAAACAGGACAGCCAGGAGCCTAGAAGATATGCTGATGCACGCGCCATTAAAAATTGCCACCTACAGGATCTCTCCGCATGGCCTACTCAGTATCCATTGAAACCTAGGACCCCATGGTCTTGGTTGGCACAACCCACAGTGGGCTGCATCCTCCCCCATCAATCACTAATTTATAAAATGTGGTACAGGCCTGTCTACGGCCAGAGCTGAAGGAGCCCTTTCGCAAGTGCGATTTCCAACCCCTAAGCTAACTCTAGTTTATGCCAACTTGACAAAAACTAAGCCTTAGAACTAATCCTTTGCCAAGTTGATACATAAACACATCACTGACCAGAGGTAACCTATACTTTTCTGTTCATCTCCAGGATCACACATTAACACCAGCAATATAAGAATCTAAGTTCTAAACATCCCACAGTCTTTGAAAACCCAAGCACTTAAAGTCCAAATTCCCTAATATATTATAAATCTCTCTAAAATCCAAGTTTCTGTGAATGTTCAGTCTGTGGGTCTCCTGTAATATCACAATAAGTTAAAGAATTTCTTGTTCCAAGATGGAAGAAGCAGGGCACAGCCCCTCGCTGCACACATCAAAAGTAAACCCCACCAATAGATATCTCAGTGTCAGGCTGCTGGGTTCAGTGAGGACTTTCAGAGCTCCATCATGGCTTGCTACAGCACACATGGCTTGTCTCACATGCTCAGACCTGCTCCATGCCTGCTGCTGTCCTTGGCCAATGTCATGTGAGACTGGAATCTCACAATTCTGGGCTCCATCTCTGTAACTGGGCTGCACTTTCCCCAGGAGCACTCCTGCACTCTGTCCATGGGACCAAGCGTCACCTTCTCTGCATGACCCCTTCAACTCTTGGCTTCAGCAGCTACTGAGGCTGCACCTTCCATGACCTCTTCTGGCCTCTCACAGTGCCAAGCCTCAGCTGCTCTTCATGACCCCTTCATACATTAACAACCAGTCCCATCTGAGAGACTATTCCATATGACCTAGGTTGAAAGCCAGCATGAAGTACAACCTTGACTCCCTTTGGAAAACAACTTCTGTGTATTGACCAGAGTTGTCCCCTGAATGATGCTCTATTCTTTTGTGTGTGTGTGTGTGTGTGTGTGTGTGAGAGAGAGAGAGAGAGAGAGAGAGAGAGACTATAATTTATTTTTTTGCATTACTTTTATTGATTTATTTATTAATTAAAGATTTCTGCCTCCTCCCCACCACTGTCTCCCATTTCCCTCCCTCTCCCCCAAGCAAGTCCCCCTCCCTCATCAGCCCAAAGAGCAGTCAGGGTTCCCTGCCCTGTGGGAAGTCCAAGGACCACCCACCTCCTTCCAGCTCACAGCTGACTCCTGTGGCTTGACTGACCAGAATCACAGACATTTAATGGAAAGAAACAGACGGGTCCAGAGAAATACTTTAAGTGACTCTCAAACTTTCCTCAGAAAGGTCACAAGCCAGGCCTCCACTGTCTCCACTGCTCTCAAAGTTCTTTTTTATCAATAGAATGTTTGGCCCATAGTTCAGGGTTATTACTAACTAGCTCTTAAAACTTAATCTAACCCATTTCTATTGGTCTACATTTTGCCACATGGCTTCGTGGATTTACCTATTCTCTAACACATTTTGCTCCTCTAGCAGCTGGATCACATTACTCTCTCCCTGACTAAACCCTTATTTCTATATTTTCGGTTTGGCTTTTCCACCTAGCCTTATTCTCCCTTCCTATATGCAAAAATCAGCTTTTATTTTCAACCAATGAGAGCAACATAAACTGACAGTGTACAGAAGGATATTTCTGCAGCAGTTTTCCTTCAGGTTCTCTATTTGCTCCAAGAGCAACAGCCCCAGCTGTGAATAGGGAGCACACCTCCCCGTTCCTGCTTGTTCCTTCATGTTCTTTCCCAGGAACTGGCTGTCCAGAATATGATGCATGTTCAAAAGAAGCCAGATGACATTCTGTAGCACTGACAGTTAAAATTTATGTGGCGAGAGATGTGGACTCAGCGTCCTTGACTTGAGACCCTGAAATAACTTCCTCCTCCTTGATTGTCTTATTTGCATCCCAATGGCTGGGCTACCTAGTACCTAGTAACTTCCCCTGTTCTCTCCACACTAAGGAAAGGGAATGACTGTCCACATTTATTCTGTCAGAGGTGTGACTCCCACAGGACCATGTTCCTTATGGAGAAATGGGCTCGTTTTATCATTGAGCAGATCTAACCAAGATCACAATAACCCTGGAGTCTCACCATCGTGATGGAGAGCTCATCAAAATGGAGGCCACTGTGCTATTTGGCTGGGTCTTCGATGGCCATGACATCATAATGGAGACAACCACATGCAAGGGCACCATATAGGTTAGTGACACCATGATCATAGCTAATGTCAAGAACTCCACTGCCGTCAAGATTAATGCAAACACATGTAATGAACCATAACCATAATGGTGGCACCCATGAAACTTCCCAGTGCCACCAATCCTTCAGGACATCACCTCACCCATTCCTGTCAAACTAAGGAAGGGACAGATGAACTCTTTGGTTTCCTGTTTGCTTTTAGTTTTTCAGCTTTCTTTTGTTTTTATTTTGATACATTGTTCCACATGCTAGAGTTAAAGGTTTGAAAGGAGTTTTCCCAGGCATTTACCTCAAACACTAGCCAGGTAACAAATGCAACTGGCCCTTTGGACAGCTAGACTAGGAAAGTTCCTGTGATTTTGCAGTAGCCCATGGAAACTGTGGGAAGGAATACCCCACATAGGACCCGAGGGATAAAAAGCCAGGGCTAGGAAAGATGTAGCAGGGAGCATCTGCAACAGCTGGAGGCCCAGGGCCGTCTTACTTGGGTTGGATGCTGGATGCAGGCTCTGCTGCCTCTTAAAGCCTCTCTTTCTCCATCGTATCTCCAAGCCTATTTATTACCGAAGGAGAAAGAGAATTATTTTCGTTCTTGGGATCCTTCACTCCTGTTGCAAGTTTTTTTTTCTTTTTTGTTCATTTTCTTTCTCTCTTTTTAATATTTCTGCAAAACAGATCCTTGGATACTCCTGGTTATGTTTTCCTTTCAAGTTACAATAACAGGGACAGGTTGAAGAAAGGAAGAGGCTGATGCCATCCCTCTGCCCGTTCCCTCAGTTTGAATTTATGTTGTTCTGCATTCTTTTTTATCTTTTATTTCATTTTTTGTTTTTTCCTTTTATTATTATTATTATTAATTACAAATTTGAACCTCCTCCTCTGCTCCCATTTCCCTCTGCCTCCCCCATTACACCTCTCCCTCCCTTTCCAGTCCAAAGAGCAGTCAGGGTTCCCTGCCCTGTGGGAAGTCCAAGGCCCTCCCCCCTCCATCTAGGTCTAGGAAGGTGAGCATCCAAACAGACTAGGTTCCCACAAAGCCAGTACATGGAATAGAATCAAAACCCAGTGCCATTGTCTTTGGCTTCTCAGTCAGCCCTTCTTGTCAGCCATGTTCAGAGAGTCTGGTTTGATCACATGCTCCATCAGTCCCAGTCCAGCTGGCCTAGGTGAGTTCCTATTACATAGGACCAACCGTCACAGTGGGTGGGCACACCCCTCCTGGCCCCGACTTCCTTGCTCATGTTCTCTCTCCTTCTGCTCCTCATCTGGACCTTGGGAGCTCAGTCCAGTGCTCCAGTGTGGGTCTCTGTCTCTATCTCCATCCATCGCCAGATGAAGGTTCTATGGTGATATGCAAGATATTCATCAGTGTGGCTATAGGATAGGGCCAATTCAGGCACCCTCGCCTTAGATGCTCAAGGAACAAGCTGGGGACATCTCCTTGGACACCTGGAAACTCCTCTAGAGTCCATTCTCTTGCCAACCCTAAAATGGCTCCCTTAATTAGGATATATACTCCCCTGCTCCCATACCCACTCCTCCTCCATCCCAACTGTCGCATGCCCTGGAGCTCTCCCCATCCTCCCCTTCTCACTTCTCTCTCCCCATCTCCCCTTACCCGCCTCCCACCCCCACCCCTATGCTCCCAATTTTTGCCTGGAAATCTTGTATAGTTCCAATGTCCAGGAGGATAACTACATGTTTTTTTGGGGGGTTCATCTTCCTATTTAGCTTCTCTAGGATCATGAATTATAGGCTCAATGTCCTTTATTTATGGCTAGAATCCACTAATGAGTGAGTACCTACCACTGGGTCTGGGTAACCTCACTCAGGATAGTGTTCTCTATTTCCATCCATTTGCATGCAAAATTCAAGATGTCATTGTTTTTTTACCACTAAGTAGTACTCTAATATGTATATATTCCACCCTTTCTTTATCCATTCTTCCATTGATGGGCATTGAGATTGTTTCCAGGTTCTGGCTATTACAAATAATGCTGCTATGAACATAGTTGAACAAATGCTTTTGTAGTATGATAGAGCATCTCTTGGGTATATTCCCAAGAGTGGTATTGCTGGATTCTGGGATAGATTGATCCTGAATTTCCTGAGAAACTGCCACACTGATTTTCAAAGTGGTTGTGCTCACTACCCCATCCCAGTGCCCAAACGGGCTGAGCTGGGGATCTTATGGTCCCGAAGAAGCATTCCACATTCGTTAGATGACAGGAACTTCATGCCAGGCTGTACAAATGGAAGGGGTTTATTTTTTAAATGCTGCTTCCCTCTGCTGCCTGGTACAGCTGTCTCTCGGACAGTGACGATTTGGATATATGAAATCTGAAATTTAACCAAGAACAAGTCTTTAGCCCAGTTACAGGGTTTCAGTCACTACTGCATATTCAATCACCCTTGACAGAACCAAACAGATACAGAATCAGGTTTTATTTTTAACTGTGTGTCCCGCCCTAAATTTGTTGAATGAGGTAGTCACATCTGTAGGGCAATGAATTCACAAGTTGTCATGAGGTACAGACCAGAAAGAATCCACTAGTCATGGCATCTTTTCACACACGTCCTGAGTGTCCCATGTCTGCTTCTTCCTGAACTTGCACACCAAGGCCACAGAAACATGCCATTGCCGTTTTGTATCTCCCACCCTAATAATCTATGTGACTCTAGCAGAGGATTCGTAGCTAGGGCATAAGTCACGCAGCTTTGGGTATCAGGGCCTCCAAAGTCCTATGAAATGTGCAGATAAGTTGGAGAAGTACTTCCATCTCTCTTTCTAAGAACTAGCTGCATTGTTTGAAAACCTGGCGATTTCTACAATACAAAAATCAAAACAAACACAGTCTATATGCTTCCTCTAAGTGAAAAGTGTGCTTTCTCAGGTGACTGTCTGTGATACATTACCCTCCAGGTTTTCATAAATGTTTTATGGCCACAGCATTTTGAATTGTGCCCCATTCCTTCTTCATTTACTTTTTTCATTCATCAATTTTTAGAAATATTTATTTACATTACATCCAGATTATAGTTTAATATCCCTCCTCTCCTCCTAACCTCTCCCACACACCCAGCTCCCTGCTGCCCACCTCCTATCTACTCTTCCTCTTTCTATTCAGAAAAGCTCAGGCCTCCCATGGATATCGACAAATACGTCATATCAAGTTACAGTAAAACTAAGCGCCTCGTCTTGTATTAAGAATGGGCAAAGCAAATCAGTAGGAGGAGTAGGGTCCCAAAAGCCAGCAAAAGAGTCAGAGACAGTCCCTGCTGCTACTGTAGGGAGTCCCACAAGAGGACCAAGCTACACCACTGCCACATATATGCAGAGAGCCTAAGTCAGTCCCAGGCAGGCTCCCTGACTGTCAGTTTGGTCTCTGGGAACCCCATGAGCCCAGGTTACGCGATCCTGTGGGTTTTCTTGGGATGTCCTTGATCCCTCTGTCTCTACAGTCCTTCTACCCTGTCTTCGGCAGGATTCCCAGAACTCAGTTTAACGTTTGACTATGAATCTCTGCTTCTGTTTCCACAGCTGCTGGACGAGCCTCTCTGATGACTACTGAGCTAGGCACCAATCTGTGAGCAGGGCAGAACATCCCTAGGAATCATCACACTGACATTTCTTTCCTCCAGTCGTGTTTGGGTCCATCCTAGGTCTCTTGGTCATCCAGTGTCTGGGTCCTGGTGCGGTAGGAAAGGTCAGGGGTGGACTCACTCTCGTGGCATGGGTCTAAGACTGAACCAGTCATTTGTTGGTCACTCCTACGATCTCTGTGCCACCTTTAGCCTAGCACATCTTATAGGCAGGAAAGGCTGTAGGTCAAAGTTTATGTAAATAGACTTTTGCCTGGTCGCTCCACTGGTAGTCTTGTCTGATCACAGGAGATGCTCTGGTTTTGTATCTGCTATTGCTAAGAGCAGTATCCGGGGGCATCATTGTAGATTTACATGAGTTTGCACCAGGTTTCTACCTGATCCAGAATATACCCCCTCTTTTTTGTATGCTATTTCAGTATTCTCCCCTACCGGATCCTGCTTGTTCCCATTTCCTAGGTGCCCCGAGTTCACCCATGAAATATCTTCTAGTTCCCCTTCCCAGGGAGATAAGTGTGCCCCCCTTGAGCCCTCCTTGTAACTAAGCCTCTCTGAGCCTCTAGCTTGTAGCATGGTTATCTTCTAGAGTTAATATCACCTCTTAAATAACTCATCCCCTCTTTGTCTTTCTGGGTTTGTGTTAGCTCAGGAAGGATGATTTTTTCTAGTTCCATCCATTTGTCATTGAATTTCTTAATGTCATTATTTATGACAGCTGAGTAATAGTCCACTGTATAAAATTCATTCTTCAGATGAGAGTTGTTTCCAGGTTCTAGCTATCACAAATAAAGCTGCTAGGAACATAGTTGATCAAGAGTCCTGGTGGTAGGATTGAGCATCCTTTGGGTATTTGGCCAAGAATGGTGTAGCTGGATCTTGAGGTAGATCGATTCCCAACTATCTGAGAAACTGCCATATTGACTTCCTTACTCTGACTGTACATGTTTGCAGTCCCATCAACCTTGGAGGATTGTTGCATGTGCTCCACATCCTAACCTGTCTAAGCTGTCCCTTGTGATTTTGACATTAGCCATTCTGAGTGGTACACGATGAAATCTCTCAGTAGTTTTGACTTTCATTCAACTGATGGCTAAAGATGTTGAACATTTCTTAGTGTTCCTTGGCAATTTGAGACTTTTCCATCAAGAAGTCTCTTTTTAGATCTGTACCCCATTTTTAAAATGGATTATTTGTATTTTGACATCTGGTTCCTCGAGTTCTTTCTGTATTTGGACAACAGCACTGTGTGAGAAGTGAGCATAGTGAAGATCTTTTACCATTTGTAGGCTGCCGTTTTGTTCCATCGATCAAAGATTGATAGTATCCTTTGACTTACAGAAGCTTCTCAGTTTCATTAGGATCCATTTTAACTGTTGATCCTAGTGTCTGCACTACTGCTGTTCTATTCAGGAAGGAATATATTGTTTTTATAATTGTTAGACATGTCACTTATATCCCTGATCTCTCCAAGACTTTTATCATGACAAGGTGTTTGAAGGACAAATAATAAAAGCCAAGAGTCAGATATTGGGGGTCAACCCAAACACCAGAGAAGCAAAGCAGCCAAGCCACTAATGAAGTCTTACTTCCACCAAGGCTGGGCAAGCACAGCCTGAACAGACTAAGCCTTTCCCTCCTCTCACTTTATATTACCTCTAGTGATGGAATGAGTCTCTGTGTTGTTTAGGTTCATGGTGTCAATTGCTTCATAAAATGAATATGGAGATATTCCTTTTGTTTTTATTTTGGAATAATTAGAGGAGTATTGGCTTTACCGGATCCTGCTTGTTCCCACTCCTATGTGCCCCTGATAGAATTCTGTGCTGAAACAATCTGGCACTGGACACTTTTTAGTTGATACATTTTTAAATGCTGCTTCTATTCCTTGAGGGTTGTAGGTGTTTTTAAATTACTTAGCTGATGTTGATGGAAAGTTGGTACATTGTTTACATAGAAAAAAATGTCTATTTCATTCAGATTCTTGAATTTTGTGTACTAAAATTTTTTAATAATGACCTAATGGTTCTTTGGATTTCCTCAGTTTCTGTCATTATGACTCCGTTTTGAGTTTAATTTTGTTAATGTGCATAATCTGTGTGTTTTACTTAGGACAGATAAGGGTTTGTCTTTCTTGTTGATTTTCTTCAGAACCAACTTTTGTTTAATTGATTTTTTGCATTGCCTTTTTGTGTTTCTATTTTGTTTATTTCAGCCCTGACTTTGAATATTTCCTGCTGTCTACTCCTCTTGGGTGTGGCTGCTTCTTTTTGTTCTAGAATTTTCATGTGTACTATGAAGTCACTGGTATGAGAATTCTCTCATTTCTTTATGCAGGCACTTAGTGCTGTGAACTTTCCTGTTAGCACCACGTTCACTGTGTCCCATGAATTTGGGTAAGTTGTACATTCATTTACATTGAATTCTAGGAAGTCTTTCGTTTCTCTCTTACTTCTTCATTGACTGGGTGGTGATTAAGCAGAGAGCTGTTCAGTTTCTCTGAGTTTGTAGGTTTTCTAATGTTTCTGTGGTTGTTGAACTCCAACTTTAATCCATGATGGTCTGATAGGTGACAGGGGTAACTTCTGATTTCCTTTATTTGTTCAGACTTTCTTTGTGACCAAGTTTGTGATCAATTTTGGAGAAGGCTCGATGAGGTGCTGAGAAGAAGGAATATACTTTTATGTTCGGGTGAAATGTTCTGTAGATATCCAGTAGGTGAATTTGAGTCATAATATCTGTTAGTTCCATCTTTTCTCTGTTTAGTTTCTGTCCTAAAGACCTGCCCACTGGTGAGAGTGGAGTGTTGAAGTTTCCCACTATTCGATGTGTGATTTAAACTTTAGTAATGTTCTTTTATAAAAGTGGGAGTCCTTTATTTGGAGCATATGTGTTCAGAATTGATCTGTCATTCCAGTCAACTTTTCCTTCAATGCATATAAATGTCCTTCACCATCTCTTTTGATTAATTTTTCTTTGATGATTATTTGGTGAGCTATTAGAATAGGTACACCCGCTTGCTTTGTAGGCCCATTTGATAGGAAAAGCTTTTCCCAACCATTTATTCTAAGGCAATATCTACTTTTGATGTTGGGGGAGGATCTGGTATGCAGCAAAGACCTGTCCTGATATCGCATACATTTTTTTAGCCAGTTTCTTTTTATCGACTAATTGAGTACATGGATGTGGAGAGATATTAATGACCACTGACTGTTTCTTTCTGTTCTTATACTGGTGGTGAAGGTCATGGTGGAGTGTGTGTGTTGGTGTATGTGTGTATGTGTATGTAAGTGTGTGTGTTCACATTCATGTGTGTGTGTGTGTGTGTGTGTGCGTGCGTGCGTGCATGTCTCCATATACCCCTTGTATGGATTTTGTCAGTGTGAGATATTCTATTTCCTATGTTTACATGAGTGACATTAACTTCCTTGTGTTGGAGTTTTCCTTCAGCACCATCTGAAGGACTGGGTTTCTAGAAAGATAATTGTTTAAATTTGACCTTCTCATGAAATGTTGTATTTGATCCAGCTATGAAAGTTTTACTGGGTTTATTAGTCTGTGCTGGTATCGATAGGCTCTTATTATCTGCAAGAATTCTGTCCAGACAATTCTGGCTTTTAAAGTTTCCATTCAGCAGTCGGTGTGATTCTTATATATCTGCCTGTATATTTTACTTTGCTTTTTTTTCTCTTGCAGCTTTTAATATTTGTTCCTTATTCTGCAACTTTAGTGTTTGTTTATTAGGTAGAGTGGGGACATTCTTTTCTGATCCATCCTTTTGTATTTTTGAAAGCTACTTGTATTTTTATAGACAAATCCTACATTAGGTCCGAGAAATTTTCTATGATTATGTAAAATATATTCTCTGAGGTTGGGGCTGGGATCATTCTCCTTCAATACCTATTATTCTTAGGTTTGGTGTTTTCAAGATGTGACAGATTTTCTAGATATTTCCTATTAGGAATTGTTTAGATTTAACATTTTCTTGGAATGATGAGTCCATTTCCTCTTACTTGTCTTTATTCCCTGAGATTGTCTCTTTCACATCTTGTATTCTGTTGGGGATGCTTGCATCTGTGTTTCCTATTTGTTTACACAGATTTTCCATTTCCAGAGTTCCCCAGGTTTGTGTTTTCTTTATTGTTTCTATTCCAATTTTCATGTCTTAAATAGTTTCTATGATCAGTTTGTATTTTTCTTAAATTGCTTGTCCCTTTTTAAGGGATTTGCTGATAACCGCTAATTATTTTGCTGTCTTTTCCTTGGTTTATTTAAGAATGTCGTTCTTCTCTCCTTTAAGGGCCTCAATCCCAATCACAAAGTTGGTTTTACGATTATTTTCTTGAGGTCGATGGACACCGCGAGTGGACAGCTGGCCCCAAAGAGCCCTGAGAGCACCACCTATGCCGCTGACCTAGTCACCAATACACCACTGGAGGAGACACAGCAGTCCCTGCAGACTGGAGTCAGCACTACAGCAGGCATAACCAGTGAGGCGAAGACCCAGCAGTCAGCTGTTGCCCCTGATGCCATCCTCAGGGCTGTAGATACCAAGCCTGGCTCTATGAGCAGCAGCGCAGGCAGTGACATCCCAGGTTGTCTCACACCAGCAGTGCCGGCCATCAGGGAGAAGAAGCTCATCGCAAGGAAGGTTCTGGGGACAGTTAAATGGTTCAATGTCAAGAAGGGTTACGGATTCATCAACAGAAACGACACCAAAGAAGACATATTCATCCACCAGTCTGCCATAAAGATAAATAACCCCAAGAAGTACCTTCGCAGGGTAGGAGACGGAGAGTCTGTGGAGTTTGATATTGTTGAAGGAGAAAAGGGTGCAATGGCATCAAATGTTACAGGCCCTGGTGGAATTAAAGTTCGAGGTAGTAAATATGCATCAGAGCATAACCAATATAGAAGCTATCGTGGTAATAGGGGTCCTCCACGCAATTCCCAGCAAAATTACCAGAATAGGGAGAGTGGGGGAAGAAAGAAGCAATCAGAATGCACTCATGAAGGCCAAGCTCAACAAGACCCACTAAGACAAGTGATGGAAGATGCTGGCCACCAAGCTACAAAAGGGCAAGGTGTACGAGTGAGACCGCATATGTATCGCAATTACAGACCACAGTTCTGCAGGGGCCCTCCTCGCCAAAGACAGCCCAGAGAGGACAGCAACGAGCACTATGAGGAAAATCAAGGAGAGGAGACCCAAGGTCAGCAGCCACCTCGACGTCATAATCACTGCAACTTAAATCACCAACAAAGACGTCCAAAAAATTCAAAGCCACAGAGTGGAAAAGAGATACCAAAGGCATGTGATCCAGCGGATAAGAATCTGTCTGCAGCCAAGACCAAGCAAGGCGTGACTGAGGAAATGCCGGGTTACCATCTATACCATCATACGGTCTGCACATCCAAGAAGAAATGGAGAAGAAATACCAACAATAACGAATGAACATCACGTGCTTCCTTTTGGACAGTTGACCAGATACAATAGAAATATCAGCATTAACTGTGCAGCATGTCTTACCCAACAAATGTGTTGTGTGTTTTTAATTTGGTTTTTCTCAATATACCTTCAATGTTCTTTAAATTATTTCAACAAACTGCAAACACCTCTAAATAAAGTTCTTAAATACTAATTTAAAAAGATCATGTATTGTGCTTAGGCTGTGTTGGAATATTCAGGGCATGCTGTACTACTGGCTAGGCTCTGGTGGTGACATAGTGCCCTGGGCTTCTGGTGGGGTAGGGTGTTTCTACCTGGTTTTCAAGGAGTCGGTCTGATCTGTGGGTACGAGAGTTTGAATGTAATTGGCCCCCATAATTTCATGGGGAGTGGCATTAATAGAAGGGCTGGATTTGTTGGAGTGTCTATGGCCTTTTTGGAAGAAGTGAAGGTTGTCACTGTGGGGTGGGCTTTGAGGTTTTCTATGCTCAGGATACCAGCCACTTTCTCCGTCAACTTACTGTTATCTGCAAGATGTAGGAATCTCAGCTACTCCTCCAGCACCATGTCTGCCTGCATCCCACCATGCTTCCCACCAAGATGATAATCGTTTGTATTTATGAAATTAAGTGCTATACCCCTCAATTAAATGTTTTCCTTTATATGAGCTGCCATGGTCATAGTGTCTCCTCACAGCAATAAAAACCCTAAGATTGAAGGTGGTAACTGATAATACCTTTCCTACCCCAATAACATGTTTCTCAATCAGTAAAATGAAACAGATGAAGCCAAACTAAATAAGTAAAAGAACAGGTTTACCTGAATAAGTAATATGGAGAGTTCTCTCTTCCGGGACAGTCCGCCCCTGGATAGCACACACTCACCCGTCCAGGTGCAAGGTGGTATGGACTTTAGAATTAATGCTAAAGAACAGATTACAAAGTTTGCCTCCATGGCTAGAGAAAGCTGCCGAGGCCAAGCTGTGTCAGGGATGTCCCTGTTGGAGGCCTAGAGAACCTATTGTGTATAGCTGTGGAATTGATGTCTGAGTTGCATTTAGAACCCAAGGTATTAGAGATGTCAGAATCATGGGATACCTGCCAAGGAGAACTGCTAACAGGGAGTGTAACCAGCCCAAGAGAAAGAAGTCTATTGAAGTCAGCAAAGCTGAACGGAGTAGGAGATCTGAGGAATACTTTGACATCAGACATGGAGATGCAGAGTTTGTAGTTTGTCCAGCTGGCTGTCAGGCTTTCAGTAGTCTAGTGTGTCCTCACTATACTCCCTTCCCTGTGTTTTGGAATTGCAATGTATGTCATGTGTCATTACCTGTTGGAAGGATGTGACCTGTTTGTTTTGAATTTGTAAGGGATTACAATTAAGAGATTACATGAATCTCAGAAGACATTTAGGACTTTAAACGTTGTTGAGACTGATAGACTCTGAAGATTTTTCACTTTGAACTAAATGAATTTTGCATTATGGTATTGTTAAGTTTATGAGGCCAGGCAATGGATTGTGGCAGTCTAACTATAATTGTTCCCCATAATCTCACAGCTAGTAGCAGTATTGGGAAGTGTGGCTTAGTTGGAGAAGGCAAGGCCTTGCTTAAGGAAACGTGTCAATATGGAGGTGGGAGTTGAGGTTTCCAATGCTCAAGATATGACCCATTGTCTCAGATGTCTTCCTGTTGCCTACAGGACATTGGATTCTCAACTATTCCTCCAACACAGGCTCTGCCTTCGTGCTGTCGGGCTGCTTGTCATGATGATAGTGAACTGAACCTCTGAAAGTATAAGGGATCCTCTCCATTAAATAAATAAGTGCTAGGCTGGGCAGAGTAGACAATGTCAGGAGCAGTCTTATTGAGGATGCTGGCCTGGCCTCTGGGGAAAGAGGGGCTTCCAGCGGAGGTGTGGGCCGGGTTCTGGTCACTAGGATGAGGAGAGCAGCTATGTTGGGCACTCATCGTTAGGGAAATGGGGCTGGCTCACCTGCTTTCCAAGAAGCTAGCCTTGTCTTTGATGAGGTGGAAGCCTTCCACCAGAGGAGTGGGCCTGGATATGTTGAGAAGGAGAAGAAAGATAATTGGAAAGTGGTTCTCAAGAATGGGCCTGGTGGGGGGCAGTCTTACCTGGTATTCAGGATGCTGACCTGGTCTCTGGTGGAAGAGCAGGTCACTGCCAGAGTTCTGGGCCAGGATATGGTGCCCAGAAGGAGAAAGGAAGTTGGGGTTAGGTTGGGAAGACACCAGCAAAGTTGGGGAAGTTAGCAAACTAGGTTTTCATTCAGGAGATGGGGCGGGGGCACAACTCGTTAATCACAGCATCTTTATTTCTCTATCCACCTTCCAGGAAGTTGACTGTTGTCTTTAATAACAGCCTCACCCTTCCTAGGACTGCAAGCAAATGCTCAGGCATCCTCATTTGGTTTTGGACCTCATTTATTCTTTACAGTTCCCTGTTCTCTGAGGTTAGGTGTGTGCTCTTGGTCAGATCAGAAAACAGGGCCTGAAGCCAGAGGTTTGGGAAGCCAGAGAGTCACCTTTGTCAGTAGAAAAGCTTTGTCCTGCAGCTGCCTGGATTGCACCTGGAGCTACTGGTGTTCCACCATCTGTCACAGACATTCAGGCTCAAGGTCTTCCTGTCTAAACAAGTCGACTTCAGTGAACATCTTTCCCCAGCTTCTCCAAATTCTCTAGGACAGGGAAGATCAGGTGAGAAATTTGCTTCTCTCCTCCACCTCTCAACTCAGAATATTGTGTCTTGGTCTGAATTGAACACAGCAAAATCAAAAGTCCTGACCCAAGATGCAACAACATAGCCAACCAAGTAAAAAAGACACATTTGGGAACGAGAGAAGCTGTTAACTGAGTTGGTAGGAGCTTTTTAACAGGAAATCTGACCAATTAGTTCCTTCAAGTATGGTCGCATCCAGGAATTTGCATTACCTGCTCATGACTCAGTCACTGTCCCAGGAACAGGGCTACTCCAGCGTTTGCTGTCAAGATCAGATGTGGATACACTTGGAGTTCATAGCTGATGGAAGCTACTCCTAATCCTCACAGTGGAAAGCAGGGCCATAAGTCTGAGCTGTTCGGTGCTAACAGTGAAGGAAAATCATATTCATAGAAAGTGAACAAATATGCAGGAAATATGACTCAGAATGTAGAAAATATACATTACAATAAACAGATATGTACAACTGAAGCCATCACGATTCTGATGTCCAATTCATTTTTAAAGGAAAATTCAGTAAGAAGATAAAGAAAAGAGGCTATTCCCTAACTCTACCTCTGAGGCTGGTACAGAAGCCACTCCATAGAGAAACAACTCTCACCTGCCAGGAGACAGGCTCTAGTTTATTCTGCAACCTTATTTTTGTGACCTTAGCCTTTTATCTCAAATTCGGTTGCGCTGAATTCCATGTTCCAATGTGGCCAATTGCTCATTATGTTTTTATAATACCAGAACAAAGAGTATATAAGAGCCTGCCATTTTGAAATGCATTGGAAGAAATATGTCTAATGATTGCAACAATGTAGTCAATTCTCTGCTATGGTTCAGAGATGCCATCTAGTGACACTGGAAGCCCCTAACTTGGTACCACCCATTGGTTTGTTAGTACATTTCCAAGTCACCGGCCAGTCACAGCGTGTGAGGTCAGGCACAGGGCTGGTCTGTGAATGTCTACCATGGCAGATAAAGATATCCCAAGACAAAGTGTGGTTGAGCCCTGAGCTGCAGTGTCCCAAGCTCTCCACAATTACAGAAATTCTAATCAGTAGTTAGACATGCAGAAATTTCAGAGTAAGCTGCTGTCCTTCCAAGAATTTGTTCTTTGAAGGGAACTGATCCCGAGAATCTCTATACTCTATTCTTGCTGCTGGGAGACCATAATATTCAGAAATATTTATTTTTTTGGTTCTTTAAGACGGTGGTTCTCTGTGTACCGTTTGAGCCTCTCCTGAAACTCCCTCTGTAGATCAGGCTACCCTCATACTAACAGAGATCCATCTGCCTCTGACACCAGAGTGATGTGTTAAATGTCTGCTCTACTGCTGACTGACTACATTCAGAACTATTAATTCTCCAGGTTGCAAACAGGTGCTGTCCAGTGCTTATATGAATGGCTGACCTGAGAGCAACGTGGATATGACTGTGGATGCAAGTGTACTTAGGCAAACACTGACGGATGCTGGGAAAAGAACCCTGGGATTCTCCAAGATGACACACAAGTGAAGCTGTTGGTCACAAGGTCTTTTGCATCCAATAATAAACTCAGCTTGATGATAGAGACCCACGTGGTATTAAGAAGGGAAACAACTACCAGGTGTTTTATTCTGACTTTTCCATGTTCACCATGAGAAGCCCACAGGCATGAATATAGGCACACACACAGACACATAGACACACATGGTGGCAAATATTTAAATAGATAAGTAAATAAAGTATGCTTGGGGGGGTCTAGGAGAAACTTGATTTCACTCTGAGGCATCTGACAAAGTTGGGAAATTGAATAAAAAGAGTTTAGGAGATTAAATAGCATGAAAACATACAGGTATGTTATATTTGTCCCAATGGAAAAGCATCTGTCTTCCCACAGAGATGGCTACATAATCATCTCTGTTCTGATGGATGTGCTCATTTCCAGGGGAATTGTATTTATGAAATGGGTTTGTTTCACAATTCTAGGTCCAATTTCATATTATGTTCCCAACATCAAATTTATATTTTTGCTTTGTAGATTTTGCTTCGTGGATCCCAATTCCACTTATGTCCCTGCCTTTCCAATCTACCTGTTACCCCTGCTACCTCCCCCAAACATAAAAAAAGAAAAAAAATTTAAAGAAAAGACAGGAAGAAAAAGAATAAATCTCATCGCAGCAGCTGTAGTGACTCGGGGAGTCACACAGTAAACCCTTTAGTCCATATGCACTTGCGAGTGTTCAGGACAACGAGTCATTGGTCTGGTCCCAGGCCTCTGGTTTTTGCTACACCATAGACAGCAGCTCTCCCTAGGGCTCCTCTTGAATATCCTGTTGTTGTCCTTGTCATGAAGATCCTGTACCTTTGGGTCTGCAGGGCTGGCCCCTTCACTGCTCCAGCAGATCACAGGAGGGTGGATGATGGGATGGGCCAGCAGTTAGCCATGTTTTAGACTCTGGGTGGTTACTGGGTTGGTCAGCATGTCAGCTCTCCCTCATCCTCAAAACAAGGGTGCTCTATCCAGCAACACCCCGGCTAGTTCACCTTATGTAGTAAGCAGCAAATTTTAACGTTGTTTCTTCTGTTCTTCTGTGCTCCAGGGTAGCTTGCCCAAACCTATACCACCAGGGCCAGCTCTACTGTGTTGCTCAGGCAACATATAAGGTCCATTCTACAGGCTGCTGCAGCTGGTGAGAGGCAGGGCTAACTCCAGCTCTCTGGGTCTTCTGACCACATGGACAGCTCCTCCACCTTCCACAGTCCTCAAGGTGTGCTGAGGGGATCTGTCCCTTGCCCATGACAGTGTGTGTTTGATGAAGGGCCGGGTCAGATCACTCACCATCACATTCTCTGAGTTTGCTCAACTGTCCAACCCCCCTTCCCCAGCAACATGGTCACCTCTACTGTTGTGCCTAGGAGAGGGGCAGGGCCCCCTCTCCCTAGTGCTGCATCTGTTCAGGGGACAGGTCAGCTCTGGTTTGCTGCAGGGGAGAGGCATGAGTGAGAATTATGGTGATTTTTTTTTTTGTGCTCTAACAAGTTTGGCTTCCTTGAGGAACAGAGAGTGGCATTAGCCACTGGTTATCTATAGAGGGCAGACAGTGGTAACACACACCTTTAATCCCAGCACCTTTGAATAGGAAGCAGGAAGATGAGGAGTTCAAGAACACCCTGGACTACAAGAGGTTGATCCAGTCTAAGTAAAAGAAAAACAGAGCCAGATGGTGGAAGCTCACACCTTTAATCCCAGCACTAGGAAGGGGAGACAGTAATATAAGGCAGGAGGAGACAGGATCTCACCCCATTTTAGGCTGATGCGTGGGCGAGGTAAGAAGAGGCTGTAAAATGTTCTTTGTCTCTCTGACTTTCCAGCATTTACCCCAATATCTGACGCCAAGTTTTTATTATTACGACCAATTTGAATTTGCACTATTCATGTGTAAGTACTGAGACAAAAGTTAGACAAAGCGTTTCCTGAATGACACAATCCTGGAGATCACAACAAACTTCCACAAAATTACACCACAGAGCCTTAACGACCAAACCAGGATAACAGTGAGATTCAAACAGGTCATGTAGATCACGGAACAGGATAGAAAGTCCAGAATTACACCCATGTAGCTGTAGCCACCCGATCTTGGCAGAGGCAGAAAACACAGATGCTGAAGGAACAACAGAGTCCTCAAGGAATAACACTGGCAAACTGGGGTTCTACATGTAGGAGAATGAAAGTAGGTTCCCCGTTTCTCAGGCTGCACAAAAGTCAGTGCAGTGTCATCATAGACCTTAATGTAGGACCCAAACTCTGGACCCGCTAAAGGAAACATTTCAAGGTTTAGGCATCGACAAAACTTCCTTAAAAAGACCCCAACATTTCAGGAAATGGAAGCAAGTGTGGACAAATGGGACCCCATGAAATGGCACAGCTCCTGTACAGGAAAGCATTTCACTTAACAGGATGAAGCGACAGCCTATAAGAAGGGGACCATCTTTGTCACTATGCATCTGAGAGGAGTTTAGTCTTTACACATAGTAAAGAACTAAATGACTTAAACACCCAAACCCAAATAAGGCAATGCCCAATAAGGCACAAATGAAATGAGCAAACACTTCTCCAGAAGTTAAGTACAAATGGCCAATAAGTTCATGAAAACATTGAACATGTTTAGCCATCAGGGATACATGGCTCAAAACCACATTGCAATTCCATCTCACCCTGGTCAGAATGGAATAATCATTAAGAAAACAACAGCAATGCTGGCAAAGATCCTGGGGAAAAAACGCTTATGGGCTGCCAGTGCGAATTTAAATTTGTCCAGCCTCTCTGAGCATTAGTATCAAATTCCACTAAGAATAGCACTTCCATAAAATCCAGCTGTAACTCTCCCAGGAATGTACCAAAAGGCATCCGTGTACTACAGACATGCAAGTGTATGTGAATCTACAGCAGTATCGTTTACAGTAGCCAGGCCATAGAGTCTGCGCTGTTGTCCATCTACAGATGAACGGATGATGTAAAGTGGATACCATTATACAATGGAAGTCTGTTCAGCCGTAAGGAAATAAACTTTGTGATTTCGAGGAAAAGAGATATAACAATACTCAGGAAAAGAAGAATCCTGTAATTTTGCTGATTTACATTCTCTCATTCTCTCCCTCCTCCAGCTCTCCCCTCTATCTATGTGTCTATCTATGTGTCTATCTATGTGTCTATCTATGTGTCTATCTATGTGTCTATCTATGTGTCTATCTATCTATCTATCTATCTATCTATCTATCTATCATGATGTGTGTGTATGACAGCAAAGTATGTCAGGGTCTAGTTGGCAATGGAAAGGGAGAAGAGTAAATGAAGTAGAGCCATGAGTTGGTAATGGCACAAAAGAGATTGACAGGAATTGCTAGTTTGAATGGAGCTCATCACTGTGCAAGGGACTATGAGGTAATCACCTTTAACAGGACTCCAGTGTTACGTTTGCCTTTCCATTAGGCTCTGTTGACCAATGAAATCATTAGCTCACCACTGACTTTCATCAATCTTTTAACTTTATGAAGTCTATGAACGCAGTTATGTTATCTAGTGTTTGCAAATTAAATCCTTTCTTTCTCTCTTATTTGATATCCAGTGTAAATGAACGTATTTTCTACTGTTTCTTAGGTATATTTTCAAATAAAACAACAATAAACATAGCAGAAACTGACAAACAACTTTATCCAAATCTTGGTGTGACAGACTGAACAGCTTGGCTTAGCTCAAGCATCTACTAGTTTTCTAGTATTAAAAAATTTGCCCAAAGTTTCTTTCTTTTTACAAACATTTATTGTGTTACTATTTTGAGAATTTCTTTGAAATGTATATTGTGTCCACATTTTCCTCTCCAACAACTCCCTTTCTTCCACTCATCACTCCCTCACAAGTTTGTAACTTCTTTTGTAATTACAGAGAGAGAGAGAGACAGACAGACAGACAGACAGACAGACAGACAGACTTAGAGATAACCATCCTACAGAGTCTATGTAGTTATGCTCATAAGTATTTCTGTTTGTTTGGGGTTAAATCTTGTCTCTTGGAAGACTGATTCTCCTTTTCTCCACTATGAATTGCCCTTGAATCTTCTTCTAGGGGTGGGCCTTATGAGAGTTCCCTCAGTCATGGTGGATGTTGACTGGTGTTAGCAATGTACAGGTCATGATTAGGCAATCATATTGTTAACATTACATGGCTGCCACTCTTGTCACACAGAGAAGACACAATCTTCTAGAAGTCTTCCTGGTTGTCGGTCCTTCCAATCATCCCCCAAACTATCCCATGCCCCTGTTGTGTAACAAAACTTTGCCTGGGAAGGACCGACATTCATATCTATTCTCCTGTCCTTAAGAAGCCCATGACACAGCAAATTACAGCTTCCAACAACATCCAACCTGGTGAACCAATGAGTGTTCTTGTGCTTACTTACAGGAATATGGGTAAGGGGTTACTTACAGCAGCAGAAATGACTCAAAGACAGTTGCATCACCAAGGCCTACCTCAGCTTCAGTGACAGCTCACAAACTGAGAACCTGGAGCACACTGCACAGCCTGCAGGCAGCTCATCAGTCTGGAGAATGGCCCTTCAAACTGACTCATTGGTCTAATCTCTTCCAGGCGATTCAGCTGGTTTCTGGTTCCTCCAGGCCATTGGTCTGGACTCTGAGTCTCTTTGCTGCTTGGCTTGTCTGGAAGCCATTCTCAGCTTTTATTGATTACCCTGGTAGAGAGGACTTTAGGGAATCCAGTCAGGTTCTGGGACTCCCTGAGGCTACTTTGAGATACTGGCTCACATTGCCTATCCCCATGAACCCACTAAAGTCTACCCCAAGATGTTTTATGAATCTAATGTTAGGGTTGTATTGTAGATGTACCAATCTGGGATGGGACCCACAGGGTCAGTGGTTCTCTGCATTTTGAACATTTGTTGGTTTCTGTCTTTAATGATCTCTGACCCTGCAGTAGAAGCATCGTTGATGAGGAATGAGAGCCACATATTTACCTGTGGACATAAAGATGGGTGTTTAGAATGCAATTGGGAATTATACTGGAACTGGTTACTTTCAAGGGTTTATGTCCTCACCAGCCATGGGATGTTGGCTAGGTGTATAGTTCCAGACATGAATTCCCTCCTATTGAGTAGACCTGAGGTTCACTTAGGTGCTCTTGGTTACCCCTAAGACAAAGGGGCCACTCTTTCTCTCTTGGGTATGTGTGTCCATACTGGTCATTATTATGGCAAGCATGCTTTACTCAAGGCTAGGAGGTTTAACTGCCTTTTTTCCCTTGGCAGCTTGCACAGTACTTTTGTGAGCTGTGAGCTAGACTTCACAGGGGAAGACCCCAGGTCAGATCCTCCAAGTCCTGTGTTTGAAGATTGTGGAATCTTCTGCAATGTGGATTTACCTTCCACAGGCAACCAAGAAAATAGCCTTTACAGATTGGGGAGTCTGTTGAAACCCCTACCAATAACTCATGTGTAGCATAGGAACGTTCGATACCTAGACCATATATGGCTCTTAGGGGTGAAAGGCATTATTTCACAAGTGGCATAAATTCATTTCAAACATGTGTAGATGTATACAGACCCTCTTGTATATAATACACATATATTTTAAGCATGCATAAAATAGAATTTCCCTAAAGCTTTTTCAATCATCCTAGGAGTTCTTTATCTCTTCTCTGGCTTTTTCCCTCAGCAGCAACTTTGTTCTTCCGAAAAAGCACACCCCTGTTTTCTTGTTTCCTTCTTCCTGCCACCTATGTCCCTTTTCTACAGTGCCTTCTCCGGCTTCCAACCGAGGTCTCATTGACTTTCCTGGCATCTACAGTAACTCTTGGTTATATACTCACATCTGAAGGTGTGGATTGAAGCAACACAGAGGAGAGGCAACCTTTGCCATTTGATGCTCTGAGTCCCAATGCCCTCATTCAATACAATATTTTCTACTTCCATCCATTTACCTGAAGAATTCTGTTGGAACCCACAGTTTTGAATCAGTTCCATCTTCAGAAAGGCCAAAGAGTTAAAACCTATTCTTGCTCCTCAAGGACCAGGCAACAGAATATTTGATTTAGGGCATGTTTACTGCATGTATTGAGATATACGGAGGTAATTATGTTTGTTTGTTCCTTGTGTCATGGGAGGGAAGTCTTTTGGCTTCCCTACCCTTTGATTGTGGTATATCAAGACAGTGAACAATAAACTTGTGTCTTCTGTTACAGTATTCGCTGGAAGCCCTCCCTTAAACATCTTTAATGTTTCTTGGCCATTGGAGACTCTTCTGTTGAAACTTCTCCATTTAGATCTGTACCCCATTTTTAATTAGATTATTCGATTTGTTTATATTTATATATTTTGGAAAGCATCCTTCTGTCAGATGTGGGATGGTAAAGATTTTTTCCATTCTGTATGCCACCATTTTGCCCTACAGAAGCTTTTCAGTTTCATGAAGTCCCATTTACTAATTGTGGATCTTAGGACCTTTGCTATTGGTGCTCTGTTCAGGAAGTTATGTCCTGTGCTAATGCGTTTGAGATTATATCCAACTTTCTCTTCTGTCAGATTTAGTGTATCTATCTGGGTTTATGTTGAGGACTTTGATCCACGTGGGCATGAGTTCTGTGATGGATGATAAATATGGATCTTGTTGCCAACATCCAGTTACACCAGCACCATTTTTTGAAGACGCTGTCTTTTGTACTCCATGTATTTCTGGGCTTTTTAAATTAAAAAATCAGGTGTCTATAGGTATGTGAGTTTCAGGCTGAGTCTTCTCTTTGATTCCATTTACCAACCTGTCTGTGTTTATGCCAATACCATGGGCTTTTTATCACCATAGTTCTGTAGCACATCTTGAAATCAGAGATGGTGATAACTTTGGAAATTCTCTTATTGTTCAGTATTGTTTTAGTTATTCTGTTTTTTTGTTTGTTTGTCCCAAATGTAGTTGATGTTATCTTTTCATAGTTTATGAAGCACTATGTTGGAATTTTGATGGGGATTTCATTGAATCTGTAGTTTGCTTTTGGTAAGCTAGCCATTTTATCTATGTTGATCCTACAGATCCATGCACATCTTTTAATATCTACTTCAATGTCTTGCTTCAAAGACATAAAGTCTTTTTTTTAAATTTTTCGAGACAGGGTTTCTCCATAGCTTTTGGTTCCTGTCCTGGAACTAGTTCTTGTAGACCAGGCTGACCTCGAACCCACAGAGATCTGCCTGCCTCTGCCTCCCGAGTGCTGGGATTAAAGGCTTGTGCCACCACCGCCTGGCTACATAAAGTCTTTATCATAGAAGTCTTTCATTTGCCTGATGAGTAGAGTTACACCAAGATATTTTCTATTATTCATGGCAGTTGTAAAGAATGTTATTTCCCTGATGTCTTTCTTAGCCCATTTATCATTTATATATAAGAGAGATACTGATGGGGGGTTTGATCCTGTATTCAACCATTTTGTTGGAGGTGTTTATCAGTTGTAGGAGTTCTCTGGTAGTATTTTGGGGCTGCTTATGTATGCTATCATATCATCTGTGAATAACAATACTTTCACTTCTTCCTTTCCGGTCTGAATGCACTTGATCGACTTCAGTTTTCCTATTGGTCTAGGTAGAGCATCGAGTATTATATTGAATAGATATGGAGAGAATGGACAGTCTTGTCTTATTCCTGAGTTTAGAGGAACTGCTTTGAGTTTCTCTCCATTTAATTTTTTTTGGATATAGCCTTGCATCAAACTGCCTTCATTGTGTTGAGATCTGTTCCTTGTAGTCCTATTCTCTCCAGGACTTTTATCATTCACGGATGGTGGATTTTTGTCAAGATTTTGAGGCATCTAAGATGATATTATATGGTTTTTCCTTTCAATTTGTTTATATAATGGATTATATTGATTGGATTTTATGTACTAAATCACCCCTACATCTCTAGGATGAAGCCTACAATGGTCATGGTGGACGATTCAGTTTCTAAATGTAGTCCTCTGACCTTCATATATGAGCTCACACACAGAGACAAGTAAAAATCACCCTCCCCCTGTGTGTGTCTCTCTGTCACACATACATACACACACACACACACACACACAGACACACACAGAGTACAGTGGATAGCAGAAATGTATTACATGAGAATCTTGACTGTGTGCTATGGGCATAGTGTCAGGGAGAGTAAGAGTAGGAGCTGAAATTCCTCACTTTTCCCTTCTTTTTCTGGTTAGTCTGCAGAAGGAAGGATGGGTCCTCTGCATCAGCACAACTCTCGATGCTACCTTAGAGTGGGATACAAAAGCCTGGGATCTAGCAGCCTCAGCAAGCTAGGCTTTGGCACCCATCTGCAATGCAGGGATTAAGAACGTGAGTCACGGTGACAAGCAGAGAGGAGATTTGTTCAATGTGGCCATATTGGGAAGATTAATAAATACAGGATTACAGTCCCTACCAGTCTACCTTGGAGTTACTGAACAAGAGCTTGGGGTGAGTATAGAGGAGAACTGGGGCCTGGGGTACAAGTATGCATAACTAAGCAGTACTAGTCAAGACGCTGCTCTGCCGATCATTGTAGCAGTGCCAGCCCTGCAAGCTGTTCTGAAGTCCTTATCTGTCATGGCTGAAAGAGATCAGCCTGACTCTCAGGAAAGGACTGCTTCTCCTCCAGTGTGTGGTCCTTATATCCTGGATAACTACCTTCTTCCGTGGAGGGCGGTTGTCCCGAGTGTTCCTGCTGCCCCCACTCAACAAAGTGACTCAAAAGGACAGATTAAGGCGTCTCTGTTCCTTCAGCCAAAGTAGAGGAGAAGGACGAGATGTCAGGCCTCCTTTCTGCACTTACTTGCCTTGTGGGTGTGTGAGAGAATTCCATACTTTTCAGAAGGAAGAAATACAAGCAAAAATCTAAGGAAAATTGAGTTGATGTGTTACCAATTACCCTGTGGACTGAGAATTCCTGTCATACCCCGGGGAAAGGTATAAAACTAGACTGAGGACAGCAATTTGTTTCCTACATAAGAACTGGCATCTGGAGGATGGAGCTCAGCTCTACCCTACTGGAGGACGCTGCTGTGTGAGAAAGGACGCCCATGTACGCACGCACGCGCGCACACACACACACACACACACACACACACACCCGTGTGCGGCTGATGAGGCTAAGCTCCTTATCCTCACCTCCCAACAGATTTTCAGCGCCCTGGAGGCAGAAATGTTTCCTCATGGATGAACAGAGCAGGCCTCCCCCATTTCCTTTGCTCTGCTGTTCCCTTACCCTTCTGGTGGGGACTCCTGCCACTGCCCCTGGAAAGTCTCTAGCAACCTAGGAAAGTACAGCCAAACACAATTCTTGTGTCACGTTGCCATCTTGTGGTCATGGACATCAATATCTAACACATTGTTCATTCACACGGTGAATAAATGACCCCTCTACGGAGGTTCGGCATTCAAGTCATATAGAGTGTGAGTCTGCTAAGTTTGTTGGTGGGCACTGCATTCATTTGGAACTCAGGCGAGACCTCTTCCTAATCCAACAAAAGACAAGGCTCCCTTACACCCACAGAGACAAAGCAGCTACAACGGTTGGTAGTAATGACTGGATTCCAGCACAACCCAGTCCTCACAGCATTTGCAGTTATCGAGACATTTATAACAAAACACCTGTATACAGGCAACCTGCTCACTGTTCTGTATGGATCTGAGCAACAGGTACTGGAAGAGCAAAGCAGGGTTGCTACCGTGGCTCTCCAAAAGCATTCTGTCACTCTGAAATATGCTTCCTGAAGCATCGGAGCCGTAAGGACAGGTAAAGCCTACATGGGGAAAGTCAGTTCAAGTAGTTCCCAGACTCAGTCAGAAGGACTCACTGCTGGAGAAACACATCCTCACAGCAGACAGTGCACTTGCCACAGCCCAAGTCCTTACCTGGACAGACCCAATTACTATCTGCATCAAGAGTTCTATCGTGCCTTTGTCAGGGGGAGAAATGAGCACAAAATTGGATTGGCAACAAAGTCCTGTTTATTAAAATGATCACGGTGTCTAGATGACTGAGTTAAACTGAGCCTACCTTGGATGTCACTGCTGCCTGAGGAACGAGCTACTGAGCATGTCAGCCAGGTCACCAGGCTAAATGCCACCTCCTCCCCACACAGGCTCTTATTTACTGTGGGATGGAGCAGGGGATGACTAGCATTTTCAAAACAAGCAAGTAACATTGTAGTTGACTTTTTGCCAATGGTGTGTGGTGAAATTTTGTTTGTGCTTTAACAAATAAAGCTTGCCTGAAGATCAGAGTACAGAGCTAGTTAGCCACAGAGGTCAGGCAGTGGTGGTGCACACTTTTAATCCCATCACTAGGGAGACAGAGAGTAGGTGGATGGATCTCTGTGAGTTCGAAAACAGCCCAGTCTACAGAGTGACTTCCAGGACAGCCAGGGCTGTTACACAGAGAAATCCTGTCTTGAAAGAAATGAAAGAAAAACAAAACAAAAAACACTACAATAACATACAGTGTGCATTGTGCCTCTGCTGAATCCTGAGCTCCTCTCTCTGCCCTATCATGTCACTTCCTGTACCCACCTCTGGAGTACTTGGATTAAAGGTGTGAGCCACCGCTGCTTGGCTCTGTTTTTCTTTTAGACTGGATCCATCTCCTGTAGCCCAGGGTGGCCTCGAACTCATAGAGATCTCTCTCCCTCTGCCTCCCAAGTGCTGAGATTAAAGGTGTGTGCCACCACTGCCTGGCCTCTATGGCTAACTACTGTGACAACCTCCATACTCTGATCTTCAGGAAAGCCTTATTTATTAGATTACAAACTAAATATCACCACAATTCTGTTAGCACAAGAAAAAAGTAGGGAAAAAAGCCAGCTATGGTGGCACATGTCAGTAGGATTTGCTGAAGAAGGCAGAGGCAGGAAAGTTATAATTTTGAGGCCAGCATGGAAATTTACCCACAGTTATTCTGTACCATTTGGGCATCTATCTTAGGCCTACAGGTCCATAGTATCTGGCAGACTTTTCCATGAAGCAGGAAATTTGAAAGACTGTTTGCCTGTATTGGCAGTTTGTCTGTCACTTTCTATTGTGTCTTACAGGTAGCAGTGTTTGGTTGTATAATGAACAAGTAGGACATTTTCTTATAATCCCAAAATGATTTTTGTAAATGTTTGTGTTGCTTATGAACGGTTAATGGTCACAGTCAATTTCTAAAATACAGAAATAAGGGGTTATGATATAGAGATTAATGCTCTGCATTGGTATGGATTTAAGTATATTGATACAAATTTAAGGTCAATTTTGATACACTATGTATATGTATTTCTTCACTTCTTTAAGGTATTTTGTTTGTGCAGCTCATTTAAAAATGTAATGTATAATTAAAAATCACAGATTAATAGATAGTCATTTATAATCGTCAAACTTGTAGTCATGTTAGTTAGATATTATGGATATACAGAGATGTATTTCAGTTTCATAGACAATCTTCAAAACTTCAAAGATCTACAGAATATGGCTTTTAAAAGGTTTTAAGAACTTAGAATTTTCTCGACAGTGAGACATGTCTGCTTCTGGCAGCACCAATTGCTTCAGAGAGGTTGATGGGCATTGAAGAAACTCATTATGGAATTTGCTTTCAATTGACAAGGCTGTCCATTTGGGCAAGAAAATGCTATCGCCTGGACTTCTTGATGTTACGCTGTACTGGACATGCAGAACCCACAGAGAAATGACTGCTGAACTTACCAAAAGAAGATGAGACGGTCCTTTGGGATTCCTGCTTCATGAAAGAGTCTGCTAGACATTCTGCAGGACACAGAAGAAAGTGACTGACAAACTGTCAATAGGTGAAACTGTTTTTGAAATTTCTTGACTGTCTTATTTGCAGCCGAATGGCTGGGCTACCTAGTAACATCCCCTGTTCTCTCCACGCTAAGGAAAGGGAATGACTGTCCACATTTATTCTGTCAGAGGTGTGACTCCCACAGGACCATGTGTCCTTATGGGGAAATGGGCTCATTTTATCATTGAGTAGAGCTCACCAAGATCACAATAACTCTGGAGTCTCACCATCGTGATGGAGAACTCATCAAAAGGAGGCCACTGTGCTATTTGGCTGGGTCTTCGATGGCCATGACATCACAATGGAGACAACCACATGCAAGGGCACCATATAGGTTAGTGACACCATGATCATAGCTAATGTCAAGAACTCCACTGCCGTCAAGATTAATGCAAACACATGCAATGAACCATAACCATAATGGTGGCACCCATGAAACTTCCCAGTGCCACCAATCCTTCAGGACATCACCTCACCCATTCCTGTCAAACTAAGGAAGGGGCAGATGAACTCTTTGGTTTCCTGTTTGCTTTTAGTTTTTTAGCTTTCTTTTGTTTTTATTTTGATACATTGTTGCACATGCTAGAGTGACAGGTTTGAAAAGAGTTTTCCCAGGCATTTACCTCAAACACTAGCCAGGTAACAAATGCAACTGGCCCTTTGGACAGCTAGACTAGGAAAGTTCCTGTGATTTTGCAGTAGCCCATGGAAAATGTGGGAAGGAACACCCCACATAGGACCTGAGGGATAGAAAGCCAGTGCTAGAAAAGATGTAGCAGGGAGCATCTGCAACAGCTGGAGGCCCAAGGCCATTTTACTTGGGTTGGATGCTGGATGCAGGCTCTGCTGCCTCTTAAAGCCTCTCTTTCTCCATCATATCTCCAAGCCTATTTATTACTGAAGGAGAAAGTGAATTAAATACCTTCCTGGCATCCTTCATTCCTGTTGCAAGTTTTTTTTTTTTTGCTTCATATTCTTTCTATCCTTTTAATATTTCTGCACGACTGATCCTTGGATACTCCTGGTTATGTTTTGCTTTCAAGTTACAATGACAGGGACAGGTTGAAGAAAGAAAGAGGCTGATGCCATCCCTCTGCCCGTTCTCTCAGTTTGAATTTATGTTGTTCTGCATTCTTTAGCTGACAGGAACCTCATGACAGACTGTACCATGGGAAGGGGTTTATCCTTTAAATGCTGCTTCCCACTTCTGCCTGGTACTGCTGTCACTCGGGCAGTGGCGATTTGGATATATGAATTCTGAAATTCAATCATGAGCAAGTCTTTAGCCCAGTTCCAGGGTTTCAGTCACTACAGGGTATTCAATCAGCCATTCTCTCTAGACAGAACCAAACAGATACAGAACCAGGTTTTTGTGAACTCTATGCCCCCACCCTGCATTTGTTAAATGTAGTAGGCCCATCTGCGGGGCAATGAATTCACAAGTTGCCCATGAGGCACGGACCGGAAAAAAATCTGTCATGGCTTATTTACACACATGACCTGAGTGTCCCATGTCTCCTCCCGAACTTGCACACCAAGGATTCAGAAACAACCCGTTGCTGTTTGTATCCCCGACCCTAATCATCTACATGACTCTAGCAGAGGAGTCATAGCTAGGGCATAGGTCAGGCTGCTTTTGGTGTCAGGGTCTCCAAAGTCCTGTGAAGGATGCAGATAAGTGGGAGAGATCCTTCCATCTATCTTTCTGAGAACTAGCTACATTTTTTGAAAACCTGGCAATTCCTACACTACAAAAATCAAAACAAACACAGTCTATATACTTCCTCTAAGCGAAAAGTGTGCTTCTCAGGTGCTGTCTGTGATGCATTACCCTCCAGGTTTTCATAAATGTTTTATGGCCACAGTATTTTGAATTGTGCCCCATTCCTTCTTCATTTATTTTATTCATTTATCAAATTTTAGAAATATTTATTTATATTACATCCAGATCATAATTTCATACTCCTCTCTTCTCCCAACACCTCCCCCACCTCTCTCCTGCCCACCTCCTATCTACTACTCCTCTTTCTATTCAGAAAAGCTCAGACTTCCCATGGATATCAACAAATATGTCATATCAAGTTACAGTAAAACTAAGCACCGCACCTTGCATTAAGAATGAGCAAAGGGATGCGGTGGAACCCCGGCCCGCGGCGGACAGAAGTGGCGGAACCCCGGCCAGCACAGTTAAATCAAGTAGGTTTTTTGGGGCCTGGCCTGTAGAGAGGGAGGCCTTTTATTGGCGAGGTCCACGGGTGAACGAGGAGCCGCGTCCTGTCCCCAAAGACCCTCCTGAGTGGGGAGAGTGTTCTGGGCCTGCGCCGGGACACAGGAAATGGAGCGGGAGCATTCTCAGACCCCCTCCACCCCCCTGGTAAGCCTGCAAAGGCTGGTACCCGCTGCTGGGGCTGCTCCTCCTCTGCTGTGACCTCTCTATTTCTGGCACATCCCAGCTTGTGCCCAGGGCCCTCTTCCACTCCTCCTCCCTTCTGCGGGGCTGTGGGATCAACTAGTATAGCCTGTTTGGGCACTGGGTCGGGAGCTCGAGGCAGAGGACAGCGACAGCAGGAGTTTTTCTGTTTTGGTGGCTGGCCAACAGAGGGGTAGGCCTTTTGTGGACGAGGACCTGGGCAAACGGGGAGCCTGGTCCTAGTCCTGAAGATCCTTCTGAGTGGTGAGAGCGATCTTGGCCCACGGCGGGAGCCAGGAAACGGAGCGAGGGCACTTTGTAAGCGGGGCCCTTGGCCAGCAGGGAAACCTGTTCTTGACTTAAAAGACCCATTAGATAGCATTGATAGGAGGAGATGGGCAGGCGCCAAGGCAAGAATTCACCCAACAATATGAAAAACAACATGGAAACACCAGAACACAATGATCTTACAACAGAAGGACTTGAACACCCTAACACAGAAGAAGTGGAAAAAATTGACATTATGAAAGCAATAGAGTCCCTTAAACAACATGTAAAAAACAACCTTATAGAAATGGATGAGAAGTATATCAAAAAGTTTGATGAAATGAGTAAATACATAAATGATGCCTTGGGAAACCAAGAAAAAAAACGATCAAACAGGTAATGGAAACAGTTCAAGAATTGAAAATTGAAATGGAAGCAAGGAAGAAATCACAAAATGAGGACCAGTTGGATATGGAAAATCTAGGTCAACGAGCAGAGGCTACAGAAACAAGCGTAATCAACAGACTACAAGAGATAGAAGAAAGAATCTCAGATTCTGAAGACAACATAGAGAAAATAAACGCACTGATCAAAGAAAACAGCAAAACCAACAATGTTTCGTTGCAAAACATTCAGGAAATATGGGACACAATAAAAAAGACCAAACCTAAGAATAATAGGGATACAAGAAGGAGGAGAGTCACAACTCAAAGGTCCAGAAAATATTTTTAACAAAATTATAGAAGAAAACTTTCCCAACATAAAGAAAGATATTCCTTTGAATATTCAAGAAGCATACAGAACACCAAACAGACTGGATCAAAGAAAAACATCCCCTCGCCATATTATAAACAAAACACAAAATATACAGATTAAAGAAAGAATATTAAGAGCTGCAAAGGAAAAAGGGCAAGTTACTTATAAAGGTAAACCGATCAGACTTACACCTGACTTCTCTATGGAAACCATGAAAGCCAGAAGGTCCTGGATAGAGGTACTGCAGAAACTAAGAGACCATGGATGCAAACCCAAACTACTATACCCAGCCAAGCTATCGTTCACTATCAATGGAGAAAACAAGACATTCCAGGATAAGAACAAATTTAAACAATACGTAGCCACGAATCCAGCCCTACAGAAAGTAATAGAAGGAAAATCACAACACAAGGAATCCAACATAGCCAACACTGCCTACAATAACTCAGGCATCTAGCAACCCTTCACCAGCACGACTCAAAGAAGGGAGACACACAAACTCTACTACAAAAAACAATAGAAATAACCAGAGTAATCAACCACTGGTCATTAATATCACTTAATATTAATGGTCTCAATTCACCTATAAAAAGACACAGACTAAAAGATTGGATGCGAAAACAGGATCCAACATTCTGCTGTTTGCAAGAAACACATCTTAACCACAAAGACAGGCATCTACTCAGAGTAAAGGGTTGGGAAAAGGTTTTTCAAGCAAATGGTCCTAAGAAATAAGCAGGTGCGGCCATACTAATTTCTAACAAAACGGACTTCAAACTAAAATCAATCAGAAGAGATCGAGATGGACACTTTATACTCATAACAGGAACAATTCATCACGATGAAGTCTCAATCCTGAATATCTATGCCCTTAATATAAAAGCACCCACTTATGTAAAAGAAATATTACTAAAACTCAAGGCAGGCATCAAACCACACACACTAGTCGTTGGAGACTTCAACACAGCTATCTCACCAATGGACAGGTCAATCAGACAGAAACCTAATAGAGACTTAAGAGAATTGTTGGAGGTAATGAAGCAAATGGACTTAACAGACATCTATAGAACACTACACCCAAATAGGAAAGAATATACCTTCTTCTCTGCAGCTCATGGAACCTTCTCAAAAATTGACCACATACTCGGAAACAAAGGAAACCTCCACAGATACAAAAAAATATCAGTGTCCACCTGTGTCTTATCAGATCACCACGGATTAAAGTTAGAAGGCAACAACAATGCTACCCCCAGAAAGCCAACAAACTCATGGAAACTGAACAGTCAACTACTGAACCACACCTGGGTCAAGGAAGAAATTAAGAAAGAAATTAAAGTCTTCCTTGAATTTAATGAAAATAAAGAGACAACATACTCAAACCTATGGGACACGATGAAAGCAGTGCTCAGAGGAAAGTTCATAGCACTAAGTGCCCACTTAAAGAAAACGGAGAAAGCATACATTGGGGACTTAACAGCACACCTAAAAACTCTAGAAAAAAAAAAAGAAGCAGAAGCACCCAGGAGGAGTAGAAGACTGGAAATAATCAAACTGAGGGCAGAAATCAACAAAATAGAAACACAGAAAACAGTCCAAAGAATCAATAAACAAAAAGTTGGTTCTTAGAGAAAATCAACAAAATTGACAAACCCCTATCCAAACTAATTAAACGACAGAGAGAGAACACGCAAATAAATAAGATGAGAAATGAAAAGGGGGACATAACCACAGACACAGAGGAAATTCAGAGAATCATTAGATCTTACTACAAAAGCCTGTATGCCACAAAACTGGAAAATGCAAAACAAATGGACATTTTTTTAGATAAGTACCATATACCAAAGCTAAACCAAGAACAGGTGAATGATCTAAATACACCGGTTAGTCACGAAGAATTAGAAATGGTTATCAAAAATCTCCCTTCCAAAAAAAGCCCAGGACCAGATGGTTTCAATGCAGAATTCTACCAGACCTTCCAAGAAGAGATAATACCTATACTTCTTAATGTATTTCACAATATAGAAACAGAAGAGTCATTGCCAAATTCCTTTTATGAAGCTACAGTTACCCTGATACCAAAACCACACAAAGACCCAACCAAGAAAGAGAATTACAGGCCTATCTCACTCATGAACATTGATGCAAAAGTCCTCAATAAAATACTGGCAAACCGAATCCAAGAACACATCAGAAAAATTATCCATTATGATCAAGTAGGCTTCATCCCAGAGATGCAGGGCTGGTTCAACATAAGCAAATCTATCAATGTAATCCACCATATAAATAAACTGAAAGAAAACAACCATATGATCATTTCATTAGATGCTGAAAAAGCATTCGACAAAATTCAACACCCCTTTATGATCAAGGTCTTGGAGAGATTAGGGATAAAAGGATCATACCTAAATATAATAAAAGCTATTTACAGCAAGCCGACAGCCAACATTAAATTAAATGGAGAAAAAAATCAAAGCCATCCCACTAAAATCAGGAACATGACAAGGATGTCCACTCTCTCCATACTTCTTCAATATAGTGTTTGAAGTTCTAGCAATAGCGATAAGACAACATAAGGGGATCAAGGGGATTCGTATTGGAAAGGAAGAAGTTAAGCTTTCATTATTTGCTGATGATATGATAATATACATAAGCGACCCAAAAAACTCTACCAAAGAACTCCTACAGCTGATAAACACCTTTAGGAATGTGGCAGGATACAAGATCAACTCCAAAAAATCAGTTGCCTTCCTATACACAAAGGATAAGGAAGCAGAGAGGGAAATCAGAGAAGCATCACCTTTCACGATAGCCACAAATAGCATAAAATATCTTGGGGTGACTCTAACCAAGGAAGTGAAAGATCTATTTGACAAGAACTTTAAGTCTTTGAAGAAAGAAATCGATGAGGACACCAGAAAATGGAAGGATCTCCCTTGCTCTTGGATTGGGAGGATCAACATAGTAAAAATGGCAATTCTACCAAAAGCAATCTATAGATTCAATGCAATCCCCGTCAAAATCTCACCAAAATTCTTCACAGATCTGGAAAAGACAATAATCAACTTTATATGGAAAAACAAAAAACCCAGGATAGCCAAAACAATCTTATACAATAAAGGATTGTCTGGAGGCATTACCATCCCTGACTTCAAACTCTATTACAGAGCTACAGTATTGAAAACAGCTTGGTATTGGCATACAAACAGAGAAGTCGACCAATGGAATCGAATAGAAGACCCTAGCTTTAACCCACAAACCTATGAGCACCTGATTTTTGATAAAGGAGCTAAAAGTATACAATGGAAAAAAGAGAGCATCTTTAACAAATGGTGCTGGCAAAACTGGATGTCAGCCTGTAGAAGAATGAAAATAGACCCATATCTATCACCATGCTCAAAACTCAAGTCCAAATGGATTAAAGACCTCAATATCAGTCCAAACACACTGAACCTGATAGAAGAGAAAGTGGGACGTATTCAACAACACATGGGCACAGGAGAACACTTCCTACGTACATCCCCAGCAGCACAGACATTAAGGGCATCATTGAATAAATGGGACCTCCTGAGACTGAGAAGCTTCTATAAAGCAAAGGACACTGTCACTAAGACAAAAAGGCAACCTACTGACTGGGAGATGTTTCTGGCGATGTATCGAGAGAGAGACAGAGACCCAATTTGGATCAACTGTCTGAGCTCTTAAGGTCCAAATGAGGAGCAGAAGGAGGGAGAACATGAGCAAGGAAATCAGGACCACGAGGCGTGCACCCACCCACTGTGACAGTGGAACTGATCTATTGGGAGCTCTCCAAGGCCAGCTGGACTGGGACTGAATAAGCATGGGTTGAAACTGGACTCTCTGAACAAGGCGGACAATGAAGGCTGATGAGAAGCCAAGGACAATGGCACTAGGTTTCGATCCTAATACATGAACTGGCTTTGTGGGAGCGTAGCCTGTTTGGATGCTCACCTTCCTGGACCTAGATAGAAGTGGGAGGACCTTGGTCTTCCTGTAGAGCAGGGAATTTGGACTGCTCTTCAGTATCCAGAGGGAGGGGGAGTGGACTGGGGGGAGGAGAAGTGGAGTGGGGATGGGGGGAGGGGAGCGGGGGGGAGGGGGCAATATGTGGGAGGAGGGGGAGGGAAATGGGAAACGGGGAGCAGTTGGAAATTTTAAGTAAAAGAGAATAAAAAAAAAGATAAAAAAAATTTCCAGCTACTGTTGGATTTTTTTTTCTTATTTTAAGTCAATTAGGTTTTGCTTCTTGCAATTTGTGGCTGTGTTTTAAAGTGAATATTGTTTATAATTCTTGTTTCTTGGTATTTTATATAAAGTAGAATACTGTGTCTTTAGTAAAAATTTGGTATTCAATTTATGTTATTTTTATCAGTTTAACTACTTTAGCTTTATTTGGTGATTATCATATTTTTTTCCTCCTTTGACTATCAATCTATTTGTGTCTTTGAATCAAAGTGTGTTTCTTATAGACAATATAGAGTTGGGTCATCTAATCTAGTCTACCAATTTTTGATTTTCAATTGGAGGGCTTAATTTACTTATATTTCATATGATCTATGATAATAAAGTACTATTTCCAGCTACCAAAAAAAAAAAAAGAGTCAGAGACAGTCCCTGCTGCTACTGTAGGGAGTCCCACAAGAGGACCAAGCTACACCACTGCCACATATATGCAGAGTGCCTAAGTCAGTCCCAGGCAGGCTCCCTGACTGTCAGTTTGGTCTCTGGGAACCCCATGAGCCCAGGTGACGTGATCCTGTGGGATTTCTTGGGATGTCCTTGTCCTCTCTGTCTCTACAGTACTTCTACCGTGTCTTCAGCAGGATTCCCAGAGCTCAGTCTAACGTTTGACTGTGAATCTCTGCTTCTGTTTCCACAGCTGCTGAATGAGCTTCTCTGATGACTACTGAGCTAGGCACCAATCTGCGAGCAGGGCAGAACATCCCTAGGAATCATCACACTGACATTTCTTTCCTCCAGTCGTGTTTGGGTCCATCCTAGGTCTCTGGGTCATCCAGTGTCTGGGTCCTGGTGCTGTAGGAAAAGTCAGGGGTGGACTCACTTTCGTGGCATGGGTCTAGGGCTGAACCAGTCATTTGTTGGTCACTCCTACGATCTCTGTGCCACCTTTAGCCTAGCACATCTTATAGGCAGGAAAGGCTGTAGGTCAAAGTTTATGTAAATAGACTGTTGCCTGGTCGCTCCACTGGTAGTCTTGCCTGATCACAGGAGATGCTCTGGTTTTGTATCTGCTATTGCTAAGAGCAGTATCTGGGGGCATCATTGTAGATTTACATGAGTTTGCACCAGGTTTCTACCTGGCCCAGAATATACCCCCTCTTTTTTGTATGCTATTTCAGTATTCTCCCCTACCGGATCCTGCTTGTTCCCATTCCTATGTGCCCCGAGTTCACCCATGAAATATCTTCTAGTTCCCCTTCCCAGGGAGATAAGTGTGCCCCCCTTGAGCCCCCCTTGTAACTAAGCCTCTCTGAGCCTCTAGCTTGTAGCATGGTTATCTTCTAGAGTTAATATCACCTCTTAAATAACTCATCCCATCTTTGTCTTTCTGGGTTTGTTAGCTCAGGAAGGATGATTTTTTCTAGTTCCATCCATTTGCCATTGAATTTCTTAATGTCATTATTTATGACAGCTGAGTAATAGTCCACTGTATAAAATTCATTCTTCAGATGAGAGTTGTTTCCAGGTTCTAGCTATCACAAATAAAGCTGCTAGGAACATAGTTGATCAAGAGTCCTGGTGGTAGGATTGAGCATCCTTTGGGTATTTGGCCAAGAATGGTGTAGCTGGATCTTGAGGTAGATCGATTCCCAACTTTCTGAGAAACTGCCATATTGACTTCCTTACTCTGACTGTACATGTTTGCAGTCCCATCAACCTTGGAGGATTGTTGCATGTGCTCCACATCCTAACCTGTCTAAGCTGTCCCTTGTGATTTTGACATTAGCCATTCTGAGTGGTACACGATGAAATCTCTCAGTAGTTTTGACTTTCATTCAACTGATGGCTAAAGATGTTGAACATTTCTTGTGTTCCTTGGCAATTTGAGACTTTTCCTTCAAGAAGTCTCTTTTTAGATCTGTACCCCATTTTTAAAATGGATTATTTGTATTTTGACATCTGGTTCCTCGAGTTCTTTCTGTATTTGGACAACAGCACTGTGTGAGAAGTGAGCATAGTGAAGATCTTTTACCATTTGTAGGCTTCCGTTTTGTTCCATCCATCAAAGATTGATAGTGTCCTTTGACTTACAGAAGCTTCTCAGTTTCATTAGGATCCATTTTAACTGTTGATCCTAGTGTCTGCACTACTGCTGTTCTATCCAGGAAGGAATATATTGTTTTTATAATTGTTAGACATGTCACTTATATCCCTGATCTCTCCAAGACTTTTATCATGACAAGGTGTTTGAAGGACAAATAATAAAAGCCAAGAGTCAGATATTGGGGGTCAACCCAAACACCAGAGAAGCAAAGCAGCCAAGCCACTAATGAAGTCTTACTTCCACCAAGGTTGGGCAATCACAGCCTGAACAGACTAAGCCTTTCCCTCCTCTCACTTTATATTACCTCTAGTGATGGAATGAGTCTCTGTGTTGTTTAGGTTCATGGTGTCAATTGCTTCATAAAATGAATATGGAGATATTCCTTTTGTTTTTATTTTGGAATAATTAGAGGAGTATTGGCTTTACCGGATCATGCTTGTTCCCACTCCTATATGCCCCTGAGAGAATTCTGTGCTGAAACAATCTGGCACTGAACACTTTTTAGTTGATACATTTTTAAATGCTGCTTCTATTCCTTGAGGGTTGTAGGTGTGTTTAAATTACTTAGCTGATGTTGATGGAAAGTTGGTACATTGTTTACATAGAAAAAAATGTCTATTTCATTCAGATTCTTGAATTTTGTGTACTAAAATTTTTTAATAATGACCTAATGGTTCTTTGGATTTCCTCAGTTTCTGTCATTATGACTCCGTTTTGAGTTTAATTTTGTTAATGTGCATAATCTGTGTGTTTTACTTAGGACAGATAAGGGTTTGTCTTTCTTGTTGATTTTCTTAAGAACCAACTTTTGTTTAATTGATTCTTTGCATTGCCTTTTTTTGTTTCTATTTTGTTTATTTCAGCCCTGACTTTGAATATTTCCTGCTGTCTACTCCTCTTGGGTGTGGCTGCTTCTTTTTGTTCTAGAATTTTCATGTGTACTATGAAGTCACTGGTATGTGAATTCTCTCATTTTTTCATGCGGGCACTTAGTGCTATGAACTTTCCTGTTAGCACCACGTTCACTGTGTCCCATGAATTTGGGTAAGTTGTACATTCATTTACATTGAATTCTAGGAAGTCTTTCGTTTCTCTCTTACTTCTTCATTGACTGGGTGGTGATTAAGCAGAGAGCTGTTCAGTTTCTCTGAGTTTGTAGGTTTTCTAATGTTTCTGTTGTTGTTGAAACCCAACTTTAATCCATGACGGTCTGATAGGTTACAGGGGTAACTTCAGATTTCTTGTATTTATTGAGACCTGCTTTGTGACCAAGTCTGTGATCAGTTTTGGAGAAGGCTCAATGAGGTGCTGTTAACCTCTAATTTTGTAGTTGTCTTTTCCTCGGTTTATTTAAAAATGTCTTTCTTCTCTCTTTAAGGGCCTCAATCCTCAGCACAAAGTTGGTTTTACGATTGTTTCTTGAGGTCGATGGACACCGGAAGTAGACAACTGGCCCCAGAGAACCCTGAGAGCACCACCTATGCCGCTGACCTAGTCACCAATACTCCACTGGAGGAGACACAGCAGTCCCTGCAGACTGGAGTCACCACTACAGCAGCCATAACCAGTGAGGCGAAGACCCAGCAGCCAGCTGTTGCCCCTGATGCCATCCTCAGGGCTGTAGATACCAAGCCTGGCTCTATGAGCAGCAGCGCAGGCAGTGACATCCCAGGTTGTCTCACACCAGCCGTGCCAGCCATCAGGGAGAAGCTCATCGCAAGGAAGGTTCTGGGGACAGTTAAATGGTTCAATGTCAAGAAGGGTTACGGCTTCATCAACAGAAATGACACCAAAGAAGACATATTCATCCACCAGTCTGCCATAAAGATAAAGAACCCCAAGAAGTACCTTCGCAGGGTAGGAGACGGAGAGTCTGTGGAGTTTGATATTGTTGAAGGAGAAAAGGGTGCAATGGCATCAAATGTTACAGGCCCTGGAGGAATTGAAGTTCGAGGTAGTAAATATGCATCAGAGCATAACCAATATAGATGCTGTCGAGGTCGTAGGGGTCCTCCACACAATTCCCAGAAATATTACCAGAACAACAAGAGTGGGAGGAAGAAGGAGCAATCAGAATGCGCTCATGATGGAGAAGCAAAACAAGACCAGAAAAGACAAGTGATGGAGGGTGCTGGCCACCAAGATACAAAAGGACCAGGTGTACCAGTGAGACCACATATGTATCGCAATTACAGACCACAGTTCTGCAGGGGCCCTCCTCGCCAAAGACAGCCCAGAGAGGACAGCAACGAGCACTATGAGGAAAATCAAGGAGAGGAGACCCAAGGTCAGCAGCCACCTCGACGTCATAATCACTACAACTTCAATCACCAACAAAGACGCCCAAAGAATTTCAAGCCACAGAGTGGCAAAGAGATATCAAAAGCCATTGATCCATCACATAGGAATCTGTCTGCAACCAAGACCAAGCAAGGCGTGACTGAGTAAATGCCGGGTTACCATCTATACCATCATACGGTCTGCACATCCAAGAAGAAATGGAGAAGAAATACCAACAATAAGGAATGAACATCAAGTGCTTTCTTTGGACAGTTGACCAGATACAATAGAATATCAGCATTAACTATGCGGCATGTCTTACCTAACAAATGTGTTGTGTATTTTTAATTTGGTTTTTCTCAATACACCTTCAATGTTCTTTAAATTATGCCAACAAACTGCAAACACCTCTAAATAAAGTTCTTAAATACTAATTCAGAAAGATCATGTATTGTGCTTAGGCTGTGTTGGAATATTCAGGGCATACTGTACTGGAATGGCTGGGCTCTGGTGGTGACATAGTGCCCTGGACTTCTGGTGGGGTAGGGTGTTTCTACCTGGTTTTCAAGGAGTGGTTCTGAACTTTGAGTACAAGAGTTTTAATGTAATTGGCCCCCATAATCTCATGGGGAGTGGCATTAATAGAAGGGCTGGATTTGTTGGAGTGTCTATGGCCTTTTTGGAAGAAGTGAAGGTTGTCACTGTTAGTGGGCTTTGAGGTTTTCTATGCTCAGGATACCAGCCACTTTCTCCGTCAACTTACTGTTATCTGCAAGATGTAGGAGTCTCAGCTACTCCTCCAGCACCATGTCTGCGTGCATCCCACCATGCTTCCCACCAAGGTGATAATCATTTGTATTTATGAAATTAAGTGCTATACCCCTCAATTAAATGTTTTCCTTTATATGAGCTGCCATGGTCATAGTGTCTCCTCACAGCAATAAAAACCCTAAGATGGAAGGTGGTACCTGATAATACCTTTCCTACCCCAATAACATGTTTCTCCATCAGTAAAATGAGACAGATGAAGCCAAACTAAATAAGTAAAAGAACAGGTTTATCTGAATTAGTAATATTGACAGTTCTCCATCCGAAAGACTAAGGATGGAGAAGTTGTGCTAAAAATATAAGCAGGAAAATTTTACAGGTTGTGGATAAGGAATGATGGCATGTTCCCTCAAGCAGGGTTTGTGCCCAAGTACAGAGAAACCTGAATGTTGAGGTGGGGAGTGGGTTGCTGGTGGGAAATCTTGCCAGAGTCACCAAGAATAAAGAATTGGGCTTTTGGACACCTTTTCTGTGTTGCAGAATCACTGAGAGAGTGGGCTTTGGAGAAAGAGACATGAATCAAGCTTTCTGGATCATGCAAGAGTAAGCTTGACGCTACAGCTGAACACCAAGGATGGAGGTATTGCTGGGATAGTGCTGACCATGTTTACATTTAGAAGAATTTGGACTATGTTACTTTGGGTTATGGAAGCATGGAATACTTTAAGTGCTATATAATGGGCCATACTAGCAGGAGAAGGGAAGACAGAGGTGCTAAGTGTTATTTGAAGTATTAGGTGCTCACTCAAGAGACGTCAGAGGAGAAGAATTTGAGTATATTCCCTAGGATCATCCATGAAATACTGGTGAATGAAATGGCCGCCTTTTGCTCTTGCCCAAAGAATTGGCATGGGGCTCTTTTAAATTAATTCCAATAGTCCTCATTGTCTGCTATGTTCAGCGAGTCCGGTTTTATCCCATGCTTTTCTGACCCAGGCCAGCTGGCCTTGGTGAGTTCCCGATAGAACATCCCCACTGTCTCAGTGTGTGGGTGCCCCCCTCGCGGTCCTGAGTTCCTTGCTCGTGCTCTCTCTCCTCACTGAACATAGCAGACAATGAGGACTACTGAGAACTCAAGAACAATGGCAATGAGTTTTTGATCCTACTGCACGTACTGGCTTTGTGGGAGCCTAGACAGTTTGGATACTCCTCTTAATAGACCGGGATGGAGGTGGATGGTTTTTGGACTTCCCACAGGGCAGGGAACCCTGATTGCTCTTAGGGCAGACAAGGGAGGGGGACTTGATTGGGGGAGGGGCAGGGAAATGGGAGGTGGTGGTGGGGAGGAGGCAGAAATCTTTAATAAATAAATAAATAAATAAAATTAAAAAAAATAATAAAATGAAGCCTTTGGGTTCTCCTAAAGGCCCTAAAAATCTAAGCTAAAAAAATTAATTCCATAAACACAGTCTAGTATAGACTTGTCATGTGGTTATTAGTGGTAACTCTAATGAAGATTTATAAAGAGATTGAGTAAATTACAAAATGTCTATATTTGAGGAGAAAAAGAGGACCAGGAAATGGAGTAGTGTTAAATTCTGTGTTCAAGGATAAATGGCTTAAGAAATGGAATAGAGAGTGAAAACACTGGGCCAGATCCCACACAGGTTTGTTTCCAACTTGTGAAAGGAACTAAGAACACTTTAGGGCCAGGTGTGGTGGGGCACACCTCTATCTCCATCCCTGGGAAGACAGAGGCTGGTAGATCTGAGTTTCAGGCCAGCCTGGTCTACAGAGCAACATTCAGGATAGCCAAATTTATGCAGCAAGGGACAGAAAGTTGATGAAGATGTAATTGAGTGTTGGGACCTTGTTCTACCCAAGTAAGCCAAAGAATTTGGCAGCTTCTGCACAAGGTGGTACGGACTTTAGAATTAAGGCTAAAAAACAGATTACAAAGTTTGCCTCCATGGCTAGAGAAAGCTGCCGAGGCCAAGCATGTGTCAGAGATGTCCCTGAATGGAGGCCTAGAGAACCTACTGTGTATAGCTGTGGAATTGAAGTCTGAGTTACATGTAGAACCCAAGGTACTAGAGATGTCAGAATCATGGGATACCTGCCAAGGAGACATGCTAACAGGCAGTGTAACCGGCCCAAGAGAAAGAAGTCTATTGTAGTCAGCAAAGCTGAACGGAGTAGGAGAACTGAGAGTGAATTGACAACAGGCATGGAGATGCAGAGTTTGTAGTTTGTCCAGCTGGCTCTCAGTCTTTCAGTAGTCTGGTGTGTCCTCACTATACTCCCTTCCCTGCTTTGTGGAATGGTAATGTCTGTCGTGTGCCATTACCTGTGTGAAGGATGTGACCTGTTTGTTTTGAATGTGTAAGGGATTACAATTAAGAGATTGCATGAATCTCAGAAGACATTTAGGACTTTAAACATTGTTGAGACTGATAGACTCTGGAGATTTTTCACTTTGAACTAAATGAATTTTGTATTATGGTATTGTTAAGTTTATGGGGCAAGGCAATGGAATGTGGTAGTCTAACTATAATTGTTCCCCATAATCTCACAATTAGTAGCAGTATTGGGAAGTGTGGCTTAGTTGGAGAAGGCAAGGCCTTGTTTAAGGAAACGTATCAATATGGAGGTGGGAGTTGAGGTTTCCTATGCTAAGGATATGACCCATTGTCTCAGATGACTTCCTATTGCCTACAGGACATATGAATCTCAACTATTCCTCCAACACAGGCTCTGCCTTCACGCTGTCAGGCTGCTTGTCATGATGATAGTAAACTGAACCTCTCCATTAAATAAATAAGTGCTAGGCAGGGCCAGAGTAGACAATGTCAGGAGCAGTCTTATTGAGGATGCTGGCCTGGCCTCTGGGGAAAGAGGGGCTTCCAGCGGAGGTGTGGGCCAGGTTCTGGTCACTAGGATGAGGGGAGCAGCTATGTTGGACACTCATTGTTAGGGAAATGGGGCTGGCTCACCACTTTCCAAGAAGCTAGCCTTGTCTTTGATGAGGTGGAAGCCTTCCACCAGAGGAGTGGGCCTGGATATGTTGAGAAGGAGAGGAAAGGCAATTGGAATACGGTTCTCAAGAGAGGGCATGGTGGGGGGCAGTCTTACCTGGGAATCAGGTTGCTGGCATGGCCTATGGTGGAAGAGCAGGTCACTGCCAGAGTTCTGAGCCAGGATACGGTGCCAAGAAAAAGAAGAGAAGTTGGGGTTATGTTGGGAAGACACCAGCAGAGTTGGGGAAGTTATCAAACTAGGTTTTCATTCATGAGATGGAGCAGTGGTACAGCTTGTTAATCACAGTTTCTCTACTTCCCTATCCACCTTGCAGGGCAGTTGAAAGTTGTCTTGAATAACAGCCTCACCCTTCCTAGGACTACAAGCAATGGTTAGGCATCCTCATTTGGTCTTGGACCTCATTTGGTCATTCCAGTTCCCTGTTCTCTGAGAGTTAAGGTATGTGCTCTTGGTCAGATCAGAATGCAGGGCCTGAGGCAAGAGGTTTGGGAAGCCAGAGAGTCACCTTTGTCAGTAGAAAAGCTTTGTCCTGCAGCTGCCTGGATTGCACCTGGAGCTACTGGTGTTCCACCATCTGTCACAGGCATTTAGGCACAAGGTCTTCCTGTCTAAACAAGTCGACTTCAGTGAACAAATTTCCCTGGCCTCTTCCAATTCTCTAGGGCAGGGCAGATCAGGGTGAGAAATATGCTTCTCACCTCCACCTCTCAAGTCAGAATATTGTGCCTTGGTCTGAATTGAAGGCGGCAAAATCAAAAGTCCTTACCCAAGATCTAACAAGACAGGCGACCAAAAGTGAAGAAGACACGTTTGGGAACTAGAGATGCTGTCAACTGAGTTGGTGGGAGCTTTTTAACAGAAAATCTAACCAGTTAGTTCCTTCAAGTATGGTCTCATCCAGGGTTATTTGCATTATCTGCTCATGACTCAGTCACTGTCCCAGGGACAGGGCTACTCCTGAGTTTGCTGTCAAGATCAGATATGGATGCAGTTGGAGTTCATAGCTGAGGGAAGCTACTCCTACTCCTAATCCTCACAGTGGAAAGCAGGACCCTAAGTCTGAGCTGTTCACTGCTAACAGTGAAGGAAAATCATATTCATAGAAAGTGAACAAATATGCAGGAAATATGACTCAGAATGTAGAAAATATACATTACAATAAACACAGACATACAACTGTAGCCGTCAGGATTCTGATGTCTAATTCATTTTTCAAGGAAAGTTCAGTAAGAAGATAAAGAAAAGAGGCTACTCCCTAACACTCCCAATGAGGCTGGTATAGAAGCCACTCCGTACAAAAACACAAATCTCACCTCCCAGGAGACAGGCTCTAGTTTATTCTGCACCCACATTTGAGTGACCTTAGCCTTTATCTCAAATTCCGTTAACCCTGAATTTCATGTTCCAACGTGGCCACTATCTCATCTTGTTTTTATAATACCAGAACAAAGAATATTCAAGATCATGCCATTTTGAAATGCATTGGAAGAAATATGTCTAATGATTGCAACAATGTAGTCAATTCTCCACTATGGTCCAGAGATGCCATCTAGTGACACTGGAAGCCCCTAACTTGATGACATCCATTGGTTTGTTCGTACATTTCCAAGTCCCCGGCCAGTCACAGCGTGTGAGGTCGGTCACAGGGCTGGTCTGTGCATGTCTACCATGGGGGATAAAGATATCCCAAGACAAAGTGTGGTTGAGCTCTGAGCTGCAGTGTCCCAAGCTCTCCACAATTACAGAAATTCTAATCAGTAGGTAGACTTGCAGAAGATTCAGAGTGAGTTGTTGTCCTTGCAGGAACTTTTGTTCTTAGAAGGGAACTGATCCCGAGAAACTCTACACTCCACTCTTGCTGCTGGGAGACCATAATATTCAGAAATATTTTTTTTGGTTGTTTAAGACAGTGGTTCTCTGTGTACCTTAGGAGCCTCTCCTGACTACCTTTGTAGATCAGGTTAGCCTCAGTTTCATAGATATCCATCTGTCTCTGACACCAGAGTGCTCGTTTTAAATGTCTGGTCCACCACTGACCGGCTACATTCAGAACTATTAATTCTCCAGGTTGCAAACAGGCTCCATAAAGTGCCTATGTGAATGGTTGACCTGAGAACAACATGGATATGACTGTGGATGCAAGTGTACTTAGGCCAACAGTAAGGGATGCTGGGAAAAGAATTCTAGGTGTCTCCAAGATGACACACAAGAGAAACTGTTGGTAAGAAAGCCTTTTGCCACCAATGACAACCTCAGGTTGATGGTAGACACCCACATGGTATTAAAAAGGGAAATAAATACCAGGTGCTTTATTCTGACTTGTCCATGTTCACCATGAGAAGCCCACGGGCATGAATATAGGCGCACACACAGACACATAGACACACATGGTGACAAATATTGAAATAGATAAGTAAATATAGTATGTTTGGGGTGATCTAGGAGAAACTTGATTTCTCTTTGAGGCATCTGACAAAGTTGGGAAATTGAATTAAAAGAGTTTAGGAGATTAAACAGCATGAACACATACAGGTATTGTGTATTATTCCCAGTGGAAAAGCCACAGAGATGGCTACATAATCATCTCTGTTCTGATGGATGTGCTCATTTCCAGGGGTATTGTAGTTATGAAATGGGTTTGTTTCTGAATTCTAGGTCCAATTTCATATTATTTTCCAAATTTAACATTTTTATTTTTGCTTTGTAGGTTTTGCTTCGTGGATCCCAATTCCACTTCTGTCCCTCTCCCTTCCAATCTCCCTGCTATCCTTGCTACCTCCCCCAAACATAAAATAAGAAAAGTAATTTACAAGAAAAGAAATGAGAAAGAAAGGCCAGGAAAATCTCTTCGCTGCAGCTGTAGTGACTCAGGGAGTCACACAGTAAACCCTTTAGTCCATATGCACTTACAAATATTCAAGACAATGAGTCATTGGTCTGGTCCCAGGCCTCTGGTTTTTGCTACACCATAGACAGCAGCTCTCCCTAGGGCTCCTCTTGAATATCCTGATGTTGTCCTTGTCATGAAGATCCTGTACCTTTGGGTCTGCAGGGCTGACCCTTCACATGCTCCAGCAGATCACAGAAGGGGTGGATGATGGGATGGGCCTACACTTAGCCATGTTTTGGGGTCTGGATGGTTGCTGGGTTGGTAAGCATGTCAGCTCTCCCTCATCCTCAAAACAAGGGTGCTCTTTCCAGCAACACCCCAGCTAGCTCACCTTATGTAGTAAGCAGCAAGTTTTAAGGTTGTTTCTCCTGCTCTTCTGTGCTCCAGGGTAGCTTGACCAAAACTATACCACCAGGGCCAGCACCCCCAAACCTAGAGCACCAGGGCCAGCTCTACTGTGTTGCTTGGGTGACATGTAAGTTCCACTCTGCAGGGTGCTGCAGCTGGTGAGAGGCAGGGCTAACTCCAGCTCTCTTGGTCTTCTGACCCCATGGACAGCTCCCCCACCTTCCACAGTCCTCGAGGTGTGTGGAGGGGACTTCTGTCCCTTTCCATGCTACTGTGTGTCAGATGAAGTGCCCGGACCAGATCACTCACAAGTACATTCATAGAGTTTTCTCACCGGTCCCCCTCCCCCACAACATCATGGTCAGCTCTACTGTTGTGCCCTGGAGAGGGGCAGGGTCTACTCTCCCTAGTGCTGCATCTGTTGAGGGGACAGGTCAGCTCTGGTTTGCTGCAGCGGGGGAGGGGGGGGCATGAGGGAGAATTATGGTGATATTTTTTTATGCTCTAACAAGTTTGGCTTCCTTGAGGAACAGAGGGCTGCATTAGGCACTGGTTATCTATAGAGGCCAGGCAGTGGCGGCACACACCTTTAATCCCAGCACCTTTGAATAGGAAGTAGGAAGGTGAGGAGTTCAAGACCATCCTGGACTACAAGAGGTTGATCCAGTCTAAGTAAAAGAAAAACAGGGCCAGATGGTGGAAGCTCACACCTTTAATCCCAGCACTAGGAAAGGGACACAGTGATATAAAACAGTGGGAGACAGGAGCTCACCCCTTTCAGGCTGAAGGGTTGACGAGGTAAGAAGGGGCTGTAAAATGCTCTTTGTCTCTCTGACTTTCCAGCATTTACCCCAATATCTGATTACAGGTTTTTATTATTAAGACCAATTTGAATTCACACTACAAGGAAGGGCATCTTTCCCTCACCCTTGCTTGCCCTTGTTAGATGAGGGTGCAGGACCAGCTCTCCCAATCCCATATCCTCTGATAAGGGTCACCCATGTCCCCATCCACATGGTAGCACTACTTTGGTGACATGGAGAGGTGTAGGGCCTGCTCCCCTAGTGTTGCAGCCAGTGTGGGGCAGGACCAGCCCTTCCACTCTGATGACACAGGAGTTTAATACGTTTTTAAGAGCGGCTTGATCATGCTAGGATAAGAATTCCAGCTGCAAAGCTGAATGGAAGCACGCAGTCCCTCAGAATTTTTTTTAGTTAATTTATTTATTTATTTAAGATTTCTGCCTCCTCCCCGCCACCGCCTCCCATTTCCCTCCCCCTCCCCCAATCAAGTCCCCCTCCCTTGTCAGCCCAAAGAGCAATCAGGGTTCCCTGCCCTGTGGGAAGTCCAAGGACCACCCACCTCCATCCAGGTCTAGTAAGGTGAGCATCCAAACTGCCTAGGCTCCCACCAAGCCAGTACGTGCAGAAGTATCAAAAACCCACTGCCATTGTTCTTGAGTTCTCAGTAGTCCTCATTGTCCTCTATGTTCAGCGAGTCCGGTTTTATACCATGCTTTTTCAGACCCAGGCCAGCTGACCTTGGTGAGTTCCCAATAGAATATCCCCATTGTCTCAGTGTGTGGGTGCACCCCTCGCGGTCCTGAGTTCCTTGCTCGTGTTCTCTCTCCTTCTGCTCCTGATTTGGACCTTGAGATTTCAGTCCGGTGCTCCAATGTTGATCTCTGCCTCTGTCTCCTTTCATTGCCTGATAAAGGTTAATATTCAGGAGGATGCCTATATGTTTTTCTTTGGGTTCACCTTCTTATTTAGTTTCTCTATGATCACGAATTATAGGCTCAATGTCCTTTATTTATGGCTAGAAACCAAATATGAGTGAGTACATCCCATGTTCCTCTTTTTGGGTCTGGCTTACCTCACTCAGGATAGTGTTTTCTATTTCCATCCATTTGCATGCAAAATTCAAGAAGTCATTGTTTTTTACTGCTAAGTAGTACTCTAATATGTATATATTCCATACTTTCTTCATCCATTCTTCCATTGAAGGGCATCTAGGTTGTTTCCAGATTCTGGCTATTACAAACAATGCTGCTATGAACATAGTTGAGCATATACTTTTGTTGAATGATAGGGCATCTCTTGGGGATATTCCCAAGAGTGGTATTGCTGGGTCCAGGGGTAGGTTGATCCCGAATTTCCTGAGAAACCGCCACACTGCTTTCCAAAGTGGTTACACAAGTTTGCATTCCCACCAGCAATGGATGAGTGTACCCCTTTCTCCACAACCTCTCCAGCAAAGGCTATCATTGGTGCTTTTGATTTTAGCCAGTCTGACAGGTGTAAGATGGTATCTTAAAGTTGTCTTAATTTGCATTTCCCTGATCGCTAAGCAAGTTGAGCATGACCTTAAATGTCTTTTGGCCATTTGAACTACTTCTGTTGAGAATTCTCTGTTCAGCTCAGTGCCCCATTTTATAGTTGGGCTGATTAGCCTTTTAGGGTCTACTTTCTTGAGTTCTTTATATATTTTGGAGATCAGACCTTTGTCAGTTGCAGGGTTGGTGAAGATCTTCTCCCAGTCAGTGGGTTGCCTTTCTGTCTTAGTGACAGTGTCCTCTGCTTTACAGAAGCTTCTCAGACTCAGGAGGTCCCATTTATTCAATGAGGCCCTTAATGTCTGTGCTGCTGGGGTTATACAAAGGAAGTGGTCTCCTGTGCCCAGTCCCTCAGAATTTTGAACACTGAAATATGTGGGTGGAAAATGTGAACAGCCAGCACACTGAAGTTGGAACCTAGCAGGGTGTGGGTCAAGAGGGCGACCCATGCTTAGGGTAGAGACAATCTTTTTGTTTTATAACCTTTATTATTTTCTTTATTCATTGCATACATGAGCACCTTATTTTCATGATGTCAATCCCAACCCCTACTTCAGTGTTCATGGTGGCCTCCCTCTCACTCTCAAAGGTTCTACAGAACTGCATACATGTGTACATGCATTTGATTGAACAAAATGGAACCAAGTGCATATTGAAAACAGGCACAGATCAGTGACTAGCAAGGAGCTGTAAAAGATAACAAATGTTTCAACTTTGAAAGGCTGAGGATCAGGTAGGATAAACTGAGTTCCACCAGGAGATGAAAGTACTAAGAGCACTGCAGCTAAAATTAATCCATGAAACGGGAAAGGAAGGAACACTACAAATCACAGTTCTTGAAAGTAGTATCAACGTGAATCTCAAACTCCACATGGAATCAACAGCAAAAGTAATTTTGATGACAATTTACCTCATGAGTATGCACAAATGCTCTTAATGAAAATGATGTACAAATGTTCTTATAAATCAAATTCAACAATGCATCAAATCAGACCTTCCACTATGGCGAAGCAGACTTCAGCCAGGGATGTAAGGATGTTCCAATGTCTTTATCAATAAATATGGAACAGTGAATATGAATTCCAGATGTCCCTCCAAATTTTTGCTACAATCATTCTATCTTGCATCAAGGCTTCATTTTGCTCTGCTCTCTGTGCCAGATGGTAGCAAAACAAACGACCTTTCCCAAGACTGTACAGTCTTCGTCAACCCCAAGACAATGTCTGGTAAGTATGAAACATGACTGAGAATAGAATCACAGGACTCCTGTCTTTTCTTTACCTTATGTTATCTGAGTCCCCAGTCAGTCACCTCCTACTGCTTAAGTTGGCATATAACACCCTGAAGTCAGGTTTATGTATGTCCTACTCTAGACTAGAGTCACATGAACAAGGAACTAGGAAAGCTGAGGGTGGTTGGTTGGAGGCTGGTGGATGACTTCCAGGAAAGCACAGCTATCCATAAGTCACCCAGCACTCTGCAAATAGCCCCTGAAGAACAGGGTTCACTCTAGAGATGAGTTTGACTGAGTCATTCTTTCAACCATTGGTACTGTGTGATCTCAGCAGCAGATGATATTTTAAAATTTCCCTGAATAACACCAATGTAAATACACCCAAACACAGATGACATATGATCATCCTAACAGATGCAGAAAAGGACTCTGACAAATTTCCAAAGTCCTGAAGTGGGAACATACCTTCACATGGAAAAGGTACCTACAACAGACTTTAGGTCAACATTGTCCTAACTTTGGGAAGGTTGAAAGACTTTCTTTAAAATCAGGGATGAGCCAAGGGCTCACTCTTACTCAACCCAGTGCCTGCATTTACTACAACAAAAAGTCAAGATAAAGGAACAAGAGAAAGAGAAATAAGAAAGGAAGAAGTCAAATTATCCCTACTTGAAAGCCACATGATCCTATATTTGAATCACCCCAAATATTCCACCTGAAATGCTTATACCTGATAAATATTCTGATAGAAAGACAGCATACAACTTATTCTATATACCAATAATAAACATGTTCAGCACGATATCATGGGAAAGTGCCATTACAATAGTCTCAAAATAATGAATAAAATAACATTAAATCAAATTAAACACCCAGGAATAATCTTTTTGTTTGAGCGACTTTTCATTATTATATTTTCATTATTTAAAATAATTTATAAATTGAAATATATTTGATTGTGTTCTTCCTCCCCTATCTACTTTCAGAACCTCTCTTCCTGCCAACCTACCCAACTTTAAGATTTTTCTTTGGGCTGGAGAGATGGCTCAGCCGTTAAAGGCTAGGCTCACAACCAAAAATAAGATTTATCTTCATAGAAACCCAACCAACCAAACACCAACACAACAAAAAAAAAACCTCCCAAACCAAGAAAGCAACACTCCAAAGGGAAATAAAAGAAAACAAAACAAGCAACAAAACTGCAAACAAATTTCGAAAGAGCACACAACAATCTGTGGAGTCTATTATATGGTATCAACAACCCCTAAGCATGAGACCTGCCTTGGAGTGGTTGATATACCCAGTGTCACTCTAATGTTGTAACCTGAGTTTCTTCTCCGAACATGTGTGCCAGTTCGGTTGTTAACCTTTATCATTGTGACTCACTTTACATTCATTCGTTCATTTTTAAAACACTAAACAAAAAAAATATAATAAGACAAAACAAAACTATCACATTAGAGGTGAACAAGACAAACCCACAGAAGTAAAAGTGCCCAAGAAAAGGCACACAAATCAGAGACTCACGTGTTTGCTCACTTATGAAACCCATGAAAACTCTAAACAGAAAGCCATGATATATGCACAAAGTACCTGGTGCAGACCCGTGCAGGGCCTGTGCATTCTGCATCAGTCTCTGTGAGTTCATAGGAGCTTTGCTCACATTGACTTAGAGGGACTTTTTCTCTTAGGGTCTTCTGTTACAGTATTCGCTGGAAGCCATCCCTTAAACATCTTTAATGTGTCTTGGCCATTTGAGATTCTTCTGTTGAAAATTCTCTATTTTAGATCTGTACCCCATTTTTTAATTAGATTGTTTGGTTTGTTTATATTTATTTTCTTGAGTTCTTTATGTATTTTGGAAAGCATCCCTCTGTCAGATATAGGATGGTAAAGATTTTTCCCATTCTGTACGCCATATTTTGCCCTATTGACAATCACCTTTGCCCTACAGAAGCTTTTCAGTTTCATGAAGTCCCATTTACTAATTGTGGATCTTAGGACCTTTGCTATTGGTGCTCTGTTCAGAAAGTTATGTCCTGTGCCAATGCGTTTGAGATTATATCCAACATTCTATTCTGTAAGATTTAGTGTATCTATCTGGGTTTATGCTGAGGTCTTTGATCCACTTGGGCATGAGTTTTGTGATGGGTGATAAATATGGATCTTGTTGCCAACATCCAGTTACACCAGCACCATTTTTTGAAGACACTGTCTTTTGTACTCCATGTATTTCTGGGCTTTTTAAATTAAAAAATAAGGTGTCTATAGGTGTGTGTTTCAGGCTGAGTCTTCTCTTTGATTCCATTTACCAACCTGTCTGTGTTTATGCCAATACCATGGGCTTTTTATCACCATAGTTCTGTAGCACATCTTGAAATCAGAGATGATGATACTTTCAGAAATTCTTTTATTGTTCAGGATTGCTTTAGCTATTCTGATTTTTTGTTTGTTTGTTCATCCAAAATGTAGTTGAATATTATCTTTTCATGGTTTATAAAACATTATGTAGGCCGGGTGGTGGTGGCGCACGCCTTTAATCCCAGCACTCGGGAGGCAGAGGCAGGCGGATCTCTGTGAGTTCGAGACCAGCCTGGTCTACAAGAGCTAGTTCCAGGACAGGCTCCAAAACCACAGAGAAACCCTGTCTCGAAACCCCCCCCCAAAAAAAAAAGTTGGAATTTTGATGGGGATTTCATTGAATCTGTAGTTTGCTTTTGGTAAGCTAGCCATTTTATCTATGTTGATCCTATAGATCCATGCACATCTTTTAATATCTACTTCAATGTCTTGCTTCAAAGACATAAGGTCTTTTTTTTTTTAAATTTTTCGAGACAGGGTTTCTCCGTAGCTTTTGGTTCCTGTCCTGGAACTAGTTCTTGTAGACCAGGCTGGCCTCAAACTAACAGAGATCTTCCTACCTCTGCCTCCCAAGTCCTGAGATTAAAGGCTTGTGCCACCACTGCCTGGCTACATAAAGTCTTTATCATAGAAGTCTTTCATTTGCCTGATGAGTAGAGTTACACCAAGATATTTTCTATTATTCATGGCAGTTGTAAAGGATGTTATTTCCCTGATGTCTTTCTTAGCTCATTTATCATTTGGATATAAGAGAGATACTGATAGGGGGTTTGATCGTGTATTCATCCACTTTGTTGAAGGTGTTTATCAGTTGTAGGAGTTCTCTGGTAGTATTTTGGAGCTGCTTATGTATGCTACCATATCATATGTGAATAGCAATACGTTCACTTCTTCCTTTCCGGTCTGAATGCACATGATCTTCTTCAGTTTTCTTATTGGTCTAGCTAGAGCATCAAGTATCATATTGAATAGATATGGAGAGAATGGACAGTCTTGTCTTATTCCTGTGTTTAGTGGAATTGCTTTGAGTTTCTCTCCATTTAATATTTTTTTGGATATAGCCTTGCATCAAACTGCCTTCATTGTGTTGAGATCTGTTCCTTGTAGTCCTATTCTCTCCAGGACTTTTATCATTCACGGATGGTGGATTTTTGTCAAGATTTTGAGGCATCTAAGATGATATTATATGGTTTTTCCTTTCAATTTGTTTATATAATGGATTATATTGATTGGATTTTACGTACTAAATCACCCCTACATCTCTAGGATGAAGCCTACATGGTCATGGTGCACGATTCAGTTTCTAAATGTAGTCTTCTGACCTTCACATATGAGCTCACACACAGAGACAAGTAAAAATCACCCTCCCCCTGTGTGTGTCTCTCTGTCACACACACACACACACATACACACACACACACATGGAGTACAGTGGATAGCAGAAATGTATTACATGAGAATCTTGACTGTGTGCTATGGCATAGTGTCAGGGAGAGTAAGAGTAGGAGCTGAAATTCCTCACTTTTCCCTTCTTTTTCTGGTTAGTCTGCAGAAGGAAGGATGGGTCCTCTGCATCAGCACAACTCTCGATGCTACCTTAGAATGGGATATAAAAGCCTGGGATCTAGCAGCCTCAGCAAGCTAGGCTTTGGCACCCATCTGCAATGCAGGGATTAAGAACATGAGTCACGGTGACAAGCAGAGAGGAGATTTGTTCAATGTGGCCATATTGGGAAGATTAATAAATACAGGATTACAGTCCCTACCAGTCTACCTTGGAGTTACTGAACAAGAGCTTGGGGTGAGTATAGAGGAGAACTGGGGCCTGGGGTACAAGTATGCATAACTAAGCAGTACTAGTCAAGACGCTGCTCTGCCGATCATTGTAGCAATGCCAGCCCTACAAGCTGTTCTGAAGTCCTTATCTGTCATGGCTGAAAGAGATCAGCCTGACTCTCAGGAAAGGACTGCTTCTCCTCCAGTGTGTGGTCCTTATATCCTGGATAACTACCTTCTTCCGGGGAGGGCGGTTGTCCCGAGTGTTCCTGCTGCCCCACTCAACAAAGTGAAATCAAAAGGACAGATTAAGGCGTCTCTGTTCCTTCAGCCAAAGTAGAGGAGAAGGATGAGATGTCAGGCCTCCTTTCTGCACCTACTTGCCTTGTGGGTGTGTGAGAGAATTCCATACTTTTCAGAAGGAAGAAATACAAGTAAAAAACTAAGGAAAATTGAGTTGATGTGTTACCAATTACCCTGTGGACTGCGAAATCCTGTCAAATCCCGGGGAAAGGTGTCCATAAAACTAGACTGAGGACAGCAATTTGTTTCCTACATAAGAACTGGCATCTGGAGGATGGAGCTGAGCTCTACCCTACTGGAGGACGCTGCTATGTGAGAAAGGACGCCCATGTGTGTACGCACGAGCACGCACGCGTGTGCGCGTACACACACACACACACATGCAGCTGGTGAGGTTAACCTCCTTATCCTCACCTCCCAACAGATGTTCAGCACCCTGAAGGCAGAAAAGTTTCCTCATAGATGGACAGAGCAGGCCTCCCCCATTTCCTTTGCTCTGCTAGAATCACTCTGTTCCCTTACCCTTCTGGTGGGGACTCCTGCCACTGCCCCCGGAAAGTCTCTAGCAACCTAGGAAAGTACAGCCAAACACAACTCACTGTGTGATGCTGCCATCTTGTGTTCATGTCATTTTCTTAGCTCAGTTCTCAAAATCTGGCTCTTCAGTAGTAAGGAGGAACAAGAAATTAGCTTAGTTAATTGGAAAAAAAAATAGTCGGTTGGCAAAACAACCCTTGGTGATCACAGATGCCAGGATTTCATGTTTTGAATGGCCCCGAGTCAGATGGTCCTCCTGTTTCCCATTGCTGCGCTGCTTCACAGTTTTTTTTTTTCATTTTCCCTCTTTTCCTTATTAGCATGGCAGAGGAATAGCATCCAAATCCATGTGAACAGGTATCATTAGACCAGACTTTTGAAAACAGAGGCACTGCAATCCAATGAGGGGGATAAGCTGTCCACAGGGTCCTCAGTCAAGCGGCCATCCGTCTTTGAGAGATGTGTGCACCTGAGCAGAGGAGGGAGGGGGTAGGACAAGCCTCCAGAACAGGGCATGGACCGCTCCTGAATCCAAAGCCAACATAGACTGTCAAAAACCCCTGAAACTCAGGATGGGATGAGGATTTGGAAAACTCTGGGCGATGACCCTTTTCTGTCCCTGAAGAGTACTAGGCAATAAAAGCTTCCCCAAGAAGAGACATGGTGTCATAGCTCATCTCCTATGTGAAGTTGGGGACAGAACTCTGTAGGCATCTGTGCTTCTTGTCTCTTCTCTGTTACTCAACCACACAAATGTCACTATTTTATGACTTCTAGAGAAGGACATCAATATCAATCAATATCAAACAAATTGTTCATTCACACGGTGAATAAATGACCTGTCTACAGAGGGTTGGCATTCAAGTCATATAGAGTGTGAGTCTGTTAAGTTTTGTTGGTAGGCAGCGCGTTCATTGGAACTCGGACGAGACCTCTTAACAAAAGACAAGGCTCCCTTACACCCACAGAGACAAAGCAGCTACAACGGTTGGTAGTAATGACTGGATTCCAACACAACCCAGTCCTCCTAGCGTTTGCTGTTATCGAGACATTTATAACAAAACACCTGTATACAAGCACACTGCTCACTGTTCTGCATGGTTCTGAGCAACAGGTACTGGAAGAGCAAAGTAGGGTTGCTACCATGGCTCTCCAAAAGCATTCTGTCACTCTGAAATATGCTTCCTGAAGCATCGGGGCCGTAAGGACAGGTAAAGCCTACATGGAGAAAGTCAGTTCAAGTAGCTCCCAGACTCAGTCAGAAGGACTCACTGCTGGAGAAACACATCCTCACAGCAGACAGTGCACTTGCCACAGACCCAATTACTATCTGCATCAAGAGTCCTATTGTGCCTTTGTCAGGGGGAGAAATGAGCACAAAATTGGACTGACAACAAAGTCCTATTTATTAAAATGAGCACGTGTCTAGGTGACTGAGTTAAACGGAGCCCTCCTTGGGTGTCACTACTGCCTGAGGAACGAGCTACTGACCATATCAGCCAGGTCACCAGGCTAACTGTCACCTCCTCCCCACACAGGCTCTTATTTACTGTGGGATGGAGCAGGGGACGACCAGCATTTTCAAAACATCAAAGTAATGTTGTGGTTGACTTTTTGCCAATGGTGTGTGGTGATATTTTGTTTGTGCTTTAACAAATAAAGCTTGTCTGAAGATCAGAGTACGGAGCTAGTTAGCCACAGAGGTCAGGCAGTGGTGGTGCACACCTTTAATCCCAGCACTAGGGAGACAGAGAGTAGGTGGATCTCTGTGAGTTCGAAAACAGCCTAGTCTACAGAGTGACTTCCAGGACAGCCAGGGTTGTTACACAGAGAAATCCTGTCTTGAAAGAAATGAAAGAAAAACAAAACAAAAAACACTACAAGAACATGCAGAGTGCATTGTGCCTCTGCTGGATCCTCTGCTCCTCTCTCTGCCCTGTCATGTCACTTCCTGCACCCACCTCTGGAGTTCTTGGATTAAAGGTGTGAGCCACCGCTGCTTGGCTCTGTTTTTCTTTTAGATTTATTCAATCTTCTATGGTTCAGGGTGCCCTTAAACTCAGAGGTCCATCTGCTTCTGTTTCCTGAGTGCTGGGATAAATGTGTCTGCCTGGTCTCCATGGCCAACTAGTGTGGCTAGCTCTGCATTCTGATCTTTAGGCAAGCTTTATTTCTTAAAGCACACACTAAAAAATCACAATAGTGTCAGCACAAGAATTGAGGGAGCCATTCCAATTTATAGGAGCAAAATATAACAAATTACTTGTCAGGCTCAGTGCAGAAAGGGTACCTTTGACCAATAGTTTTTGCCTATGATATATGAGTATATGTATACATAAATATATACATATACATGTGTATATATGCATATATATGTGCATATATATACATATGTATATAGTCAACTGCTTGTCAGTGGCTAACGGATTGACTACCCAGTCTTTACAGAGTCAAAATGAAATCTAGTAAGCACAAAGTTCAGATATTTGAGATGAGCAAATGTGGTTGGTAGGTAGGGAGGCCAACCTATTTCATCCTGCTCTGCTCTTCCCTTTACATCACATACTAGCTACCTCATAGCAAGATTGGGAATGTGGGGTATGGAAAACAACACTGAAGCTGATAACATAAGCAACCCACCAATGCAGTTAAGCCTCTTGGAGGGTGCTTGTTTTCTAGAATTTGGGGTAGATCCATCTCACAAGAGGTCGGAACTTTGGGGCTAGTGAGATCTTTCAAGTAGAGACTTAATGAGGAACCAACCCAGCCGAGAGCCACTGACACAGAACCATGTGGGTTTATACTGCATGCTAGAAAATAGGGGGTAGAGGGCCCACAGCAGAACTGGTAAATCAAGTCCCTTTCATTTAGGCTGTCTCTGAGGAGGCCAGAGCTACTGCATATGCCCCAATGGTGTAGTAGCACCTACACAGACTTCCTTCCACTTAAGCAGGAAGACACCACCCTCTGCTAATGCTATTTATGAGTGAACAGACTTACATTCAGACAAAAATTATGTGTATGGGTGTTTTATCTGCGTGTATGTCTGTGGGCCATGGTCATGCGTAGTGCTGTTGGAGACCAGAAGTGGGTGTCAGATCCTTTGGAACTGGAGTTAGAAAGGGTTGCCGGCTGCCCCTGCGGGCTGGCAATAGAACTCGGGTCACTCTTTAAGGTTTTATGTAATCACATGAATACGAGGGTGCGTCTGTGTGAGTGTCTCTCACGTGTGTGCAAAAAGCTACTGGAGGCTAAAGGGGGAAATTTGAGCCCCTAAAGTTACAGCCATCATTAGCTACCTAACTTAGATGCTGGGAACCAACTTCATCCTCCGGAATAGCAGTCAGTGCTCTTTACCCCTGAGCAATATTTCCAGTCCCATGAAATATCTTTTAATCCTTTAGAACTACCGAAGTTAACTAGTTAGTGCCCGTGGCCTTGTCAGAGGAGGAGCAGGTGGCAGCTGAGCCCCAGCAGAGTGGAAGGCACTCATGGGTGAGATCTCAGGTAGGCAAGGCCCTGGGGGCTTCAGTTCCAGACTATCTCTGTGCCTGTTTTGCCACTGTCATTTTTCTCTGGTGTCTGGCATGGTGAGAATGGGGTTGGGGATCTCCACTGCCTTTAATGTGCTGCGATTATCTCATGGAAGTATCCCATTCTACTGGGCATTTTTACCTGCGGGTTATTATAAAGATAATTTCCTTTTAAGCTGTATTGTTTAATTGAAGTAATGACTTTTCGACAATAATAGTGTTAGTTTAAATACAGTTTTCGATGATTAAGGCTTTCTAACAAATGTAGTAAAGGATTGTGATGAAGGCTAGTCTGGTGGGGAAAGTAATACAGGTAAAGGTGGGACATAGTGTGTCCCCAGCACTAGAAGGCAGAGGCTGCTGGGGATAGACAATAAGAGCAAGGAAGTGTCACACAGCTGGGATTACAAGTTTCTCTTGAGAAGCCATGTAGACTACGGTTTAGGTTAATGATTAAGGAAAACAACTGAGTCCCATGAGTCAGCTCAAGTTCTTTCTGATGTTGAGAAATGTGTTCACGCGTTTCAGTGTGCACCATACCTAAAACAAAGCTTTAAACAATTGGCTTCAGTAACTAGGAAACAAAGAGCTGGATGGTTTCTTAAGATAATTGGACAGGACTCTAAAATCTGAAAACTGAAACTAGCGACCTGGCTTCTGGCGATTATAAAAACTACTGCCTCTGTAAACGGTTATGGCTGGAAGGCTCCTGACCTATGAGAAGTCTAAAAGATAAATGTTTAACGCTATGTGGATTCTTGGGAATCATTTTTTTTTACCTATAACACATAAAATGTTGTTTTTCACTTGTATTCATTCACTTAAAACTAGAATGTAGCCATATTATAATTTTTATATTGCTCAGAAGATCTTTCTGGGGTCTATAAGCTGTAAGGAAAATGTGTGCAGAGGTTTCTCATCCTGGGAGCTGTTTCCTAATCACCACACAGAGACTTATACTAATTGTAAATGCTCGGCCACTTATTAATTCTGGCTTATTACTAAGTAGATCTTATATTTCAAGTTAACCCATATTCCTTCCACACTCTGCCGCTGGGTGGCACCTTTATTAGCATGACACGTTCCTCTCCAGCTCCCTCTGCCTTTGCTTGGTGACCCCTCTGCCTCTGTCCTTCTTCTGCCCATCATTCTCAGTTTGGTTTTCCTGCCTAACTTTATCCTGTTCAGCTGTTGGCCAGTCAGCTTGTTTATTAAACCAATCATGATGATATATATTCACACCATGTGCAGAAGGATTATTCCGCAGCACAAAAATATAAAGACACAGAATGGAAACATCAGGGTAGATGAACAGAACAGAAAAGGAATAGAGTCAAACAAGCAACAGAAAGAATAATAAAATGAAGAACTAAGCTTTTGCCCTCAAAAAGTCCTCGTATGACCTTTTGTCCAGTCGTTCGCATGCTCTGCATTCCTCTTCAGTTTCTCTGACCTGCTGAAGGCTTGACGTTCATCAGCACCCTGGGTGAGTCCCTGACATGTTGGAGATGGGGGGGGGCATGTGTGTGTGTTTTTTCCTTTTTTAGCGGGCCACAGAAAACTGAATTTAGCAACAAGGGCGTTGCAGGACAACTTTGCTTGGAATTTCCCCATTGAGTTTATGGTACTTCAGTTTTAGGTATCCTAGAAGGACATAATATGATTTAAAATTTAAGACCATTGGGAAAATTTGAAGGACAATAACATCCCAGTTAGCCAAACACCACAGTCATAGTTATATCAGGCCCATGCCCATAATGCAGAAATGCACCCACTGCATTTTAATTTGCAACAAACAAACCACTGAAGAATGTGCTGACACCAATCACTACACAATCGCCAGTTTTCATGAGCATGGGAGTGCAGCCATTAACACCTACCACAAAGGAGTCCTTCCTGGTATTGACACTGCTTCCTTCTCTCCCACAGGGAACCCAGGGCCCAGGCACTTTCAGCTTTTCCTTCTCCCCCACAGAACACCCAGAGCCTAGCCTCTTCTCTCCCAGTCCTCCCGAGGACTCCCGAGTCAGCCTCCACTCTCTGTCTGGTCTCCTCATCATCCAGTGCCAGCCAAGCACGGGAGTCAGCAGCGTGTGGCGAGAGGAGCAGCCTCACACTCTGCCTGTGCACTTCCCTATGCAAGGGCTCCAAGAACAGACTTTGTTCTCATCTGGACAGCTAGAAAACAGAAACAGCTGCCTCTCGACCCAGTAACACCCTGGAGATGACATCCAAGGGACAAGCACACTTGTCACCTGTGTCTTCGGGACACAGAAGAGCTCCAACTTTTAAGCCTGTGCACTGTTGCTGTCCCCTTTCCTTACATGAGAATTTCCTATTGTCACAAAGTCGGCTATAAGCCAGGCGGTGGTGGCGCACGCCTTTAATCCCAGCACTTGGGAAGCAGAGGCAGGTGGATCTCTGTGAGTTCGAGACCAGCCTGGTCTATAAGAGCTAGTTCCAGGACAGGAACCAAAACCACAGAGAAACCCTGTCTCGAAAACCAAAAAAAAAAAAAAAACAAAAAACAAACAAACAAACAAAAAAAAAAAAAACCAATAAAACAAAGTCAGCTATACCCTGATTCGTGGTTAGCCTGACCCTGGTGACCATCACCCTTATTTCTGGTGATGGGTAAGCTGTAACCATCAATGCATGTATGGAAACACGTCCAAAGATGACACAATCCAGGTCATACTGGGAACAAGAGAAATCATCCATTGTGTCTGTCCATGCTACTGACACACCCAGAGACATCAACACCAGGTAGTACTTCTGCCTACTAGGAAGCAACTATCACAATAAGCCTTGTGAGTCGCAGATTCCCTTCCAAACTGTGTGGAGACACCTTGTGTTTCAATTCACAAGATACCCATGCCATCAGTTCCTGCCGTTAACCCACCAAGCAGTGGACCACTATCTGCTGTGCCTGGTTTCAAAAACAGCATCACTCCTATGTCTCAAATGTTACAGATGCTCTAACAGTTAACAGGCAGTACTAACTGCTCTGGTGCAAGCTGCTGCCACGCTGCTGCCATCTTGTGGTCATGTCTTTTTCTTTGTGTTTAGGTCCATGAGATCACCACTCCTAGTTATTAGAAAAGTGCAGAGGCCAAGATGGAGTAGGAAACAAGCTGGTTAGTGGAAGGATGAGCCGTTCTGGCCTTTCTACGTTTGGTGGAGCAGCTCTTGCTATCAAAGCCTTCTGAATAACATTTGCCTGTCCATATGTGAATGGGCGCCCCTCATTTCTCATGCAGAAATTGAGGTTGGTGGCAAGGAGCAACTAACAGAAACAAGAACCATGACAAACACTGGTCCAAGAGTCTGTCCTCTTCTGTCAACACCCATAAAGCTAGTGTGCTAGTGGTGAGCTTGCAGGTGGAGGAAAAATGCTCTTGCCTCCTTTCTGAAAGGAACGCTGGTGTCTTCAGGGAGGGCACAGAGTATTTGGCCCCAAGCTAACACAGGTTTGGTTGAGTCATACTGCTGGCCAGTTGAAACCTAACCTAACCAACATAAGCATGCTTTGCTCACTGGTGTGTTCTTTTTGTCTGTGTCATCTGGTCCCCTGCTCTCAGTGTCGGGCTTCCACTGCCCCCCTCTCGATGTACTCCTTAATGCCTAGGTCTCTTTCTTCCCTTACTTCAGCTACTTCAAGGGGAAAGATGAGTGGTGAGAAGGAAGCCTCTCTGTCCCCAGGAGAGAATAAAATGTGTATGTGTGGTACAAAACTTCAAGGGGCAGGGGATTCAAATGTCCCCTGTCTTGTGGGTGTGTCTTAGCACTGTTGAGATTTTCCAGGTTACAGTAATGCCATTTTGCCCAATCCAGTAGTCACCAATCACACTGGTTTTGTGCCTTTAAACCAACCTATGCCACGTGTTTGCCTTCCCAGAAAATTGTATTCCACCAGTGATGCAACTGTCACTGGAAAAAGCCTTCAAAACTGGCCTAGCAATAAAGCTATCTGATGGCCTTCCATGAGTTCTACCGTATACAGGCTTCTAGTATGAGCAGTAAGCATGGTGAGTTTGTTAAAACATACCTTAAAAATATTTCTGTTCTAGTCTACCTTGCCACACCCACATCTACAACAATGTAGCTGTTGTGTGTGGTACTGCAGTAAACAAGGACATTCAGGTATGCGGCTATTGGTGCATCAGCTTCATTTCCTTAGGCTATACATGCAGAAGCAGGATAACTACATCAACTGCGTCATCATTTGGTAGATCTACCTTTAGATTTTTGAATGACCCACACCGTTCTCCACAATGACCGAACTAACTTGCATTACACCAAGAGTGTGTATAACTCCATATCCTAACCAAACATTTGTTTTATTTTTTTTTAAACATTTGTTTTATAATTACGAATGATTTTAATTGGGGTGGGATGACATTGTTTTCTTAAAAATATGTTTAATTTATTATTTGAGTGGTCCATATATGTACACAATGCCCTTTGATCATATTTGCCCTTTTCTTCTTTCTAATTCCTCTCAGATTCCCCCATCATGTTCCACTCACAACTTTTGTACCCCTTTTTAAATGCACTGACTTCAGTTAGTGATATCTATATGTGTATGGGTGAAGGTTCCTCCACTAGAACATGGGCAATGATCATCCCTGAAGAAAACTGAGTTTCCTCCACCAGCAAACTTCAATGGTCAATGGCTTCTCAGGTACAGAGAGGCTTCATAGCCCCACCCCTCTTCCAGGCTGGAATATTGGAAAATTTGACCTTTTGAAGGCAGTCATAGTCACTGTGAGTACATGAGTATGAAGTCCCTGTCACATCCAATAAACAGCCTTTCCCATCTTGTCGTCTGCCTCTTACCATCTTTCTGCCTCCTCTTCTGCATTGTTCCCTGCGCCTTCGGGTCTGGGGTGTGATCCAGGTCTCATTGGGGACTGAGAACTCCACGGGTATGTATTTTCTGCATCTGGCCAGTTGTGCATCTCTTATTAACTGCCATTTTCTTCAAAGAGAAATAGGTTTCTCTAATAAGGATGAAGGCACTGTTCTAATCTATGTGTATGAAGACAATAATTTAGAAGGCAGTTTGATTCTATACCCACTTGGTAATAGGTTCTCTTCTAGGCCTGTGTCCTCCCTAGACAAGGGCTTTTGGCCTTGTTTATAGTAGCAAACATGACTTTTATTCTGTTCAGTGAACCTTCACTCCCATAAGAATCATGCCACCCTTGCACTGACGTGTGTATCTATATGTAACTCATGCATTCAAGAAGTGTATTCTCTTTAGATGTAAAATATCTTGAGAGTTGTTGTCCTTAGAATTTTGTATAATTTAGTATAAAACGAATCAACGCAAATTATTGGTCATTTTTTTATCAAGAATCAATGGAGCTAAAGTTACTCTAAGGCAGTCTGAAATCCGAGTATATTCATAGGGCCTCTCAAAGCTTTTAAATTGCTCTTGTTGCATCTCGACTGGACTATATACTCTTCTTCTACCACTGTGATCTATTTACTTTTCTGTTTCATCATGCACTAACTGTTCTCAGCTCCTGTCTGTTCATTTGCTTCAGACAGTACTGCTTGAAAAGGTATAAAGACATGGGTTTAATTTCTTGGGTAATAATTACCCTTGGTACTGAGTAGAAAACAAACTCGACATATACGTACCGTTAGCCCGAGTGGTGACCTCAAACAGAAAAGGCCACCAGAGAAGCAAGCATCTTCTATGAGCCTAGTCTTTCTTAGTTTTGTTTGTGTTTCTTAATAAAGAGGGCTTAGATACCTCAAAGATGCTCATAGCAGGAACAACATTTGTGCATTTTTATGAGTTAATCCTGGAGAAGAGACAATTTGTAGGACATGGAGGTGAAACTCTGACTGGGGTAAAGGTAAGACCCAAAGCATCTGGAACTTGTACAAAGCAGTGTCTCTCATCCCTTTGTGGGTGCACTCAGGTGCCCCAAGGAAGCTTGGATGGAACGTATTAGAGGAGGAATTTGCTCTAACCACGTGTTCTCTCTAAGGATAATGCAAATGGATGAGAGAGATGCTACTCTCCACTCTAGAGTCCCTAGTGCCATGTCTGCGTTCAGTGCCCCTGAAGTAAATGCCGTAAAGCGTCCTCAAAGACTAAAATAAGTTTCCATTGTTTCTGTTTTTTCTAGAATGTTTCTGAAACAATTTCTCCCTATCGTTTTTGTTTTTATAGTGCTATTTGTTTGCTCAACCAATTCAGAAGCTTGAGCATTGTATGCACTTCAGAAATATTGTATGATAGGCCCCAAGTTTGCAGATATATTTAAACACTTGTCCAGTGCAATTAGTTCTCTGATCACAATGAGATTTTGCAAGAATGCCCCAAGCAAGAAAAATTCTTTCTACCAGTTTTTCCCTCTATAGCCAAGGCAGTAATTTTCCAGCAAGAAAAAGCTTCAAATGAACAAGTAAACATTCAAACTAGCACCAAGGCGTATTTAGATCCTTGTGTTTGAGGCATTTGTATAAACTGGAGTTGCCAGGTTTCAAATGGCCTATTTCGTAAAGGTTAATGCCCTTGTGTCCCATGAAGTAGTTTAACAGAGCAATAGTTGAAGGTGCATAGAACATCTTAACTATGCTTTTTGAGTTATTGTTGGGGAGGGCTTCCACAATTATCGTTTACTTGCAGAGATACTTCTAGAAGAAGTAATTGGATACTGAGGAGTATTATGAGCGTCCAGTTTCTACCCAATCAAAGATGACTCTGGGACTTGAGATCCCAACCCATTTGTTGCCAAGTGTTCTTTTCCTGTTGTGGTGTGAGAACGTGACAGCCAACCCTAACCTGATGACACTGTGGCTACTACTTGCTCAATCCCAGTCAGTTAGTGACACTTGCCCCAGAGTGCTTGACCTGTGTAATGGTTTACACATAACTCCCCTGTGGTGGCTAAAGAAACTTAATATGGTACCAGGAATCCCTTAAGGGCCATTGCCTTTTGCTCTGGAATGCCTATGAGACTTCAGTGGCCTGCAGGTGAGATAAGAATAGGATAATGATGTTCCTGCTGTGAGGGATTTAACCACTTTTTCTCTGCTTTTGTGAACTCCCTGAGGGCTGTGGGATTGAGATGAGTGGTCTTCTTATTACTATACAATGGGAATGAGAAACGACTGAGGGGATTAAACAATTTTCTTGTCCAGCTGTGGATTCCCAAGATAATTGTAATGCTCACTTCCTTTAACGCCTTTTGCATGGCGTGCTATGTGGCTCTAAGGCTGCCATCCTTCTCCTAGCAGTAAGAATAGATTTAGTTCATTTGAACTGAGTCTAAGTTTTTGGTTTTTCCCAGTGGATTTGAATGCCACAATAGTGGCACCATCTGTTGAGTCTGAAAGAAGAGGTCAGAGGTACAGAGGGAATAACAAATAGGGCAGTCTGTTGAGGCATACAGTTCTGGGTAGTGCAGCCCTCTTTGCTGCTTTAGCAGCCAAAGTATTACCTTCCATTTCCTCAGTCTTTGCTTTAAATATACAGGATTTTAATGATGGTTGGCAAATGGGTATGATCCGGTAATTCAGAGATTTGCTATTTCAAATGGGCTGGCCAGAGGAACTTAATTTTTTATTTTTTTAAATTTATTTAATCATTATTTTTTAATTAATTTATTTATTTATTAAAAATTTCCACCTCATAGCAGCATTGTTTGTAATAGCCAGAACCTGGAAACAACCTAGATGCCTTTCAATGGAAGAATGGATGAAGATAGTGTGGAATATATACATATTAGAGTACTACTCAGCAGTAAAAAACAATGACTTCTTGAATTTTGCATGCAAATGGACGGAAATAGAAAACACTATCCTGAGTGAGGTAAGCCAGACCCAAAAAGAGGAACATGGGATGTACTCACTCATATTTGGTTTCTAACCATAAATAAAGGACATTGAGCCTATAATTCGTGATCCTAGAGAAGCTAAATAAGAAGGTGAACCCAAAGAAAAACATATAGGCATCCTCCTGAATATTAACCTTTATCAGGCGATGAAGGAGACAGAGGCAGAGACCCACATTGGAGCACCAGACTGAAATCTCAAGATCAAAATCAGGAGCAGAAGGAGAGAGAGCACGAGCAAGGAACTCAGGACCGCGAGGGGTGCATGCACACACTGAGACAATGGGGATATTCTATTGGGAACTCACCAAGGCCAGCTGGCCTGGGTCTGAAAAAGCATGGGATAAAACTGGATTCGCTGAACATAGTGGACAATGAGGACTACTGAGAACTCAAGAACAATGGCACTGGGTTTTGATCCTACTGCACGTACTGGTTTTGTGGGAGCCTAGGAAGTTTGGATGCTCACCTTACTAGACCTGTATTGAGGTGGGTGGTCCTTGGACTTCCCACAGGGCAGGGAACCCTGATTGCTCTTTGGGCTGACGAGGGAGGGGAATTGATTGGGGGAGGGGGGGGAAATGGGAGGCGGTGGCGGGGAGGAGGCAGAAATCTTTAATAAAGAAATAAATAAATTTTTAAAAAAATAAAAAAAAATTTCACCTTCTCCCATTTCACTCCCCCTCCCCTTCCCCTTCTCCCCCCTCTCCAGTCCTAAGAGAAGTTAGGGTGCCCTGCCCTGTGGGAAGTCCCCACTCCACCCAAGCCTAGGAAGGTGAGCATCCAAATAGACTAGGCTCCCAAAAAGCCAGTACATGCAGTAGAATCAAAACCCAGTGCCATTATCATTGACTTCTCAGTCAGCCCTCATTGTCAGCCACATTCAGAAAGTCCGGTTTGATCACATGCTCCATCAGTCCCAGTCCAGCTGGCCTTGGTGAACTCCCATTAGATCAATCACACCATCTCGGTGGGTGGGCACACCCCTGGCAGTCCTGACTTCCTTGCTCATGTTCTCCCTCCATCTGCTCTTCATCTGGACCTTGGGAGCTCAGTCCAGTGCTCCAATGTGGGTCTCTGTCTCTATGTCCATCCATCGCCAGATGAAGGTTCTATGGTGATATGTAAGATATTCATCAGTGTGATTATAGGATAGGGCCAGTTCAGGCTCCCTCTCCTCAGCTGTCCAAGGAACAAGCTGAGGACATCTCCTTGGACGCCTGGGAACCCCTCTAGAGCCAAGTCTCTTACCAACCTTAAAATGGCCCCCTTAATTAAGATATCTTTTTCCCTGTTCCCATATCCTCCATCTCAACCATCTAATTCCTCCAAGCTCTTCCCAATCCTCCCCTTCTCCCTTCTCTCTCCCCATCTCCCCTCCCCCCCACCCCCATGCTCCCAACTTTTTCCCAGCAATCTTATCTACTTCCAATATCCTGGAGGATAAATATATGTTTTTCTTTGGGTTCACCTTCTTATTTAGCTTCTCTAGCATCACGAATTATAGGCTCAATGTCCTTTGTTTATGGCTAGAATCCACTTATGAGTGAGTACATACCATATTCATCTTTTCTTTGCCTCCCCAGCATGCCATAGTTGTGTACCACTCTAAGTACACAATGACAACGTGTGTGTGTGTGTGTGTGTGTGGTCTGTTTTGCTTTCTACTAAATGGTACACTCTGGTAAAGGCTGTGATTTTAGCTACCTGGGCATATTTTATCCAAGACAAATTAAAACTCTCAGTTACATCACAAATAAAAGGTAACTGCATATTCTGTCCTCCAAAAATGTCATTTTTCTTCTTGTAAATAAGATCTGTCAGTAAATAAATCCAATTCTCCATTTTTGATAAATGCCTTTAAAAGATTTCTCCAAGGGGAAAGAAGTATATCAATTATTTGAGTACAGCCATGTTTATCCTCTCCTGATCCACATGGCAAAAGGAGTACGGTAGCAGGGATTTTGAGAGTTGTCGCACACCAGGGAAAGAGGAGGTGAAAGCTCAGTGAAAGCCTAAGGAATTAGATGACTCACTGAGTAGTGTGTGCGATGGGAATTTAGCAAAAGTTCTGAAGATTAGGGTATGTAAATGGTGATCAGAGAGCCTAAGGCGCCTTCTCAGGCTGTTTCTATAGAGCAGCAGTGGCAGAGATGGCTCTCATTACAGGGAGGATGTCCTTTAGCACTGGATATAATTGCTGACTGAAGTACCCCAAGAGCCCTTTGGCCATGTTTCTGAGTTAGCAAGCCCAATGCATTCCCCTCTTTTTAGGAATGAAAAGACAAAAGGGGGGGTTATAGTTTGGGTGCCATAGGACATGGGCTTGGTTTTCAGGGTCTTATTTTGCTGCCTTTTCCTCCAGGCCTAGATGTAAGTTATTCAGTTGGTCCTATTTAAGTTTCTTATATAGTGACTGGGCAATTAATAAGTAACAGGGAATGCAGTTCCCACAATAAACAGTTGGTTCTAAGAATCCCTTACTTATTTTTTGGGTTTTTTTTTTTGAGGGTATAAAATTCTTAATAGGAAAAGCATAAAAATTTATGAACAGTCTCAAAGGAATCACTATATAACCTAAGTATTTAGCTTCTTGCTGGCAAATTTCTATTTCATCCTTTGACACTTTATGGTTCCCTTTAGATAGTTGCTGTAATATTTGAGACAGGCATCATATGAGTAGGTCATCTGTAGTAGGGTGCTGCTTGTTTGTCCTGACCGTCCAGAACCGAAATAACCACACAGAAGCCATGTTGTTTAAATCACTGCTTGGCCCATTAGTTCTAGGTTCTTATTGGCTAACTCTTACATCTTAATTTAACCAATCTCCATTAATTTTTGTATCACCATGAGGCCGTGGCTTACCGGGTAAAGTTTCCAATGTCTGTCTCTGGTGGGCTATATGGCTTCTCTTTGACTCTGCCTCCTTTCTCCCGCATTCTGTTTAGTTTTCCCCACCTAGCTAAGTTCTTCCCCATCAACAGGTGACTCTAGCTTATGTCAAATTGACAGAAAACTACCTAGCACAGATAACAGTAGTTAAATATGAAGCCTTGCCTAATGTAAAACATTACCTTTTGGGAGAAGAAGCCCTAATGGAAATACACCCCCCCAGAAGAATACCAAGAAAAAGGCTTATAATCTATTGCACCAGATCTTGCAACACCCCAATATTACCTATAAAGAAACCAAATGGGAAAGGATGGAGATTTGTATATAAATAAGAGTTATCCCTAGCATCTAATGGTATCTAATCTCCTTACCTTGTTAAATAGCATTTCTCTAGATAATCTTTTTCCAATAATAGAGCTTTGCAGTATATTTTTGTATGTTTTATTTCTGTTGTATCAAATAGCAAGTTTCATTAACCTTCATGTGGGAGGATGGCAGTATATGTGTACTGTCATTACAGGGGACACACTGAAAGTCCTACATATTTTTTCTCAAATTCTTAAATCTGATCTACAAGATCTTCATTTTTTTATAAACCTGATTTAATATAATATGTGGATGCCTCACATGGGATTCCCCTCTGTATGCTGTGAATATCATTGGTTAATAAAGGAACTGCTTTGGGCCTATGGCAGAGCTATAGGGGAACAGAGCTATGTGGGGAAAACCAAGTTGAATGCTAGGAGAAAGAAGGGTGGAGTCAGAGAGAAGCCATGTAGCCCCCGCAGGAGACAGACGCTGGAACTTTAGCCAGTAAGCCACAGCCACGTGACCATAGACAGATTAATAGAAATTGGTTAAATTAATATGTAAGAGTTAGCCAATAAGAAGATAGAGCTAATGGGCCAAGCAATGATTTCATTAATACAGTTTTTGTGTGATTATTTCAGGGCTAAGTGGGTAGGAATCAACAAACAGCTCTCTCTTCCTACAACTGGAAGGCCCCTGACTTAAGGTTAGGGGTCAGGAAAAGGACCTGAGACTTGGAATCTCAGGGATCCAGAGACCAGAATAGGTCCCAGTGGACTTGGAAGTCCAGGAGCTGTAAATCACACTTGCCACAAATTAATGGTCACTAGTCAGAGATTGGCCCCCAAGTGGGAGCAAGTCCAAAGCAGACTGAGACCCTAGGAGGGAGCTCAGATGGTAATCACCAGAAATTTGCAAATTGTAAACAAAACCAAAGAAAGAACTGCTGGCCAACGCACATCTGAGACTGATTGGTAAATTATTTTGTTCTGTTTTGGAATCCAGACATTTGGAGAGACACAGGAAAGATCAGATGCTATCAGAAAGACCCAGTCTCTGGGACAAAGAGGAGGTTCCCTTCCGTCCTTCTGGTTTTGGTGCACGAGTTTAAAATGGCCACTTTGCATGTCTGTGGTTTCTGGTATCCTATGACTGCATGAATGCTCTGTCTTTTTACATTGTTTGCTTGCATCTGGTCGGTTTTTGTTTTCTGTTGTACTCATACGTTTTGTTCGCAGACGTGGTAGCCAGACTTAGTGAGCACCCCTGCAGTGTGCTCCTTACTAGTTAGCTCTGTCTCTCATCTGTCTCTCAAGTCTCTCCTGTAACATACTCCATCTGTAGCCATGGTTAACTTGGAGCTCTGCTCATCTCCCCCTAGGAGCTCTGTTGGCTCTGTCTTTGTTCCTCTCATTGGCTCACTGGAGCCTGCTGTTCAAGTCCCACAGGTATATCAGAAAGTTATCTATGCCTCCCTGCTTGTGATTTTCCCCCCCTGTTCTGCTTCTGAAGGATATTTCCACCCACTGTTTGCTCCATCTTTCAGAGAAGCAGCTGGCTTCTTTCTCTGACCATGAAGCTCTGGCTGCTGTCACCCTGCCCCACCTCCCCATGCTGCCAGGCTGGGGTGATGCTGGCACTGATCCCTCCCCCTGACCAATGGATTTAGTTTTGTAGAGATTCATGTGGCTTTGGGGTATGCTAGATATTAAAGTATTGTTTTATGTTGTTCTTTATTAGAAGGGTTCTGGAGTAGGTCGGTCACCTCTCCACTCCCAACCCAAGCATGCTTGTTTAAAAATTTCCTAACTTTTGTCCTAGGCCAGTCAGCCACCTGTTACTATGACAGGGAAAGGAAGAAACAAAACAAAACAGCACAATAAAAGATACTATGTGTTATGAAACAGCTAAAATAGACTGTTCCCCATAGGGACTGCTGCTACTCATCTCATACTCTTTTTTTTTTTTTTGGTTTAACTCTCTAAGAGTTTTGATAAAGTACAAGATTTGTAAGACTATAGCATACATTTTCTGTGCTTTAGGATTTGTAAGCTTATTGGATATGCTTAAAAATTTGTGAAAACCAAAACAGCATAATGCCTACATTTTCTGAGTTTCTGTACATGTCTGTTGTTTATAGATTTCTGTTTAATGGTCTCTAGGTTACAGGTACTTACATTATTCTACAATTTAATGACTTTAGAAAATAATTAAAATTGCTTATTAAGCTTGTCAAGTCCTATGCCTCCATCTACAGACACATAAAACTAGTTATAAAATAAACCCTCTGTCTAAAGTCTCTCGCTAATAACTCCAGATATGCCTGTTTCAAATAATCAGAGATGGGATTGTTAAAGGCCAGGATTCCTCCCAAAAGAAGGTGACAGGCAAGGTCACTGGACCTTCATCTGAGTCTCTAGTCACTCCCCCCCAGTTGCTTGTGTGTAGGTCGGTCCTAATGGTATATAGTCTCAAGTTTTTCTAGAGAAACTATGATATACAGGCTAAAAACTAAAAATCAGGAGGGGGTTCACCTATGTAACAATGGAAAAGCTGTTCTATATTCTGGATAAAGGATCCATAGATTGTCTAGCACACTCCATTTAGAAAAAAATCTTACAGAAAATGATAAATTTATTTATTGCTTAAGGTGAACCCAAAGAAAAACATATATAGATCTACCTGGAAATTGGAAACAGACAAGATCACCTGACAAAATTGGGAGCATGGGGGTGGTGGTAGAAGGGAGGGTGGAAAGGGAAAAGGAGGGGAGAAGGGGAGGGTTGAGGAGAACTTGAGGGAATGGGATAGTCAAGATGGAGGAAGGACAGAGACGAGAGCAAGGAAAGAGATATCTTGATTGAGGGAGCCATTTGGGGGTTAGCAGAAACCTGGCTCTAGAGAAATTCCCATGCGTCTACAAGGCTGACCCAGCTAAGACTCTAAGCAATGGAGGAGAGGGGGCCAGTCTTGACTTGCCCCATAGTCAGACTGATGAATATCTTAAATGTCATCATAGAACCTTCAGCCATCAACTGATAGAAACAGAGGCAAAGACCAACATTGGAGCACTGGACTGAGCTTCCAAAGTCTGGTGGAAGAGTGAGAGGAGTGAGAATATGAGCAAAGAGGTCAAGACCATGATGGGGACACCCACTGAAACAGTCTACCTGAGCTAATGGGAGCTCACCAACTCCAGTCAGACAGGGAAGGAAACAGCACAGAGCCAAACTAGGCCCTCTGGGTAACAGTTGCATGGCTGGGGCAGACTGCGGGGGACACTGGCAGTGGCACCAGGATTTATCCCTACTTTTTGTCCTGTTTTGGGGGGGAACCTATTCTCTTTGGATGGATACCTTGCTCAGCCTAGATATAGTAGGGAGGGCCTTGAACATTCCCCAAAGCAATGTGCCTTACCCTGTCTAAGGAGTGGATGGGGGTGGGGTGGCAGAGTGTGTGGAGGAAATGGGAGGAGGAGAGTGAGTAGGAACTTGGATTGGTATTTTTTAAAAATCTAATAAAAAAAGAAAAATAATTGTATTACTGTTAGTTTTCATGTTACTTAATTTTCTTACTAAAAAAGATTTATATAGGTAGATTGATTCCCAATTTCCTGAAAAACCACCACACTGATTTCCAAAGTGGTTGCACAAGTTTGCATTCCTACCAGCAATGGATGAGTGTTCCTTTTACTCCACAACCTCTCCAGCATAGGCTATCATTGGTGTTTTTGATTTTAGCCATTCTGACAGGTGTAAGGTGGTATCTTATGTTGTCTTGATTTGTATTTCCCTGATCATTAAAGAGGTTGAACATGACCTTAAGTGTCTTTTGGCCATTTGAACTCCACTGAGAAAGTGTGCCTGTTCTAATGGGAGCTCACCAAATCCAGCTGGACCAGGACTGAATGAGCATGGGATCAAACTGGACTCTCTGAATGTGGATGACAATGAGGGCTGACTGAGAAGCCATTGATAAAGGCACTGGGACTTGTTTCTACTGCATGTACTGACTTTTTGGGACCCTAGTCTATTTGGATGCAAAGCTTCCTAGGCCTGGATGTAGTGGTGAGGGCCTTGGACTTCCCACAGGGCAGGGTTCCCTGCCCTCTCTTAAAGAGGGAGGAGGAGGAAGAGGGGTGAGTGGGGAAGCAGGAGGGGAATGGGAGGAGGGGAGGAAGTGTAAATTTTTGAATGGAAATGATGGAGGAAGGTCATTGGTTAAAAAATAAAGAAACTGCTTGGCCCTCACAGGTTAGAACATAGGTGGGTGGAGTAAACAGAACAGAATGGTGGGAGGAAGAGGAAGTGAGCTTAGATGCCATGCTCCCCTCTCCCAGGCAGACACGATGAAGCAAGCCGCCAGGTCAGACATGCTGAATCTTTCCTGGTAAGACTGATGCTACACAGATTATTAGAGATGGGTTGATTGGGATATAAGAATTAGCCAGTAAGGGCTAGAGTTAATGGGCCAAGCAGTGTTTAAAAGAATACAGTTTGTGTGTTGTTATTTTGGGGCATAAGCTAGCTAGGCGACCAGGAGCTGGGGGTGGCAGGAACACAGCCCGCAGCTCCCCACTACATGGAAAAATAAATAAACTAATAAATAAATAAATAAATAAATAAATATTTATATAAAAATTAGAATGGCTTAAATGTAAGTACAGATATCTAACTCTTTGACTTCTTCCTTTTTTTCTTGGTTCACGTTAATAAAAAATGTTCCCCATTTAAGGTCATGGATATCCAATGTTCTTGCTGAAATATAAACTTTTTCTCAGAAACTGTAAGACCATGATGGAGGGGACACAAAATTCCAAGCAAAAATTACTTAAATGAGATTTACAAATTCCTAAGGTTATAAAAGTCTACTTAGGTTTGTTGGGGGATGTTTGATCACACTGTGAACCCCGAGTTTGCATTTGCATTCATTAAAATTTAACCTTGAGTCAGGAGACTGCATTAGCACCTAGTTGATAGAAAGTGATCCTAGAGCATCAAAGGGCATCAGAAAGAGCTAGAGACACAGGATGTAGCAGCGAGGGATTTGGAGTGGTGAAGCTTTTTCTGGTTTTACAAAGAAGCACAAGTCTTTCAGAGAGGCCAGCAAGGAGAGAAGGTTAGCTACTTGCTACCCAGCCTCTCTGCGTTCACAGGTTTTTACCAAAGCCTTTGAATCTTGAGTCTCATTTATAAATAGAATGATAGTTTAGCTAAAGCTACCTTTAGAAGCAGCAACAGAGTCAGTGCCTCAGGGAACAGAATTCCCACCAGGCTGCAGCCTGAGCCACTCTCAGAGAAGCAGGCCTGCAACTGTGGAGTTGCAATTGCCGGCTGAAATAGCAGTGATTAAGGCACAGCTACTGTCCTGAAGTTAACAGAAACTGACTCAGAGACAGATATGTCTTTGCCAACTGTGTTCAACAGCAGACTTCAAAAAATTAGATAAAAGCAATATATATTTGTTTAAAAAGGTATGTTTGATAAATAAAATTTATGAATTCCTAAGATATATCTGTTCTGGTGGAAGCTCTACCTCAGTTCCCCTCACCATCTTTCTCTTCCCAAACTCTGCCTCTCATCTCAGAAAGCCCACCAACCACAGCTTGTCCCCAGACATGCTGAAGACCATGCCCATGGATATTTAAACAGCACTCCCCCTAAAAAGAGACAAGAAGACAAGCGGTTTTTCTGTCTCTCTTCCTGTCTCTTCTCTGGGGGACTGGAAAATCACCTGGGAACATTTTATCCATTTAACCTGGGCTTTTTCTAACTCAATTTGATGTGGTCGGATTTGAATTGCTGCGTCGGCAGAAAGGCTTATCAGGTGCAGAAACTTTTCAATATTCAGGCCAATAGAAACAGACTAACTTTAAGTTTGCTAACTTGTTAAACTTTAGCTATTTGGATAAACTGAGTCATCAAAAACCAAAACCAAAAAACTAAAAAACTAATATTTTGTAATGGTGCACTATAAAAAGGGAAGAAAAAAATAAGGTTTCTGGTCTCTTCGTAGACCATACTTACAGTTCTCAATCCTTCTATGAACTGTACTTAACGACTTCAAGTTTTATTTTACTGCTAGAGGATTTTCAGTTAAATCTTCAACCCAAATTTTATTTATTTATTTTTCCGATTAATTATGCATGCATATCTACATTCATACACAGACACATTCATACACACAGACAGACACATTCACATAACACACACACACACACACACACACACACACAGAGACACTTACTTACCCAGACGGGAATCGAACTCGGGATCTCAGGCACTGCAGGCTGCGCTCCAATCTCTGAGCCAGCTCTCCGACCATTTTCAAGCCAGATTTTAAAGGCTAAAAGTTAACAGCAATAACACTGTAAAATCCAAATCTCATAAAAGCTGCCAAACTTGCAAACTGTTAAAGATAATTAAGACATGTAAGTTAATGGGTCAATCATCTTATAAACGATCGAATTACACTTAATAGTCATACCAAGTGTTATTCTCTTGGCCCTTTAAGGGGCAAGCCACGCCCACTCCCTGCGACCCCACCCCCACCCCCTCCCCCACCATCTTGGATCTCTCCTCTTCTCTTCTCTTCTCTTCTCTTCTCTTCTCTTCTCCTCTTCTCTTTCTCCGCCCCCCGCCCCCCACTTCTCCCTTTGCCCTCCATAACCCCCTGAATAAATATTCAACATGTTGTGTCTGTCCATGTCTCTGTTTCCTGTCTGCCTGCCCCTGCGTCAAACCGCCCCGGGATCTTGCAGCTCCCAGAGCCCACTGCCTGCCTACTGCCACCCAGACCTGCTCCATGTCTCCTTCTCTTGTCCGCCTGCCCCTGCTGCGAGCAGCTCCGGGGTTCGCTCCTGGCTGGGCACCGGGGACTCGCTAGCATTTCCCGCTGCTAGCTGCTCCGGACCCGCCCGCCTCGTGGCTGCTCTGTAGGGGACCCGCTAGCATTTTTAAAAAATCATAAAACCAAGTACAAATAAATGCAATTCATTTAGAGGGACACACTTTATTTAGCCTCCCACACATGTTTTCAATGATAAGCCTCAAACAAGTAACTAAAAACAAAATTTGTTTAAAATCAGGTACAGTTAATAGATGTTGTCCCTCAAAGGGCTCAGAGATCTGCTGGATGTGGAGTGGCTACCACCCTTTGCCTCTCCAAGGCTGGCCAGTAGCTCGAGTTCTTCGTCCGTAAGAAAGTCTCTCAGATTTCAGGGTCTGGCAGTCAGAGACCAATGCTGCCCTGTATGGCACTCAAAAAGTGAATGCAAACCTGTGTGAGCGCTTGACACCTCCCTGGTTAACCATCCGGGTAGCGGGTATGTCTTTGTCATTGTCATTTTCACTGAAACCGAGGCCATCTGGATGGTACTTCCTGCTCAAATTTATCCTCCTCAGATCTCTCTGATGATGCTGGCGGCTAGCGGTAGCTTAATCAGTTTAATAACAGAAAGCAAACCAGCTCCTCCTCCAGTGGCTGCAGCTGCCAGGTCAGTCAGTCCATTTTACACATAAAAGCAGGCTTTTCTTTTTCTAGAGCTACGAGGTCCCTGCTGGGAAAGGCCGACCTCGACAGTCTACCCGACTGACAGGCTTCACACTAAAAAGGGGGGTAAACTCACCACACGGGTTTCAATGTTAACTTTTTACTATCCCTTTATTTAAAGAAACTTTCACATCCATGACAGTTCTCAATAATCAACCACCTATGTCTCACAGTAAATAACAGGATAATATGTAAAGGTCTAAAAAGTTTAAAATATATAAATACAAGTTATAAGGATCTAAAAATGATTTAAGATATAAAAACAAGACTTAACATATGATGCTAACAGTTCAAAATTCAGTTTTAACATATTAATCAATGGAGATCTGATATGCTATAATCTAACTTTGGTAAAGTACCAGCTACTATTATTATATCACAGGCTCAAGAATTTAAATTTCCTTTGTTTATCCTGCAAGCATAGACACAAACATTTCTCATCATACTAAAAACACCTTTGTTCAATCTTTATGTATATGCAACCCTCAAAACAGAAGGCAGAATGTTCACATTTTAAACCAAGAATCATTATTTGGGGTCCCTAAACTTTTGCTATTACTCAAAGGCATGATTCTATTCAAACTATTTACAGAAACTAATAAACTGCTTCTTCAACAATGAGGATTTCATTACAGATTAAAACAATGGTAATGATAATGTATCTTTTATTTCTTTTGTAAACTTAAAAAAAATCACGTAAGCTTCAGGGGGTCACTACTTGACTCCATCCGTCACAGGTCAACAGACTCCAGAGAAGCCTTAGAGTCCCCACTGAGCGTGAACTCTGTCCTAATGGAAAAAGTTCCGGACCTTTGCCTTCTAGCTCTAGTCAGATAATGTCCCAAGGGATTTCCAAACTTCACCAAACTGCACCAGTTTCAGGTGCCCCTTCAGAACCGAGAAGCCCTGGATCTGCCGAGAACTAATGGAAACAAGGGGATTCTGACAGGAATTTCCTACCAGCTTGATGCCCTGCTTTGAACCACCATTCCAGATTGCTCAAAAGCAGCCTGCATTTCCCTAGCTCCAGGTCATTCAGCAGAACCTGGACAGTGAACTAGATGTTCACTGACCCCTCCTGATCTTTCCTGGGCCCTGACAACAACATCTCAATTTCAGCTGAGAAGCGTTTACAGAAGAGAGTATGTCACCCCCTTATCCCTTGAAAAAGGCTGGAATATTAAGTTCAAAGGAAACCGGTGCCCCTCTACCAGGAGTCCCTTCCCTTCTCTCTGGCAAAAGGGAAAAATCGCTACTCCTAGTACCTATTTGCATCCCAGGGTCCACGTTGGCCACCAGGCTCCTTCAGTATCACCAATACCTGTTAAAAATCAGAGACTTACAAAGCTCGCAAAAAGAGCTACTCAAGATGGAGGCTAGGATCTGATCCAATGGCTGGTTTCCTGGTTATCAATTATTTTCTCTCTCACTGCTTTACGCATTCTAATGCTCAGTCATGGGTGTTCTGTTGAACACTATGGATATTGGGGGCCATAAAATTAAATTCCCCAGACTCGACTCATTCTCCTAGAACCAGTGGGGAATATAATGGACTACTATAGTCTATTAAAATATTAGTCCTACAGATTCAATATCAACCGGAGCCTCAACAGGAATCGATGATTTGATTCATATGATCTAGGGTTGATGGAGAATGTGATGGCTAAGGAAAACTCCATTTTGTGCTAGGCACCCATTCTAAATTCCTAAAATATAAAATCCCAGCAATTCTAACTCCTTGCTTCCCTCGCCCCCCGAAAACTGCCATGAGATAATTAACTGCTTGCTCCGGTTTGTGTAAATCCACTTATTGCTGTGTACCAGGGAGTGAGACAATCCTTTATTGCTGTATACAGGGGGGAGAGAGACCGCTCCTCCCAGCCGAGGGAAGGAGAAGCAGGTTCTCACCCAGCTACACACTCCACACAGATGACATCATTGTGATCCCAGCTTTAAACCCTTCATTTAGCCTCTTCTGCCTGTCACTTCTTTGATTTGACTGAGGCTGCTGGCCTGCTATCAGGAATTAATACGTTCTTTTAATTACAATTTGAATCAAGTTAATGACCCCCCCCTTTTTTTACAGTAGATTCAAGTTCCATAACAATGTTTCTAAAAACCCAGGTCCTAACAGATGGATAGGGGCACAATCATTCCCAGTGGTTATTTTGTAAGGTTTGTCTTAAAGGCAGTTATGGGTAAGTTAGAAACTGCCACCACTTGAATTTGATTTTTACTCAGAGGGAGAGAATTTTTAAACATGGTGAGATTTACAGCAGGGTAGTTTCAGTATCTACCAGGGCCTTTCTTTCTCTCTTGGTTAATAATTATGTCTATTCCTCCTCCTATGGTATTATAAAGCCGAAAAGAAAAACTCTCTGGATTCTCTAGCCTAGTCTGCCCTTTTGTTTTCAAGGACTCTCTCTCTCTCTCTCTCTCTCTCTCTCTCTCTCTCTCTCTCTCTCTCTCTCTCTCTCTCCTGCTGTCTCATTTGAAAGAGAATCCAATTCAGTTTCTTGCAGCGCTTCATGAAATGTCCAGGCTGCCAGGCTGTTAACAATAGTACACATACTTTGTCTTCTTCATGATGGAAGGAACTGATAGGTTTGTTTGCTTGTTTGTTTCTTTGTTTTGCCTGGCAGTCCAACTGTTTTAATTATAAGCTCATTTTTTCTGATAGTTCTTGAAGGTTGACCTGGTAAAGTAACAAGGACATCTCTGGAAAGTGAGATCCATACTCTATTATTCCATTTGACCCAAGTGGCCAAATCTTCTAGCCGTTCCATACATTAATATTTTGATAAGGTATCACTTCTTTGATTTTTTTTGTCTTCAGATTTCTCAGATGGAATTCTTTAGTGCTGTTTAAATGTAGTTTTTTTTTTCTCAAATCTGACATAGAAGTCAGGTACTTTTTTCTGGCCTTATCTTATATTGTTATATAATAATAATTATTATTATTGTAACATTGTTATTCTTATTACTATCGGTGGGAATAATTTTGGTATCACAGTAAAGCAGTGGTTTCTTAATACTTCACAGGAGGTTTTAGCATCTATTTCATTAAGGTTCTCTGGGTATTACAATTCTGCCAAGTGAACCCATTCCTTTGCCTTGCTTCCTAAAGCTAATGATTGAATTAGTTTGTATAAGTCAGAAAACCCTGGTCATACATTAATAGAGCCATCCTAGTGTTTTCTCTAACAAATCCTTGAAGGTCCTAGTATGAATCAGGGAATCACATAAAGATTTCACGTCTCCTTTTGTCCAGAGAGTAGAGAGAGTAACTCCATTCCTCTCCCCAAGAGTCTTTTCCTTAAAAGGAACTGTGGGGCTTTTGTATAGAATTTTGTTCCCTTGTAAAACCTCTTAAATCCTTCTGGGCATTAGAAAGAAGGGTAGGAAGGAAATGTGGTAAGGGAGGAGGAAGCTGAAATTCTTTTATTAGAGGATGCAAAGAGTATAGAGGGTATACTGGGTGGTTTTGTGTGCCAACTTGACGTAAGCTCAAGTCTTCAGAGAGGAAGGCGCCTCAGTTGAGGAAATGACTTCATGAGCTGTAAGGCATTTTCTCAATTAGTGCTCAATGGAGGAGGGCCACGCTCACTGTGGTGGTGCCATCCCTGGACTGGGTTCTACAAGAAAGCAGGCTGAACAAGCCATGTGAAGTAAGCCAATAAGCAATATTCCTCCATGGACTCTGCATCAGCTCTTGTCTTTAGATTCCTACCTTGTTTGACTTCTTGCCCTGACTTCCTTAAATGATGGACTACAGTGATGTGGAAGTGTGAGCCAAATAAACCCCTTCCTCCCAAATTTGCTTTTTGGTCATGGTGTTTTGTTGCAATAATAGGAACACTAAGACAGAGGAGTAGACAGGAGCAGAGGGCTGAGAAGAGTTAAGTTTTTCACCATTTATCTTTACATTTCAAGCAGCCACTATGGTTTTATTAGTCTCCTGTCTTTCAATATCCTTCTGTAATTCTGATCCTGTTCTCAAATTTTTCTTATTCTTTTGTATAAGCTAGCAATTTTGTCTTCTCTTCTCTTAGTTGCTTCTAAATTCTAATTCTAATAGACTGCTCATTCGTTATCTTTTGTCTTGCTGCTTAGGACTTCTAGTTTTCCTTGAAAAATATCAATTTTGGAATGTCAAATGTTCCCCACCGAGGGAATTGTAAAGCCAGGTTATCTTTAGTTAGAGCTCCCATTTTCCAAATACTAGCAAGTTGAATGTCCGTACTTATTGCACATAAAGCTGGCTAAGGTACCATATGCTTTATCTCCAAGAACTCCTTTTTGGAAACCATGTTACCTGTTTTATTTTCTTTTCCCTGAAAAACAGCCTGTCTATGCTAGCTAGGGGAGAAGATGTATTTTAGATCAACTTTACATGCTTCCTTTGGGATCAACTTTCTCCACTTTTACTCTGAGTTCATCTTCTCTCACTGGGACCTGGGATTATTCTGCATATTTATAGAAATGTGCTCAAGATATGGAGTGACCAATCCCTTATATGGGTCTTCCCAGGTAAGCCATTAAAGTTGCTTCTGATCCCAGAATGGGAGATGTTTGTTGGGTTTCTCTTTGAGGCTCTTTTACTTCACAGAGTTTCCCCCTGACACTGCCAGCCTTTTGGGACAGAGAGAACAAGTGCCTCTTGTCTTCAGCATCTTTATAATCAGGTGATAATAAAATTGCTAAAATAAAAACTTGGCAAAATTGTAGGAGATGCCATAGAAAAATGTAGAATTAAGATTGAGAAGTGTCAGGAGACAAAGGCTAAATGGTAATAAATCAAAATATTCCAAAGGAAAAGAGAACCAAAACAAACAAAAACAAGCTAAACAGTCAGAATCCAAAATGCCTTAAATATCTGGAAGCAAGGGACAAACCAAACCAAAACAAACCAAATGTCTAGACCAAAATGCTTCTGAAGCCAACAAAAATGGACTCTGGGGCGAATAGGCATGACTACAGCCTTAGAACATACAGTTACATCTCTCCAAATATTTTCCAACATGGAATCAGTTTCATGGAGTTTTATAGTAACAGAACAAAAAAAGTAATAAGTCAAGGCAGTTTAGAAATACACTGATGGAACCTTCAGAGAGGTGGGTGATACCAACATGGGGTAATTTCTACTACCGGCCTCAGTGCAACCTAATAATATTCTTAGCTTTTAGATTAGTGGAAACTAATTATTTGCTATGTTAAATGATTCCAAAGGGTTTTTAATCTGTTAATCACAGATGTTAGTTTTGACAAACGTGTGCAAGGAATGGCTATCAGGAGGCAAAAACTAGCCCACGATAAAAATATAATTAGGCTGTGGAATTGCCACATCCCAACCTCTCTAAATCCCTACCATCCTAATCTGTCAATTAATCTTTGCTGATCCAGCTTCTTTCCAGAAATTCTCATTGGTTAGTTTCTGCTGATATCCACTGAAGCAAGCAGGAAGGTCCTCAAGGAGAGCACTTCCTGGAAAGTCGAGTATGCTCCTCTCTGTGAAGTTCCTTATCTCTTACACCTCATGCCATCCCCTCATCCCCACCCTCAGATCCACCCCCTCCAAGGACTCCCCCACAGACAGCTCATTTTGGTAGCCATTGTTCTCGTTTGTAGTCTATTTCCTTGGGAATTTCAAGGGCATTTCTCAGAGGCCTTGTAAAGTGAGGTCACACTAGAGTTCATGGCTGTGGCTTGCCCTTATCTCAAGAAGGATACACTCTGCTTCCCAATGGCCAGATTTCCCCAAGATTCCCTGAGAAGGGAGAACAAGAACAGCATGAGTGAAGTTGAAGTTGTCTAGTGCATAACAACACAGACATGGGCCACTTCAGTCTCACGTGAACTAGAAGAAACAATTCATTTTCATGGGAAGAGGAGAGCCACTTGGGGCCCTAGTCACAGACAACCTCAGAAGACACACAATCTCTAAGGCCATACATAATAGCAAGTACCCCTACCACAGGCTCCTGGAATCAAGAGTCGCATCTACATAATGACAAAGATGTGTGGGCTTCCCAGTGTCTCAGGTCTTTGGGCACTGTCTTCCCAGATCACCCAGTGACCAAGGGTTATGAAGCTTCCTGCCTTCCCATAGGGTCCCACAGGATTTAGGTCCTGGCACACCATCTATTATACTTTCTGACCAGCACAGCCCATGGGCACCTCATTTGCTACATTAGTTTTGACTTTAAAGCCACAATGCACATCATCGTAGGACTCAATCATCAGCTTCTTGAATAGTTGCTGGAGGGTCAGAAGCATCATTCCAGATTCAAACTCCTTTTGGTCAATCTTTGAGGAGCTGCACGTAGCAAACTGTTGCCCTTTGCCTACGATAGTCACCTGCCATGCTATTGATCTCCTGACAATTCTGGCTATCATCCCTCAGGAACTCAAGGCCAAAATCACTATGAAAGAGAGAGCAAAACCATCATGGAAGGCCCTGTTGAAAGTTTAGATTCAACTTTTTTATTAAAATGATGCTGTGCACAACATCTCCTGAATCAAATAACTGCTATCCTCATAACTTCAGCTGTGCCTGCTTACAAAATAAATGACTATAGTTGGACTTGTTATTCCTTCATAGAGGGAGGAAATGGCCAGGATCTTTGAACCCTCACCGGAGTATCCAGCCACTCCTCTCAGACAGCTGTAGGTACTTAGGCCTTAATTACCCAAAACTTCAAGGACTCAGGGAAGAACTAAGGTGATGGATTTGAAAAACTCGGGAGAATGGCATCCACCTATGTGTTTATGGGAAGGCCATAGAAAGTGAAGACTTTAGAGCATAAATACCATCAGGTCACCAGCACTTCTAACAGTAATCCCTCACCTTGCTCTGTAAATAATCTCTGACAATATAGAACTTTGATTTGTCATTCAGACCTTACTGGGGGGAAGACATCATTTAGTCCCTCACCTGGAAAAAAGTTCTCACAACAGATGGTAAATTTATTCATTAATATTATCAGGTCTCATGACAAAAGCTTATACAAGTTATACAGGTCTGAATAAGGTTTTTACGGTATATAAAAGAACTTAAAGATATGTATGTTAGTAAAAATTCTAAAGTCAAAGATAAATATCAAACATTCACTTAAATCACTGAAGCTAGTGGTCTACTTTTTATAACAAGTACAAAGACTGGCTAAAATGTATGTCTAATAAATGTTTATTTAGAATTTTGTTGTTGTTGGATTTGTCCCAACTTTATATAGATATGATAAGTAGTTAAATACCAGATGGGTGTAACTGATCTTCTGGATATTCTAAAACCATTGTTGAAGACCTATACTGATGTGATCAGAATGACTAAAAGAGGAGATATTTTCTGCTTTGCCCTCCAGGGTCAGCTAGAACAAAGAGGACTATCGGCGAAGCCTTGAAATATTCTGTAACTGTGGGATATAACCCTCTTTCGAGCTGTTCTCCAGAACCTTAGAAGTTTCTTGTATTTTGACTAGTTGTGGTTTTCTGTAATGACCTCCACCTGGTGTAGAGAGACACTTCTTTGATGAGGAGTGTGCTGGCAGCCAAACTTGGTAGTGTAAGAGTCACGCAGGTGGTGCTGGTTTTGAAGGTGTGAAAGGGTTGTAGAGAGAAGCCACCCAGTACCAAGCTTGGGCAGACCGAAGATATGACCCAAGCCCCTTGGAGGAGCCCAAATCGTGAGTGAATCCCAGCTACTGGCGTTGAGTTATTTACATTTTAGAAGTTTGGTTTTGCTTTGATTTCATTGTGACTATGCCTTGATTCTTTCCTCTTAAAGTAAGAAAGTTTAGAGGAGCCCACAATTGAGAGACTGAATTTTTGAAGAAATTTTAGATTTTAAAAGAGACTTTGGATTTTTAAAGAGATTGAATTTTAGAGTGTTTGAATTTGTAAATGCTGGGTATTTTTAAATTTGTAAAATATTTTATATCGTGGCATTATTAATCTGTGATCTTGGAGATAAATAAGAAAGGAGGTTGTGGCTTGACAGTGATATGTCTGTGTATCAAGTTGTGCTGTCTAGTTTTATGTCTACTTGGCACAAGCAAGAGTTATCTGAGGAAGGGACCTTAATTGAGAAAATGTGTCCATAATATCCTATTGTAGGGCATTTTATAATTTGTGATTGATGGGAAGGGCCTAACCCATGGTGGGTGGTGCCTTCTCTGGTCCTGAATTCTCTAAGAAGGCAGGCTGAACAAGCCATAGGGAGCAAGCTAGTAAGCAGCACCCCTCCATGGTCTCTGCATCACTTCTGGCCAGAACATTGTAAAAAAAGGTGCACCATTTCAGCTACACAAGTTGGAATCATCTTGAGAAGCTGGAACCCAAAACCAGTTTTATATTAGCACTATCAGCGTCATAACATCATATCAAACAGGTAGAGTCATTGTTGTGGGGGCCCATCTTCTTCCTGGAAACTTCAAAGATTACTGCAGGAAAATTCAATGTTCATTGTGGAAAACTTAAACATTATTTATATAGACATATGTTCAATGAAAGGTGCAATATAGACAAAAATAGGTACGGAGAAAAGTAAAATTTTACCAAATTCTTTCTTCTTTCTGCCCCATACCAGTTGACTCTTGACATGAGACAGACACTCTGAATTTTTCTTCTGGCAACATGCTTGAATTTAGAGAAGGACAGAGCCATTCCCCAACTCCAAAGCCAGCTTTGATTTTTAAGTGAGTCATGACTATTATTTAGTAGGCAGCATATAAGGGCTTTGTTCCACCTTACTTAAATCTTCTGATTTGTGACCTGCCTTTTCTGACTTATTTGCATTAGTATAGCATATGTGGGCTCCAGTTATTGGTGTGTCCCATACAATGCAGGGAAGGATCAAATAGTTCTCTTTACAAGGTTAATTTTATCACCTTTGGGATAATTTCTATTAATCTCTCCTTAAAAATTAGCACAAGTTTTTGGCCATAGTTCATTATCTCTCGATAATTTTTAAAATTTTATTAGTAGTAAAAGGCATTATAATCTCTGCTGGGTCTATTCCTGCTAGTTGATGAAATCTCAATTTTCCTTTTATGATCAATTCAGAGATTTTTTTTCCACATAAGTTTTTTAATTTTTTACTTGGTTTATGTGGTAAAAGGATCCATTCTAAAATAATATCTTCCCTTTCTGTTAAAATTTCTGTAGGGGAAATTCTGGAAGGCAATATGACTAGAATGCAACTAAGATTTGGATTCACCTTATACACATGTGCCTCCTGTGATTTTTCTTCAATGAAAATCAATTCCTTTTCGGCTTCAGCTGTTAAGTCCCTGGGACTATTTACGTTGTTGTCACCATCTAAGGTTTTCTTTAAATGAACCATTAAATCAGGTGTTATCCCCAACAGCTGGGCTTAGACTGGAAATGTCTCCTAACAATCTTTGAAAGTCGGTCTCTCCTAATTTGTGCCTTTTGTGTTCTAATTTTCTGTAAACTATTTTATAACCTAGGCAATTGACAGAATCTCCTTTCTGTATTTTTCCAGGAGCAATTTGTAATCCCCATTTGACAAAACTTTCTTTACTTCTTCAAACATTCTTTCTAAAGTATCTACATTTGTATCAGATAGCAAAATATCATCCATGTAATGGTAGATTATCGATTTAAGAAATTGCTTACATATTATTTCCAATGGCTGCCTTACAAAGTATTGGCAAAGGGTTTGGCTATTGAGCAATCCCTGTGGGAAGACAGTCCACTGGTATCTCCTAGTATGCTGAGAATTATTATGAATAGGCACTGTGAAGGCAAATTTTCTCTGTCCTTTTCTTGTAAAGATATAGTGAAGAAACAATCTTTTAAATCAATAACTATAAGAGGCCATCCTTTTGGTAATAGAGAAGGCAGAGGAATTCCAGATTTTAGAGGCACATAGGTTAAATTACCTTGTTGACAGCTCTTAGATCTGTCACCATTCTCCATTTACCAGATTTCTTTTTAACAACAAATACAGGAGAATTCCAAAGGTTGGTTGATTATTCAATATGGTGAGCATCTAGTTGCTCCTGTACCAGCTGTTCTAAAACCTGCAATTTGTCTTCTATCAAAGGCCATTGTTTAACCCATATTTGTTTCTCAGTTAACCATTTTAAAGATAGGGCCTTTGGTACCTCTAATGGTTTGCTACTTGCTATGTGTTCTTATACAGCCAGAATGGCTGGTGACCTTTGTGTATAGTGCCTTATAATATCCTTCCCAGAAATATGAGTTTCTGGGACTGCAGGAATATTAACCTGAGTATTCCATTGTTTCAGCAGGTCACAACTCTATAAATTCACTGCAACATTAGCCACATATGGCCTCAGCCTTCTCTGTCCTTCTGGCTCTATACATTTAATGCATCTTGTGCTTTTTTTCACTTGAGATAGGGTTCAAATTCCTAGGAATTGAACATCTGCCTCTTGAAAAGGCCAATCTGGATGCCAAGATTCTGGAGAAATGATACTCATGTCTGCACCAATGTCTATCAATTCCAAAATTACAATGCCATTTATACACACTCTTTGCTTTGGTCTTTGATCATTTATGGAAATCTACCAGAATATACATTTCCTATTGGAATTTTTGATTTATCCTCCATGTTTATTTCATTATTCAGAACAGTATGATTTTTCACAGAAAGCTCTGGATTTTTTAATTTTCCTGGTAAGACATGTCCTCCACAGTGGCTGGGAATGACACTTTTGACTTGGGTCCCCGTGAAAGGCCCCCCAAGGATTTCACCAGTGTTATAGGGTTGGCTTATCTGTCTTTTGTTGATCTGTATTTATTGTTCTAATGTTGACCTTTGCCACTTCTTCTATCCAGAAGGCTGATACCTTTTATTTTTGACACTCCCAGAGGAGACATTATTTCTAGGAATTCCTTGTCTACAATCCCTTCTCAGATGTCCTATTCTACCACAATTAAAACATTTGGCATTTTGATGTCTCCTTATACCTTTGGAAATTGCTTCTCCTAACCAAGATTCAGTATTATAGTCAAAAATCTTAATGTTCATTGTATGCGGGATCCATTCATCTACTGGTGATGATATAACCTTTAAAGGCCCAAGTATCGCTTTGCATTCTAAGTTGGCATTTTCAAAAGCCAGAGATTCAATAAGTGCTCATCTTGCATCTGTGTCTCTTACACCTATTTGTACAGCCTTAGTTAATTTTTGTAAAAAGTTGGTAAAGGGTCTCTCTTGTCCAGTTTAACCCTGGTATATGATTCAAATCATTTTCCTGGTTCTTGCAACCTGCTCCAAGCATTTATGACTACTTTGTGGCATAGGGACAAGATTTGTTCATCGTAAAGAGCTGTGGGTCAGCATAAGTGCCCTCACCAAGAATTTGATCTCGGGAAGTCTCAAATCCTTTTGCTTTTCCCTGTTGTTCTAAATTTTTGCCTATTCTTGCAAATAACATTTCCACAGTAATTGTGGCCCAGCTGTGTGGAATAGCCTTATTGCTAGAAGCCCATGTCTTTACCATCTCCCTAACAAATGCTGAATGCAGCCATACGATACTACTGCTTGCTTAATTTCTTTTAGATCATTCATTTCTGTAGATTCATTCACTCCATCTACCTTCTTTAGATCCTTTAGGGCCTTTAGAACTTGATGCTTTGTCAGAGTAGATTACAGGGTAGGAAGCAAAAACCCTGGGTAAGTTATCTCTGACAGGTACTGGCAATGTTAAATTCTGTCCTTGTACCTTCTTTCCCTGCTCATCAGCTCCAATACTTTCCTCAGTCATTTCAAATCTTTTTACTACTATGCTTTATAAAACCTGAATCTCCTGGCCTGCATATATTTCTAGGGATTTCATTAAGGCACCTAAGCTCTGTTCCTCATTCTGTTCATGTGATTCCAAGGCATGAAGTTTTTCCTTTAAAGATAACATCTCATCTTTGGACATTATTGGATAGCGTGCAGATTGTCTTCATGGAGAGATACTCTATCTGCTAACCTATCATAATGTTTTTTAATAGATTATGATTGTCAAATTCAACAGTATGAATTCTTTCAGATAATTTCTTAGTACCCTTTGACATGGATTGAATTTTGTTTGTCAAATTAATGTTATCTTTTTCAATAGTATTAATTTTTTCAGGTAACTTTTGATTTTTGATGGTATTAATCCTGTCAGCTAGCTGTTGATTATTAGTCTGTAAAGGTGATATCATTTCTAAAAGTGCCTCATTCTTGGTTCTGTTATCAAACTATTTTCTTAAGGATATATTGTGAGGAAAAAATAGAGTCCCAATATCCAATAAATGAATGTATTACAATAACCATATAAGTCGTACAGAATACAATCTATAGAATCAGCAAAAAGGTTATTAAAATTTTGCATAGTAATACTGTCTACAGTTATATAACTTTCAAGTTTATTATTTGTTAATTAAATAGTTACCTTTATTATGAGATTTGATAAATTGTTTCAGGTATAATAATCTTTATTGGCCAGCAGGTGTTGCGGTTGCAGCTACATGGCAAAGAGTTGTGACTAGCGGTGGCACAACTGGTAGCAGAACAAACAGTCCTGTGCTGCTTTGGTTTCTACCTTGGTACTGGTTAAATACTGACAAATATGCTTTACTTGACAAATTAAAAGCAATTAAATCAATTCCATACATGGAGCAAGGAGCCCAGAACTTACGAGCAGGGAGTACAAACTCGAAGTTGCACAAGTCACTGTGTCAGGGAATGTGGCAGTGGGGAGAGGGAACGTGCGCAAGCCTGTGAAATTTCCAAGTCACTGTGCTTAGCTCCACTGTGGTGGGGTTTTACAAAAAACCGCTTAGTAGGTGAAAGCAAGCCAGGTGGATGGGAATGGGAGACCTTCTGGGCTGTGGACCATTTGGGCCTTTTAGACGGGTCCACCCAGTAGTTGTGGAGTTGGAATCCACATGGGGTGCCAGATGAAGACGGACGTTAAAAAGAAACCCCATACCAGCTCAGACTTGAGTATAAAAAGGGCTATTTATTTAGGGGTAGACTCACAGATAACAGACCTCTGTTCAAATGGGTAACAGCAAACAAATCCAGCAGCCAGAAGTAAGACAGGGAGAGTGAGCTTTTCATCAATCAGCATTTATAGTATAAGAGGCCCAAGTGGGCAGGTAACTTAAAGGCTGCTGACTGAAGGATTTCCTACAGCAAGAGTCGACTGAATGAGCAAAAAATAATTAGCAAGTGATAGAAAACATTAGTGAACACAAAGTATCAAGCCTTGGCTGAAGAAGGTCAGGGAGACTCAGCAGAAGTCTTGGTGAAGGACGTGATATATGTAGCTGGATAGAGAGGATGGGTGTTTCACTGGAGGGACTGGTGGGTTATGGCAGGCAGAGTGGGTCCTGCCAGAAGTCTAGAGGTTGTTTATAGTGCAGACAGGAATGGCCAGACAAAACAAGGACACTGGATGTGGAACCTGGGCTAGATCTGGCAGGCTAAGAAGTTGTGGATCGGGAGGTGGGGGGTGGGAAGGGGGGTCAGGAAGACTTACAGGGATAAAAGCCTGGAGAAGAAAGTGGGAGGTCTGCCTGGGTTAGATGCTGCACAGTATCAAGACTTAATGACTAAAGAAAATACTATTCTGAGTAACATGAACAAGGAATAATTTGGGAAAATAATTATATAGTTTGTATTAGTCAGGGTTTTCTACAGTTACAGAACTTTTGTTTTGTTTTGTTTTTTGAGACATGGTTCCTCTGTAGCTTTGGAGCCTGTCCTAGAATTCACTCTGTAGAACAGGCTGGTCTTGAATTTATAGAGATCTGCCTGCCTCTGCCTTCCCAAGTGCTGGGATTAAAGGTGTGTACCACCATTGCTCAGTGAGTTATGGGACTTAAGGAATGAATCTGTCTGGCTGTCTGTCTCTCTCTCTCTCTCTCTGTCTCTCTCTGTGTCTCTCTCTGTCTCTGTCTCTCTCTCTGTCTCTCTCTCTGTAATTTTTATTGAGTTTGCTGTCCAACTAATGCAACAATGGTTATCTGTGAATGGAAAGTCCAATAATCTACAACTAACTCTGTCCCACAAGGCTGGATGTCTCGGCTGATCTTCTGTATATGCTGGAATCCTGAAGTAGGTGGCTCCAGTGCCAGTGAAGAAGTCCCTGGGCTCACAAGGCAAGGGCAAGCCTGCAAATAATGAACCTTCCCTTCTTCCATTGTCTTTATGTAGACTTCTAGCAGAAAGTGTGGCCCAGATTAAAGGTGTGTCTTTCTGCCTCAAGGTTTGGATTGAAGGCATGTGCCTTCCATTTTCCTGCCCCAAGATACATATCACAGGTGTGCCCTCCATTTCTGGACTGTAGTTCATTCCAGATACAGTCATTTGGCAATCAAGAATAGCTATTACAAGTTTAAATCAATTTTGCTTCCCAAACAGTACTTATTGCAGTATTGCAGTCAGTATTGGATTGGAAAAGTTTCTGTTGTAAATTTTACTATCTTTGATACTTTAATAAGAAAAAACTTAACTCCCTCCTCCCCTTTTCAAGATTTAAGAGAGTTATAGATATGTGCACGTTCATATGCATACACACAAAACTGCTCTCAAATTATGCTAATTTAACACATTTTTGGTGTTTAAAAGTCTTCATTTTGAAAACAATTACCATTTGGCATTCACTGTGAAAAGGAGGTAGAATAAATTTCTGTTTCTTATTCTGTTATTTCTCTGCTTAAGATTAAGCTACGAAATTGGAGATGATCCAGTTAAAAATTGAAAATATTAGGTACTACATTGGGAAATGACTACTATTTTTAAGATAAGAACAACAGAGCATTATAGTGATGAGTGCAGGGTCCTTCCAAGAACTGGGTCCCATGTGACAGGACACATTGCACATTCATGAAGTCAGCTTGTTTTTTCCCTCTGTGATTTTGAATTTTATTGAATGCTATAGCTTATCTAATGTCAAACACTTCCTCTAAAGTAAGAAAGGTCTTCACCATTCTTAGACAACACATAGCTTACTGGCAGAGATGACATTCAATTTTTGAATCTGCCACTGTCTTTATATTGAAAAATTAGAAGTGAAATTTGAATTAGTTACAAAGCAAGCCCAAGGTTTAAAACCACACTTCTCAGTGATCTTTGAATTATAGAACTTCACAAAGGGGTTTCATTATGACATTTACATACATCCATATAATGTACCTTGATCCATATCTCATTTTCCCCCTTCCAGAATGACTCCATCAAAAACTAAACAAATTTTGGCAAGGTTGTTGGAGGAGAAGGAACCCTTACACACTGCTGATAGTGACTGTGAAAATCTTTATGGAGGTCCCTAAAATACAAAAGACCAAAACCCAAACCAAACTACATATGTGTGTGTGTAATTATAAAATATTTTAAAGAAGTGTGCTATAGTTTAAGATGGGATTATATACTACCATCTTATTTTCCCAAGTTGGTTTTATAACTTCATGTAACATATATACATGTATATAACGTAGTCAAAGAAGCATATATATTGAACACACATACACACCACACACACACACACACACACACACACATATATATATATATATATATATATATATATATATATATGATGGTGTCAAGGGTAACATACAATAGAGATTTCTGAATACTCATGCATATTGTGGCACTGTCCATAACATAAACATGTGTGGGTAATGCTTAATTTTTTAATGCTTACTCCAAACCCAATTAATTCCTTTTTGTTATTAATGAGTATGTGATAAATTTTGTAGTAATTTGTTGCATGTTGTTGTTTTTCTATTTCTACTGTAAAGTAAAAGGAGAAAATAAATTCATGTAATATTACATAGCTTAATGTTATATTTTAAAATATACTGTATACCTAAAATGAAATACGTATGCATTCATAATGCAGCATAATATACTTTCAAGTCTGAGGATAAATATTGAATGACAGTGCTTACATTGAAAAAATTTTATTCATCTCACTTCAGTAGATTTTCTTTCTTCCAATGGCAGCATAACAAATTGAAATAGACTATGCCGTCTAGCAGGAAACTAAAATAAAAATGCTTACTTTTAAAAAATAAATACTCTTACCCTAGTTCATTTTTGAAATAACCTCTAAGGTGTTTAAACTATCAAGTAAATATAAATCTTTTCAAATGTGAAACTAAAATATATTGTTAGCCTCTTTTCTTTAAGATTTCTTCAAAAACTCTAGTGACATTTAACTTACTTTTACTAGATTATACCAAAAGAATTGTGTTGTGGCTGTGCTACCTGGGGGAGGTGCCCAGGACTCAGCTGTGGTCGTTAGGCAGGCTCACTCTAACATACTGCATGCAAATCTGATAGATCACTGAGTGTTTATAAACAGAAAAAGCAAAGTTAAGGACCAGGAAAATTGAGCACCCTAACCCTGTGATGAGAAAATGGTAGTATGCAATCCCATCTTCTGCAATAGCATATTTCTTTTAAAATGTTTTACATTTATTTTCGTGTGTGTGTGTGTGTAAAAGTTTTAGAAGTCAGTTCTCTGTTTTTACCAGGTCTCAGAAATTGAACTCACAATGTCAGCTCAGTGGCAAGCTCCTTTAATGACTGAGCCATTTCACTGACCTAGGATACATTTTGTAAGAAGTAAAGTGATGATCATTATTTTGTGATAGCGATGCACATAGGATGCAAATGAACACACAAGGGTTAAAATGTATTCCCAATTCAAGCACAGTTCTGTCATGAGAGTTATTTTTTGAAATTTATTTAATATTTTATCAGAAGCCTCTGTATCTAAATCATTCCATGGCACATTCCTGTAAATATCCCTATGGATACATTTGTTTTTCTATCCCATTTGTAACATTTATATGTTATAAATTTACAAACAAAGTTCTGTTACAAATGTAAACATTTATATCCCATTTGTTTTTTTCTACAACAGAAGTGGATCCTTCAACAGAATCCAATATCATCTGGCAATATTTATTTAAACACTTTCCAAAGGAGTGTGTTTTACACTTGTCTACCTACATTCCTCATAACTCCTCTTTCTTATTCATAGGTCATCTTTTGTTTACAATCCTTGCCTCTTTGGATGTGAGTCAAAGGACTGTTTACCCGTGTTTTCTTCATAGATGACTAAAACAATTACCTGCCATTAGAAGGGGATATATGTTGCGGCAGGTCCTTCTGCTCCTCCAGCCAATAGCCGCTGAGATACCAACCCATTGGGGCGTGGTCTCTTTCCCTTTAAAAAAAGCGGCTACTTCCCTCCTCGCTCTCTTTACTTCCTGCTCCAGTTCCGGCGACTAGACTTCTTCCTAATTGCGCAGAGGGCTGTTGTCTGGGACGGTGATCTGTCAGTTTTTTCCCCTTTAAATAAATACCACCCTATTAATCATAATTCCAAACTGGTGTGGGATTGTTTATGACTTACGCCTTTAGATATAAGAGAAGAGGACATGTGTATTAAATTGTAATATAATTTCAATCTTGCCTCCTGAATATAGACAGAGAAAGGATATAGCAAGAGATAGAATGGTACCAGGGAACTAAATAGCCAGAAACTGGACAGCCTAGCAGCTGTCCATTGCTGGCTAGACAGTGTAAGCAAAGGCACAATGATACCACCAAACTAGTTTTACAAACTACAGGGCAAGACAGTGCAGATTCCTCCCTTTTGTATTCTCGTTGAGGCCATCTCAGATTTAACTAGAATTTGATATTGATGGAGAATTCCATGGGAAATTACCCAGCTCTGTTCTAAGAACCTAAAGTCAAGATGCTCCAACTAACTTATCTTAGTTTCTGTTAAACTGCCTGCTGTGCAAACCTTCCCCTCTAGCTGCTGTGCAAGATAAGATATAGTTTCTGCTTTTCAAAAGCCCTTTGGTCTAAATGCTTGGGGTTACCAAACATCCGAGTATAATCCCAACTGTAATTAAAATTAAAAATTGTAATTGGGTATAAACTGTGTCTGAGCGGTCATCTGTGGTAGGTATTCTGTAACACCAGACCACTCTGAGTACAAGGAAAAGTTGATTGAGGGAGCAAGCTGCTAGGCTGCTTCAGGAAGTAGAGGACAGAAGGCTTGCCAGTTTTATTGGGAAGGTGGTAGTGATGGTTGAGGAGGGTGGAGGGCAGAACAACCTATGGGGTTAGCAAGGGAATATTGATCTGTTGCCTGCTGTTTCAGTTCATCAGAAACTAGAAGCCCTTGCTGGAGGTAGTTAACCATTGGGGCAGATAAGGGAGGTAGTGATTTTTCTGGTAAACAGAACCTGCCTTAGGAGATCTCTGAGTTATGCTGAGTACAGCTTTCTGTTTACCCAATAACAATCCTTCTGTTTACTTAGTCAGACTCCTGATTTGGTTTAGGCCTAGGCTGTGATCTTAGGACACTGTGAGAGGCATTGCCAGTTTTGGGGCCTGCTTCGGACCTTACAGTCAGTCAGTCAGGACAGGGACAGCCCAGCACAAGGCTAGAGATAAATACACATTTAAAAGGGCAGGCAGACAAAGATGCGTTGAAAAGATGCAGGCAGACACAGGTAGAAATTGGTATAGAATGCAAGAAACAGGAAATAAAAGAAAAATAGACACAGGAAGAGACAGACAGTTTGTGACTGTAACGAAAGTAGCAGGAGTAACAGGCAATGAGTAAATAATTAGACACTCGGAAAGACAGGAAGATAGCAAGAAAGACAAAGTAGAGATAAATAAATAGAAATAACAGATTATTAGGAACATAAGTGATACCATTTTGTATAAACTTGAAAACTATTTTGTGTGATTTGGAATAATGTAATGTTTGACAATGTGTTAAGGAGTCAGCAACAAGGCAACTCTACTATGAGCCAGCCATAAGGTGGTTCAACTCCAAGCTTATGGTAGGCTCTGATATGCTAATGAACCAGCCCCAAGGTCCCGCTGGTATGTTAATGAGTTAGCCCTATACTGTGGACAATGCACAAAGCTAGAACTTTGGAGGGGACACCAGGATGGCACTGCTATGCTCCTGAGATATAGCATCTCAAGCCTCTGTGCTGATTCCCACCAGCAAGGGGACTTTGAAACCAGCCACTCTGTGACTCTGGCTTCAGCAGTCCTTCAATTCCCAGCACCATTGCTGAGTTCAGAAATGTAACAGTTTTGATAAAAGGCTGTGGTTCCCCAAGGGGCACAGCAGGTCACAAGAAGCAGCCTTGTCCTATAACCTGAGGCCTCTGTAGGTCCCAGGCAGATGGGAGGCAGCAGGCGAGAGACCTTGGCCTGTCATTGGTGGGGCAAGGGGTCCAGGAATCACATCATGTGAAAGACAGAGACAGATAGGGAAGGGGAAGAGAGAGCTGGGGGTGGGGAGGGAGAGGAGAGGAGAGGAGAGGAGAGGAGAGGAGAGGAGAGGAGAGGAGAGGAGAGGAGAGGAGAGGAGAGGAGAGGAGAGGAGAGGAGAGGAGAGGAGAGGAGCCAGGACAGCAGCAAACTCTTCCTAAGAGTGATGGGGGCAGAGAAAGCACAGGTTAAAAGAAGAAGGAAGATCCTCTTGCCTCAGTGAAAGGGGGAGTGGGTGGGGCTTGTCTTTTAAAGGGACAGAACAGACCATTACATTCCCATCTCTCTCTCTCTCTCTCTCTCTCTTTTTATAATAAAAAGGCAGGCGGTAAGGACAGTGGATTCTCAAGAGTGCTTCCTGCTTATTTGTGGACATCGTCTTGGTGGGGAGAAACCTGAAAAAGCTGGGTGCTGGTCACATCCCGGGGTAGCTAGCCTCTATGCTCCTGTCTGGTGTTTGTGGTATGGAAATGTCTGCTGTTTCTTAGACCTGTTTAAGGTATTGGCCGAACAGAGGACAAAGTTAAGTTTAGGAAAAAAAATTTTAGGACCAGGGAATTGAGAGGGGTGTATCTGACCTGTTTAAGGTGGATCCTTTAATTTAGCTCCCTGGAACTCACAAGAATTTTTTGGGTTTATGAAAACATAAGTTTTACCAGAATGACTGTGACAAATATTTTTGCATAATGAAAGGTATCTTTAAGACTATGAAAGGCAGCATGAGAAAGGATTTTGTTAACTTGTAGCTTATTGAAATTTGTCTGGTGAGGCTGTCATTTTAAATGACAAAACCTCTGAGCTGTCAAACTGCATCAGAGATCTTTGAGAAGGACAAAACTTTTCTTGAGTTATTGATTAAAAACAACAGAGAACTACTCCTCAGGTTCCTCAATGGTTGCTGAGAGTCGTATTTTCCTTTTGCTGTTTAACACAGGGCCTGCCAGGCTTCAGAAGATCCTGTGGGCTAAGAAATCTGTAGGAAGACAAGCCTACCTTGACCTGAGCAGCTAGGCTGTCAATCCTGGTGATTCTTCCCACTGTCTGGAAATCTTTAGTTTATATGAAAGGTAGTTTTTCCCAGTGGTCATCGCTTAGCAGTTGAAGTGAATTGCAGATGGACATTGTTTTGTACCATTCTGTCTTCGTGGGAGGAAGTAGAGTATTGCTCCTAGGAGCCAACCTGTCTCTTTTTGTTATGAAAAGTTTTTCTAATGATTAAGCATTTAAATGCCATATTCCCCAGATCTCTGAGCAGTTGAAGGCTGTTTACTGGATATAGATAACTTATAGAATCTGCCTGGAGAGCTGGGTCCAAGCTTGAATGCACTGGCTCTCAACTTAACAGGTAAGATTTATACTTGTAAAAGACAGAAAAAGGAAAAAAACCTGCTTTCAATAGAAGGTGAATGGCAGGACTGACAATATTAGAGAACAGTTTAATATATTTTAAAACAGGGTTGGATTAAATATAAAATATTTTTGTAAGAGACTTGAAAGTACATACCAATTTAAAACATGAGACATTGGTGTTTTTTTAGTCTGGAATGAGATATAATGGGCAGACAATTATAACATTTAACAGTAAACATATGTGCATTTAAATCATATTTATGAACACACACACATATTAAACAGAAATTGGGCAAAGTGGATGCTCTTGGTGGGTCCTACCAAAGGCATGCCACTATACAAAATACAAATGTAACAGAGTCAGCAGGCAGGGAATACCTCAGTAAAGATGGCGGGATTTGGTCACCTGATCTGGCCCTTAGTTAAGATAGTGGTGAAGTCACCTGACCTCAGTTCAGATGGTGGTAAGGTCTCCTGACCTCAGTCAAAATGGCAGTAGTCACATGTTGCATGGAGAAACCACATTTTTTGAGCTGCGGGAGGTTTAACTATAATAACAAGAGAGACATAGAGGCTGTGCAGAACATACATTTAAATCAGAATTATATCCACGTAGCCACACCATTCACACATTCTTTCATGCATGAAGTAGAGAGAAAAATTACTCAGCACTGCGAGCCACCCTGTTGCTGAGTTGAGTCACTGTGCCACAAGCCACAGCTGGGAGCAAAGCCTGGAACTGGAAACAGCTGCCTTACAAATCCAACTGATCTTGTTAGTTTCTGTGGGACCAATGGTAGCCGTGGCAGGGATAGAATAGAAGGAATGGAAGCAAGAGGAAAAGAGCATTTTCAGTCAGGTGGAGAAGAGGCTGCTCAGTGAAAGGAAAAGTGGAACTGGCAGGACACTGCCAGAGATTTACAGGCAGGTGACTGAGAGTTTGAGGGTTTATTCTCCGTAGCTGAAAACGCAAAAACCCACAAAAACAGCGACACGACACCACAAGGCCTGTAAAAGAACATCTTCTCTCTACAGGAGGGGTGTTAATGAAGCTGACTGGCCCCAGTCCAGGCGACTCAGAAGCCAGAGAGGCTAGAGGCCACTCTGAGTGGTCTGCACAACAGGGACCACTTAGGAGCAGTCCAAAAGAAAAGAAAAGAAAGAAAAATCTGAGGGACACCGAGTCCCAAAGTGAACCCACTGCTCAGCATGTGCAGTGCTAGTGCCGGAGGACTATCCTGGATAGTGCTAGTTTTTAGCTATGGGAAACAACTAGAGGTGAATGTCAGCAAAGGGCTCAACTGTAGCCATAAAGGCTGTGGTTGGGGGTCCCCCCCCTTTCTAGGAACAGCAGGGAATTTCTGGGAGCTCAGTGGTCAATTTCTCAGGTTCGGAGAAACGGTTAAGCTGACTGGAAGGAGAAAACTCATCACCAAAGCTGCTAGTGTGCTTAGAGGTCGACATTTAGGCAGATAGAACACAGGGATATTGTGAAGAAACCCGGTTTCCAATCCCAAGGTTCCAAGTGTCCTAAGCTGGCTCACCCATGGGAACGTGGAAAGAGCCTGGCTAAGTTGTTCACAGATACTCCAGGATGTGACCAGCACCCACCTTTCTCAGGTCACTGCGCCCCCAAGATGATGCCCACAAATAAGCATAAAGCAGTCTTGAGAATTCAAGCCCTGCCCACTCACCCACAGTGACCCACTGCTACTCTCAGGGAACTGTGTTGTTTTAGCATTACAACAAATGCCCACCTGTCTGTGCTAGTGGCTAGCTGCCACTCTCAAGGACCTTATGGGACTTTCATTTGTGCCTTCCTTTGGCCTGCTACAGCTGAAGGACCTCCCTTTGGATACTGGTTGAGCTTGTTTCTTGGTGCTCTCATCAGAGAAGATTCTGCAGGTGAAACCTGCAGTATTTCCTGCCTGACTGGCTGTTTCTACCTGTTCACTAGGTGAGATGCCTGTTTACATAAGATTGCAGTAACCTTTATAATAGGGTGGTATTAGAAGGAATGTTTGTGTGAATAAATCGAATGTACTCAAAAAGCAAAAGCCCCTATGGACATCCTCACTGTTGAATGCCTCAGTCCACCAGCTGTGTTCTCTGTACAGCATGACCCAGAAGCAGCCACAGAGATCATAGAAGACAGACAAGAATCCAATATCCAATACTTCCATTTCTTATGCATGTTATAAATTTGTATTCTTTTTTCCTGTCACAAGAGGCAGATGGGTGACACAGAGACAGTCAAGCAGGCAAGTATGCATGCTTACACACACACACGCACACACACACACACACACACACACACACACACACACACCAAAGAAAAGGCCAGAAATGTGAAAATGGAAATGGAAACACAGAGAGAGGAATTACCTGTCAGGTCCAAAGAAAACTGCAGTTCTCCAAACTCCAAAAGTTAGTTCAAATATCCAGAAAAGAGCTCAATCTGGACTATAGAAACACTTCTGGTGGTTAGATGATAGCTAGCATTCCTCAGGAACTTGTGACGCTAGTTCCTGTCTACCAAAAGGAGTCATTTCCCTTATCTCTGGCAAAGGTGTTCTCCAATGAACACACCTGTGGTGCCTATCAGCATATCAAGGTCCATGAAAGCCTCCAGGCTCCCTCAGTACCCTACTCACAAGTACTTGTTACACATCTCAAAGCCCCCAAGCCAGTCTCCTGGCCCTTAACTCCCTGCAGTTACCCATCCTTCCTATAACCCAGCTCACTATGCTCTGTTCCTACTCTTGCTGTTCTCACTATGCTCTCTCTGTCCTCTGTCCCTGCTCTCCTCTCTTTTCTTGCAAATAGCCTGGGTCATGTCCAATCTGCTGCTCACATTTAGTCTACTTTTTCTCTCTTCTCTTGACTCTTCCTGATGCCTGTGGCTGTTTTCTTCCTCATATCTATAATAAAAATTTTCCCATACTATGGAATGCTCATGTCATCCGTTTATACAGTGTCATTAAAACAGACTAAGAAGAAGACAGATGAGTTAGCTACAAAGAAAGACTAAGATAGACCTGGATATAGACCAAACAGATAGAAAAGTGTTAGGTCAGGCTGACTGTATGTCTAGAAATGAGCTCAAGGTGGACTGCATGTTTCCAGACCCCCCCAAAAATGTTTAAAGGTGAAGTTTATGGAAGTTGTAAAGGTCTAATGTAATGATTTAATGCTTGCAAATGCAAATTGTAAAGAAAGAGATTTTAGGTATGTGAAAAAAGAGACTCAAACATGATACCTACAATATTAGGACTTCAAAGTTCAGAATCTTAACATATTAATTAGTAGACTTCTGATAGGCTATTAACCTAGCTGTAGATGGATTTTTCTTAGGACTGTCTGTTATGGATTTGTTGCGGGTCCTGAGAGCAGAGGGGGCTGGGCAGGGCCCGGGTACACCATGCAGCAGGTCTCCAAAGGTGGCTGGTCCCCTGGGTATCCCCAGTGGCTAGCCATGTGGGCAGTGGGTGGGCAAGGGGCAGACAGATAGGCACACCATGCAGATGGGTTTGCTGCAATTTGCCCGGGTCCCAAGCAGGGACGGCACACAAGACCATGTGGGAGACTCCATGTGACTGAGGTGGGCAGGCAAGAGAGACAGATAGGCACATCATGTAAAGTTAAGTTAGGTATTTATTAGATGGGTTATGGAGGGGAAAGAGAAAGGGGAAAACGGGGTGAGGGGGAGAGAGAGAGGGAGAGAGGCTGCTTTATGGTTTTGGCCCCTGGTCCCTTTAAGAGACAAGCCACACCCACTCCCTCCCTCATCCGCTGAGGCAGACTGATCTTCAGCTTCCAGCCTGAGCTTGCTCTCTTTTCCATCTTCCTCTCAGAGAGGCAGTTTTGCTTCTGCCTCTCTCCCCACTTCTCCGTTTCCCCTCTTGTCTCTCTTTCTCCTCCTCCTCCTCTCTCTCTCTTTTCCATCTTCTTCTCGGAGAGGCAGCTTTACTTCTGCCTCTCTCCCCACTTCTCTGCTTCCCCCTTCTCTGTCTCTTTCTCCTTCTCTCTCTCTCTCTCCCCCCCCTTCACCCTTCCTCCTCCATAACCCCCTGAAAAATATTCAACCTCACTCTGCATGTTGTGTCTATCCATGTCTCTGTTTCCTGCCTGCCTACCATGTGTCTCCCTGCCTGGGACCAGCCACTGCTCGGTGACCGGAAGCTGTCTCTGCCTGGGACTGGCTGCTCCCAGGGCCCACTGCCTCCCGCTACATAGTCCGCCACCACCGCTTGGGCCACCACTCTGGGACTGGCAGCCGCCTCTGCCTGGGACTGGCTGTTCCCAGGGCCTGCTCTCTGCTGCCACATGGCCTGCTACCACCATTTGGGACCTACAGCATTTCTGCTGCCTACTGCTGCCAGGGATCTTGAAGCATTTTTAATATATATATATATATATATATATATATATATATATATATATATGATTGGTGCCAACCTGTAACATAGAGGGGGGCCCTGCTTGTTGTGGATCTCACTGTAGATGGTTGTGAGTCACCTTGTGGTTGCTGGGAATTAAACTCAGGACCTCTGGAAGAACAGTCAGTGTCTTTAACCTCTGAGCCATCTCTCCAGCCTCTCTCTCTCTCTCTCTCTCTCTCTCTCTCTCTCTCTCTCTCTCTCCTTCCTTCCTTCCTTCCTTTCTTTTTTTTTCTTTCTTAGAACTTTAATCTTTAGCCTGTATATATTTTTAACACACTGTAAACCATTTAGAGGTTTTCTTACTCTTTTAATCTTTCTTTACTGTATATCTCTCTTTTTCTGACCTTATGGGTCTTTAATTTGGTAAGGAATATGGAGAAGTTTTTTTGCCACAACTCTATGGCGTTTCAAGGTCCTTGCCAGGAAGCAAGCTGCAATAGTAAACAACAGTCAAAAGCGCCTATGGCGGTTTCTTACCAGGAAGCAAGCTGCAACAATGTATCCATAGCTCCATAGTCCTGACTGCCTGCTTGAAAGAGTCAGAGTTTTCCCTAGCAGGAAGACCCAGAAAGCAGACATTTTAAAACAGCAGCTTTTTTTCCTGCTAAGGCTGAAAACCAAAATGTTTTACTCTAGTCTTTCCCAAGCTTTTATCCACGTGGGTGCCAATCTGTAACACGGAGGGGCCTCTGCTTGTTGTTGGGGTTTCTGTCCCGCCCAGTACCCCACAACTGTTTAACCCTAAAGAAAATCACATATAGGTCTCCATAAATTATAAGCTGATTGGCCCATTAGCTCTAGTCTCTCACTGGCTAACTCTCACATCTTGATTAACCCATTTTTCTGATCTATGTTAGCCATGTGGCTCAGTACCTTTTTTAGCTGGAAGCTCGCATCCTGCTGCTTCAGTGGTCTGGGCAGGAGTGGGAAGAATCAACTTCCTCCTTGCCAGAATTCTCCTGGTCTCATTACATCATTTCTACTTCCTGTCTGGTTTTCCCACCTATATTTCCTGCTTGGCCAATCGGTGTTTATTTATTACATGATTGACAGAATACAAACAATTCTCCCGCACCACCAACCAAGTAAGTTCTCTGTCATTTTTTAATCAGTAACTCAAGTAAAATCTTATCCTTCTCAAAGATCTCTGACAGTTTGATAGCTGAGAGGTTTTCCCAGATTACCTCACCAAACAAATTTCAAATCAAATTTCTTTCTTATACTGCCTTTCATAGTCTTAAAAATACTTTTCATTATACAAAAATATGCCATGGTCATTATATGTCTAAAACTTCTGTTTTCACAAATTCAATGAGTTCTTGTGAGTTCCAGGGAGCCGAATTAAAGAATTCACCTTAAACAGGTCAGATACATCCCCTCAATTCCCTAGTCCTAAAATTTTTTCCCCTTAATTTAACTTTGTTCTTTGTTCTGTCAATACCTTAAACAGAATAAGAGACACCAGACATTTCCATGCCACAGACACCGGTCAGAAGCAAAGAGACCAGCTATGCCAGGATGTGGCCAACACACAGCCTTCTCAGGTTCCCCTCCACAGACGGCGCCCACAAATCAGCAGGAAGCAGTTTTGAGAATTCGACACCCCAATTCCTTCAAACTGTGGTGTCTAATCTCCTGCTTTTTATTATAAGGAAGACCTGGGAATGTTATGGTTTTGGCCCCTGGTCCCTTTAAGAGACAAGCCACACCTACTTCCTCCCCCATCCGCTGAGGCAGGCTGATCTTCAGCTTCAGGCTTGAGCTTGCTCTCTTCCATCTTCTTCTCGGAGAGGCAGCTTCACTTCTGCCTTTCTCCCCACTTCTCTGCTTCCCCACTTCTCTGCTTCCCGCCTTCTCTGTGTCTTTCTCCTTTTCTCTTTCTCCTTCTCTCTTTCTCTCTCTTCCCCCTTTTCCCTTCCCCCTTCATAACCCCCTGAATAAATATTCAACCTCACTCTGCATGTCGTGTCTATCCATGTCTCTGTCTCCTGCCCGCCTGCCATGTGTCTTCCTGCCTGGGACCAGCCACCACTCAGTGACCGGCAGCCATCTCTGCCTGGGACTGGCTGTTCCCAGGGCCCACTGTCTGCCGCCACATGGCCTGCTACCACCATTTGGGACCTACAGCATTTCTGCTGCCTACTGCCACCAGGGATCTTGAAAAGCTGCCTCTCCCAGAGAGAGGACAGGAAGAGGGAAGGTGGGTGTCTGAGGCTGTAAGCAGGAAGGGAGTGGGCGTGGCTTGTCTCTTAAAGGGACAGAACAAGCATTGCATTCCCAGACCTTTTTTTTATATAATAAAAAGTGGGGTATTAGGCACCACAGGTTGAAGGAATTAAGGCGACAGATTCTCAAGACTGCTCCCAGCTTATTTGTGGGTGTCGTCTCTGGGGCGGGGGAAACCTGAGAAGGCTGGGTGCTGGCCACATCATGGCGTAGCTGGTCTCTTTGTTCCTGTCCGGTGTTTGTGGCATGGAAATGTCTGGTGTCTCTTAGACCTGGTTAAGGTATTGGCAGAACAGAGGACAAAGTTAAATTAAGGGAAAAAAATTTAAGACCAGGGAATTGAAGGGAGCATCCCCCAGGCCATGAGTGGGAACATAAGGCCTGGCTGGATCCAGTTGCGACTGGAAGCCAGAAGGCCAGAGACCACTCCGAATGGCCTTTGACAGTGAGGGGGGAAAAGGAAAAGAAAAGAAATGAAAAAAAAGACATAAAGAAGGATCTGAGGGACCCTGGACCCTTAGTCACAGGTGGATTGGCCCCGGGCCATTCCAAACACAATTTAAGCTGAGGGAAACAACCATAGCAGAATGGGGGAGACTTACCAATGGAAGCCGGTGGTGGAAGTAGGAAAAAAAACCTGGTTCAGGATCCCAATCTCTGGAGAGGAACTGGAGCAGGAGGGCCTATGCAAGTCATGGCACCAAATGTTATGGATTTGCTGTGGGTCCCGAGAGTAGAGGGGGCCAGGCAGGGCCCGGGCGCACCACACAGCAGGTCTCCAAAGGTCCCCTGGGTGTCCCCAGCTGCTACCCATGTGGGTGGTGGGTGGGCAAGGGGCAGACAGATAGACACACCATGCAGATGGGTTTGCTGCAAACTGCTGGGGTCCCAAGCACGGATGGCGCACGAGACCATGTGGGAGACTCCATGTGACTGTGATGGGACATATAGACATATAAGGTAAAGTTAGATATTTATTAGATGGTTTATGGAGGGGAAGGAAAAAGGGGAAAGGGGGTGGGGGGGGGAGAGAGAGAGAGAGCGTGAAGGAGTGAGGCTGCCTCTCCCAGAGAGAGGACAGGAAGAGGGAAGGTGGGTGTCTGAGGCTGCAGGCAGGAAGGAAGTGGGCGTGGCTTGTCTCTTAAAGGACCAGAACAATCATTACACTGTCAGCTCACAAATATGGCATGGAGAATTATTATTAATTATATAAGCTCAGCCTTAGATTAGGCTTATTCCTATCTAGTTCTTATAATTTAAATTAATCTATAGTTTTAAATCTATGTTCTTTTATGTGGCTCAGTTACCTTTACTCAGTATTTCCTATCCTGCTTCTTGTCCGTGTGGTTGGTGATTCTGTCTTTCCTTTTCCCAGTGCTCACTCTCTCTCGAGAAGTCCCTGTTTTACCTTCTGCCTAGCTATTGGACATTTAGCTTTTTATTAAATCAATCACAGTGACACATCTTCAAACAGCGTAAAGGAATATTCTACAACATCTGACCTTGATACAACACTGGTTACAATTATTCTAGTTACAGGCTCAAAATTTTAACTTTTCTTTGGTTGTTTTCTAAATATAGATTTAAAAGTACTACTCATTGTAATGAAATTATCTCTGGACAGAGGGAAGAGTATTCATGCTTTTAACCCAGAACCAACTTTTGGTTTGATAACCTTGGACTGTTCCTAGTTTTATAATGTAATTGGAGGTTGGCTTTCCTTTTAATTCCTCTGTCTTTGTCTGAATTTCTCTAGTATCTGTTTTAGTAAGTTTTTCTAAGGCTTGTAACTTATCAGTCAAAACAGCAGTATTTTCTCTAATGACTTTTTCTAAGCCTATATCTTGGCACTCATGTCAACCAATTTCTTTAGGGATAAAACAAGAATTCTCAAACTGATAATGTTTATAATTGGCATCACATAAACCTCATCTAAGTTAATTACCCCCTCATTTAATTGTCCCACATTTTAAACATCCATTGTATAATCATACAGAGACTTAACTCCCTCCATCATAAGTGTTTACCATTTTTTAAAATGGAAAAATCTCTCTTATTTTTTTAATTAATTCCTCCTTTAAGAATTCCCAATTGTTTCACCAAATCTGCTGCTGCTGATGGTGAATTATGAGGCTGGTTACTGTTGCATAACACATCTGAGCAGAGTACACAGGCAGTGCACAGCCTGGCTGAGGACAGCTGCAACTGCTAGCTTGTAGACATGAGCTGAGAGCGTGTGGCGGTTGCAACAACAGTAGAAGCCTGAGCAAGTATCAAGACTAGCTATCTCGTGAGACAGCAGCTTGAGGACTGGGTCTAGAGGACACCTGCAACCCATGGGGAGAGTGAGCTGTCTGAAACCCACATAGGGGATCATGCAGAAGAAGCAGGTGTGACAGGAGCTGCCTGAAGGCAGAGCTGGCTGGTGGTGAGGGGCTAACTCTGGTGGGAGTTGGAGCCTACATGCCCGTGGAGATTGCTGTAGAGAAAGTACAACAGAAAAATCCATCACTTGCTCAGAGGGCTTGGGGACGAAAAGGAAAACCTAGCCAGAGGTGCGGTGACTCCAGTGGGTGCAGCTCCCTCATGCAGCTCCAGTTCATGCTAGTGACTGCAAAGCCACTGACAAGTGGCTAGTTTGTATATACATGCCCTAAAAATTGGATATCAGGTTAAGTGTCAATCTATTTAAGCTTTATCAATAAAAATCAGGAGTCAGGTATTGGGGTAAAAATCTGAAAGATCAGAGAATCAGGGGAGCAACCTCTTCTGTTCCTCCGTCCAAAAAGAGTTGAGATCCTGCCTCAACCTCGCCTTACTATTTCCTGTCTTCTCTCTACAGTTCTCCAAACTTCTATGGTGGCTAGTGACTGGCTCTGCCCTCTGACTCCAAGTACACTTTGTTAGAATACAATGAAAATATCACACAATACACCATCCAGGCCATGAAAACTTCGAAATGGCCTGCCACTCACCAGCCCCAGGTAGTCTTTTTTTTTCCCCTCTGGAAATTCTTTTATTGTTCAGGATTTGAACCTATATTCTTTTTTTTTAATTTTTATTTATTTATTTATTTATTTATTAAAGATTTCTGCCTTCTCCCCTCCACCACCTCAGAACCTGCAAGCCCTGGACATGCTGAACACTGTTGTAAACCAGTTCAGCTGATGTGACTGTTTCTTGTCTCCTCAGGCTGGGTCAGCAAACCAGATGCTTCAGATGACTGCTCCCAAGTCCAGGCTTTTGACCAATATTCCAACCTTTCTGGACCCATACTATGATGACCCTACCATAGTGCTGATTCTGTCAGAAATTACAGATTTTGTCATCAACAAAAGGCTGGAATGTTAGGTTTCAGGCGGTCAATATGTAGGTCTAATACGGGTCTCAAACTGGACTATAGTGAAAATGGTGGGTTGATAAAAGTCATTATTCCTCAGAAACTCGTGAAACAAGTTCCCATCAGCCAAAAGGAGTCATTTCTCTTACCTCTAGCAGAAGAGACATATGGCTACTTGTGGCACCCATCAGCATATGAAAGTTCAGGGTGGACTCCAGGCTCCCTCAGTATCACAAGTACATGAAATGGTACACATTTCAAAGTCCACTTTAGCATCCAGGCCCTTCCCTGCCCCTAGCTATCTGTCAGCCTTATAAACATGATTTGTCCACTCCAGACTATTTTCTCCATATCTTCATTTTATATATTTTTAATTAAAAATTATTGATTTAGCATAGAAATCTGACATTCTCTTATATATTTAGCTTTGGTTTCTTCTACCCTCACCTCATTCCTCTCATCTCCTGAGCTCATCCCTTTTCTGCACTCTTTTGCCTCCTCTCTTCCCCCATTACTTTCATAATACCCCTCCCTTACCATATGGCTCAGCTACAATACTCCTAAAAATATATCCAAAGAATTCTATCTTCCACAACAGAGATACTTGTACATTTATGTTTATTGTTGCTTTTTTTTTCCAACACAGTGAGTAAATGAAATTAACCAATCAATGCCTATCAATAGATAAACAGATAAGGCACAATGAATTTTTACTTTCCTATTTAGTGAAATAAAATTATAAAATTTTCAGTAAAACTGACAAAACTAAAAATGAACACATTAACACAAGTCTCATAAAGTCTCATAAAGATAAATATCACTCTCATATGTGGATCATAGCTTCTAACTATTGTATATTTGTCTCAGTGTAGGAGTGAGAATAGAGGCCTGGAAACTTAGAGAGGGGCTTACAGTTTCATTTGAAATATAAAGTGAGGCTTGTTGTTTGTAGCTAGAGCTAGGTATATAAAACATAAGGAAATATCTATCATTTAGCTATTTCATATTACCAACACTAAATTATTATTGAAACACTAGTATATAAGTTTACTACTACAAAGTCTTTCAAATATTTTTTAATTTTTTAATTTTTAAAATTTTTTATTTTTTATTTATTTATTTATTTTTGGTTAACAAGACAGGGTATCTCTGAGTAGCTTTGGATCCTGTCCAGGAACTCTCTCTGTAGACCAGTCTGGCCTCAAACTCAGAGAGCCCCCTGTCTCTGCCTCCCCAGTGCTGGGATTAAAGGTGTACACACCAACACCCAGCTAACCTTCTTAATGAGAAAAGAAAATGAATAAGGCAATTTCTTCCCAAGGACTAAAGATTTTAATTTAATTGGGAAGAAAAATATAAACCCATAAGGAAAATTCTTTTTCACCTAAGTAAATTTAAAAATGTTGGTTTTTAAATTTTTTTCAGTTTGTGTTAGTTTTTACACTCTGTGTACATACTTATTTAAATGAATTCTTAACTGAGCTCAATTATTTTACATTGTTTAGCCACAAAGAATCAATAAATGAGAAGTAGAATATCTAAGAAGAGGTAAAGTGATAACAGTTTTCAAATTACCAGTAAGGTTGTTCCTAGCAGTTCTCTCCATTTCAGACAATAAGACTTTCTACTTGCTCTTTAGATTACTAAACGGCCGTTTATCCTACTTCAGAACACAGAGCACTTATTATTATTATTAGTCTCCCTCTTTCAAATATTATGTTACTATTCTTGCTCTCTAAAATAAACATATTTTGTGGCTGGAAAGATGGCTTAGGGAATTAAAAGCACTGACTGCTCCAAGTTTAATTCCCAGCACTCACATGCCAGGTCCAGTTAAATGGAACCCTGACACGCATGCCAAAAACACAAGTGCACATAAAAATAAGATAAAATATAGTGTTATCTCTCTCTGCTTCCTATTTTAAAATGAGCAAATAAAACTATAAGCTCACTTTTTAAAAAAATGAGCATATTTTTTCAAATACAGAATTTTTTCAGGGCTTGGTGTTGTATTCAGAGCCACACACCCACTATCAAAACACCCTATAACTTGTTATACCCTGTAATCCAAATAAAACTTCAACAGCAAACATTTCTGAAGCCCAATGGTATGTGTATACTTGTAAATATTTACACTTTAGTAGATGAATAAAACTATGGAATGAAACTGCTCCCAAACATTACAACGCAAATAGTGCTATCGATTTTGTAATGTCTTCTTGGGAAAATGCAAGTAAAGCCTAGTTAATATTACCACATTCCTAGTTTTGAGAACAACAAACATAAAAATAACACTTCCTTTTTTCCACACAGAAAACATGAAAATTAAGTGCTATACTCAGAAGGAGGGAAGGAGGAATGGAGGAAGAAAAGAACTGAACTGTGAGTAGGATAGTCGGTTCTCAATATAACTGAAAGAGAAATGAAAATATTCCTTTCAACATTAATTAACCAAACTAAAAGAAATGCATTTTTAAAATGTTTCACCAAGAAGTAGGTCAGGTAGGCTCACTCCTGGTTTCCTTCTATCATCTTCCCAGCATTCTCCGAAATTATGAAGATATTGATAGGTGGTAATCCAGGATAAGCTGCCGCAGTAACTGTACTGTTATGTTTTGGTAGTCTGGAGGAACTTTTCTTAATTCCAAGATATTCTCAAACTTTCTGGGCTTTCTTCAACAGAAATGCAAAGTTAATCATCAGTGATGATCAAGTCTGGTTAGTATCACCGAGGCAGATGGAATCTTCAGGATGTTGCTAACCCCTGAGCTGACGGAGTAGCTTCTCATTTTCTTGGACTTCTGCTTGACTTTCCACACTGGCTAGGGCCACTCTCTTCAGGAATGTACAGGAAGTTACATGCCACATACATGGGGAAAGTTAGCTCTTGGCCTTCTAGGTTGATCACTTCTAATTCTTGATGCCTTCTCAGGCAAAGAACTTGATAGCCAGTGTCCTTCCTTAAAACAGCGTTTCCAGTCCCATCAAATGAGATCACACGCACACGAAAGACAATTCTTCTCCGCCAGAGTAAGCTGACACTAAGGCCACAGGATTTGTTCAGTGCACTGCGCCGGAATACAACGCGCCTGTTGGTGTAGCACACTACCAAGTCCCAGCCAAAGTTGAAGCCAGACCAGGTCCAGCTGCACGGCTCATCCATATGAAGTTGCCCTCCACACCGCATGCTGTTTCCACGGATTTCAGACATGTAGACCTCTGCTGGCCCAAGTTCCCTGGAGTGCTCTGCCCGAATAACCATTAGCCATTGCTCTTTGTATACTGGGGTCAGCCATGTTGCAGGGATCAGTGCATCTTGTTCAATAATCCGTGCTGAAGGCAGGTCACAGATGATGTAAGCGAGCCTTAGTTGCTGGAACACTGGCCCAAAGGCTCTCCCCTGATCAGTTTCCAGAAAAGGGGTACCATCTGAATTGGTTTTGTACTCGTCAAAGTACAAGTCAGCTGCAACCGACAGTGCTCCTTGGAATCCTGACCATGTGGGTTCCAGGTGCAGGAACATCCACTTTTTCAGTGTAGTGTATACATCTATCTCTACACCAATCACCAAGAGATCTGAAGAAGCAATGAGCTCTTCCATGAGATCCAGACCGACATCTCGCAATAGTTCGCTGTTTTGCGGGATCATCAGGTTGTCTAAGAACCACTGGCGGCAAATGTATCTGATGTCCACGAGTCCGTAATTCTCAGCATTGTAGTAAAAGCTACACACAGTCTCGACACTGACTGAGACCTTCATTATCTCCTCACACTGCTGAATTAACTCATCCAACTGCAGCATATTGGCTGTGGCCAAGAAGGCGATGACTCGGTGGGGAGGAATTGTTATGTTACTACTGTATAAGTAGCCCAAAGTCTCATAGAAAGACTCGCAATCAATATTATCGTCAGGCATCTGAATCTCTACTGTATCCATGTTTGTCTCTAGCCAGGCGCCGCTGAACATGCTAGCAAAGTAGCCAGACCGGCATAGGTAGACCCGGTGCAAGCACCATTCCTCCTCAAACGCACGGATCTTTAGGTCACTGTTCTCACCCCTCAGGAAAAGTGACTCGAAAATGGCTCTGGGCTTAGTCTTTGCCATTTTTTTCCGGGGGACTTTTGCCGGGTGTCCTTCTGGACTGGCCTTCCGCTTGCGGCCTACCTGACTAGCGACAGCTCCTGACGCCTCACCCGCTTCACCTCCCTGCTCTTCCTGGGCAGCGGCCGCTTGCGCTTCAGCAGCCTCTCCATCTCTAGCAGCCTGAGGTTCTTCTGCGGGACGATTTCCTCTGAATGAAAATATACTCTTTACGGCACCCATGGCTTCGTCTGAAGGGTGAAAACTTCCTCGTCAGACGTAGAGGCCAAAAAAACCGATACCTCAAGCCGGAAGGCGGCCGAACAGGCGGCTGAACAGCACGTGGCTGAACAGCGGAAACATCAAAATGGCCGCCAAGATGAGCCACTCAGCAATACTATGAAGTCATTTGGAGACTGGCGCCCCCTACCTTGGAGGACCACACATTGCACTTCCGTCCAAAACTTTCTGTTCTCCGGCCAGTCTCACAGACATACCTTTTCAGGCAGACCTCTCAGTTTATGTTCATTAAATACAAGTAGAATTACTCATCTAAGAGTTTGGATGATGATTTCTTTATCAGGAATTACATCTTGCTCCCATCTTTGTCCTCCAAACAACTTTCACATACCTTAATAAGTTCTACAAATGCATCATCGGCACAGATAGTGAAGCTATCTTCTATATCCTGTGGTGTTTTAAAACTAATTTATTAAAATAATGTTTCCAGCTATACAGCATTTTAAAATCATCTCAGTGTGAATCAAAGCCATCTGTTTGCAGATCATGCAAACATTTTCCCCAGAAACCTAAGCAGTAAATATAAGACATAATCTTAAGATATTAGGAAGATCAACTAGTCCAAATTTAAATCTATTGGGTAAATTAAGGTCTGGACTTTACAAGTTAGTAATCTAGTGAGGGGCTATGTTTCAAAAGCAAACTTCTGCTGTGGCGTTTTCTAACCGTTTCATGGCTTAGATAATGTGGAGATACAGCCTAGACAGAGGGAGCTTTGTATCTCCTTGATAAACTGAACATAGGTAGAATTTTCCTCCTAGTGGACAGATGTACTGACTTTACCCTAAAGGATGACAGGGATTACTAAATTAGTACATAAATAGTTCTTGGAAGTGAATTTTTCTACACTGCAGGTGAAAATTTAGTTTAAACATTCCACAGTGATATGGTTAAACACCCAGGTTAGAATACAAAAAGAATTACTTGACTGCATATTTTGGCAAAATTCAATTGTCAAACTTGGTGTAAGGCCAAGAAGCAGGGTAATAAGATGAAACACGTAGGATGCATACAATCAGTAAATGTGAAGTATGTTTTGAATATCTGAAAATATCCTTCCTCTTTTGAGATATATTTATCACATAACTATTACAAATTGCATTGGTGATACTGGCCTGGCAAGTTTTTAAAAGAATAAGTGAATAAAAGACTGGGGATGTAGCTCAAAAGAAGAACATTTGCTTAGTATGCACAAGGTCCTGGATTTGATTGTCATAGCCAATTAAGAATAAAAAAAATATGGAAATAAAATAATTGAAATACGAAGTTGTTTAGAATTTAATCATCCTTATATAAACCAGGGTCATCTAGGAAGAATGAACATCATTTGAGTAAATCCCTCCATTTGATGGGCCTATAGCCAAGTCTGTGGGCATTTTCTTTATTAATGGTTGATGTCAGAGGTCCTAGCCCACTCCGGGCAATGCTACCCTTGGACAGGTGGTCCTGGAAAGTATAAGAAAGGTAATGAATGAACAAAATGTGAGCCTGGTGAGTAAGCCAGTAGGTAAGGGTCTTCAGGGGTTTCTGCTTCATTTCTTACTTTCAGGTTTCTGCCTTGAGTTCCTGCCTGGCTCCTTCAGTAATGGAGTATGGCCTAAGAATTGTAAGATAAAATAAACCCTTTCCTACTCCAAGTTGATTTGGTCATTTGTGTTAGTTTGAATGTAATTGGCCCCCATAATCCCACAGGGAGTGGCACTATTAGGAGGTGTGACTTTGTTAGAGTGGGTATGACTTTGTTGGAAGAAGTGTGTCACCGTGGGGGTGGGCTTTGCGGTTTCACATGCTCAGGGTACCACCCAATGTCACAGTCTACTTCTCTGCAGGATATAGGGCACTCAGCTACTTCTCCTACACCATGTCTGCCTGCATGCTGTCATGCTCTCCACCATGATGATATTTATGGATATTCATTTTAGCTGTATATGTATTCAGTTGTCCTTATGTGATTTTAATAAGTATCCTTGAATTTCACTTTCCTGCATGTATTTTGATATTCTAGTTTCATAATTTGCTTGCTTGGTCTATAAATTTGAATTATTCCTTTATTTCCTGAAATAAACTTCTGTTACAAATCTTCAAAGTACTACTCCGATGTATTCATATGGTTTTATAAGTACTCTTAGATCCTATTTTGGTATTTTTAGACTCTAATATTGCTTTTTTATTAATATAATGCTTTTGTTAATTCTTTGATGAATATATATATATGTATATATATATATATATAGTGTTTTAATCATATTTCTCACTTCCATACCCCTGTCTATAACTTCTCTGGATCCAACCTCTGCTTCCCACCTTCTTCTCAACTTCCTCTTCTTTTGGGGGAGGGTAGGAGTAAGAATTGGTTTTCTTTATAGCTGTGGTCCCTTGTAGCTTGACCATGCTCCCCTGGATGGTCATTTATGCATATTTGGGAAGCACAAATGGAAATCAATGTGTTATTTTTTAATGGGTTCAACTGATCTATTTCCTCCAGTGGTTCTGAAGTCATATATTTCTAACACACACACACACACTCACACACATACATAGTCGTACATCACTAAATCTAACATACATATTGTTATTAGATGCATTAGAGTAATATGTTTCTAAATCTAACATAAAAGTTACATGTCTCTAAATCTAACAATGTCTAGTTGTTAAATCATTTAATATCTCCACCAATGTTGCCTGATCAGGTATGATATTATGAATTTTCAAAGAATATTCTACCCTAAATTAGTAGCTATTTGGGTAAAACTTAATACCTCAGTATAATGTCACTCTAGCCATGACTTAAACGCAATGTTTTTGCTTGGGAAGTTTCTCCTACAGTATAATATATGATTTTTTAAATAGCACCAAATATATTAAAGTTGTCTGTGTGTTTTTCTTTTTCATTCAGCCTTCACAAATGTAGAGAGCTGCGTGGAGCCGCACCTGATGGAGATGTGTAAAGAGCTGCGTGGAGCCGCACCTAATGGTGCTGGCTTCCGCCCTCGCAATCCCAAAAGCGAGTGCTCTCTGTAATAATCACCTCCTTATATGGCTAAGGCGTGACTTATGCTATTATCACGCAATGATCGTCAGCTGCTTGCATATGCGTGGACCTATGGGCAGTGCCCACGTGGCAATCCGGGGTTGGCGGCCCGTGCCTATTTAAGGGCTGGGAAAGGTTTGCCCGAGGGGAAAGAGAGAGAGAAAGGGAAAGAGAGAGAAGCTGTAAATAAGGTCCTGAATAAACTGCTTGCAAGAAGAGCTCCCGTGTTGCATCTTCCTTGCTGGTCAAGGCGGGTGCGACACACAAACATAATGTCAGGTGTTCATTCTAATACCCTCATTCAAAATGAGAAAAATGAGACTCAAAGTGATCAAGTAACCTCTCCAACATGGAATAGGCCATAATTTGTGCAATGTGCATTTAAATTGAAGTTCCTTTAGATATAAACTTCAGGGATCTTCCTGCCATTCCACATTGTCCTCAAAGTTCTATATTTAATTGGTAACCACTTGTGAACTCTCCTCATTGAATAATTCAATCTGTGAGACACAGATCATACTCTTAAAGAAGGCACACCCAGCCTTATGAAAGAGAGCTTTAGGGTTTTTTTGTTTCAAAATATAACTTTATTTTTGTTTCAGAACTACCAGAGACACCAGTTGCTAAAAATTCATCCTCCGTGGAAATTTTTCTCGGAAAAACAGAAAACCATGATTTGTACCTTTCTATCAGTTTGTCTATCCTTTTTGCTCCCTCAGTAAGATGATCTAGGGATTTTCAGACAGGAAAATAAGGGAAATATATATATATATATATATATATATATATATATACAAACCATGATCAAGAATTAATACTCACAGGTATCTAGTTTCCCATCTATCTTGTGCCTAATTATGTAACCTCTTTACCAAAAATCTTCTTCCTAAAATTATTCATCTTAAGTTGCTCTTCTACTAACCTTGTGTAGGATCCTGTGTCTTTCAGTCACCATTCACAGTCGTTTGCTCACTCATTCTGTCTCCCCATCTACAGAGTGGTACTGCCACCACCCCTGAATGAAGCAAATGAAGTTAGAGATAGCAGGGACTAGCCCTTCCATAAGATAGGCTCTCAGTAAGTTGAGAACTGCTTCCTAGTCTTTACTAAAACATCGAATTGAAGCATTGCTTTATGGAGTATTTTTCCACATTGAAAATCACAGTATTTTGATTTGTACTTCAACTTCAAAACAGAATCGAAGGAACTCAAAAGGAGAAGCAAATTTCATTGTATTTACACATAGTTTCACTCTTTCTGTTGTCTGTTGGTCCCTTCATTTTCATCAATTGTACTTTTAGGAACTTCCTTTAGCCATCTTTAATTCTCTACTTTCCTTTACGTGAGACTGCTTATATTACCACCCACACTCCGTGCGTGTGCGCATGCATATACACACCCAGAAGGTGCTTCTACTATTTATTGGACGCTGGAATGACAGGATTTTTCCTTCTCTATTTCCTTTTCTGTCAGTACTCTGGTAATGTAGAGCCACTTTTTTATGGTTTCCATGTTTTTTGATAAGATATTCTACTAAAGTATCAAATGAGAGCACTTGGTAAACCTTTCGCATGACCTCACAAGATGCAGAAGTTTGTTTTCACTTTACTTTCTCGCAAACAAAGCGTGTAATCTTTTCTCTGTCTTTAGGTCCACTGGTTGCTTTTCTTCTATCATCTCCACTTTGATGACCAATTTATGCATTTAAATTTTAAAGTAACCAATCCCTTTCTAATTTTGATGATTTAAAAAAAGTTGCAAAGTATGTGTCCATTGGATTTTTCTTTGTATCTTTATCTTTCCTGAGACTTCCTAATTTTTTCACTTATCTCAAGTATGTTCTTAGTTACTCATTTAATCACTTTAATGAGAGCTAGTTCAAAACCCATTTTGGGATATTCTCCACTTTTTATGGTCTTGGTTCTGAGCCTATTGATTTTTTTTTTCACATTTAAGTAAAGTATTTACTGGTTCTTAGCATGAGTTTCTGTTGAATTCTGCAGGTATCAGGTGTTGTGAGGTTTTGTATAATATTTATTGCTTCTGCTGAAGCAGACCTCTTGGGACACCTTGCTAGAGGGTAAAAAGGAGGTCATTGCTACTACCAGACAGGGGTGGAAATCCAGGCTCTCCATTAGGGCTATGGAGACACCATGTTGTTATGTTGACACTATGGGACCTAGGAGTGTCACATTATTCCTTCACATATGGCCTTTTTGAAAAAATAAGTGTACATAGGGAGAAAGAATGTTAATCTGGGTGGGTATAAAAATGGGGAGGATGTGGGAGGAATTGGGGGAAGGGAAATAATATAATCAAAATTTAGCGTAAGAAAATAGCATTTTAAATAATTTTTAAATTAAGCATTTAAAAAAATTAATTAGAAAAATGTGGACAAGGTACCTAGTGCTTTATTTCCTATTGTTGCTGCAACAAATTGACAAAACTTTGTCTGTATTTACAATAGTAAACACTTAGTATCTTTTAAACTTTTCAGGTCAGATGTCTAGTACAAGGCTCTGTGACCTAAACTCCAAGTGTTTTCTGGCTATCTTCCTTTCTTGAAGCTTTCAGGAAGAATGCATTTTCTCGTCATTTTAAGTTGGTGGCAGAATTTAATTCGTTGCAAGGGTAAACTTGGTGTGTTGTTTTTCGTTGTACCTGAATGTTAGTGGCTATTTTAAGATTCTAGATTCTGCTCTATTCCTTGACTTAAGGTCCCCTTTCTCTAATGTTAAAGCCAGCAATAATGTCAGGATTTTACCAGTTCTTCTGTATCCCTCTCACAGGTGTTGAGAGCTCAGGTCACTTCAATAGATCTAACAAGATGATCCAGGAAACTGTTCTGTCTTAAATGTGGCAATAAAAGATCACACCTTCTTCTAGAACTCCAGCTTCAGTTTCTCATTGGTCTCCTCTTGTCATGGACCCCAACTGCTCCTGTGCCACAGACAGATCCTTCTCCTGCACCAGCTCCTACAAATGCAAAGTTCAAATGCACTTCCTGCAAGTAAAGCTGCTATTCCTTTTGACCTGTGGGCTGTGTCAAGTGCTCCCATGGCTGCATCTGCAAAGAGGATTTGGACAAGCGCAAGTGCTGTGTCTGAAGTGGGGGCATCCCCACAGCTGCTTGTAAATAGAGCAAGGTGGAGAAACATAGTCTTCTTTTACAACCCTATCCTGTTCTACACATCTCTTTCTGTAAAACATAACTGATAATAAAAGTGTTGACTTGATTTTAAAAAGGTGTCAAGAAAAAAGAAAGTAACAACTTCAAGGTTACTCCCAACCTCAATTCCATTTTAGTATGTAATAATATAGCATATTCATGGCTTCTAGGGACTAGGATGTGAACATTTTGGGGAGACATTATTTTGCCTGTCTCAGCACAGGATAGTATGAGTCATGACTCGACTTGATCGCTTCTGGCTCCATCTCAGAGATGTTTTATGATTGAATGTCTGGCTTCCTGTCCAGCCTTCTTTGACACCACCCCAGTGGAGAAGGGGATATTGGGGCACTTCATTGCAGATACATGGGTCTAAAAGTCTGGGTCCCTTCACTTTGTGTTTGTAGGAAGGAATAGACAGACTGATTTTTCTGTGTTGGTTGGTAGCTCTCACCAAGAGCTTTTCTGCACTTTTAGATTGCCCATTTCATTTACCTTTGATTAAAGACAGAAGAATTTATTTTCAGGATTTTTTCTCTGCCTATTTTCATTTCTAGATTGCTACATTTTCAGCTCTCGAGCCCAGCTTCTAGGGTACACAAGGCAGAAAGAACAGCAGGGTAATTGCCACCCTTTTCTTTCACAGGCACCCAGGTCCCTCTATAGCTGATGTTTTTCTCGATATCTTTCAGAGCTTTATTCTATTTGTTTGGCATATGCCTATGTTTGGGGAGGTTTTGGTTCATATTGTGGTAAGAATAGAAAAAAAGTGAGCCCACTCCACATTGTTCTAGAACTAGAATTCTGAAAGACATTAAAATATTAGTTAAATACACATGGAAATTATTTTTAAATTCTGATATTAACATTTTAAAAATGTGCTTAGAAGATATTATACTTGGTATGGTGAGATGACTCAGTGAGTTAAGGCACTTGCCACCAAACTCAGCGACCTTGGTTTCATGATTTCGGTAAGTTCTCAAACATCCACACTCATGCCATAGGGTGTGTGTATACAAGTGTATGTGTGCGCATTAGCGCATGCGCACACACACACACACACACACACACACTCACTGTTAGTTACGAATTCTGTTGCTGTCATAAAACACCATTGCCATAAACATGTTGGGGAAGAAAGACTTTATTTCATCTTAAAGTGCTGTATCATAATCTAACACTTAGGTAAGTTAGAGTAGGAACTCAAACACGGCAAGAACCTGGAGACAGGAGTTCATGGAGAGCCACAGAGGAGTGCTGGTTACTGGCTTGCTCCTCATGGCTTATTCAGCCTGCTTTCTTATAGTACCAGGACCATCATCCCAGTGCTGACACCACCCACAGTGAACTGAACCTTCTCACATCAATCACCAGCCAAGAATATATATAATAGTCTTGCCCACAAAGCCAATCTGGTGATGACATTTTCTTGATTTTGGTTCCATCTTCCAAAATGACTCTAATAGCTTATGACAAGTTGACATAAAAGTAACCAATATATACACTAAATAATAAATAAATAAATAAATAAATATCAAACTAATAAACACATCTGTTTTTGTTTTTTGAGTAGCTCTGGCTGTCCTGGAACTCATTCTGTAGACCAAGCTGGTCTCCAACTCAGAGGTCTGCCTGCCCCTGCCTCCCAAATTCTGGAATTAAAGAAGTGCACCACCATTGCCAAGCAAATAAACACTTTGGTTTTAAAAAAGTGATATTGCCATTTCCCCCTTCTCCTACTGGCCTTAATGGAAATGAGAGAACAGAATTTAGAAGTGAAAACATCACAAAAACTGGTAATAGCAGGATGTGGCACAGAGCACACAGAAATAGCTCAGGCTGCATTCAAGTTCAGTTGTCATACTTACCAGCTGTGTGACTTTAGAGAAATCCTCAGGCCCTCTAAATCCATCCACCTTACAAAGGGGGCAAAGGATGCGACGGGTGGGATCCATTGACTCAGCAAGTGGGAAGCACACACACAGCAGCATTTTGTCCCCTTATATTTATTTTCTCAGCTGAAGAGAACAGTGGCTAACAGACCAGGCAAATGTGCCATTCCTGAACTGAAACTGTACTGTATATCACCGTCTAGAAGGCATCTGTCAGGGATCATGAGCAGAAGAATGATTCGAATTCCTGTGACTTTGGGCTCTAAGCACATTTCAGAAACTGAGAAATCAGAGGCCAACTGGCTATTATAAACTCTCTTGGCTCATAGTCGCCCTGACCTCATGGCAAAAGGAGAAAAATAGAAAGTTAGTGGAATATGCTTGTGATTTAATCAGGGTTGGACCCTTCTACTTACTGGTATTTCTTGTCTCACCAAGAACACCCAGCATTTCTTCCTTTCCGCAATCACTGCAGCTCCTATTAAGCACAGGCTATGGCTCACAATTGCCTTAACCTTGTTCTGGCTGCTTCACTGTGGTATTTAGACAGAGAGAATCTCACATGCTAACATTAACATAAGACCTTCCTTTGTCTCTCCCCTGTGTCCTGGAAACTCTTTTATAAGGTCCAGACACTGCAGTCTTCATAGGCAGGCCACGTGCTAAAACAGCACAGGGGTGTTTAGATACCACTTCTAGGAGTCAATCTCCTTTCCTAAGTACAGGCATCATAACTAGCCACACGTACAGAGAGGATCTGTGTAGTAGGAGCTGCGGGCTGCGTTCCTGCCACCCGGCTCCCGGCCGCCTGGCTAGCTTATGCCCCGAAATAATTACACGGAAACTGTATTCTTTTAAATACTGCTTGGCCCATTAGTTCTAGTCTCTTAATGGCTAATTCTTACATCTTGCCTAACCCATATTTAATAATCTCTGTAGCACCAGTCTTACTGGGAAAGATTCAGCATGTCTGACCTGGTGGCTTGCTTCATTGTGTCTGCACTGGAGAGGAGCGGCATGGCATCTGCCTCACTTCCTCTTCCTCCCAGCATCCTGTTCTGTTTATTCCACCCACCTATGTTCTAACCTATCAGATCAAGCAGTTTCCTTATTAATTAACCAATGACCTTCCTCCATAATTTCCCCTTTTTCTGTTTAAACAAAAAAAGGAAGGCTTTAACTTTAACATAGTAAAATTACATATAACAAAACAGTTATCAAGCAAGAATTACAGTTACAATATTTACATCTATTTTATCTTTTACCATAACAAAGGAAAACTATAACTATAACTAACCATTCTTCAACTCCATCAAAGACTCCAGAAGGATATATTACCTAAGTAAATGAGAAGTAAGCAACTTACAAAACTCTAGAAATCACAGAGACATCTTGCTGCTTGAACAGTCACCTAAAGTTCCTCTGTACCGTTGGGGCATCCATCTTCGGCCTACAGGCCCATAGTATCCAGCAGACATTTCCATGAAGCAGGAAATTTCAAAGGCAGTTCAGTCACTATCTGCTGTGTCCTGCAGAATGTTTCACAGACTCTTTCATGAATCAGGAACCCTGAGAGACCATCTCACCTTTAGGCAAGTTCAGCAGTCCTCTTTCTGAGGGTTCTCTGTGTCCAGTTTATGCAATAGTCCAGGCAAGAGCAGTTTCATGCCCAAATGGCTATCAAACTCTATCAGGAGCCTCTTCAATGCCTATCTTCCTTTTGAAGTAGCTGGTGTTGCCAGGAGCAGACCTGTCTTATTGTCATGAAAAGTCCTAAGTTATTAAAACATTTAAAATGCCATATTCTGTAGTCTTTGAAATGCATGAAGAATGCTTATCTGAAATATATCTATGCACATCTAGAAAATCTAACTAACATGACTACAAACTTGACTGTTATAGATTATTATCTATTAACAACCTATATACATTACATTTTTAAATGAACTATACAATCACAATACCTTAATCAATATCAGAAATATATATATATATACATATAACAAGATTGACCTTAAATTTATATCAATAAAGTCAAATCCATACCAATGCAAATTATTCATATCTATATCATATCCCCTTTAAATGTAAAAGAACATTTATAAACAATATTTGGGAATATGGGCACAGTTATTTCTCTCCAAACTGCTTCCTGCTGTATGGGGGCGCTGTTAATCAGGTTTTTCATGGTATAACCTGTGTGCTAGATTCATCTCAGTTGGCAGTTGAGTGAAGTGATTTTTTGAAGATGTTCACAGGAGGGCGTAGTCCATCATACTATATTGGAATAGAAGCAATCCACAAGGTCTCATCCTCTGTGAAAACAAAACAAGAAACTCCTTTCCAAATTTTAAAGTCAAGGTATTTTCAAAATATCTATCTTGGATTAGTTTAGCAGCATTTATAAACAAATACCTTTTAGCAGCTGTTGCTCCTTCCTCAACATTCAAACAATTCAAAGAGAGCATAATAGCATAGAGTATCAAGATTCTCTGTGTATTTTCCATCTTTGTGCAGCTTTATTTTAACTCTATTTTGTTTATTTTTTTCTTTTATTTTTTGAGACAGGTTCTCTGTATATCTTTGTCCTGGAATAACTCTGAAGACCAGGCTGTCCTTGAACTCTCAGAGATCCTTCTGTCTCTGCCTCCCAGGCACTGGGATTAAAGGCGTGTGCTACCGCACCTTGAAGTCACAGAAGTCAATCTCCCTCTGCCTCCCAAAGGTTGGGATTAAAGGTGTGTACTACCACACCAAACTACTCTCTTTCTTCCTTTTTTCAAATTTTAAGAACTTTAACTTTTAGCCTGCATATATTTTTAACACTGTAAACCATTTAGACATTTTCTTTGACTTTGAATCTTTCTTTTACTGTGTATGTCTCTTTTTTGACCACATAAGTCTTTAATTTAGCAAGCAATATCAGTAGGACTAAAGCCATGGCTTTGACGGCTGGATCCAGCCCATTCCTTAGCTTTCCAGCCTCATGGCTGAGGTACCAGCTGTAGCCATTTTTATTGCCACAACTCTATGGCATTTCAAGGTCCTTGCCAGCAAACAAGCTGCAACAGTATACCCACAGACAACACTCAAGTCCTCTCTCTGTAGCTGGCCCTCCTGCCTCAAAGAGTCAGAGTTTGCCCTGGCAGGATGGCCCAGAAAGCCGGCATTTTAAAACAGCACAACTTTTTTCCTGCTACAGCTAAAACCAAACAAGCATGCAGTGACTTTTTATCAACAGCATTTAAGTGTTTCATAGCAGGACCTCTTAAGGGCTGCAGGGTTTTGCAGCTAAAGCTGAGTCAGGAAGCCCCTGGCAAACAGAGCATACCTGAGAAATAGCTGCTACCAAGAAGCCATGCTTTACTCTATTCTTTCCCAAGCTTTCTCAGGCTTTCTGTGGATGCAATTGTCCACACGTTGGCGCCATTCTGTAGTGAGAGCTGTGGGCTGTGTTCCTGCCACCCGACTCCAGGCCACCTGGCTAGCTTATGCCCCGAAATAATTACATGGAAACTGTATTCTTTTAAACACTGCTTGGCCCATTAGTTCTAGCCTCTTAATGGCTAATTCTCACATCTTGCCTAACCCATATTTAGTAATCTATGTAGCACCAGTCTTACCAGGAAAGATTCAACATGTCTGACCTGGAGGCTTGCTTTATTGCATCTGCACTGGAGAGGAGCGGCATGGTGTCTGCCCCACTTCCTCTTCCTCCCAGCATTCTGTTCTGTTTACTCCACCCACCCATGTTCTAACCAATCAGGCCAAGCAGTTTCTTTATTAATTAATCAATGACTTTCCTCCATCAGATCTGAGTCCGCCACATAATGAGGGAGGAAAAGGCACATCTGTGACAGCAGACTTTTAAAAAATTGTTTTTTATGTTTCATGATTTTGGCACATTGTGGAAACAATTATCTGTTAGATAATTGTCTCCATTCTCATTCTCTCTATAAAATTGGATGTGATTACTCTTAAAGTTCATGAAGCAAAGGGAAGGATGTTGTCCAGGCACTATGCTTACCAGAGAACTTAGACAACAATGAGGACCCTAATAGAGATATATATGGATCTAATCTACATGGGAAGTAGAAAAAGACAAGATCTCCTGAGTAAATTGGGAGCATGGGGACCTTGGGGGAGGGTTGAAGAGGAGGAGACAGCAGGGAAGGGAGCAGAGAAAAATTTAGAGCTCAATAAAAATCAATAAAAAAGAAACAAAAAACAAATAACCAAACAAACCAAAAAAAGAGACTGATTCTTATCATGTCTGATTTGTTCAACAAATTAAAAACTATCTGATTATTCTGGTGTACGTGGAGGCTGCTTGTTTGTTCCCAGCCACCCAGAGACAATAACACAGAAACTATTATTTTCAATACTGTTTGGCTGATAGAGTAAGTGTATTTTTAGCCAGCTCTTACATCTTAAATTAACTCATTTCTGTTATTTTATATTATACCACGAGGCTCGTGATTTACCGGCAAGGTTTCAGCACATCTGTCTCTGTTCAACTACCAAAGGATGTTTTCACATGCTTAATAGTTAGATATCATCATCAACTTATGCAAAACGTTCCCATATACTGCTCACCTAGAACTGCTTAGCCCTCCAGCCATGACACAGCTATACCATCCTCGTCTCCCAGTTATGACTTAGGTGAGGGAAGGTGTTATTTCTCTCAAATGTAAATCTCAGTTTCATTCATGCTTATCCCAAAAAGTGTCTAGAGAACAGAAATGTGTGCTCCCCTCATGTGGTGGTTTGAATAAGAGTTCCCCTCCATAGTCTCATATGTCTGAATGCTTCGCTACCAGGGAGTAGCACTATTTGAAAGGACTAGAAATTGTAGCCTTGGATGAAATGTCACTTCACTGCAACAGAACACTGACTAAGAGAGCTCCAAAAGGCATAAGCTCTACAGGCAAGCCTGTGCAGATTTTTTTACTTAATTATTGATGTGGGAAGGCCAAGTCTTTGTGAGTGGTAGCATCCCTTGGCTGGTGGTCCTAGAGCACATAAAAATGCCATATGAGCAAGACATGAGGAACAAGATTGTAAACAGCATTCACCCACGCTCTCTACTTAAATTCCTGTCTTCAACATCCTACCTCAGCTTTCCTGATGATGGACTGTAGTATGTGAGCCAAGTAAACCATTTTTTTCCCAAACTGATTTTGGTTTGTGTTTAATCATAACAATAGAAAGCAAACTAAAGCAAAAATTTGTTCCAGAATTGTGGCATTGCTCTGACAAATAGGACCATTCCCCTCTGTATTCTGTCAATATGTTTTACTACCAATGGTTAATAATAGAAGCTGCTTCAGCGTATAGAAGGGCAGAATACAGTCATACTAGAATATATATATATATATATTCTTCCACAAAAGCAAGCATATAGGGTAATGGAATATACTGAAATATCCAGAAATGATTCCATGTAGCTATGCTATCAAATTACTAAAAGTACCAAGACATATTGTTAAAAAAGACACTTTTTAGCATATATATATATATATATATATATATATATATATAGAGAGAGAGAGAGAGAGAGAGAGAGAGAGAGAGAGAGGAGAGTATGCAGAGTCAGGAAGATGCCATGTAGCTGCCAGAGGAGAAAGATGATCTTGCAGGTAGGCCATGACCTCGTAGTAATGTACAGATTAATAGAGATGGGTTAATTTAAGATGTAAGAGCTAGCTAGGAATACACTTAAGCTATTGGCCAAACAGTATTGCAAATATACACATTGAAAGGGGATTATTTATAGTGGCTTGCATGTTGTCATCAAAGTAGAACAACAAAATAACAATGACTATCTCCTGATGGAAAGATCAAGAATCCATAAAACTGATTGTCTCAGCAGTCCCAATCCTGGCACTGAAATCCCAGGGACTTCCTCAAAGACTCCTGGCCTTTAGTCTACCTTGTAATCCTGAAAAAGTAGCTTCTAATACTAGTGGAGGAAAGACTAAGAAACCAGATAGACAAGCTTGTCAGTTTGGGGGAGGCTAGGCAGACAAATAGGAAACACTCTCTCACGTCCTTTTACATGAGCCAGAAAGTGTGGTCCAGACAGGGTGGGTCTTCCCATATCAAACAATCCAATTTAAAGACTGCTAACAGGCATATTCATTTGCTTGAGTTTAACTGATTCCAGATATAGTCAAATTGACAGCCAAGACTACCCATCACACAAACATTATAATAAATATGGGAAAACAAGATATGTATTTTTCTAAAATGAGGTAACAGAGTAGATATCCATGCTCCTCACTTCTATGTAATCTAGTGCTGGTATTGCAATCCAGAGCAATAACGCAAGGGACAAACTTTTTAAAAATGAAAAAAAAATACAAAGAATGAACTAAAACTGTCTTATTTGTAGGAAATATAATATGATTTTAAATGGCTCAAAATAATTCAACAGAAAACTACAAGATTTGATAAAATCTTTTAGAAAAGTAAAAAACAATCAATATATAAGAAAATTATTCAGAATTTAATGTACCAATAAAAATCACTTTAAGAAAGAAACCAGAGGGGAATAAAATCACATTTGTCACATAATCAAAAAATTAAAATGCCTGTAAATAAAGTCAACCATGGAGATGAGCAACTTTAACATACTGAAAGAAAGAAACTGAATAAGAAACTAAAAGTGTCATATTTTCTTTTTTTTTTTTATTTTTCTATCCCTGAGGGTTGATAGTTGTTTTTTATTGGGCAGGGAGTTGGGTAAGGTTGGGGGGCATGCTCGTACACATAGGAGCAGAACTGGAAATTCAACCCATTCAACAGAAGGCACAGAGGAAAAAAAAAAAAAACGTATCACTGAACACTCCAGCCCCTGAAGACTATTTTGTAAACATGATCTTTTAAATTTTAGAATGTATGGGGCTGGTTAAGAGCACTTACAGATCTTGCAAAGGACCTGAATTTGATTCTCAGCACCCGCAGATGGCTCACAATAAGCCTGTACCTCCAGCTCCTCTCTCTCTCTCTCTCTCTCTCTCTCTCTCTTTCTGTCTCTCTCTCTCACACACACACACACAAAAAAAAAATCTTAAACTGAATTTAAATTAAAAATGCTTTTATATTTCTAAAAATAAAACTGCAAAATTGAGGCACAGAGCCTCCAGCTTCTCTGCTTAAAACAGCCTGCAAGTTTGGAGAGAGATCAGTGGTTAAGAGCACTGTCTGCTCTCACAGAGGACCCAGGTTTGGTATTACACTCACATAGTGGCTCACAGTCACTGACCTCCAGGGCACTACTTGTGTGTGCTCCCCATGAACTCATGCAAGCACACATGTACATGAAAATAAATCTCGCATCACCATACATTTATAATTCATGAAACAATATTGACACATTCATCGATACCTATTTCATTTACACTCTACTTATCACTAATGTCCTTTGTCTATTCTAAGATGCTATATAAGGCACCACACATTCAGTCTCAATTGATCCTTAAGGCTGTCTCAATTTCTCTGACTTTCCTTGGTTTTGATAGCCTTGACACTTGAGTACTAGGGCAGCATATTAAGAATGTTCTTTGGCTTGAGTTTGACTGGGACCATGTTTTGAAGAAGTCTAGGGACATGAAATGCTGCCTGTACCTTGTCAACAAATCATACCCTTGACTTGTCCTTTACTTATGTTTCAGGAATTCTCACTGTAGGCATGTTTCATCTTGTCTTCCTGGATTTCATTTCTTCTTCTTTTCTTCCCTTGAGGACTCCTTTACTTTTGAAATATTTCCTGGCTTCAAAGGGATCATCAAGAAAGGCAAGCAAATGACCCAGGATTTCCCAGCACTTAATGAATCTGCCTGATTCTTTACAGCACATGTGATCCAGCAGGCTTTCCTTTTCCCTAAAGCAGACATCGCAGACAGGGCAACAGTAGATATCCTGCTTTCTGTGGGTGTTCTTTTGGGAACCTACCACCACGGATGAGTGGGAGGACTCTCTGCGACGGAGGTATTGGTCGGGCTCATTTGTGAAGTGGACTTTGAGGTGGGTTAAAAAGCAAGTCCTCTTGGTAAAACGTATCAAACAATAGGGGCAATGGATGTTTTTTCTTGAGCATTTTACTGGAATAGAGCTGGATCTGACATTCAAAGATGAGTTTCTGCTGCAGCTTGCCTTAGCCCTGACCACTGGTCTTTGGATCGCTTTCACATGCCTGACGTTGGGACCTTGGGATCCAGGTGTTGTAAGTGGAACCTTCTTCACCTCATGCTCCTGGTTGCCAGTCACTGGCTTCCTGTTTTCGTGTACCTTCATGTGGCGTTTGACCTCAGACTGATCCCGGAAGCATTTTCCACACACAGAGCATGAACTGGGCCTATAACCTAAATGAGTGCGTCGGTGCCAGCTCAGTCCAGAAGGATCGCGGTAGTTCTTGTTACAGAGCTGGCAAGAGAAAGTCCTCTCTTTATGATGCTGAGGCTTGGAGCCCACGGCTTTGTGGTTAGTAGTCTTCTGGGCCTTAAACTGGTGATTAAAGAGGTTGATGTACTTTTTGTAACATCTGCCACAGGTCAGGCAGAAATAGAGTGGTCCACCTTTGAACATCCCTGTACAAGCAAGAGAGCCCTTCTCTTTATCATTGTTCTCTTCATCTTCCAGATTTGAGCTAGGTTCTTGAGATTTCCTCTTCTTGCTTCCTGTTGCCTTTGGGGGACAGAGACCTGATCTCTTCTGTCTTTTTTCTTTTTGCATGGTGTACTGATCTACAGATGCCAGGTTCTTAAAGGTTTCTGACTGCACTTTCCGGTAAAGGATCTTCTGTTTCTCAGTCAGACATGCCCATTCTTCGTTGGTGAAATACACTGCTACATCCTCACAAGTGATTGGTCTCTGGAGGGGCTGGGCAGGCTGTTTCTTGCTTCCCATTGCTTGATGATGCCAGGCTGGTACTAGGTGTTTGATGTCTATTCCAGACTGCTCCTAACCACTATTTGTTGGTTCCCACTTCTAGAAACCTCCACTCATCTCCTTCCTCGTTTACCTCCTTTTGTACTTTTCTGGCCCAGGAACCAGAACACAGTGGCATGAACTAAGGAAGGCTCTTCTGCCCCAAGTCAGGAATCCGTTACGCAGTGGCCACGCTTTGACTTGTACTCCCTCTGCTTCCGCTCTGCAGGTAACCCACCAAGGGTGGCTGCTCGCCGAGGTCAGAAATTTATCACAATACCAAGCCTTCTTGCCCCGCCAAGTGTCATATTTTCATGGAAAAGAGGAATTAATATTTTAATATTAATAAATTGACTGTATTCTCTCCAACTGATTCAGAAATTTAATGTACTCCCCATCAAATATCATTAACATTTTTTGCGGAAGTAGAAAAAGATCCAAAAATTTATATGAAGCACAAAAGAGACACACAATAGCTAACACAGTTTGAATTTTAAAATGCTTTTCTGGAGGAGGTATCATAATATATAATACAAATTATACTTCATAGCCACAATAACAAAAACTGTATTGAGCTTCCACAAAAGTAAGCATATAGGGTAATGGAATATACTGAAATATCCAGAAATGATCCCAGACAGCTATGCTATCAAATTACTAAAAGTACCAAGACATATTGTAAAAAAAGACACTTTTTAGCATGTAATACATATAAAAACAGAGAGCCACATGAAGAAGACTGAATCTAGATACCTATGTCTCACCTTGTGCAAAATTAATTCAAAGTGAATGAAAGCCCTTAATGTTATAAATGAGACTTTAAGATTACCAAAAAAATACACAGAGGAAGCACCTCAGGACCTAGGCATATGCCATGCCTTTCTGAATATGCTGCAATATCTCAGGAAAGTGTGACAAGGATTTACAAATGGTACATGATTAAATTTAAAATCTTTTGCAAAGCAAAAGAAAAACATTCAATAAAGAGAATCTGTGGAAATAGTTTTTTTTTTTTTTCTGAAAGTATCTCGTGACTCCAAAGTGCTATGGAAAAATGCTCTGGTACACTGTAAAGATTTGTCACTCGTGTTAGTTTAATAAAAACTGATTAGCCAGTAGCCAGGCAGGAAGGATAGTTGGGGCAATCAGATTAAGAGAATTCTGGGAAGTAGAGAGTCAGTCATCAGCAAAATGCAGAGGAAGCAAGATGAGAATGCTTTACTGAGAAAGGGTTCCAAGCCACATGGATAAACATATATAAGAATTATAGGTGATTTGAAGTTATAAGAGCTAGTTATAATAAGGCTGAAGTAATAGGCCAAACAGTTTACAATTAATATAAGTCTCTGTGTGTTTCTTTGGGACTGAATGGCTGCAGGACTGGACAGGACAGAAACTTCCCACACCAAAGAGATTGAACTTTTGCTTAATCTTGCAGTCAAGTTAACAATTCGTTATGAGATAATTGAAGAGCCTGCATGGGACAGATGTGGGCACTCTGCATATATGTAATGGTTGCGTTGCTTGGTGGTTTTGTGGGTCTCCTGTCAGTGGGAGCAGGGGCTGTCTCTGACTCTTTGCCTGCTTTTGGGATTTTTTCTTTCTACTGGGTTGCCTTGTCTATCCTTTTTAAAATGTTTTTTCAAGACAGGGTTTCCCTGTGTAACAGCCCCTACTTGTCTTGGAACTAGCTCTTGTAGACCAGGCTGGCTTCAAATTCACATAGATCTGCCTGCCTCTGCCTCCTGAGCGCTGGTATTAAAGGTATGTGCCACCACTGCCCAACTTTGTCCAGCCTTAATATGAGGGGATGTGGCTAGTTTTATTATAATCTGATCTGCCATATTTTGCTGATATTTATAAGAGACCTGCCATTTCTTGAAAAGAAATGGAAGAATGAGTGGATTGGGGGTTGGAAACAGAAGGGTGAGGTGAGCGGCGAGCAACTGGGAAGAGAGGAGGAAGGGGAAAACTGTGGCCGGGGATGTAAAAAAAAAAAGACTAGGTACCTAACCTGCTGTTACATACTCTAAGTTTAACCTGGTTTTAAGAGATCAGTGCAATCAAATGTACTATACCTTGGAGTTTTCATGTAAGCAACTTTTGCAACTTAAGCTAAATATATAACTTTAATCTTAATTTATGTACTTTTCCATGTCCCTGACACAAAATAATGTGTGTGTGTGTGTGTGTGTGTGTGTGTGTGTGTGTGAACAAAGTCTGACATATGGAGTTGAGGTAGGGCCAAGCCCCTCCCCCAGGCAATTGAAAAGTAGTGATAAAGAGGCTGTTGCCACCTTGTTTCTTTTATTAGCCTATTAACATAAAATTTCTTCATTCCGAAGTTACTAATCCTCTTCATACTGTTGCTGAGATTATAGCAAATATGAGATCATAAAAATGTTGACGCAGAAAAGCATAAGGCTCAGATTCTGGCATCAGCCGTGAGGTCTCCTACCTGCTTCAAATGTGGGAAAAGAGGCCAATTCCAAAATCAATGTGAAGAAAAGTTTGTGCCGAGCAGTGGTGGCGCACGCCTCTAATCCCAGCACTTGGGAGGCAGAGGCAGGAGGATCTCTGTGAGTTCGAGGCCAGCCTGGTCTACAAGAGCTAGTTCCAGGACAGGCTCCAAAACCACAGAGAAACCCTGTCTCGAAAAAGAAAAAAAAAAGTTTGTTAATAAACCTTAATATAATAAACTCCCCTTAAAATTATGTTCAAAGTGTTGAAAAGGTTTTCACTGTGCCAGTCAATGTCAATCCAGAGTTGATAATGATGGAAGGTACTCCAGTTTGGGGAAAGGAGAGAATGAGCCCCAAAGGTGCTCATGGCAATACAAGAAAGCCTCCTTTGTTCCCATCTTGGAATTCCAATGCCCCTGCAGTACCTCAGCCTGGTTCATAGTCACAAACTGCATCTTATGGCCTCTGCAGCGTGCCACCCAGCTCCATCTCAAACTCTACAGAAATTAAATATTTTGTTACTATTACTAGAAATAATTCAAGATGTGCTTATCTATAATTAAAAATAAAAAATTAGGTTTAGGAGAATGAAAGAGACTCTCTGCAAATCTGTGGTTACCACTTACTACAAGAAATTTAGCTTGATTTTAGGTAAATCAGATTGTATCACTTATGGAGTCTGTGCTTGCCCAGATGTTATTGATTCAGATTATACCAGTAAAATTCGTATTATGGTTTATTCCCAGCTATGCCAAGAAATTCCATCTCTAGCTGAATTTGAACAACTGATTATTATTATTCACCATCCATCCCCACATCCCCATGGTAATGATTGCTAAAATCAATAACTGGATTTCACATGTGCATACTAGACTCAATTGATATCTATTGATAAACCTTATATTAGTTACAGTATCAGTCAACCAGATACTGATAGGCACAGGAGAAAACACTTCTATTCTAACTAAACAATCCTCCTTCTAATGGACATACTCAATCTCCAGTTTTAAACCTTCAAGGGATTGGTGATAAAAGTAATCCTTTACAAATTGTAGAAAACTAATGTCCAGTTTTCCAAAATTGAATTGCCATTTTTAGCCCTATATTTTACCCTTAACTTTCTCCCTTTGGGCTCCTGTCTCAATGTGGTTGTAACATCTCTATATCTGAACATGCTTTCCTAGGAACCACTGACAAACATACACCCAAAGTTTCTTGGATAGAAGATTGCCTTGTTTGAGTAGATCAGTAGCCATTTAAGGAAGATGAACTTAAACATCTATGTGCTGGCTAGTTTTATGTCAACTTGACACAAGTTAGAATCATTTTGAAAGAAGGAACTCCAACAGATAAGTGCCCCTACCAGAATGTCCTATGGGCAGGCCTGTAGTACATTTTCTTGGTTGATGAGTGATATGGGAGGGTAGTGCTACACCTGAGCCCTATGTACTGTAAAAAAGGAGGCTGAGCAAGCCACTAGCAAGCAAGCCAGTAAGCAGCATTCCTCCAACGCCTCTGCATCAACCCTGTTCTGAATTCCTGCCCCAATTTTTCTGGATGATAAACTGCAAGAAAGAACCATATTCATTCAACTTACTAACAAGATCCTGATTCTATGTATCTTTTTATATCTTAAGATAATTTCAACTTTCCTTCCCAAACTTCCCTGGTTTGGGGAAACAAATATTCTTTCACCACCCTGCTCTAAAGATTCTATGTGAAATTCTATTCCTTCCTATATAGGCCTTCTCTTACATAAGCCCACATTCTATTTGTAAGGCAGCATTTTTTTCATAGGAAGCCAAGCAGTCAGGCAAAGTGACCATTACATGGAATGATGCTCCTGGATTATGGTACTCTCTTTTTTTTTTTTTTATTTTTCGAGACAGGGTTTCTCCGTAGCTTTTGGGGCCTGTCCTGGAACTAGCTCTTGTAGCTGGCCTCGAACTCACAGAGATCCGCCTGCCTCTGCCTCCCGAGTGCTGGGATTAAAGGCGTGCGCCACCACCGCCCGGCTCTATGGTACTCTCTTGTTATACCTGAAGCAACCACCAACCAGCAGGCGTAGCTTTTGTCCTTAAACAAATTCCCAGGTTAACCCTTCAGTTAACTAACTGATTTTCACTATTGTTTCAAGTCACCCTGGCTCATGCCTTGGACACTTTCTTGTTATCAATATTTGCCAGTATTCAAAGCTTCCTTCACAGGTGAACTCCTCCATTTCTTTAGTTAACATATTTGATCCCATAGAGAATTACCTGGCCCCCTCTCAATAGGAAATTTTCATTTTGTGCTGGGAATAGTGGAGCTCAGTCCATGAAAAACACTTAGAGCCTACAATGTGAAATAATCAGAGAACACTGGGGATCCAAAGAGCATGTGCGGAACGCTAAGGATCCAGAGTGTTTCCAGTGCTGCATTTTTATTGGCGACAATTGCGTGCAAGGATACTGTGAAATCATTAAATAATGTTGACAAGGGAATAGAATGTTTTGCTTAGTAGATTACCTGAGAGAACAAAGGCAAGAAGGTTTTGATAGAAAAACAGAAACATAAACAGCTTATCCGTCTTAAGAAATAGCTCATTCACATATCCTTGACGTGGAAGCATCTGTTGCACAGATCATTTCTCTACATCCTTTGTTGCCAAGGGACAAAGTGCTCTTAGACATGGAATGCGCGTCTTTTGAAGATGAGGCTATTGGCAACATTTTCTCCCTTTCGTTACTGTAATTAAGTAAGCATGACTAAAGCTGGAAATGGTTCTTCTTCTGGTCTAGTTGGTGGTTTCATCCTGCTTGATGGACTGCACAAAAAAGAAACATGATAATAATCAGAATCATTAAACCAAGCAAGCTAAACGCATGATTTTTAAAATATTTAAAGGGACCAAATGGTACCATTCCTTCAGCTAATCCTTCTGACAACTGTTTGCTTTTCAACAGAGGGGCTGTAGCTGCCGCCATTGCCAAGACCTGGGATTGTAACTTGAGTGCATTCCAATGATGCATTATGAAAATGATCTGATTCTAACAGATGAATCCTAGACTATTAATGATATGGTTCACTATATGGAACTTGGGGAACACAATGCTGGGTTACATTATAATGGCATTTTAGGTGTTGTGACCAATTCAAGTCCTGTACCTACTCTCCCAACAAAATAATAGGGACATTTGGTAATTAAATTTCACCAAGAATCTCTTATGAGATGTGAATTTGGTTTTTCAGGTTTCCAGTAAAGTTCTTTTGAAATTTTTATATGAAAGAAGCTGTTTTTATCCCTGGTATAAGTTCATATCTGTAGTTGCTGCAGCAATAATGTTTGCTGAGATCACAATTTCAGCAATTAGCTACCATACAACCCTTTCGGTACACCTCTGTAGGTGATTTATTATTTCATGCATAAAGGCTACAGTTGGAGTCTCTTGCAAAACTTTCTTCACGACCAACTTGAATCCAGACATCTGTTGGTCTTTTGAGAATCATAAACAGAGTCCATTTTCCCAATGAGTATGCTTCATACTCTGCTGCAAATAGCAGACAAGACAGGCACTGTAATATAACATTCAGATTCATTATATTTTGTATGAATATTTCCTAAAAACATAACTTATGGATTAAGAATACATGTTGATATTTTTAATTGCTTATTTAGGGTTATGTTTAGATGGTCAGCAATTTGAGTTGCATTCCAGTGATAATCTTCTTTCCACACTGTTAATGGCCCCTTTATCAGCCTCACTTCCAAATATGGTCCTGCATAGGCCCTAATTCCATCCTAAGGTGGGGGGCAGGTAAACCCACGTACAGTCAGTCCACTTAGTGGGTTACTGGAATGAATCAACACGTGATGGGAGTGATTAAATTATACTGCAGTGAGTCCCTATCTCGACATTCAATTTTCTCTCCCAAACAATTCTCTATGTGGTCCCCAAATCACCTTTCTTTGAGCCATGCTTTTATAACTAGAATGTGTGGTAACACACTCAGACCATCTTAACAGTTCGTTTGTGGGGTCTCATCATCTACCATCAGCATAAAAAGTCCATTTGCACTATAGGTAACATTGGAAATGATCACAGGAGCAGATTCCCAAGATGTTATAAAATTCAACATAGCCTTATGATCTTGTTTCTGTAATCTTGGGCAATAACAAAAGGAGTTATTAACAGTAATACATAGTGGAGGCCAGGAAGCTAAACTAGTACAGTTGAAAGGGAATCCATCTGTGGGCTCTACAGCAAGTAAGGGCTCAGGAAAGGATGAGTATTATTTCAAAATACTCTTGGGTTCTTCACCACACATATCCTGACCCATAACTCCAGTGGAAGCCCCCTGTCCACCACACACTGCCAGCAGTTCCTCAAAGCCTGCCCAGCCTTCCCACAACATCCCCCAGGCTTAAGTCCCCCTGCTTTAACAGAGGCCAAGCTGACACACAGAACCCCAGAATCCACACAGGCCACTAGAACCCCAGAAGAGGTACCTACTATACCAGATAGACACAGAAATGCAGGCCACTCAGGCCAGAAGACCAAAGAGGAAACAAAAACCAAGCGGAAGAGCACCTACCCAGCAAAGATAAACTCAGAAATCAGCACCTAAACCTATAATTACCCCAAACCCAAATGCCTAGACATTAGTGTAAGAACAATAACCAGGGTGATATATCACCATCTATGGATTCCACCCAGCTATCCTGCTATGGCAAGCCCCGAATATTCCAGCACGGCTGAAGCAAAATAAAAGGACGTTAAACTCAACTTTATGAATATGTTGAAGTTCTTAAAGAGGAAATGAATAAATCCCATAAAGAAATCCAGGAAAACACAAACAATTGGAGGAAATGAATAAATCCCCTAAAGAAATCCAAGAAAAAGCAAATGAACAGATGAAGGAAACGAATAAAACTGTTCAAGACATGGAAATGGAAATAGAAGAAATAAGGAAAACACAAACTGAAGGAAATCTGGAAATACAAAATCTGTGTAAGCGAACTAGAACTTCACCAACAAAATACATTTATAAGGAAAGGAAATTGTCAACAAGATAAAACAGCAGCCTACTGAATGGGAAAAGGTCTTCACCAACCCCACATCAGACAGAGGGCTGACCTCCAAAATAAATGAAGAACTCAGGAAACTAGGCATCAACAAACCAAATAATCCAATTAAACAATGGGGTACATATCTAAACAGAACCATTAACAAAAATTTCAAAGGGAAACACTTAAAGAAATGTTCAACATCCTTAGCCACAAGGGAAATGGAAATCAAAGCTATTTTGAGAGTCTGTCACATATCAGAATTGTTAAGATCAAAACCACAAGTGACAGCTCATTGTGGTGAGGATGTGGAGCAAGAGGAACACTCCTCTGTTGCTGGTGGGAGTGCAAACTAGCAGGACCACTATGGAAATCAATATGGTGGTTCTTCAGAAAATTGGGAATCCATTTATTTTGAGACCCAGCTAAACCACTCTTGAGCATGTACCCAAAGGACACGCAATACTACCACAAAGAAAATTGCTCAGTCATGTTCATAGCACCTTTATTCATAATAGCCAGAAACAGGAAATAACCTAGATGTCTATCAACCAAAGAATAGATAAAGAAAATATGGTCCATGTTCACAATGGAGCATCACTCAGTTGTTAAAAAATAACATCATGAAATTTGCAGGCAAACGAATGGAGCTAGAACAAAACATCCTGAGTGAGGCAACTTAGACCTAGAAAGACAAATGTGGTATGTACTCATTTATAAGTGGACACTAGCTGTAAAGTAAAGGATAACCATGCTACAATCCACAGACCCAAAGAGGCTAAGAAACAAGGATGGTTCAGTGGGGGGGGGGATACATGGACCTCCCTGGAAAGGGGAAATAGAATAGATTTTATGGGTGGACTGGGGGCAGGTGTGGATGGGAACAGGACGAAGCAGGCAGTGGTTGGGGGAGACAGAGGGAAAGAGTACTTGGAGGAAAAATTGGAACTGAGGGGGCATTTTGGGGTGATATAGAAACATAATACATTGAGAACTCCCTGGAATCTATGAGAGTGACCCTAGTGCAGTCTCCTAGTAATGGGGGATACATAACCTGAAGTGGTTATTTTCTAAATCTGGAAAAGGTTCCTAGCAATGGGACTGGGATATCAACCCAGTCACAAAACCTTTGACTTACTCTCTGTCCTGCTTGCAAGACATGCAGGGGCAATTATGGTGCAGAACTTGTGGGAGTGGCCATCCCATGACTGGCTCAACTTGTAGCCCAAGCATGAGAGGGAACCCACACCCGACACTGCTTGGATGGCCAGAGGAAGGACAGCCCAGAGATCCTTGATAGAATCAAACACAACTGAAAAAACAAAAGCAACAAAAGAAAAGAAAAAAACACGAAAACTTAAAGTCAAAGAAATGATTCCTAATAATATTGTTCTATACTCATAGATTGGTTATTAGCCCATTTGTCATCAGGAGACTTCATCCAGCAAATGATGAGAGCAGATGCAGAGATCCATATTCAAACACTAGGTGGATCCAAGGGAACCCCACAGAGGAGACAGAGAAAGGATCATAGAACCCAGAGAGTGGAGGACACAATGACAGCATGGCCTACAGAGTCAACTAAGCAGGGCTCATAGAAACTAAAGCAACACTCATGAATCCTGTATGGGTCTTAGCTAGGTCTTTTGCATATACATATTGTGCAGCTTGGTCTTCTTGTGGGACTCCCAACAATGAGAGTGGGGGTATCTCTGACCCTTTTGCCTGGGCTTGGGTCCCTTTTCCTCCTATTGGGTTGTCATGTCCAGCTGTGATATGAGGGTTTGTGCCCAAACTTATTGTATCTTGTTAGGCTATGTTTGGTGGGTATCCGTGGGAGGCCTACCTTTTTTGGGAAGGGAAACAGAAGGGATGTTATCTCAGGGAGAGGGGAGGTAGAGGGAGGGACTGGAAGAGTGTAGGGAGGGAAAACTGTGGTTGGGATGTACTGTATGAGAGAATAATAAATGTCAAAAAAGTACTGTTGGTGGAGCATCAAGGCACGTGATAGGATAAACTCTAGGAGGTTGAGGAATATGTAACCTATAAATATGCTCAGAAGTAGAACCTGTGGAAGGACTAGTGACAGAGACCACCATAAGAAAAATATCTGTAGAGGAAGAGGCCGGCCCAAATATCTTAACACTTGTACTGTCTTATCAGACAATGAGACAGTTTTTTCTCCTGTCTTTAAGTCAGGTTTGGTGCTGCTTGTATTTGCAAAAGGGTTACTCTGGTCCCAACTTGACTCACAGCCTTCAGCTGAAGACATTTCATAGCCTTGATAGGAAGCTTTATTGGACCAGGGTTAAATGTTTGTTTTTTTTGTTTTGTTTTTGTTTTTTGTTTGTTTGTTTGTTTTTGAGACAGGCTTTCTCTGTGTAACAGTCCTAGCTGCCCTGGAACTATCTCTTGTAGACCAGGCTGGCCTGGAACTCACAGAGATCTGCCTATCTCTGCCTCCTGAGTGTTGGGATTAAAGGCATGTGCCACACTGCCTAGTTGAGTATTTTTTTTCCCGGGATTCAAACACCATCATTTTCATAACTTATATATACCTCCTGCCTCAAGTAAGAAGGTTTGAGGAGCCTTTCTATATGTTGTCCTGTGGAACTCAGGAGAAAATCTTGGCCCAACTACCAAATTAAGAAAATTGGAAATGAACAGGTAAATATTACAACAGACAAAAAAAGAAACTCAGAATATTATAATGGAATATTTTTAAAACCTATAATCCATTAAGTTGGAAATGTAAAAAAAATTTAATTTCTAGATTCATTCAACCGCCAAAATTAAACCAAGAAGTCAACAACCTAAAGAGACCCATAACAAATTAAGAGATTGAAATAGTAATAAAAAGCCTTCAAAATAAAACAAGTTTGACCCAGACATATTTACAGAATTCTTTGGACTCTCTAAGAATATCTACAGTCAATCCCTTTTAAACTATTAAAAAATAATAACAGAGTCAGGCAGTGGTGACACACGCCTTTAATCCCAGCATTTGGGAGGCAGAAGCAGGTAGATTCTGAGAGTTCGAGGCCAACCTGGTTTAAAGAGTTAGTTCCAGGACATCTAGGGCTGTTACACAAAGAAACACTGTGTCGAAAAACCAAACCAAACCAAACAAACCAAACAAACAAAACTCTTTCTATGAAGCCAGTATCACTTTAATACCCAAACCTGGTAAAGACAGAACAACAACAAAAAGAAAAGAAAAGAAAAACTACAAGACAATATCACTGAAGAACATAGGTTCGAAACTTGTCAATAAAATATTCACAAACCATATACAAAAATACATAAACATGATTATCCACCATGACCACATTGACTTTATCTCTAAAATGCAGTTATGTTTTAACACACATAAGTCAATAAATGTAATAAACCACATAAATAAACTTAAAGACAAAAATCACACGATCATCTCAATACATGCAGAAAAGCGACAAAATCTCGCTTGCCTTCATGATAAAAATCCTAGAGAATATAGTACTGAAAGAAGCATACCTCAACATAATAAAAGTTATGTATGAGAAACTCACAGCCAAAAAATAACTGTAAATGTAGAAGAATTTGAAGAAATGCACTTAAATCGGGGTCAGGATTGTCTACTATATTAGTATGCTGTTTGAAGCACTTAGGGAAACATTAAGTTAAGAGAAAGAAATTTGAGTGATATAAATAAAAAAGAGGAGCAGAAGGAGGGTGAACACGAGCAGGGAAGTCAGGACCGCGAGGGGTGCGCCCACCCACGGGAGCTCACCAAGACCAGCTGGACTGGGACTGAATGAGCATGTGATCAAACCGGACTCTCTGTGGTGGTCAATGAGGGCTGACTGAGAAGCCAAGGACAGTGGCACTGGGTTTTGATCCTACAGCATGAACTGGCTTTGTCGGAGCATCTGTTTGGATGCTCACCTTACTATACCTGGATGGAAGGGGGAGGACCTTGGACTTCCCACAGGGCAGGGAACCCTGACTGCTCTTTGGACTGGAGAGGGAGAGGAAGAGGGAATGGAGGGAGTGGGAGGGAAATGGGAGGAGGGGAGGAGGTGGAAATTTTTAATAAAATTTTTAATAAAAAAGAAAAAAGAATAAATCAAAATATTTATTTACAAGTGACATGATATTAAATATTAGAGATCCCCAAATTTCTATCAGAAAATTTTGAGAAAGGATACATTCAAAATGTAGCAGGATAAAGAATAAATTTGCACAGATAAACAGCTTTTCTATTTATCAACACAAACATACAGAATAAAAGATCCTGGAAGCATTCCCATACACAATAGCTCCAAGAAAATAAAATAGGACTAACCCTAACTAAGGTAGTGAAAACCCTCTACATTGAAAAATGTAAACCTCTGAGATACCAGAAAATGGGAAGACATCCCATGCTCTGCTCATGGATTGGTAGAATAAATATTGTAAAGATGACCATTCATACCAAAAGCTTTTATAAATTCAATGCAACCCCAATGAAAATTCTTATCTTGTTCTTCATATAACTAGAAAAAAAACTGTTAAAATTCATTTGGAACTCAAAAGACCCCAGATATCCAGAACAATCCTGAACCAAAAAGAACAATGGTCGAGGCATTCTCTCTTTCCTGATCTCAAGCTACAGAGCCATCGTAATAAAAACAATGTGATACTGGCACAAAAACAGACACACAGACTGCTGGAACAAAATCAAAGACCTAAGCACCAGGATGTACAAGATTTGACAAAGATGCCAAGAACATAAGCTGAAGAAAGGTAAGCATCTTCAACAAATGGGCGTGGCAAAAGTGGATGTTCACTTGCATAAAAATAAAATTAGACTCAAATCTATCCCCTTGAACAAAAGCTAACTCCAAATGAATCAAAGACTAAAAATGTGAAGCCTTAAACACTGAAAGAAGAAATCATAGGCAGTGCCCTACATGATACAGGTGTGGGAAAGGACTTTATGGGGGCTGGAGAGATGGCTCAGTGGTTAAGAGCACTGCCTGCTCTTCCAAAGGTCCTGAGTTCAATTCCCAGCAACCACATGGTGGCTCACAGCCATCTGTAATGAGATCTGGTTCCCTCTTCTGGTCTGCAGGCAGACACAATACTGTAAACATAATAAATAAATAAATCTTTTTTTTTTTAAAAAAGGAAAGGACTTTATGAAGACTCCATTTGCCCAAGAATTAATGTCAACAGTTGACAAGTGAAACTAAAAAGCTTCTGCATAGTTAAAGAAACAACTGTGTGAAGAAGAAGCCCACAGAATGGGAAAGAAATCTCTACCAGCTGTGCATCTGGCAAAGGATTAATACCCAGAATGTATAAGAACTCAAAAAATAAAAAAAAAAAACCCCAAAGAGTAAAACCAAAACATAACCTGGTCAAAAATGGACCTAGTATCTGAACAAAAATTTCTCAAGAGAAGAAAAATGCATTCTGGATATATATATGGAGGACCTTCAAAAAGATAAAAATAAATCTATTATATGCCCCAGCTATCATACTCTTTGTAATAGTCCCAAGCACTTTAAAGCCCAGAAGATTTTGATTGAACTGCAGACATTAGACCTTAAGATATCTCCAATTGTTCCCCGGTTATATCTTCTTGGAATTAAAAAGCTTGTAATTCTAATAGTTTCTCTGGGGTTTCTGAAAATGGCTAATGCTTAAAGAATTTCTAAATTGGTAGGTAGATGGGTCCTAGAATGAGGCAGGCCCACCTTTTGGAATCCTTACATAGAAGCTAATCAAGATGAAGCTTACATTTCATGGGCTCTCTCTAGTACACCCTTGATCATTTTTACAAAGAGACAAGCAACTAGACCCAGAATAAAGCAAGAAAACACCACCAACCTCTCCATCGACGTTTTCGGCACTTAAAGGCTGTTGCTAATTTCTTATGTAGGAAAAAAACAGAGAAATAATCTCAATAATATAATTTAATAGAACTTTATAGAGAAAGTCAGATAACCATCCAAATTATATTCAAAAAAGAATTAAGGAATACAAGTGAGACATTACATCAGATGGGCATGGTACAAAGAGAGGAAAGCCCCATTGAAGAAGGCTGAAATTAGAGTTTCACACTGCCTATATAATACCCCTCCCCAATCTAAGGTAACAGACCACAGAAGGAAATATCCTCAATAAACCAAAAAAAGAGTGAGCACCTCACTGTATCACAGACTGCAGGGACAATACCTACTATGGACACCTAGAGCTAGGCTTTAACCTGTGCACCTGTGATTTAGCCTGACTACAGAGTCAAATTCCAACTTTCACTGGGCATCAAACTGGTCATAGGCTCTATACTCTCCCAGGAAGAAAGCAATCCTGTGGCACACATGATCCTGTATCTAGATATTTTGCTGCAACGCTCTGCTTGGAGACCAGGCCCTAGAATATTACCCACAGGCCCACACTCTAGAAAATGAAACATATACTCTTGAGAGAGAAAAATTATGGTGACATAGGAAGAAAAAGGAACTCCTTCCCCTTGACACTGGTGAAAGCTTCTTGCTAGAGGAGAAGAAAGAATTCCGGCACAATTGGCATTACTGTAAAGACTGCCACCACAGAGTTAGTATTCCTTTCATACACGGGTATTTTATGTTAAAGCAGTGGTTCCCAACCTTCCTAATACTGTGACCTGTTAATAAAGTTCCTCGTGTTGTGGTGACCCCAACCATAAAATAACTTTCATGACTTAGTTCATAACTGTAACTTAGCTATTGTAGTGAATCATAATGTAAATATTTTTGGAGATACATGTTTGTCAAAATAAACAGATGGCTTAAAAATCAAATCACAATCCCAGCGAACCTAGATGACAATGAGGACCCTAAGAGAGACATACATGGATATAATCTATACGGGAAGTAGAAAAGGACAATATCTCTTGAGTAAGTTGGGAACATGGGAACTTGGGAGAGGCCTGAAGTGGAGGGGAGAAGCAGGGAGGGGAGCATATAAAAATGTAGAGCTCAATAAAAATCAATAAAATAAAAAAATTAAATAGCAAAATAATAATCAGTAAATAACAGGCATTACTTAAAAGAAGTGTAAAAAGCCAATAAGTAAATGAAACATGCCTAATCTTAAAATTATGGGAATGGAAACAACAAAATATTCTATCTTTTTCCAATAAAAAAAGGTAATCAGCAAGAAAAAACAAAGGAAATGGTGCGGAAGATGCAGGGCTGAAGGGGAAGAATGCCTAGCCACTGTGGCTAGCAATGTAAATTAGTCCAACTAACTTAGAAAATCAGGATGGAAGTTCCTCAAAAAGCAAGGTAGAACATCCATGTGTTCCAGGAGTTATATGCCTGTTTATGTAACTGAAGGCATAAACATTGCTATGCAGTAAAGATTCCCATACATAGAAGATTACCGCAGTATTTTTCATAATAGGTAAGTTGTAGAAGAGCAGTGGCCATGAACAAATGATTGGATAAAAATACTGTGACACAACAACGTATTCTTTACCCATAAAGAAGACTATTATGTTATTGCTAAAAATGGGTGGAAGAGATCACTGTGTTAAGCAAAATAATCCAGATTCTCTCATATGAAAATAAGATTTTAAAACAAACAAGAGAGAAAGGAGGATGGTGGACATTTGGGGGAAGGACACCAGTGTGAGTGTAGAAGACAAGTTGAGGTGATGGGGGGGGGTGAATATGACCAAATACATTGTAAACGTGAATGAAAATGTCAAAATAGAGCATATTATTCTGTGCAAATGATTAAATATAACCCCTATATGTTTAAAAGTTGAAAAGCGGAAGTAGGAAATGCGAAATAAAGGTATTCATACATAGACCAAACAAACTGCCCGACTTCCTCACACTTCCAACTTTCTATCACAAACATTAAGGGACATTCTTCAATTCAAAAGGAAAAAATTTGCAACCCAGAAAATTTCCCAGGAATGCACAAGGATGACCCCAGTTAAGACCCTAAGCAATTGCGGAGATTGTGCCTGAACTTGCCGTGCCCTGTAGTCAGATTGATGAATATCTTAAATGTCATCATAGAACCTTCAGCCATCAACTGATAGAAACAGAGGCAGAGACCCGCAGCGGAACACTGGACTGAACTTCCAAAATCCAGTTGAAGAGTTGGATTAGTGAGAATATAAGCAAAGAGATCAAGACCATGATGGGTTCACCCACTGAAACAGCTTACCTGAGCTAATGGAAGCCTTTCAACCATGGCCTGACAGAGTGGGAACAAGCATAGGACCAAACTAGGCCCAATAAATGTGGGTGCCAGTTGTATGATTGGGGCAGACTGTGGGGCCACTGGCAGTGAGACCAGGATTTATATCTACTGCTTGTTCTGGCTTTTTGGAACCCATTCTCTCTGGAGGGATACCTTGCTCCGACTAGATATAGTGGGGGGGGGGTCTTGGTCCTTTCTCAAAGCAATGTGCTAGACTTTGTTGACTCCCCATGGGAAGCCTTACCCTTTCTGAGGAGTGGATGAGGGGGGAGGTGAGGGGAGCAGGAGGGAGTGGGAACTGGGATTGGCATGTTAAATGAGGAAAGATAGCTTTTTAAAATAATTAATTAATTGATTTAAAAATAAAAACTAATTGCAGTATAAAAGCCTATGAAAGTACGAGTCACTGTGCAAAGCAAGCATCTAGTCAGGTTTTGCATAAATGATTATTTGATACAAAATTAAAAGGCAAGTATGTTAATATAATAATTTATTAGTAAGTACATGAGATATAAAGATGGAAGTTCTGACACCAATAACTGTAGGAATAGTTTGAAGAGTAGAATTTCACACATGTTTCCCAAGGGATTATCTGAAACTAGACAATGATCACCGTAAAGGAATTATCTAGCCATTATGATAACTAAAAATAAAGAATAAACCTGTACTCAGGCCACAAAAATCTAAAAGTGAAGATCGAAGTCTACAATGAAAAGAACAGCTTAAATAACAAAGCCTGGTGGCAAGAGAGGAAGGAGAGGATGGATAAATGAAAAAAATAAAGTGGCAGTCATTAACACCTTCACTAATTACTTTAAACGTAAAAGGGTTGCTTTTGCTAAGCGCATCACACAGGGTGGCTGACAAATTGAAAATGCCAGAGCTATCGGTCTATTGCCCAGTTTTAAAGATTCAGCTACTAAAAAGAGAAGCATGGAGATAATGTGTGTTCAATGGCAGTAAGATTCGAGTCGAGGTATCTCTTCCTACTGCAGAAACAAGCTGTAAACTGAAAGCAGTCAGCAGACTCGTGGCAGATATCATATGAGGGTGAAGGGGTCAATTTATTGAAAGAATAAAACAAATGTAAATGCATATGCAACCAGCATTGAGGTGCTTACACATACAATGTAAGTATTAGCCAAACCAAAGCGAGAAAGAAATCAAATTCTAACAATAGTGAAGCAACGTCAAACTTCCACCTATAGCAATAGATAGCTCGTTTAGACAGAATCATGACGTGATGGTGAACTTGAGCACATCTACACATGCAACATTGCCAGGTTACATTCTATATTGTTCAGAAAAGAATTATTAGTAAATTTAAGAAGACTGAAATTATAGAAAGTATTTTTTTTCACAGTAACATGAAGCTAGAAATCAGTGTTAGGAGAAATCTTGTATAATTCAAACCTAGATGGAAATTAAACACATTCACGGATAAACAAAGGGCCAAAGAACAAATGAAGTGGAGATAAAAGGGCGTTGATATCACCAGATGGAGGAGTGGAAACATTCATTCAGCACACACACACACACACACACACACACACACACCCCAAGCATGGGGACTGTTCGGTGGCAAAATTACACCCATTTTCTCAGAACTTAAAATTGAGTCAGTGCAGCAGCAGACATTCCCATCATTTTGAGTTCTTTTTTTTTTTAATTTTTTTTCATTTTATGTACCAACCCCAGTTCCCTCTCCTGCCCCTTCCCCCACCGCCCCACCTCCCTCACTCTACCCCCATTCACTTTTCAGAAAGGGTAAGGCCTCCCTTGGGGAGTCAAAAAAGCCTGGCTTACCAAGTTGAGGCATGACCAGGCCCCTTCCCACGGTATCAAGGTTGAGCAAGGTATCTCACCATAGGGAACGGGCTCCAAAAAGTCAGTTCATGCAAACGGGATAGGTCCTGGTGCCACTGCCAGTGGCCCCAAAGACTGTCCAAGTCTCACAACTGTTTACCCACATGCAGAGGGCCTAGTTTGGTCCCATAAAGGTTCCTGAGATGTCAGTCCAAGGTCCATGAGCTCCCACTAGCTCGGGTCAGCTGCGTCTGTGCTTTCCCCCATCATGGTCTTGACCCCCTCCCTTGCTTATATGTTCCCTCCTCCCTCTCCTCAACTGAACTCCAGGAGTCTAGTATAAGAAAGATACTCCTTCCTAAGGTGTTGGAAATGTTGCAGTGCTGATATATCAGAGGCTAGATAAAGTAAAATGTAGTCATTAGTGACAGCTCAGTGGTTCTCAACATGCGGGTCGCAACCCCTTTAGGGTCAAATGACTCTTTCACAGGGGTCTCCTAAAACTATCGGAAGACACAGATATTTACAGTACGATTCTTAACAGTAGTTAAATTGCAAATATGAAGTAGCAAAGAAAATAAGGAGGAATTGTGTTAAAGGGTCGCAGCATTAGGAAGGTTGAGAACCACTGATCTACGTTTTCCGTTTGATCCAGAAGAAGTGCAAAATTTGAGTGGTCCTACTGAAAGAAATTATGCTTCAAAATCCTTGCTCATCCAGTACTTTTGGAAAGGGTGTCGTGGTGGCCTCCTCAAGCCATTTGAGGATCATTTAGGTCTAGCATCTTTCCAAAGCAAAAATCATCTCCAGAGCCAAAAATCACCTTCAGCAAACCCGGTTTGTGCGCGCCCTCTGGTGTCATAATTAGGTATTGACTGCTAGAGGTTAAGGGCGTGGAGTAAAGCTGCAGGAAATCATTAGACAAACATAACCTTTTAAAAGGCACAGAAGCCATATATGGTGGTGCTACATACCTGCAATCCAAAAATTTGGGAGGTATATGTTGAAGTATCAGAATCTCAAGGCATCTTTGGCTATTTAAGAGAAAAATTAAGACCTACCTGGGATTCATGAGACACCCCCCAACTCTGTCTCTGTCTTTCTGTCTGTCTTTTTGTCTATCTGTCTGTCGGTCTCACATGTGCACACTTAGGTACAGATTGCAATAAAGTTATATAATAGAATTGACATGCTTTCTTAATAGATGTCCTATTTATCCACAAATAAGAATCATACCAAGTTAATTGATAGGTATTACTGAAATTTATTAGGGAAGAGACATGAACAAAGTAAGATACAAAGGTCTTGAACACCCACAAAGAGTGAAATAAAGCACGTTGATCATCGCAACTTTGGTTCCCTGGCTGGAAGAATACAGCACTCTAAAAGGTCAGGAAATCTCTGTGTGGATGCTGGCCACCCTACTAGCAGGAGAGACAAGCTGGGGTTCTGGTTATTTGGAAAATTTGGAGACTGCACCAAAGCTTTATTCAAGAGAGGAAGTTTGCTTATCTCACACTCAATCCCTCGGTCAAAGGACTCTGTATGATGGCCAAAGTACCAGGGTTAAAGCAACACCATCACTGAAAATTAACCTCAGCCTGCTTGGCACAAGCGTTCACCAAGATACATTTTAAATACAAAGGGACCAACCTGCCTCCACGTTGGACCAAATACACATAGCCCAAGCTACTTTAGCAATTTATGTTAGCTGCCCCAAGCCCCTCATGCAGCACCAGTCAATACTAGGCTTGGGCATGCTTTCTATACTTAAGGCTTGTCATCTTTAATGTAGACATAATTACAGTACTCCAGGTTGTGATGGAACCAATTCCATTGTGAAAATGGCCAAACACTGAGTACACCACAACTATTGCGGTCTATACTATTCTTAATGTCACCAGAGTAGACCCTATTCCTCTGAGGAGGAGAAACATTACCACACATTTGCTTCAGCAGCGCCCATAAGTTAAAACCAATGAAACAAAAGGAAGATTATTTTACAATATCCAACTGAACCCAAATACAATGTAGCTCCCTGGAACAACAGTTCATGACACATTTCCTAATAATTGCAGCATATACTATAAAAGCCACCTGAGAAGATAGTGGAGACAACTAATCCACTGGGAAAACAATTCTCAAGATCAAGTCACAAAAGATATAGGAATATTTAAACCATGGGTAACAGGGCAACTCTGAAGATCACAGCAATTCCTATATCTAATTACAAGCAAAATAATACTGAAGAAATTCCCAGTAAAGAATACGAAAGATCGATTATAGGGAAACTGAGCATAAATCAAAAAAAAATGCCAACAATCCAATGAAATTGGAGGGGACTCCTCATGCTACAAATGAGGAACTGTGCCAAGGGACAGGCATCTTAAAGATCACTAATCAGAAAAGCTTCTAAGTATATACAGGCTCCAAGAAAGTCTATCAGTGAATCAAGTGAAAAAATAGGATCTGTGCAATTAAAGAAAAGTGTGTGAAATATTCCAATCAGACAAAATAAACACAAAATGAAAGAAGAACGAAGAGAGATTTTAAAGCCTAAATACCAGTAAACAAATTATCATAGTCTTAGCACACCTGAAGGAGAAGCAAAGACCAAAGGCATGTTAAAGATGGATTCAATGAAGATTCTGTAGAAATACTTATCTTGACACAAATATGGACATTCTGTAGACAGTTATATATACACGAACCCTTCAGCTGCATACTATATACACATTGTTATATGTACAGGAGGAAAAGGAAACAGTAACATCTGGAAGAGAAAAGCAACAAATCTTACTTGATAATGGATTACTACTTTTCTAACTGTGGCAGTGAAAATGTTCGTTTACTAAATCAACACTTATGAAAATTGTCACCTCACCTATTAAATATACCTCACTAAAGATTCATGTGGTAAAGATGTAAGCAAAAACAGAATTGCAGTGCCAGAAAAGATACCCTTCCAAAATGAAGGCAAAGTAGAGCTCTCCTAAGCCAAGGAAAACTGAAATCATTATCTCCCGCTGCGCCAGCTTTAGAAAAGATGCAGAGAGAATCCTGCACCCAGGAGTGGAAGCCCTATGCCCATTGTAAAACTCCAAACATCAAAACTGTCAAAGGTGAGATACACAAAAGAGAAAAGGTAGATAGAGCACAGCAAGCTGTGGTAACATAAGCAGAAGTGATTAATGGTATTGGGACTGGAAAGAAACGCATGGTTGGTCTAGGGTGTTATGCTCATTTCACTACTTAAATATTAACATCTCAAACTGTAAAAATATATTTTTTTCTAACCAGTACACTAGTGCCTCTGTTTCTCAACCTTTTCAAAGACATAAACAAGTGCGCCAGTGCTTTTTTTTTTCTACAAGACAACACCAGGACCACTTTCTAGTTTTGAGGGGTTGTGGGGTTCTGAGGTGTCACTGTGCGTTATTGTCACTGTGTGTGCATGTTGAAATTTATTATTTTATACATTTCAATTGAAATACAATTATATCACTTTACTCATTCCCTTTCCTCCTTCCAGCCCCCCTCAAGTCTTTTTCTATCCATCACTCTCAAATTGATAGCCTCTTTTTTGAATATATATGCATATATATGTGTGTGTATAAATAAGCACAAATATATACATACAACACACTGAGTCTATTTTTGTTGTTTATATGCCTGCAGGGATGACCACTTTCTATTAGATAGCCACTTAGGGGTCTTATCCCTGGTCATTTGTTGCCTGTAGTTCTTTGTCCAGGGATGGAATCCTGTGATATTTCCCCCTTTTGGGTTAACATATTGCCACTGTTCCTATCTTATTTAGGTAATTTCTATGAGAGACTGTTCCATAGCAGACTTACCGGTATTCTGGCTCTTACATTCTTTCCACCCCCCTCTTCCATGATGCTTCCTGAGCCACAGATATGGGAGTTGTAATGTAGATGTATATATTGGGGCTGAGCTCCCCACTATCCATTGATCTCTGCATTGTGCCCAGTTACAAGTTTCTGTGATGGTCTCCATTTGCTATAAAGAGAAGCTTCTTTGATGAGGGGTGGTAGTTACTATGGGTATAAGGATAGATTTAGAATGTAGTTAGGGATTATGATTGCCTAACAAAGTGGCACTAGTAGATCCTCTTCTAAAACTCATGACCTCACTAGATCCAAAAGGTTGGCTAGGTTTCTAGTACCAGGCACGATTTCCCTGCTAGTGAGTGAGCCATAAGTTAAGTCAGGCAGTAACAACTGCAGGCTACTTATTGTACTTATGGCTACATTGCCATGTTGACTACTGTTGTGGCTCATCGATAATCCACCTGGACAGGACTACTGCTTCCTCCCTTGGCAGCTCGCATAGTATTTTCTAGTACAATGGAAGTTAGACCACAGGAGGGAGGCTTTCAGATTAGATCCAGTTTGAAGAATCTGAATTCTGTGTCCTAAATAAGTAGTGTCTTCAGCAACAGAGGTTTACCTTTAACCTCTGAGAGGCAACCAAGGACAACAGCAATTGTTTCTATTGTTTGGAGAGTCACATGGACTTACTACCCTGACCAACTTTCCAAAAGTACGATTCTCATGTCTGGTCCTTGGGATTTTGGCAGAATTTCTCGAAGCTGTATATATATATATATATATACATATATACACATACATACATACACATATATATACACATACATACATATATACACACATACATACATATATACACACATACATACATATATACACACATACATACATATATACACACATACATATATATACACACACATATATATCACATATATATAAGCTATGTATATATACATATATACCATATATATGATGCATTGTGTGTAATGTTAGATAAAGACAAAATGATTCCTTGAGGCTTTACCAAACAACTTTAGCATTATTTGTCCCTTGTCTATCGTCCTCCTTCTGTATCGACCTCCCTCACATTCTCCAGTGGGCGCCCCTCCCTCTTTTTCCATTAGCCATTTCATATCACCTGTATACTATTAGTAACCTCTAGATTTTCTCCCGCCCCTGCACTGTGCTCCCTTATACTTTTCTGGTTTCTGTGGTTGCACCATCTGAAGATTTAGAGCTATGAACCACAGATGAAAGAGAGCATGCCGTGCTTGCCTTTCTGTGCCTTGTACCTCACTCAATAAAAACCTTCTCTAGTTCCATCCATTTACATGCAAATTTCATGGTTTCGTTGTTTTTTATAGATGGATTTTATTCCATTGTGTATATGCACCACATTTTCATTACCGATTCATTTATCGAAGAATATTTAGGTTGTTGCCATTTCCTGGTTATTGTCGATAGATTGGCTATGAGCAAGTATCTGTGGAGAAAAATTTCAAGTCTTTTTGAGCATATGCCAACAAGTGGAATGTTTGGGTCGTATAATAGATATATGTTTAGGGTTTTGAGCTTTCTCCATGCTGCTTCCTAGAATAGTTGCTACAGACTGCATTCCCACCAGTGGTCTATGAGGGTTCCTCTTCCTTCACATCCCTCCAGCACTTACTGTCAGTTATTTTGTTGGTCTTAGCTATTCTGACAGGGATGAGATAAAATCTCGGTTTTCAATTTGCATTTCTCTAATTGCTAAGGATAATGAATATTTTTAGAGGCACTTCACCGCCATTTTTATGTCCTGTATTGAGGACCTTCTTTTTTAAACCCACACCCCATTTTGAATTGGGCTATTTGTTTTCTTGACTATTTGTTTTTGATTCTTTTATATAGTCTGGATATGAATCCTCTTTCAGATGTATAGCTTCAAAGATTCTTTCACATTTTGTGGGATTCTTCTTCACGCGATTAGTATTGTTTCATTATATGTACAGGAAGTTTTTAGCTTTATGAGGTCCCATTTGTACATTTTGGACATTAATTCTTCAGCAAATGAAGTCCTTTTCTACACTTCTTTCTTTCAGCATTACAGTTTTCGAATTGAAGCCTTTGATCCACTTGGAGCTAATTTTTGTGCAGAGTGTTAGACAAGGGGCCATGCTGTGGATACCCAACTTTCCCAAAATCATTTGTTAAAGATGTTGTTTTCTCCAATGTATGTGTTTTGCCTTTTGTCAAATTTCAGATGGATGTGAACTCATGCTTGGGTATTCTGTTTTACTCCATTAGCCCACTTTTCTATTTTGGTCCCAGTGCATACTGTTTTTAGTTCTATGATAACTTTATAATATATCTTGAGGTCTGGAGTGGGAATCGTTCTAGTATTGTTTTCCCTTAGGATTGCTTTTGCTCTCTGGGGTCTTTTCTAGTTAGTTCCTTATGAATTTTAGCACGGTTTATTTCTGGGAAGAATGCTGTTAGTATTTTGATTGGAATTGCATTGAATCTGTAAATTACTTTTTCTAGGATGATCATTTTCACAGTGTTAATTGTATTGATTCATGAACATGGGGTACTTTCTATTTCCTAGTGTCTTACTCAGTCTCCTCAGTGATTTGAAGTTTCAATTGTAGAAGACTTTCGCCTCCTTGGTTAAGTTTATTCCACGATATTTTATTGTCTTTGATGCTATTGTAAATGGGAGTATGTGCACCATCTCTTTCTCAGTGTGGTTGGTTTTAATATATAGAAAGTCTACTGTTTTTTTGTAATTTGATTTTGTATCCTGCCACTTTGCTGAATTTGTTTTGTTTTTAGAATTTTTCTGGTAGAATTTATAGAATCTCTAATGTCTAATATCATATCATCTGCAAATGGGGATAATTTGACTCATTTTTTATTTGTATCCTTTTTATTTCTTTCGATTGCCCTCTTGCACCAGGTGGTATTTCCAGAAGTATGTGAAAAGGAGTGCTGGTACTGGACAGTGTTATCTCAGTCCTTATAGCAATGGCTTATTTAGGATGATGTCGGCTGTGGGTTTCTCACACATAAGTTTTATTATGTTGAGGTATGTTTCTTCGAGTCCTACTCTCTCTAGGACTTCATGAAATATGAAATTATGAGTCAAGAAAATATTTTAGATTTTGACAAAGGCTTTTTCTGCATCTATTTGGGTGACCATGTGATTTTTGTCCTTAAGTCTATTTATGTGACTTACTGTATTATTTGATTTATCAATGTTTAATTAACCCTGAATTTCTGGAATAGAGTCAACTTGATAATGGTGAATGGTCTTATTGATATTTGCCTGTGTTAGGTTTACTGGCATTTTGCTGAGGATTTCTGCATGTATGTTCATCAGGGATATTTGTCTACTATTTTGTTTTGTTTTGTTATTTTTTTCTGGTTTGGGGATTAAAGTAGTACTGGCTTCATAAAAACTTTGGGAGTGATCATTCAATTTCTGTTTTAAAAAATAATTTACAAAGTATTGATCATAACTTTTTTAAAACTGCTAAAATTTCTTCTGTGAATCCATCTGGATTACTTTTAAGTCAAAATGATGGGTTCATTTATGTTGTTGATCTCTTTTTTGTGGTTTAACTTCAATATTTTGGGGGACTCAACAAATTCATTTATTTCTTTTCAATTTTACAACTTAATGGAGTTCAGGTTTTTAATATTCACAATGTACCGTTTCTTTTATGAGTGTTGTAATGTTTCCCTGTTCACTTCTATTTTAAGTTTCCATTCTATTTTATTTTTATTTACACTATCATTTTTATTGAAAAATATAGATTATATTTTGGTAACAGTTTCTCCTGCCCCAACTCCTTCCAGATCCTTCTCACCTCTACCCATACTCAACTCCATACCCTTTATATAGAAAGCAAGTGAAAGTCAAACAAGAAAACAAAACATCTTCCCTCAAATAAATTCAGAATATTTTAAAAAAGAGAAAAAGCATGAGAAATACACACACACATAAGGTACAAAACTGAAAAAAAAAAAACAGTAAGGTAAAAAATACCCAAAGGAACAAGAAATAGAATATCTCAAAAAAAATATCATTGAGTTTCTTTTTGTGTTAGCTATCTATTGCTGGACATGAGGCCTGCCCTTAAGTGTGGTTTGTATAGTGAGGCTCTATTAGAGAAAATTTTTCTTTTGCCAATTGTTATTAATTGGCAATAGCTTCTGGGTTAGGGATAAGGGGCTTATGTCTGCTTCTTCTCTCACTGTTGGAACCTCACCTGGTGTAGACCTGTGCAGGCCCAGGGATCCTAGAGAAGCTAAATAAGAAGGTGAACCCAAAGAAAAACATATAGTTGTCCTCCTGGATATTAGAAGTAGATAAGATTGTCAGGCAAAAATTGGGATCTTGGGGGTGGGGTGGGATAGGGGTAAGGGGAGATGGGGAGAGAGAAGTGAGAAGGGGAGGATGGGGGGAACTTGGGGGAATGGGACGGTTGGGATGGAGGAAGGGTGGATATGGGAGCAAGGAAGTATATATCTTGATTAAGGGAGCCACTTTAGGGTTGGCAAGAGACTTGGCTCTAGAGGGGTTCCCAGGTGTCAGGTGTCCAAGGAGATGTCCCCAGCTTGTTCCTTGAGCATCTGAGGAGAGGGCGCCTGAACTGGCCTTATCCTATAGCCACACTGATGAATATCTTACATATCACCATAAAACCTTCATCTGGCGATGGATGGAGATAGAGACAGAGACCCACATTGGAGTACTGGACTGAGCTCCCAAGGTCCAAATGAGAAGCAGAAGGAGGGAGAACATGAGCAAGGAAGTCAGGACCGCAAGGGATGCACCCACCCACTAAGACCTTGTGACTGATCTAATGGGAGCTCACCAAGGCCAGGTGGACTGGGACTGATGGGGCATGTGATCAAACCGGACTCACTGAATGTGGCTGATGGTGGAGGCTGATGAGAAGCCAAGGACAATGGACTGGGTTTTGATTCTACTGCATGGACTGGCTTTGTGGGAACCTAGTCTGTTTGGATGTTCACCTTCCTGGACCTGGATGGAGGGGGGAGGACCTTGGACTTCCCACTGGGCAGGGAACCCTGACTGCTCTTTGGACTGGAGAGAGAGAGGGAGGAGATTGATGGAGGAGATACTTTCATTGGTTAATAAAGAAACTGTCTTGGCCCATTTAATAGGCCAGCCCTTAGGTGGGTGGAGTAGACAGAATAGAATACTGGGAAGAAGGGAAGTGAGGTCAGAGATGCGATGGAGCAAGCTGCCAGGTCAGACATGCTGAATCTTTCCCGGTAAGACTGGTGCTACACAGATTACTAAAAATGGGTTAGTCAAAATGTGAGAATTAGCCATTAAGAGGCTAGAACTAATGGGCCAAGCAGTGTTTAAAAGAATACAGTTTCCATGTAATTATTTCAGGGCATAAGCTAGCCAGGCGGCTGGGAGCCGGGTGGCAGGAATGCAGCCTGAAGCTCCTTCTACAAGGGAGTGGGGGGGAGGGAGGGAAATGGGAGAAGGGGAGGAGGTAGAAATTTTTAATAAAAAGGAAAAAAAAAAAAGAAAGCTAAGCCAGGAAAAAAACACAGAGAGAATATATATGCTATTTATATTTTTTGGTCTGTGTTACCTCACTCAGGATGACTATTTCTACCTTCATCAATTTATCTGAGAATTCTGTATTTTCATATTTTAGCAGCTGAATAATATTCTGTTGTTCATCCACTGATGGAAATCTAGGGTGATTCCAATTCAAACTGCTATGAGTAGAGCAACAATGAACGTGAATGAGCAAGTGTCTCTGTAGTAGAGTCCTTTGGGTATAAGCCTATAGTAGTTTGAATGAAAATGACCCCATAGACTCATAGGAACTGGAACTACTGGGAGATGTGGCCTTGTTGGAGGAAGTGTGTCACTGAGCATGAGTTTTGAAGTCTGTAACCTGAAACTGCCTGAATGATCTTGTCCTTTGCCATACAGAAGCTTTTCGGTTTCATGAGGCCTTGATTTATTAATTTTTTTAATGCCTGTGTTATTAATGTCCTATTTGGGAAGTATTTTCCTGTGTCAGGATTAATTCAAGAATATTTCTACTTTCTCATCTATCAGATTCAGAGTATCTGACCTTATGTTGAGGTCCTTGATCCATTTGGATTGAGTTTTGTACAGGGCAATAGATATGGATCTATTTGGATTCTTCTACAAGGCAGGCATCCAGTTTGATCAGCACCATTTAATGATGGTATTATCTTTGTTCCAGTCTGTATTTCTGAATTTAATTTTGTCAAAAATCAGATGTCCCCGTGTGTGGACTTAAGTCTGGATCTTCACTTCAGTTCCATTGACCAATGTATCTGTTTCTATGATGATATCATGCTGTTTTTATTACTATATCACTGTGGTACATCTCTTAAAATTGGGGGATGACGTTACCTCCAGCAGTTTTTTGTTGTTCAGGATTGTTTTAGCAACACCTAGAAACACCTCAATCATCCGAATTCTAGATGCCTAGACACCAGCACACAAATACAAACATTAACAACCGAGACAATATGCCTCCCCCAGAGCCCAGTGACCATTTTCCAGCACTGATCCTTAGAAACATAACGTTGCTAAAGCACCAAACAAAAACTTCCAAGCAGTAATTATGAATGTGTTTGAGGAATGTAAAGAGGCTATGACTCTAGACATACCTTGTGATATCTGTGAAAACACAAACAGTGGAATGAAGTAAAGAAAACAACTCACAAAATAAAAGTAGAATTGAACAAAGAAATAGAATCACTAAAGAAAGTAAAACTGAAATAAAAACTGTAAATAAAAATTTTAGGAAAGTCAAAGAAAAACCTTAGAAGTAAGCCTCACGAACAGAGTGCAAGACATGGAAGAGAGAACCTCAGGGGTTGAAGACAGGTAGAAGAAGTGAATACATCAGCCAAAGGAAATGTTAAATCTAAAATATTCCAGGTATAAAACATCCAGGAAATCTGGGATACTATGAACAGATCAAATCTATGAATAATGGGAAAAAGGAAGTATAAGAAACCCAGTTTTGAAAGCAACCTAGATGCCCCTCAATTGAAGAACGGATAAAGAAAATGTGGCACATTTACATATTAGAGTACTACTCAGCAGTAACAATGACGTCCTGAAATCTGCATACAAATGTATGAAATTAGAAAACACCATCCTGAGTGAGGTAACCCAGACCCAAAAAGGTGAATATGGTATGTACTCACTCATAAGTGGATACTAGCTATAAACAAAGGACATTGAGCTTATAGTTCATGATCCTAGAGAAGCTAAGCAACAAGGTGAACCCTAAGAAAAACGTATACAGAAAGTCGAAATAGAAAAGATCGCCTACCAAAACTGGGAGCATAGGGGTGGGGGGGGGGGAAAGGAGGGTGGAAGGGAAAGAGGAGCAGAAAAGGGGAGAGGGGAGGAGAATTTGAGGGAGCAGGGAGCAGGATGGTTGAGATGGAGGAAGGACAGGGATGATAACAAGGAAGGAGATATGTTGATTGAGGGAGCCATTACGAGGCTAGCAAGAAACTTGGCTCTAGAGAAATTCCCAAGAGAACACAGGAATGACCCCAGCTGTGACCCTGGGCAATGGAGGAGAGGGTGCCCAAGCTGGCCTTGCCCTGTAGTCAGACTGATGACTATCTTAAATATAACCATAGAACCTTCATTCAGCAACTGATGGAAACAGGCAGAGACCCGGATTAGAGAACCGGACTGAACTCTCAAAGTCTGGTTGAAGAGTGGAAGGAATGAGAATATGAGCAAAGAGGTCAAGACAATGATGGGTTCACCCACTGAAACAGATTACCTGAGCTATTGAGAGCTCACCAACACCAGCAGGACAGGGAAGGAACCAGCATGGGACCAAACTAGTCCCTCTGAATGTGGTTGACAGTTGCATGGCTGGGGCAGACTGAGGGGCCACTGGCAGTGGCACCAGGATTTATCCGTACTGCTTTTATTGGCTTTTTTGGGAGCCTATTCTCTTTGGATGGATACCTTACTCAGCCTAGATGTAGTAGGGAGGGCCTTGGACCTTCCCCAAAGCAATATGCCACTCTCTGGGGAGTGGATGTTGAGGTAGGTGGAAGGAGTGGGAGGAGGAGAAGGAGTAGGGATTTGTATTGGTATATATGATGAAAAAAGACAGTTTATTTTCTTTTTTAAAAAAATAAAAATAAAAACAAACTCTCAAAAAGAACTAAATAAAAAAGAAACCCAGTTTTGAATGACTTTTTCAAAAACTCTTGTGAGGTTTCTTTTATTTATTTCATTTATTTATTGTGTGTATGTGTGTGCCATGTCACAAATGTAGATGTCAGAGAACAGCTTGCAGAAGCTGGTTATCTCCTTCTCCCATGTGGGTTCTGGGAATTGAACTCAGGTTGTCAGCCCTGACCTCAAGCACCCCTTATCCACTGAGTCATCTTACTGACTCCCATGGGAGGGTTTAAAGATGGAGCATATCTAAGATAATCACCTTAGGAGGTGATCCCAGAAAAGGAAAATTGGGGTTAGAATTTTACTTATCCTGATACTCAGTAACAGACTTTCTTGTCTTGCTAGGACATTTTAACCAGGAATTCACAAAGCCATCATGTTACAAGCTTCCAGCAGAGCCATGCACAATGTGCAAAGTGGGGACAATTTGAAAATAAGAGTGTCCCTATCTCCTTCCTTGTGAGGACCTCACATTCATATCAAATGTGAGAATGAACAGATGCTGCAGGCTGTGATCGTCCCTGTGAAGTAACCCAAGAAGAAAGAATCTCAATGTTCTTTTTGAGATGGTATGTCTTGAAGGCCACATAGTTAACCTTAGATTTGCTGGAGATCAAAATTACATTTCTTAGCAATACAAGGAAGACTTATTTAGCTATGACCTAATTCTTTGGTTTGACCTCCTGGTCCTTAATCTCCCCTACTGGTATTGATGGCAAACATTAACCAGCCCAGTTTCCAACTCTGTATGCTGTATGATAGACAAACACCTTTCACTCATTCTGTTCTGTTCCTTTCTAGGTGCTTCATTTACCTCTTAATTAGGGACACTCGGTTGAACTTTGGACACTTTTAAGTTGTTTTGAGACTCCAAAAGCATTTCTGATACCAAGTCCTCTGATGCTTAATAGTTTAGAGCTGCCTGAGACCTCAAAAGCATACCTTGTACTCTCATAAAGATCCTCTATACCACACAAAAGCGCTCATCCACTTTTATTCCCATGTGCATGCTTTCAGCCATGCCTGTCATAGTTACTTATAAGGACCTTATCAATATTACACAAAGACCTCAATACCTTTAAAGCCTAAAGCATGGGAAGGCTTAGAGCCTCTCAATGATAAATTCCTGTCCACTAAGCTACTGCAAGAATATAAATCTTCAATATATCCATCTTGGCAATTCATAAATAAAACGAATCCCAATGAATGACCTGAGGACCAAAAATTATGTTGTGGTCCTAATTTGGGTCCTGATCTACCCAAAAGTTATTAATCCTTATACCCACTTTAGACAGATACTCTCTAACATCTCCTGGTTCATGATGGCAGATCTTAAGGATGTTTTCTTTTGTATTCCCACTAACCCAGACTCTCAGGTCCTATTTGACTGAAAATGGCAGGACCTCTCCATATAGGTTACTCAGTAGCTTATCTGAACTGTCTCACCTCAGTGCTTTAAGACCAGTGCCCACATTTATACTATTTTACCTTAAATTTCCCCCCGAAAGCAACCCTTTTCAGTAAACACCGCACTACCTTACTGCCAGATCCCAACCCCAAGGCCTCTCTACAGTGCTCCTGTATAAAAAGTCTGACTGTAGTGCAGGGCTACACATCTATAGCAATGCCTCTCTTAAACTAGCCTGAAGCCCCTGATTCACATATAAAAGCAATTTTCTGGTGGCAGGATACAAACATTCACATTATGCAGCAGTAAGCCTAACAAAAGTCATAGACTATGACCTTCTTGTAGACAAGTAAAGGTCACTCTAAAAAACAAAACTCATTGACTTTGAGTTCTTTGACTGGGGCCAGGAATGAGGATATTTCCATAGATTCAGTCTATGCTTTCAATGTAACTCATGTCCATACTGCATTCTGGAAAGGGAAATTTCTCTTTATATATCCCTATTTTTTTTTGTCCTTAGTAGAAGCCACCTCACTTCCAACATCAATAGACATTATATATTACAATATATACCAAAAGGAACATTCTAACATTTCTCGTGCTAGTAGACAAACTGGTCAAGAAGCTAAATAGACAACTCATCTTCTAGTCAAGACTGCTGTGCTTCCCAACAATACACTCTTGTCTTCAATTTGCTCTGAAAATGATGTGCAAGCAAATAGTTCCCTGATTCTTGTGTCTTATCTTGGGGTTCTTTTACTTTTCTATTGTCTTGGCTTATCCAACTTCAATATGGTGGTTTTTGGTTTTTTCTTCTTATATTTTATTTTTGTATGTCCTGTTATTTCTTAAAATCCTGTTCTTTTCCAATGAGAAACAGAAAGAAAGGTGATCCAGAGGGGAGGTGAGGTGAGGAAGAAATGGGAAGAGGGAGGGGAAGTGATATTCAGATTATATTGTATGAGAAAAGAATCTATGGCTAGTAAAATGAAAAAAAATTAGAAAATTCCCTCTGCTTTCATCGAAAAGTAAAAGTGGCAAGAAATAATTGTTGAAGATCAAAAGAAAAGAAAATAGAAAGAAAAAAGTTGTGTTTAGTAGAGTAGGGAAAGGAGTCTGAGATGGCTAATCTAGTTTTGAAGTTTTTGTGCGACATCTGGGGTGTTTGACTTATATACTCTATGACAAGGATAGCTTGGACCTCTGTATTCTGAGGATCTGTGGTTTAAACTAGCCTAAACTAAAAGAGAGTAGAGTTTTCGGAAGCTCTCAATGTTATCTCCCATAACTTGTTATAATTAACAGAATTGATAATGGCCTTATTAGTTCCCCTCAGTCATTAATTCTAGAGTTTGGTTGGAGGCTCCCTTATTGCTTCTTATGTCAGTGGTCTGCTATAACCAGTGGAGCTCTGTGGCATGACAATTGAGCCTGACCAGGCATAGACTAAAGACCAGATACGGGACTTCTTATACAAATAGCAGGTAGTAATGATGGTGTAGATGTCTTGCCATGTTAGGTCAAAGGACTCAATGAACCCTAATAATTCTATAATGAAGGCTGATGGGTTCTGACTTTGGTTCGGCTTGTATTTTGGACAAGAGAAGGGGCTAGGTACTCATATGGTGCTTCTTAGGAAAGAAGTTGGTGTTTTCGTAGAGAAATAGCAAGTCTCTAATTGTTTTCTAAATTTACCACATGAAGGACCAGAGTAAATGTGTGAGGAGAAAGTGTATCTGAGTAAGGAATAGAAACAATTCAAAAGACTTCTGCAGGCCACAAAGACTTCTGAAGGCAAATAGAAAGGCAGCAGTAGGAGAAGAGGCCGAGGAGGAGGAGATAGAACCAAGCTGTTAAGTAGAAGGGTAGAGAATCCAGAGTTGAGCAATGGTTTGTGCGCACGCAAAGGAACAGTCATCTGGAACCGAGTTTAGAGGAGGTGAGCTATTAAGGCATGTGTGACATCCTTTCCACAGCTGAGCGTTCTGTGACAAGGTCATGAGAAAACTTATATGTAAGGAATCTCTGAGTATGTCTCTGAATTATTTTTGAATGCTAATTGCAGGGTGTAGGTTTGATGCAGTCGACATTCTTGACTGGAGTAGGTACAAAGGTCAAATTTTCTTACCAAGGAAAATACATATTACTATTCTTTTTGAGAATCTGACGATCAAACTTTGATTAATCTTTGATAATGCCTTCCAGTAGCCATTCATAGGGGATAGAGAACTTGGAATCCATTACACCAAATGTGTCTCTTAGGGCAAAAGACCTCCCTGCTGTCAGTGTGCCTTAATCTTGGCCTTCGTAAGAAAAGGCGTTCTCAACCTGTAGAGATGGAAATGCATTTCGCTGTGGAGATGAACCTGTCCAGTTGGCCATGGCAGACCCACTGCAAAGGGGAACTTTACATACTAGGATGAATATAAGGGGGAGAGAGGACTCACTAGGAAAGCATAAAAGCATAGCTAGGAGAGAGTGTATAGACAGACTGTCATCCACATGCTGTGTGCCCTCCCATCAGAGGAGCAGTGTTTCCAGGGCAGGAAAAGGGGAGGACAAGAAAGGGAAGATGGAATTCTAACAGTATGTGCACATTCACCTCAGACAAGCTAGTGCCACCAACCACGCTACAAGGAAGAAAAATAAGCCCTTTTCCTGAGAAAGTATATAGCAAGCAGCCCTGTTTGTTCTTTTGCCTACAGTTTATATGAAAGTATAAGTTTTGACCGGAGTCCATCAAAGTTAGAAACAGAAAGTAGACATTTCACAGTGGGTGGAAGGAACTCCTTAGTTTATACACTAAGAAGCGAAGATGGTCCAGAGTCACATACTGGTTGACTAGTAGAGAGCCACCCCAACCAGACATTCTCAGTTGTTCACAGATGATTGGTTAGCCACCGCAAACATCAGAGTGAAGAAAGGACACGGGAGACATGGGCAATGCGACTCCTCATAGTATGCGTGGGTTTCTTCTTGGACAAACTGCTGCTGGGCACAGGTCTCCATCCATGCCACCAGATGGTTGAGAATGATACACCAAAGGTACAGGGATAAAAGAATTGACCAGACCAGAATGGATATTAAAAAGTTTGTAAAGGATATCCTCTATGTAGAAGAAGCAGAAACACAGTAAATAATTCTCAGAGAAAGAATTTCCTGCCAATAGGTAATCGAGCTTTCTTTTCTTTTTTTATTATTATTTTATTATTATTTTTATTCTTTTTTAATTAAAATTTCCACCTCTCCCCTTTTCCCATTTCCCTCCCCCTCCTCCCAAATATTACCCCCTCCCCCCACTCCCCTCCCCCTATCCCCACTCCTCTTCTCCACCCCCCACACCATTCCCCCTCCCTTTCGATACTGAAGCGCAGTACAAATTCCCTGCCCTGCGGGAAGACCAAGGTCCTCCCACTTCTATCTAGGTCCAGGAAGGTGATCGTCCAAACAGGCTAAGCTCCCACAAAGCCAGTTCATGTATTAGGATCGAAACCTAGTGCCATTGTCCTTGGCTTCTCATCAGCCTTCATTGTCCGCCATGTTCAGAGAGTCCAGTTTCAACCCATGCTTATTCAGTCCCAGTCCAGCTGGCCTTGGTAGGCTCCCAATAAATCAGTTCCACTGTCACAAGAGTTAAGAAAATTTTTTTTATCTCAACCTCCAGAGCCTTGGTGTGGGATATTTGAATAAATATATGAAATTCTTATAGAGTAAAAATAAATAGAGCTGGAGAGATGGCTCAGCAGTTAAGAGCATTGGCTTGTAAAGGACCTAGGTTCAACTACCAGCACCCACGTGATGACTCACAACCATCTGTAACTCCAGTTCTAGGGAATCCAACATCCTCTTCTGGTTTCTACCTGTTACTAGGCATGCAAGTGATGCACAGATAAACATGTAGGCAAAAAAAAAAAAACCCGTCCAGAAAAAGTAATAAATATTTAAAAATAATAAACAAGGAAATGAAAAACTTTTAGTTAATTAAACTACAAAGGAAGTAGGAAATCAATATTGTGTTAGGTAGTAAATATTATAGCACCATTTGTACTTCCTAAGGTTGGTCATTTGCATTGAGACACCACAAGTCATTAGAAGCTAGGCTCTAAATACAATCAAATATTCTACTACTAAGCTATACTCCCTAAATATTTGTATAAGATCGCACAAGTTACTAGGTCAGACAGACTCAAAGCATTGAGGTCTGATACTGTAGGAATTTATGAGTTTTGTTTGGGTTTTTATATCTGTACAATCTCCCCTAAGTCTCTTTTTCACATTCTGTCTGATTATATTTGGTTATAACCTTTATCTGTACATATTTGATCTGAATACATCAGCAACATGATTTGTTTCCTTGCTTTATTCAAGTGCTTGTTCCAATGACATCTGTTTTTTGATTATCTCTACAGACTACTACACCCCAGGACCCAGCCTTGTCTCTCTACTTCCTGTTATTTTGCTTTTCCTTCAAATCTATCTTCACACTCCAATGTAAGGCATGTATGGCAGCAATACATTCCAATTCTAATTCCAGAAAATGTGCTGGGAGCAATGAGAATCTGTCGGTGTTCACCACGGTGTAAGCTTTATGTACAGGGCAAAGACCTTGTTTCTGCCCATTTCCTCTCCTATAACAGTGTTAGAGCACTGAAAGGCCACTCTCTGACTAGTCCTCAGAACGGAAGAACTACAGTATCAAATTGTAAGCATTAGGATCTAAATCTATATGTGAAGGAAGGAATGAGTTTCCTTCAAACAGGAGAATCTCAAAGAAAATAGAAGTTTGGAAAGATGTATTCACTTCCCAGTAGAGTGAACCCCCTTCTGACTCAAGCAATTAGGCGTGACAAATTTTACTATGGAAAATGTGAAATGATTCCTGTCCAAACTCTAGCTCTAGTCCAAAAGTTATAGGGTACAGCCATAGTTGAACACATTGATCTATTCTATATTCTTCTGAATAAGTCACTATTGTATTCTCCTTGCTAAATCAGAGTTGTAACTAGACACAAAGCCAGTTATGAATCATAGGTCTTGGTATATGTTCAAATCACTCTATGATAACGTAAGGCCTAAGGTTCAGAAGCATAAAGGGGCAGTTGACAGATATCTGCCCTCCCTCATGATATATGTTTTAAGAGAACAACATTTGTCTACACAGTTTAACAATCTTTCCCCAAGTCCTATAGGCAAGGAACAGATTTTTCATTTACTCTATGGTTTAATGCCATAGAACAACTCAATTCATGGTTCATGACTTAGGGTTTAAACGCATTTATTATTGTCTAAGACAGGAAGATTTTTATTGGCCCCTGCTATTTCCCAAACCAGAAGCCTCCCAAACTTGAAAAATTAGGGTTACCCTCTTTCTGTTACAATATAAAATACCCCCAAATCTTATGAGAAATGTGTAAAGTCTATGTGTGGTCTAGAAATCTGAGAAGGTTGGCACATAAATGACTTCTCAGAGACATAATGTAAGTTCTGTTAGAAATTGGGATTTATACCTTCTTTATTCAATCCCTAGGACTATGATCAGACTTACTCCAGTGTTTGGAACAGTAAATGTTAACAGCAATTAGAATTTAAAAGGTTCCTGAAAACAAAACCAGAATAAATTCCACTTGGATTAAAGTTAGCTATTCATGTTGGCATCATTAGAAAACACAAAAGTCATTATAATTATTGGTTATAGTTTTATTTGTATATAATTTATTTTCAGTAAATATATAAAACATGAGCACCAAATACATGATAGTGTCTGCTTCTGCAGAAGAGGTGGTATGATGGTAGAAAATGAAGTTTTAGCCATTAACACTGATTAATTTTAATATAAATCTTCATTTAAAGCAAATATGATAAAGTATCGATATTTGATAATTTGAAGTGGAGGTAAACAAATGTTTTTCACATCTTTCATAATTTCTTATATTTTGTCTTATTTTTCTAGTAAATAAAAGAATACAAAGATAATTATATTATCATTATAGCTGATAATTTTCTTACATTTTCTGAACTGGACAAATCTAATTCACATTAAATATACAAGGACATGAAGCACCTGAAAAAATATAATCAGAAAATTTTATAATATAAACAACATTCAACTTTATATGTAATTGACAGAGAATATATATTCTGTAAATGACAGAAAAATATATATTCTGTATTACCAAAAAGTCTGAAAAAGCCAATTGCTGCTGGGAAAATATCAGGAAACTCATTAGATTCACCCATCATCAACCATGTTCCCAGGATTAGACTGCTTTACAGCTTAGTCCCACCTAACTTTTGAAGAACATTTCTAATGCCATTTAAACTACTTCACAAAAAAGTTTTGTTTTAAGCCAACAGAACTTTAATAACAAAGCTTCATATAGACAGGGTAAGAAAGAAAAAAAAGTTGTCTGTTAGTTTAATTAAAAATAAAAAGAATAACCTAAAAATGCAACTTCATTTTGAAATGCAAATCCAACTCTAAGTGCATTATTGGTAAATAAAATATAGCAAAATAATAAATGATCATTTTTACCATGACCAGGTAGCATTTATTTCAGAAATGCATGTTTGGTTTAGTACTAAATACCTAATTTTCTAATAAATCATATATCAAAAAATTAAAGGAAAAACATAATTTTAATAAAGGATATTGAAAAAACATTGATAAAAATGAGGAGACATTTCTAAAGGTAATGCTATGTAAAAACAGAAATAGGAGAAATTTCTCAACACATGAATAACTACTTACCAACAATCAACAACAAAGTCAAACATGAAACAGTAAAATTATTTTCATAAAAATTAAAATAGAATAGGCATGTCTGCCATCATCATACATATCACTGCTGTGGAGAATACAGCTAATGTAATGCTAATAAGTATAAGCATTAGAAGAAATAAAATGATCTTTCTTTATATGTGAAATTATTGTATATATCAAGAAAATCCAAAAGTTTCTAACAGAATCCAATGTAATCTATAGGATTAAATAAATTCATTGGATAAAAGATAAAAATATAAAATCTATAGATTTCCTTTTTTGATAAAAATAAAAAGTTACATATAAGGAGGAAAAAATGGTCAATTTATTCCAAAATTTGTCAACTGCAAAAATAAATTCCATTAAACATGAATGATCTACATGAAGAATGTAATGAAAATGATAAAAATATTTCAATAATGAACCAAAACTATTGCATGTTAAGGAATAATATAACTATTAATATTATTCTTATATGTAATAATACATAAAATTGATGCTATTCCAATAGGTATCAGACCATTTTCAAAATATTAATAAAATGCATTGAGTTTTCTTGTGAATAGATGAATGTAGAGGATGAATTATAATAAGGAAGAAAAAAACAACTATTGAAAGGGAATTTATTATTCCAGTTTTTGAAACTTATGGTCAGCCACTATGTTTAAAACTCATTTTCACTCAAAAAATTAAAAAAAGTGATCTTTTTTTAAAAAGTAATTTCTACAGTTGAATATGTGAAAAAAGTTGTAGTTAATCCATATGTATTTCTATATGGAAAAATAAATTTCAGATAGATAAAAACTGAAATAAAGATTATAAGAAAAACAAAGTGAATATTGGTGCAACTTAGAGATATCTGTCTGAAAAAATAAGAAATCAAAAACTCATAAAAGATAATGTTTTAAAATTATAAAATTACTTAAAGTTTTAAAAATTATAAAGTGAACAATATTATCAATAAAGTCAAAATTAATCATATAATGTAAAATTCATTAACACATGAAATACAGATGATTACAATGTACTTTCATTGTAGACATTCCTACTACTTTATATGAAAATATATCAATTGAACAGCTAAAAGAACAAAGGATAAGAATTAGCAAAACACAAAAGAGAAATATCCCAAGTAGAAAAATAAATCTCATTGAATCAGGTAAACACCAAACAAACTAATCAGGAAAATCATGGAACTTTTTACCAGTCAGCTTTTCGAACATTAAAGACCAGTGAACACCAACCTTGCAATATTTCTTAAAACTATATATATGCCTACGTAACACTTCCATAGAAATAAGAGCACCTGAATACAATAAAACAGCAATACAAGTCCAACAACAGAATGAATACTTTTTGGCAAATCTGTATTACTGTGTACACAGTTGTGAGAGGAAGTGTCAGGCTGAGAGGCAGAGATGACTGCGCTATTGATCAGAAGGTCTGTCATCGGCTGGTGAATCTTACAAAAGCTACATCGAACTTTCTGAGAGTAGGGAAACCATCCTAAGATTAAAAACCAAGTTCTCAAACTAATCTGGACGGAGACATGTTGCGCAGTTTATCTACTTCTGAATTGTGTCAGTGGATTCAAACACTTTTTAACTTTTTTCTTAGCAACCAATTTAAATTCTCAATTACAAAACAAACAACAAAACAACGAAAGTACTAAGATACACATGATTCAAAACTGAGCAATAGTCAATATAAGATATAGAGGCACAATAAGATTTACCAACCGTCCTGAACTTTTGACCTCAAAATTGTTCTCAAAACACATAATTTTGAGAACGTCAAATATTTTACCTCCAATAGTTCCCCCAGTTCACTATAAGCTTATGGGGTTTTCACCAAACCATAGACATAAATGTGAATATCGTCGTCAAACTTGATGAAGTAGACAGATGGCTTGGCCACCACCTGATGGATAAAGATGCCAGTTCTCTTGGATCCGTCGTCTTTGGCGTGCTCCACCTGCTTGCCCACAAGACTGTCGAGCACCTCCCCGGGCTCCTGTTCTGCTGTAGGGAAGTAGTAGTTGGAATCTGGGATGATACGCAGGTCACCATCTTTGTAGTCATCCAGCAAGGTGTACATATAGAGGACCGGATCTTTCTCGTAGGTGATGTAAAACCAAGTGTCCATTATGGGAGCTCGTGCCAACACCATGCCCTTCCACTCATCTTTCTTGCCGTGCTCACCTTCGAACACGTGTCCCACTGCTTTCCCAACCAGGGAATCTGCCAGGCGGGAATCAATGCGAGGAGACGGAACTCTCTCGGGAAGAACTTCCAGAGCTAAAACTCTCTTGTCTCTGTGCAGTTCTAGTCCGTACACACTGTCTTTGCCGTCATATTTAATTATATAGAGAGTGGGCTTCACGGAAACCTGCTCGAGCACAGTACCCTTCCATTGCTCCACTGGCTCGTTGCCTTCTTTCCAGCCGTGCTGGATGCGGCAGCCAACGATGTTCCTATGAGTGAGGAAAGTGGGCTTACGCCGCTGCTTCTTGTGAGTGTGCCTTTTCTTCATCAGGTAGGCGGACACGCCATCCACCCCAGTAGGAGGCACGGTTGGAGGAGACATGGCTCAAGGCTTAGGTGGCCAAAGCAAAGCTGCCCTTTGCTTATGAAGCTGGCAAACAGTCGACAGTGCAGTCGACCCAGTCGGAGAAATTTTTCACGATCTGAGAGACTATGTCCGTTCTCCCGTGTTTAGATTTTGTCAGCAACAAGCTAACTGACTGGGAACTGAGACAGAGAGTGTCTCTCTCTAGTGCTTTCTCCTCCTTCAGGGAGGGGGTTTTTTGCAGTAGTGATGGCTAGAGAGAGATGGCGGGCTCCGAGGTTCTGTCCGCGCCTGGCGCCTTCCCCGACTCCCAAGCCCAAGTCCCAGCCAGAATCCGCCACTTAGCTGTTGTTGTCAATGCTGCGGTGGTTGCGGAACGGCAGCAGAGAAGAAGACGGCAGTTAACGTGGACAAGAGATGACAGGGATGGTTGCAGCAACGAAAGTGCAGGCAGTGGCACGTCTCCCAGCAGTTTGCGCGGCCTGGTCTTGGCAGCGCTTGGCAGCTTGGCCAATCTGCGCGGAACCGGGATTTTTGTAGCTCAGGGAATCCTCCTCCTCTGAGCCCGCCCTCTCCTTCCCTCCACCCCTCCCGCTTCCGTCCTGCCTTCCGCTCCTGGGGCAGCCACACTGACACAAGCACTCGCCTTTACTCTTGCCCCCCACCCCCCACCCAGACCGGTTCAGTCCCACCAGAGCCAGACAGTCCAGCTCCCCCCTCCCCTGCCGGCTGTCTGCTGCCCAACTGCATACTTCACTGAGGCTCCATCTGCTTTCTATCTTCCAGGAATTCCTCACAAGCAGAAAAAGAAAAAAGAAAAAGAAAGAGAAAAAATACGTGGGGTGGGAGAAATTTTATATACAAATCTACAATTTCGTTCACTTTTACGGATTTGAAACGGGACTGGGGAAAGGCCTGCACAGTCCACCATGTTGACTTAAACTCTCCTTTATATTTTCTACCTGATCATTCGCTGTAATGATTTTTACTGTTTTTCTAAGTGTAAAGGAAATATTTGATTTTCTAAAACTCAGTGAAATCAAAAAATAAAACTAACTTTAATCGCACAAGCTATTGATTTTGACTGTTTTTCTAAATGTAAAGGAAATATGTTGGAATTTGATTTTCTAAAACTCAGTAAAATCAAAAAATAAAACTAACTTTAATCGCACAAGCTAGGTTTCTCTCTTAATATATGCTCTATAATTTTAAACATTTGAGAGCATGTTCTATACTTTTATAGCTTACTTTGTCATTTATATCGTGAGAATTTTTGAAGTTATTCAAGTACCCTGGAAACACAATTTGTTGTTGTTTTGTTTTGTTTTCTGCTTTTTGAGACAGGATTTTTCTGTATGGTCATAGCTGTCCTGGAACTGGCTCTACATACCAAGCTGGCCTCCAACTCAGAGGCCCTCCTGTCTCTGCCTCTCCACTTCTGGGACTAAAGGCATATGCCACCCTGCCTGACTAGTAACACAATTTTTAATGGTTCCATATGTGAACATAAAAAAACACAGCTCTCATCTGAAAACAAATAAAAGATAGTTTCTTCTGGAGTCACATTCTAAGACTACAAATTTAGGTTACCCCAAACTCTGCGTTCCTATGCAGTAACAGTTTCATGAAGCTTTTGTTGTTGTTTATTCACTATTATCCTGTGTGTGCACGGTGCGTGTGTGGTGGAAGGGACTGAGGTGGAGCCCATGCCACGTGCACAAGAGGAAATCAGAAGATAGCAAAGAGAACTATAAATCAAGAAACTTTTAAAATGCATTGGTGGGAGCCTTGGGTAGGCGTGTTGCAACAAACGGGAGAGACCTGGGCAGGAGGCTTCAGGTACTATCTGATAGCATTCCCAGCCTTCGGGTCAGTGGAAGCTGAGGATCTCTGCACACATTCCAAAGAACTTACCTAACAGCCGGAAGAATGTTAGGTCCCTCACAGAGGTAAACCAAAAATGCCCACTTGAGCGGGGAAGGTTAAGATAGTTCAAGATAATTGTCTCTGGAACTGCAACAGCTGAACAACTCCGTATTACTCAACTCTTAATCAGCCAGGTACAATGTCCAACGGATGGGTGGCTTTTTCCCCCCCTGGGAACTTCAGTTAACATAGTTTCTTTTCAATACTTTTTCAATGGCTCATCATTTATTCTAAACGGTGTAAAGCAAAAGAGTAAGAAATATAACTCTCCTTTTTCATATATAGACTGATTGATTGAGCTTTCTTTACTTTTTTCTCTTCCTAAAATCCAAAAGTTAGAGTGGTGGTTTCATTCATTTTTTTTCATACAGCATATTTTGATTGTATTTTCACCCACTCCAGTCACTCTCAGATCCTCTCCAACTCCCTACCTACCTAACATTATGCTCTCTCTCTCTCTGTCTCTCTCTGTCTCTCTCTCACACTCTCTCTCTCAACATCAAAATAAACAAACAAAAACCAAAAAGGAAAAAAGCACACACACACAAATAAAACAACCAATGGAGTCTATTTTATGTTGGCTTGCCCAGAAACAAGGTTTATATACTCAGTGACACTCTACAGGAGAAAACCGATTTTCCCTTTCCCAGCAGATATCAACTGCAAATAACTTTTTGGTTAGAGGTGGGATTTAGTGTCCACCTCCCCTTCTAAGTGCTAAAATTTTGTCAGGTCTGAACCTGAGCAGGTCTTGTATGTGCTGTCATAGTTTTCTGAGTTCTTTGTGTATCAGTACTGCTGTGCCTGGAAGACACAATTTCCTTGAAGTCTTCTACAACCTCTGCCTTGTACAATCTTTCAACCACCTCTTCCAAGAGGTCCCTGGGTCTTGAGGGGAGGGTTCAATAAAGCCATCTCCTTTAGGACTTAGTGTTCTGAATTCTCTTATTTTGTGCAGATTGTCTAGTTGTGAGTCGCTGTGTTTATTACCATCTATTGCAAGAAAAACTTCTGTGGTGACGGTTAAGCAATATACGCATCTATGGGTGCATTGCTGTGTTCCATCAGCAGAATAATAGTACTAGGTTTTATTTACCCTAGGTCCCATGGCCTAACTAGTTTCGGTTCTTGGCCACTTTCTGTTGGAGTGGGCCTGAAGTGCATCAAAATGTGATTGGTTACTTCCATAACATTTGTACTGTTACTGCACCAGAATGACTTGCAGGAAAGTTCCTATTTATTGGAAGTCTCAGGGTTTGTAGCTAGGTGTTAACTATTTTTCTTCTCTAGTAGCATACAAAGTTTTTTTTTAATTTATTTATTTATTAAAGATTTCTGCCTCCTCCTCACCTCCCATTTCCCTCCCCCTCCCCCAATCAAGTCCCCCTCCCTCGTCAGCCCAAAGAGCAATCAGGGTTCCCTGTCCTGTGGGAAGTCCAAGGACCACCCACCTCCATCCTGGTCTAGTAAGGTGAGCATCCAAACTGCCTAGGCTCCCACAAAGGCAGTACGTGCAACAATGGCATGCAAAGTTTCTTCCAGCACCATGAATGCTAGTCAGTAAGGAAGAAGCTTTTAGCTGGGTACCAGCTTGATATTTTTTCCATGTTTAATGACATATGTAAATGCTTTCCTCAGCAATCGCCTGAGTATTAGCCTGTGGTGTTTTGGGGGTTCTATGGGATCACTTTGGCCCACGAACTCAACAAGATGTAACTCATCCCTCATACTGGAGGTTTTACTTGGTGGCAAAGTATGTCTATTTGGGGCATTTTCTTCCTCATAGTATGGTGAGTCCATTTAAATTTTTTTCCTATATGAATATGTTTTAGGAAGCTTCTATAGTACTAGATTTTCTGTTAGTTGTCCCTTCTCATATCACCTCCCTCACCCCGCTCTCCTGTCTTCCTGTCCATTTAATCCTCCTAGTTTCCACTTTATATAAAAATGCTCATCCTCTCAATTCTGTCCCTCTGAGAACCCTAAGAAACTCTCTATTGGATTATAATTGGTAAAGATGGGTCATTATTTCTTCTTATTTTTGTAGAGATTTCAAGTGTGTAATTGCTATTAATATGAGATTTCTTCAATCTTTTTAAGTGTCAGCACTTAGTGCTAGGAACTTGCCTTTGAAAAGCACCTTCTCTGAGTACCGTATGTGTGGGTGTGTTGAATTTTCATTTTCATTCAGTTATAAAAACTTCTTAAAATCTTTCTTGATTTCTGTCATGACTCAGTTTTCATTCCGTATAGAGTTGTGTGCCTTCCACGAGTTTGTAAACTCTCTTCTGTTTCTATTGTTGTTGGTACCAAGCTTTAAACTGTGGTGGTCTGAAAAGATGCAGGATTTTATTTCAACCTGTGGTGACTCGCTTTCTTTGGTTTTTAGTATGTGGTCAATTTTGAAGAAAGTTCCATGGACTGCTGAGAAGGAAGTATATTATTTAGTGTTTGGGTAGAGTGTCTGTTAGGTCCATTTATCTAATGATGTTATTCATCTCCAGCATTTCTGTTTCGTTTTTATCTGGATGACATATCTATTGGAGGGAAGTATGATACTGAAGTCACCCACTATCAGTGTATTAAGACCAATGTTTCATCTTAGCTGTAGTAGTGTTTCTTTTTATGAAGTTGGTTACCATTGTGTTTGGTAAATATTTAGAACTGTGATATCCTCTCGATGGATATTTTTACTTTAATGAGTATGTAGTGTCATTGAATATCTCTTCTGATTAGTTTTGGTGTGAAATCTATAATTAAAATGACCATGTCAGCTTGTCTCTTGGGTCCATTTGCTCAGAATACCTTCATCCATCCATTTACCTTAAGAGGACATATGCCCTTGATGGTGAAATGCATTTCTTGGATGTAGCAGAAAGATGGATTCTGCTTTCTAATATTGTCTGCTAGTCTATGTCTTTTTATTGGGGAAATGATGCCATTAATATTGAGAATTATGAGCAATCAATGTTTATTGTTTCCTGATATATATTTTGTTGTGGCAGTGTGTTTTTTTCCTCCTCTTTTGATTAAATATTTTACCTTATGTCCTCTCATCCTTATCTCCAGACTGATGTTTTCCTTCTAGTGCCTTCAACAGAGCCGGATTGATTGACAGAAATTCCTTTAGGTTTTTTTTTTTTAATGAAATGTTTTATTTTTTGGTTGATTGTGATTTATAGTTTGGTTCGGTATAGTAGTTTAGTTTGACATCTGTGGTCTCTCAGAGTTTGTAGATGATTCTTTCAGGCCTTCCTGTCTTTTAGAGTCTCCATTGAAACAAGGTGTTGTTCAAATGTGCCTACCCTTATATGTGACTTGGTCTTTTCCCCTTGCAGCATTTAATATCTTTTCTTTGTTTGGTACATTTAGTGTTTTGACTATTATGTGTCATGGGAAGTTTTTCTTTTCTGGTCCTGTTTATTTGGTGTTCTATACGCCTCTTCTACTTGGATAATTATCTCTTTATTTAGACTAAAGAAAATTTCTTTTATTAATTTTAAAAACATGTTTTCTGTATCTTTGACATTGATTTCTTCTCATTCTCCTATACCTATTATTCAGAGGTTTGGTATTTTCACAGTGTCCTGGCTTTCCTGGATTATACCCAGATTTGTACCCAGATTATTTTAGATTTAAATTTTTATTGACTGAGCTATCCATTTCTTCTACCATGTCTGCAAGATTTAGAATTTTCTTTTTCATATCCATGCTGTTGAGGCTTACCTCTGAAGTTTTTGTTGACATCTTAAAGTTTTCATTTCTAGTTTTATTTCAGTTTGCATTTTCTTAAGTAATTGTATTTCTTCGTTAAATTCTATTTTCATGTCTTGAATTATTTTTATTATTTTATTCAACTATTTGCACTTTTATAAGTTTTTACTAATTACCTTCTTTAATATCCTTGAACATATCCCTAATTGGTATTTTGAAGTCCTTGATTTGTGCTTCAGCTAAACTGTTTCTCTTAGGGCCTGTTACTATACAGCTGTTTCTAGCAGGCTTTCTTAGACTGCTAGCCCCCAAGTCATGACACAGAGACTTATTATTAGTTATGATTGCTCAGCCTTATCTTATTCTTGTCCCACTAGCAATTATTGATAACGTAATTAAACCTATTTCGACGTCTTGCCTCAGGGAGTTTTGCCTTTCATTCTGCTTTTCTACTTTTCTGCTTCCTCTGCACCTGGCTGGTTGGCAACTGCCTGGCTGGATGGCCCCAGGCATCTCCCTCTCTTTCTCCTACATTCTCTTTTCTCAGTCTCTCCTGAGCCTAGATTCTTCCTCATACTTATTCTCTCTTCCTGATAGCCCTGCCTATCCCTCCTCTGCCTACCTACTGGCCATTCAGCTTTTTTATTAGACCAACCAGCTGCCTAAGCCAGGCAAGGTAAAACAAATATAACACATCTTTACATATTTAAAGTAATATTCCTACACAAACAATGTATCACCTCTTTACATAGTTAAAGTAATGTTCCACAACAGTTGTTGGCTTCTGGAAGAGGCATTTTGTTTTGGTTCTTCAAGTCTGTGTTTTCCTGCTGGGATTTAGGCATCTGGAGTTATGGCATTTGAAGTGTTTCTGAGTGTAGATATTTGTTCACCTCTTTGTCAGATGGCTGTCCCATTCTTCGGTTGATAGTGCCTATTCAGGGTCCTAGCCAAATGTGGTGGCTGTGGAGTCCCTGATTGAGTTGTTCTGCTGGTTGGTGGTGGTGGTGATGGGGGTCACAAAGAAATGGAAATGAGAAAGCAGAAAAGGCTGTAATGGGCAGATGGGAAGAGCTGGGTGAACCCTATATCTGCTCCAAGAAAGCAAGTTCCAAGTGGGTGACAGTGAGCTGGCCGAAGGGGCTCCTGTGAGTAGGCTACAACAGGACTAAAGGAAAGTCTTGAGAGACCAGGATGGAGGAAAGGAAGCAGGATGAAGTTTGCCTGCTTGAGTCCCAGCTTATTGTGGTTGCTGTGGATCCCCGGAAGAGAAATGCTGTGGGTAGTTGGGAGTCACAAAGGAAGAGTGGCGGACTTGAAGGAATGCATGAAAGAGGCAGCAGGGAAGAACTGGAAAGACTCTTCATCCTTTTTAAGAGGCTGGAGGTGGTGGAAGAAAGCTGATTGGGCTTTTTTAAACTGTGTTTTAAAAGAATATTTAATATCATTTGATTGGCTAATGAGATAACAATGTTTAAGAACACATTGAAACAAGATTGTGGCTCCAATTTTACAATGAGAAAACAAACACAAACACACACACAACATATACACACACATGTGGGGGAAGAGATCCTATATATGTGAGCTCTAAGTTAGAAAGTGAGTACATATAAATGAGATGCCATTATGCTCCACAAATACTGTGTCTGAAAATAATAACACACCAACTTACTTCAAATTCTTTTTGCTTAGAAAAATACTTGGCAGGTGAAAAAAACAAGTCTATTTATTGCACACAAAAAGTTCAAAGAAAGTAATTGCTTCTGTCCCCTGGTTGCATCCTTAAAGTAATTCTTGCTTATAACCCCACATACTGAGATGTTTACATTAAATTTCAATGCTCTTCTCTAAAATTAGGATTCAGGTGTTTAGATCACTCACTTTCTGGATTTTACAAGCCTTAAACTGACTGACATAAATGTTTACTTTTTGTGTTATCCTTAGGTAAATGAATTACTTCAAAAACGACATTTTATGTTGTATTCCAAGTACTTATCACGCAGCGTTATGCTCAATAAGTCTTTGTTAAATGAATGAAGTGCTTTTATATGCATTGCTCCAAATATTCCCCGATGAAATATTCAAGTTCTCTAACGCAGACCACTGAAATGTGCAGCTCGGGTGGCTGGAAACATCACATGAGACCTTTATGGTTTAAAAACACGCATCCGCGAGCCGGTGGATTCGCTCATCCATTAGTCTGAAGATGCAGAGGAGAACGTGTTAGAGCACAAGGGATCTGAAGTTGCTTCTCATGGACAGAAGATGCAGCACGAATAATAAAAACCCAGAGGTGGATATTAGGGTTCAACCTGAAGATCAGAAAAGCAAAACAGCCAAGCCACTAGAGAGCTCTTACCCCTGTGAAATCTTCAGACGGAAGGAGAGCCAGTTCCTGTCTCATCTCGCCTTATATTCCTCTCTGGTGCTGGGATTAAAAGCATGCACCACCACCGCCCGGCCTCTATGGCTAACTAGTGTGGCTGCTGGGATTAAAGGTATGTGCAACCACTGCCTGACCTGTATGACTGGCTAATGTGGCTGTTTTTGTGTTAGGCAAGCTTTATTTATTAAAATACAAACAAAATATCACTACAAGAAGATGACACTGTGTTAAATTTCCAAATATTAATGTTAGCAATGCTGGACATAGACATATCTTCTATCCCATACCAGGCAGAATCAAGTGTTTCTCTGATCTATGCCAAAGTAATGCCATTGAAACGGTAAGTTTCTCCTCAAAATTCATCTAGATGAAGTTGGCTGGTGGTGGCACACGCCTTTAATCCCAACACTCAGGCAGCAGAGGCAGGTGAATCTCTGTGAGTTCGAGGCCAGCCTGGTCTACAAGAGCTAGTTCCAGGATAAGCTCCAAAGCTACACAGAGAGAAACTCTGTCTCAAAAACAAAACAAAACAAAACAAACAAAACAAAACAAAATTCATCTAGGTGGGATAAGGTAATGCTAACGATAGTTATGCAATAGCTCCTTCCTCCCCCGTAATAGCCTGAAAGCAATGGAACTGAAAAGTAGAGTGGGGAAGAGCTAATTCATTTGCATTTTGTTCTCTTATACCTTTGCTGATAGTAAAATCCAGTGAAAAGCTGAGTTTTTTTAATTGTTTTGAAATTAAGATATAATTACATCATTTTCCCCTTCTGTTTCTTCCCTACAACCTCTCCAATGGAGTCCCTTGTTTCTTCTTTCAATTTTAAAATCTCTTTTCTTTTAATTGGTGTTCATGTATCTATATAAAACATATATATGTGAAATGAATGTAGGTATAAACTGCTCAGTCCATATATTGTTACTTGTATGTATATTATTTCAGGGCTACTGCTCACTTGCTATTGAATAACCAACTGGGAGGCTCTCGTCAGTAGTTCTTCGTCTAGGGCTGGGACCCCAAGAGATTTCCCACTTCCATGTTAGCATGTTTATTGGGGTCACTCTTGTTCATGTCTTGTTTAGGAAGCCCATGGTAATGAGACTGCAAGGCTTCTCTGGAGAAATCTCACAGTAAACTTCCTGTTCTTTAGGTCTTACAGTCATTCTGCCCCCTTCTTCCAGTATTATCCCTGAGTCTTAGTTCCAGGAGTTATGCTCCAGATAGACCAGTTGGGTCTGGGCTCCACATGATCACACAGTCTCTGCATTTTGATCTGTTGTGGTTTTCCATAACGTTCTCTGTCTGTTGTAAGGAGAAATTTCTTTGAGGGATGAGACCTATACTTGTATCCTAGTATAAGGATGCGTGTTAGTTTAGTAAAGTGGTGGCTGTGGATTCTCCTCCAAGATCCACGTCTTCACTATCCATGGGTTGTTGTCTAGGTTTCCAGTACTAGCCATGATTTCTCTTTTTACTGGGGCGGCCTTCGGTTCAATTAGAAAGCTCTTGGTTCCCACCTAAGTATGCATGCCACAATTACACCCTTAGGGTTATTATGCCAGGCTCAGCAATGTTGTGGTTTATAGGTGTCACAGCTGAGTAGGACTATTGCTTGCTTCCCTCCCTTGGAAGCTTGCACAGCAACTTCTGGCACCATGAAAACTAGTCCCCAGGGAGGAAGGAGACTTTAGGTCAGACACAGCTCGTAACCTCTGGGCCCTGTGTCCAAAGTACAAAGTACTTGTGTCTTTAGTGATAGGGGCTTAACCTTCAACCTCTAGGAGATAACCAAGAACAACAACAAAAGCCTCTAATGTTTGGGAAGTTTCTTGGACAGCATTGGCTAGGAACTCAAAAGGGGCCTTTTTATGACTGCTGCTGGGCTTTTTAAAGATAGTCTACTGCTCTTGAGGGGAACATTATCAGTCAAGATGGGAACTTATATGTATTATATGAAATTTCATGTAAATAGATAACATGTTTCCTTAGGACTTTTAGACATTGTTACTATTATTTTGCCTTCCTCATTCTTTCTCTTTCATTCTTTATTTCCCACCCTTTTCCCCATTTCCTCCTTCGAGTCGCGTATAATCTGCAATTTCCAACTCTATCCCTCCCTCCACCATGAATGATTTTTAATTTCTTATTTTCTGTGCTTACTTCAGGTTTTATACTCACATCTGAAATTTTGGAGCTGAAAACCACAGATGAGAGTGGACATGAGATGTTTGTCTTTCTGATTCATGCTACTTCCTCTATGAATAAAATCTTTTCTAGTTCCGTTCATGTACTTGCAAAGTTCATGATCTCATTTTTCTTTATAGCTGAATAGTATCCTATAGTGTATATGTACCAATTTAGTTATCCATTTGTCATTAGAAAGATGTTTAGATGGTTTCTATTTCCTAGCTATTGTGAATGAATAGAGCACCAAAGGACATGGCTAAGCAATTATCTGTGAATAGGATGTCCTTTGGCCACATACCAAGGAGTAGTCTAGTTGCATCATATTTTAGACTTATTTTTAGCTTTTTCAAGCTTCTCAACACTCATTTACAGAGTGGTTGGACCAATTTGCACACTTAATCAACAATGAATAAGGGTTCCCTTTTCCCTGCATCCTCTCTTGTTTTTAATCATTGCCATTCTGATTGGGGTAAGATGAAATCGCAAAGTTGAAATGATTTGAATTTCCCTAATTGTTAGGTATAATGGATATTTTTGAGATATTTATTAACCATTTTTTTCTTCTTTTGAGAACTCTTTTAGATCCAATGGTTCTTTTGTTTACTGAGGCTTTTAATATCCAGAGTATTAAGGCTCTGTGAGATGTATCTCTGACCAAAATTCTCTGCCATTCTTTTGATTTTCTCTTCATTCAACTGATTATTTCTTTGGATGTGCAGACACTTTTTTATTTTGGGAAATACCACCTATCAATTGTTGGCCTCAATTCCTTGGGAAATGGGGTCCTATTCAGGTCTTTCCTACATCTATATCCCATATGGCACTGCTTACTGAGATTTTCTAACAGTTTTGATGTTTCATGTTTCACATTTAAGCTTTTGATCCACTTGGAGTTAGTTTTTATGCAAAATGCAAGGAGATAGATACGAATCTAAGTTTGGTCTTCTACATGTGAACATCTGTTTTTTTCCATCATCATGTGTTTAAAGTAATGTTTTTATCATATTTGTGGAATATTAGATGCCTATAGTTATGCACATTCAAGTCTATGATTTTGTTCTATGGGTTCAAATACATAACTATTTTTGGTACCAATACCATATTGTTTTTATTACTATGGCCCTGTGATGTGTCTTGAGATCTGGAATGATAATCCTTCTAACATAGTTCATTTTTCTTAGGATTATTTTGGATATCTGGTGTCTTCTGTGATTACATATGCACATTAGAAAATATTTTTTTTATTTCTGTGAAAAATGATATGGGGATTTTGATTGGAATTGCACTGAATCTGATTATAGCTTTTTCTAGAATGGTCATTGTTGCTGTTGTTCTACCATCCACGAACATGAGAAGTCTTTTCATTTTCTAGGTCCTTTTCAATCTTTTTCCCCAGATATTTAATTTTTTAATTGTATAAGTCTTTCACCTCCTTAAAATTCCTAAAGATTTTATTTCCTTTGAAGCTATTGGTTTAATATTCACCATATGTTTGTTGGAGGTCTATAGAAAGATATTAATTTTTACAGGTTGATTCTGTATCCCAGCTACATTGTTGAAAACATTCATAGTTTCTAGATGTTTTCTGGAAGAATTTTTGGTATCTCTATTGTTTAATTTCATATCATCTGCAAATATAGTCTGACTTCTTTTCCTGTCTATACTCCATTAATTTCCTTTTCTTGCTTTATTGCTCCAGCTAGTACTTTAAGCACAATAAGGAAAAGGAGTGGGGGCGGTAGATAGCCCCATTTCACTCTTGATTTCAGTAGGATTGCTTTAAGTTTTTCTTCATTTGGGATGATGTCAACTGAGGGTCTGTTGAGGCATGTTTCTCTTAGTCCTACTCTCTCTAGGACTTCTATCATGAAGGAATATTTGATTTTGTGAAGTTTTTTTCTTTTGCTCTATTGAAATGATTGTGTGATTTTTTTTAACAAATCTTACAGTCCTTTTATGTGATTTATTACATCTATTTACTTGTGTATGTTGAACCATGACCACACCTCAGGAATAAAGCTAACTTGGTCATGGTGGTTAATCTTTGTTAAGTATGTATTTGCTTTGTGGGCATTTGATTGTACATTTTTGGAACTACGTTCATGAGGGATACTGGCATTTAGTTTCTTTTTTTCTGTATGTTTTTACATGAATTTGACATTCAAGTGATATTGGCTTCATAGAAGAAGTTTGGGAGTTCTATTTCTTTTTTCTTCTTTCCTTCCTTCCTTCCTTCCTTCCTTCCTTCCTTCCTTCCTTCCTTTCTTTTTTTTCTTTCTGTTTAAAAAGGATTATCTGTAGACCTTTGTAAGAATTTTTCTCTGAATTTATCTGATTCTTGGATTTTTTTTTTTTAGTTGGAGGGTTTTTATTGCTGTTTCAATTTCCTCATTTGTTATGAGTCTGATTGGGTTGTTGATCTTTTCTTGGTTTAATATTAGTGGTTTGGCTGACTAGAGGAATTCATCCATTTCCTTTAGATTTTCCAACTTAATGGAGTACTGGTTTTTAAAGTATTCCATTAATATTCCAAATTTCTTTGGTGTCTGTTGTAACGTTTCCCTTTTCATTGCTGACTCTATTAACTTGTATCCTGTACTTGTATACTCTTTGCGCTCTTTGGGGGACCTGCCACCAGCTACCAAATAAATCACAGGAAAGTTTCTTCTTTCTTATGAATGCCCAGTCTTAGTTTGGCTTATTTATAGCCAGCTTTTTTTTTTTTAACTTAAATTACCCCATCTAGTTTTTGCATCTGGGCTTTTACCTTTTTCTATTTCTGTATATCTTTCCTTTCTTTCTTTTTTAATTTTAATTTTTAATTTTACGTAACATTTTCCCCTCCCTCTTCTCCTCCCATCCCCTCCTACCAGCTCCTTTCTAACTCCACTCCCCACTCTTGCCCACATCCAATCCAGTCCTTAGAAAGGGTAAGACCTCCCATAGGGACTCAACAAACTCCGTTAGACCAAGGTTAAGCAAGGACCCAGCTCCTCCCCTCTGCATCAAGGCTGAGAAAGGCATCCCATCATTGGGAAGGGGTTCCAAAAAGCCAGCTCATGTGCCAAGGACAGATCTTGGTCCCTCTACTAGGGGCCCCGCAAACAGACCAAGCCACACAACTGTCACTCACATGCAGAGGGTCTAGATTGGTCCCATGAAAGCTCCCTAGCTGTTGGTACAGAGTCTGTGAGTTCCCATGAGCTCAGGCCAGCTGTCTCTGTGTGTTTCCCCATTTGATGTTGAACCCCCCCCCTCTCATGTAACCCCTCCTCTCTCTCTTTGACTGAATTCTCCTGGAGCTCTTAGCCCAATGCATTATTTCTTATTCCATATCTGGCTGTGTAGCTGTGTGGCTGGCCCCAGGTGGCCTTCTCCTTCTTCTTATGCTCCTTGATTTTGTTCCTTCCAGATTTATTCTTTTATTTATTCTCTCTGCCTGTCAGTCCCACCTATCTTTTTTTTCTGCCTTGCTATTGGCCATCTAGCTCTTTATTAGACCTATCAGGTGTTTTAGACAGTGAAAGTAGCACAACTTTACAGAATTAAACAAATTCAACATAAGAGAATGAAATACATCTTTGCAACATTAAACAAATTTTCCGCAGCATAAACAAATATAGCACATCTTAAACTAATATTCTACAACGGAATCCTCACTTACTTTCTTGCAGTTTGTTGAGCCAAGGGTCTATTGATCTTGTTGATGTACTCAGAGGACCAGCTTTTAGATGCATTGACTTGTTTTGTTTCTATTTAAATAATTTATGCTCTGTCTGATTTTTATTATCTCTTGCCATCAACTGTGTATGGGATTATTTTATGTTTGATTTTTCAGATTTTTGAGTTGCATCACTAAGTCTCTATTTGTGATAATTCTAATATTTTTTTATTGGTTTTTATTGAGCTATACATTTTTCTCTGTTCCCCTCCTTTCTTCTCCCCTTCCTTTCTCTCCCCTCCCCTTTATCCCTCTTCCAAGGTCCCTATGCTCCCAATTTACTCGGGAGAGCTTGTCTTTTTCTACTTCCCATGTAGATTAGATCCATATGTCTCTCTTAGGGTCCTCTTTGTTGTCTAGGTTCTCCGGGATTATGAATTGTAGGCTGGTTTTCTTTGCTTTATGTCAAAAAACCACTTGTGAGTGAGTACATATGATATTTTTCTTTCTGGGTCTGTGTCTGGGTTACCTCACTCAATATGATGTTTTCTAGATCCATCCATTTGCCTGCAAATTTCAAGAAGTCATTATTTTTTCTGCTGTGTAGTACTCCATTGTGTAAATGTTTTTCCTTATCCATTCCTTGGTTGTTGAGGGGCATTTAGGTTGTTTCCAGGTTCTGATTATGACAAACAATGCTGCTATGAACACAGTTGAGCACATGTCCTTGTGTTACAACTGGGCATCCTTTTGATATATAACCAAAAGTGGAATTGCTGGGTCTTAAGGAAGGTTGCTTCCTAATTTTCTGATAAATCAGCATACTGATATCCAAAGGGATTGTATCAGTTTGTACTTCCACCAGCAATGCAAGAGTGTTCCCTTTACCCCACATCCTCTCCAGCATAAGTTGTCATCAATGTTTTTTGATTTTGGCCATTCTTACAGGTGTAAGATTGAATCTCAGAGTTGTTTTGATTTGTATTTCTCTGATGGCTAAAGATGTTGAGCATTTCCTAAGTGTCTTTCAGCCATTTTAGATTCCTCTGTTGTGAGTTCTCTGTTTAGGTCTGTACTCCATTTTTTATTGGATTATTTGTTCTTTTGAATACCAATTTCTTGAGTTCTTTTTATAATTTGGAGATCAGTCCTCTGTCCAATGTGGTGTTGGTGACTGTATGCTATGAATATGTTTTATTACTATTGGTTAAAGAAGAAGTTGCTTTGGCCTATGAGGGCAGAATATAGGTAGACAAGAAAACTAAAAACTTAATATAGGGAGAAAGAAGGTGGAGTTTGGCAGATGCCATGTAGCTGCCGAAGGAGAAAGATGTCGGAAACAATGAAGAAAGCCTCAAGAAACAATGAAGGGCTACGTTGATAATCTATAGTATTTGGGCAATCACTGGGAATATCCTGACTGTCTTAGGGTTTCTATTGCTGTGAAGTGACACTATGACCACGGCAACTCTTATAAAGGAAAAACGTTTAATTGGGGTGACTGACATCTTCAGAGGGTTAGTCCATTATCATCATGGTGGGATACTGTTTAATGCAAGCAGACATGGTGCTGGAGAAGTAGCCAAGTGTCTTACATCTTGGCTTGCAGGCAACAGAAAGTGGTCTGTGTCACTAGTGTAATGAGTATAGGAGACCTCAAAGCCCACCCCCACAGTGACAAACTTCCTTCTACAAGGCCACAAGTTCTAATAATACCACTCCCTTTGGGGACAATTTTGTTTCAAACCACCACAACTAGATTGTTTCTTTAGCAGAACAGAAGCTTTTTAGTTGTATGAGGTCCCATGTGTCTATGGTTGCCCTTAATTTCTTTGCAAACAAAGTCCTGTTCTGATAGTCCTTTCCTGCACCCATATCTAGTTAGGTATTGTCTAAGTTTTCTGCTAGTATTTTTAGTGGTGGTTCAGGATTCAAATTGAGGGCTTTGATTTGTTTGGATCTAATGTTTGTGCATATTGGTCCAATTTAATTCTTCTGTATGTGAATACCTGGTTTTCCCAGAATCACTTGTTGAAGATGCTATCTTTTCTCTATTACAGGTGTTTTTACTCTCTGTCAAGTATCAGATGATATAAGTTATAAGTGTAACATGGAGGGCCAGGCCTGCCTATTTGTTGGGGTTTCTGTCCTGCCCAGTACCCCCAGCTGTTTAGCCCCAAATAAAATCACACATAGATTTCTATAAGTTATAAAACTGTGTTAAAGGGAGCTGCGGGCTGCGTTTCTGCCGCCCCAGCTCCTGGTCTGCCTGGCTAGCTTATGTCCTGAAATAACAACACACAAACTGTATTCTTTTAAACACTGCTTGGCCCATTAGCTCTAGCCCTTACTGGCTAATTCTCATATCCTGATCAACCCATCTCTAATAATCTGTGTAGCACCAGTCTTACTGGGAAAGATTCATCATGTCTGACCTGGCGGCTGGCTGCATTGCGTCTGCCCCAGAGAGCAGAAGCATGGCGTCTGTCTCTGAGAGGAGCTGCCCTGCATCTGAGCTCACTTTCTCTTCCTCCCAGCATTCTGTTCTGTTTACTCCACCCACCTAAAGGCTGGCCTATCAAATGGGCCAAAGCAGTTTCTTTATTAGCCAATGACCTTCCTCCATCAAAGCTGATTGGTCCATTAACTCTAGCCTCTCACTGGCTAACTCTCACATCTTGATTAGCCCATTTTTCTGATCTATGTTAGCTATGTGGCTCAGTACCTTTTTTCAGTGGAACAGCTCACATCATGCTGCTTCGGTGGTCTAGGCAGGAGTGGGAGGAATCAACTTCCTCCTCAGAATTCTCCTGTTCTCATTACATTATTTCTACTTCCTGTCTGGTTTTCCCACCTATTTTTCCTGCCTGGCCAATCAGTATTTATTTATAATATGATTGACAGAATACAGACAATTCTCCCACACCACTTCCCCCTCTTTTTTTTAGGAAAAAAAAAAAAAAACAAAGGTAAATATCCATAGTCCATTTTTTGGGAATATGGGCGTAGTATTTCAGGCTACTTCCAGCTGGTTTGGGGTGCTGATAATCTTATGAGGACCTAAAGAAAATTTAGAGTTATGATCAAGTCCTGGCTGAAGTATCCTGTGAGTCTTGATCATCTCAGGCAGCAGTCTTGAACTTGTTCTGGATGAAGAACTCAGACATCTGGGCCATCTATTTCTGTCAGAGATTTCTCAGGTGGTCTTCCTTGATCAAAGCTGATTTTTCTTAACTCTGAATAAATCCACAGCCTCTCATTTTCTGTGGAAACAAAAGCAAAATCTCTTCTCCAAAGTAACATACCTTTTGACTTCAATTTTGAAGCCAAGGTATTTTCAAAATACCTATCTGCAACATGTATAAGCAAATATCTTTTAGCAGCTGTTGCTCCTTCCTCAGCATTTAAACAATTCAAAGAGAGCATAATAACATACAGTATCAAGATTCACTGTGTATTTTCCATCTTTACGTGGCTTTATTTTAACCTCTATTTCTTTTATTTTTACTTTTAACTTTTGGCTTTTTGAGACAGGTTCTCTTTATATCTTTGTCCTGGAATTCCCTCTGTAAACCAGGCTATCTTTGAACTCACAGAGATCCGTCTGTCTCTGCCTCCCAGACTTCTTTCTTTCTTTCTTTCTTTCTTTCTTTCTTTCTTTCTTTCTTTCTTTTCTTTTCTTTCTTTCTTTCTTTTTTTATTTTTTTCTCTAAGAACTTTAACCTTTAACCTGTATATTTAACACACTGTAAACCATTTAGAGGTTTATTTTTGTCTTTTAATCTCCCTTTACTGTATATCTCTCTTTTTCTGACCACATGGGTCTTTAATTTGCTAAGGAATATGGAGAAGTTTTTTGCCACAACTCTGTGGCGTTTTAAGGTCCTTGCCAGGAAGCAAGCTGCAATAGTGTGTAAACAACACTAAAAAGCTCCTATGGCATTTCAAGGTCCTTGCCAGGAAGTAAGTTGCAACATTGTGTCCATAGCTCCATAGTCTGGACCGCATGCTTGAAAGAGTCAGAGTTTTCCCTGGCAGGAAGGCCCAGAAAGCCTGCATTTTAAAACAGCCAGCTTTTTTTCTGCTATGGCTGAAAACCAAAATGCTTTACTCTAGTCTTTCCCAAGCTTTCTCAGGCTTTCTGTGGATGCAGTTATCCATGTTGGGCATGTTTTAATCTTGTCTTTCCCAAGCTTTCTCAGGCTTTCTGTGGATGCAGTTATCCATGTGGGCGCCATTCTGTAACTTGGAGGATCCTGTTTGTTGTGTTTTCTGTCCCGCCCTTTACCCCACAACTGTTTAGCCCCAAAGAAAATCACACATAGATCTCTATAAGTTATAAAGCTGATTGGCTCATTAGCTCTAGCCTCTCACTGGCTAACTCTCACATCTTGATTAACCCATTTTTCTGATCTATGTTAGCCATGTGGCTCAGTACCTTTTTCAGTGAGGCAGATCACATCCTGCTGCTTCGGTGATCTGGGCAGGAGTGGGAGGAATCAACTTCCTCCTTCCCAGAATTCTCCTGTTCTCCTTGTATCATTTCTACTTCCTGTCTGGTTTTCCCACCTATATTTCCTGCCTGGTTAAGAAAGAAATCAGGGAATCAACAAACTTTATAAAAAGCCATAAATAACATAAAATGTCTTGGGGTAACTCTAACCAAGCAAGTAAAAAACCTGTATGACAAGAACTTCAACTGTCTGAAGAAAGAAATTGGACAAGATATCAGAAGATGGAAAGATCTCCTATGCTCATGGATCAGTAAGATTGTAACATAGTAAAAATGACCATCTTTCCAAAAACAGTCTACAGATTCAATGCAATCCTCATTAAAATTCCAATCCTTTATACACCTTGAAAGAACAATACTCAACTTCATATAGAAAAACAAAATAACATAGGATAGCTAAAACAATCCTGTACAATAAAAATTTCTGAAGCCATCCCTGATTTCATGCTCTATTACAGAGTTGTAGTAATAAAAACAGCATGGTATTGACATAAAAACAGACAGGTAGATCAATGGAACCAAATAAAAGACTCTGACATCAATCTACACACCTATAGCCTCCTGATTTTCAACCAAGAAGCCAAAGTCATACAATAGTAAAAAGAAAGCATCTTCACAACAAATGGTCTAACTGGATGTCAACATGTAGAGGCATGTGAATAGACTCATATCTGTTAGCCTGTACAAAACTCAAGTCCAAGGGGATGAAAGATCTCAACATAAACCAGATACACTGAGTCTGATAAAAGAGAAAGTATATAACAGCTTTGAACACATTGGCACAGGAGACAACTTCCTGACCAGAACACCAGTAGCACAGACACTAAGATCAACACTTAATAAATGGGACCTCATGAAACCAAAAAGTTTCTGTGAAGAAAAGTACACCATCAATAGGACAAAATGACAGCCTACAGAATGGGAAAGATCTTCACCAACCCCACATCTGACAGAAGGCTGATTTCCAAAATATAAAAAGAACTCAAGAAATTAGATATCAACAAACTAAACAATTCAATTTTTAAAAAATGGGGTATAGATCTCAACAGAGAATTCTCAACAGAAGAATCTCAAATGGCTGAGAAATGCTTAAGAAGATGCTCAACACCCTTAGTCGTTGGGGAAATGCAAAACAAAATGACTCTGAGAACCCATTTTATACCCATCACAATGACTAAGATCAAAACTCTACTGCTGGAGATGATGTGGAGCAAGGGGAACACTCCTCTATTGCTGGTGGAAATGTAAACTTGTACAGGCACTTTGGAAGCCAGTGTAGCAGTTTCTCAGAAAAGTGAAATTCAAACTACCCACAAGATACAACTATACCACTCTTGAGCATACACACAAAGGATGCTCAATTACACAACAGGATACTTGCTCAACTATGTTGATAGCAGTTTTATTCATAATAGGCAAAACCTGGAAATAACCTAGATATTCCTCAACTGAAGAATGGATAAAAAAAATGTGGTACATTTACACTCAACAGTTAAAAACAAGGACACAAAGAAATTTGAAGGCAAATGGGTGGAACTAGAAAAAAAAATCTTCCCGAGTGAGGTAACCATACCAAGAAGGACAAACATAGTATGTACTCACTCATAAGTAGATATTATTTGTAAAATAAGAAATTATGGTACATTCACAGACCCAGAGAGATTAGGAGACAAGAAGAGTTCAAGGTGGGGGGATGCCCAGATCTCCTGGGAAGGAGAAATATAAGAAATGTCATAAGTGGATTGCAGGCTTGTGGAGATGGGAACATGAATGGTCAGGTTGCAGGGGATGGAAGGGGAGAGTACTAGAACAGACAACTGGAAACGGGGCATTTCAGGGTCAGGTAAAAACCCGATGCAAGGAATCTCCCAAGAATCTGCAAGGATGACCCCAGATAAGACTCTAGCAATAGTGGATATGTAGCCTAAATTTGCCATCTCCTATGAGTAGGCAAGGCTTCAAGTGGAGGGAATGGAAAACCAACCCAGCCACATAATCTTCAACCTATGGCCTGTGCTGCCTATGGGATGTTCTGGGGTAAGGGTGGCCTAGATATTTGATGTAGTGGCCAACCAATAACTAGTCTAGCCTAAAACTCATGCCAGGGGAGTAAGCCCACTCCTGACACTGCCTGAAACACTAGGACTCACAGGCTGGGTGGCCCAGAAGGCTAGGATAAAACTAAACATGGCTGGAGGAAAGAATATTAATGTAATGATGCCTAATGATATTCTATATAATGATAGATTGGTACCTAGCCCAATTGTCAGAGAGGCTTCATCCAGAAACTAATGGAAATAGATGCAGACCCACACCCACACATTAGGCAGAGCTCAGGGAATTCTGAAGAAGACGGGGAGGAAGGATTGTAGTAGCCAGAGGGGTCAAGAACACCACAAGAAAATTCACAGAATCAGTTATCCTAGGCTCTTAGGGGCTCACACAGACTGAGCTGACAGCCAGGGAGCCTGCATGGGATTGACCTAAGTACTCGGTATAAATGTTACAGTTTTGTAGCTTTGGTCCTCTACAGGAACTCCTAACAGTGGGAACGGGATTGTTTCTGACTCTTTTACTGTATCTTGGGAACCTATTCCTCATACTGAGTTGACTTGGCCAGCCTTAATATATGGAGAGATGCTTAGTCTTACTGCAACTTGATATGCCTGCCATATGTCTCCTGGGAGACCTATCCTTTCCTAAACTGAAACAGAGGAGGAGTGAATAGGGGGTTGAGAATAGAGAGGCATTGTGGGGGGGGGGTAAGGGGGAGGGACTAGGAGAAGTGGAGGGAGGGAAATTGCAGCCAGAATGTAACAAGGCAAAAATGTCAACTCTCCCCCATTTTACTCAATATAGTACTTGAAGCGTTTATTACCTAGATCAATCAGACAAATGGTGTTCAAATGGGAAAGAAGGCAAAGTATCCTTATTCCCAGATAATTCTCTCTATAAAATGTGCTAAAGACTCTACCAGAAAATTCCTACAACTGACAAACACTGTCATCAAAGTAATGGGATATACCATTAAGAAAAAAGGTAGCATTTTTATGTAGAAATAAAAAATACACCAAGAAAGAAACCAGAGAAATAACACCACTCACAATATACTAAAAAATAACTAACTAGGATAAATAAAAGTAACAAGGATGAGATTGACTTGTATAATGGAAACACTAAGACACTGAAAAAAAAATTGAAGAAGATATCATACCAAAATGATTTGCCATGAACAAGGATTGGTAGGAATAATAGTGTCAAAATTACCGGGAACAATTTACATATTCAATTCAATCCCCATCAAATTTGTTTGAGAACTTTATATAGGAATATTGGATTTACATTTTTTTCTGCCTTCCTCACCCCTCCAACTTTTGTTTTGCTTCCCCCCTTACTCCTCAAAATTCATGACCTCTACTTCTTTGGTTATTATTGTTACATATGTATTTTTATGTATTTATACAACCTTCTGAATCCACTTAGTGTTGTGTGTGTGTGCATGCACATGTGTGTGTATGTGTGCATGTATCTGACCTCTTGAGATATGATAACTTATTATGGACCTTGTCCCTGGAAACTGAATTTCCTTCTCTCAGCAACCATTAGTTCTTCATCTAGAAGACGAGCCTTGTGAGATTTGTCCCATACACATCAGCATGTCAACTGGTGTCATCATGCTGTTCATGCTTAGGTGACTGAATTCTGAGATTTCATGAGTAAATCTTCCCTGCCATACATATCTTGTAACAGGTGTCCTGGTCATTTGACTCTTAAAATATTTCAGGTCCTTCTTCTGCAATGTTCTCTGAGCCTTAGCTATAGGAATTATGTCATAGATGTATAAATTTGGTGATGGGCCCTCCATGATCACTTATTCTTTGTATTTTTACCAGTTCTGGATTTCTGTTATAGTCTCCCTCTGTTTTCTCCAAAATAAGGTTTCTTTGATGAGGAATGAGAATCTGTGGGTATGTTTTAGTTTGGGTTTTTATTGCTGTGAAGGGACACCATGATCATGGCCACTCTTTTTGTTTTTGTTTTTTGAGATGGGGTTTCTCTGTGTAACAATCCTAGGTATCCTGGAACACACTCTGTAGACCAGACTGGCTACAAACTCACAGAGATCTGCCTGCCTCTGTCCCCCAAGTGCTGGGATTAAATGTGTGCACCACCACCCAGCTGACCCCGGCAACTTTTGTAAAGAAAATATTTTTTTTTTTTGTACATCTGGCTTCTTTATTTAAAACAGCAACAACAATAAAAACAAAATCAAAACAAGCAAACAAACAAAAACACAAGGGTCCATCTCCACATTTGTCTGGGTATTCAGTTAAATTCCATTGAATAATGTGCCTGTTTTTGTTTGTTTGGTTTGTCCTTTTTGCTAATATCATACTGTTTTTATTACTATAGCTTGATAATATAACTTAAAATTAGGGATAGTTATATCTCTTGCAGATCTTTTATTATTCAGGTTTTTGGGTTTTGTTTTGTCAAGCTGCATCAGAGATCTTTGAGAAGATTAAAATTTTCTTGAGTTATTGATTAAAAAATGACAGAGAACTTACTTGGTTGGCACCTAGAGCTTCTTCTCAGGGTCCACCATGGTCACTGATGGTTGTATTTTTCTTTTGCTGTTTAGCGCAGGGACTACTTGGCTCCAAAAGATCCTGTGGGCTAAGAAATCTGTAGGAAAACAAGCCTACCTTGATCTGAACAACTAGGCCATGATTACAGTGATTCTTCCCACTGTCTGGTGATCTTCATTTTAGATGAAAGGCAGTTTTTCCCAGTAGTCACCATTTGGCAGTTGAAGTGAATTGTGGATGCACATTGTTTTGTGCCCATTTGTCTTCTGTCTTCTTTGGAGGAAATAGAGTGCTGCTGCTAGGAACCAATCTGTTTCTTTTTCTTTTGAAAAAGTTTTTTTAATAATTAAATATTTAAATGCCATATTCTCCAGATCTCTGAGCAGTTGAGGACTGTTTGCCAGGTATAGATGAGTTACAATTACAGTATAGAATCTGCCTGGAGAGCCGAGTCCGAGCTTGACTGTACTGGCTGCCAACTTAACAGGTAAAGCATGGTTGGATTAAGAGACTTAAAAGTACATACCAATTTAAAACATGAAGCTTATTACTTTGTTGTCTGAAATGAGATACAATGAACAGAGATTTATAATATTTAACAGTTAAACATAGGCACATTTAACTTACATGTACGCACAGACACATAGTGAACAGGAATTGGGCAAAGTGAATACTCTTGGTTGGCCTTACCAAATGCATGCCACTCCACAAAGCACATTTAACTAAGTCAGCAAGAAGAATGTATAGACAAAAACATAACTAAACCAGGGGACCAGACAGGGTATACCTCAGTAAAGATGGTGGGACTTGGTCACCTGACCTGGATCTCAGTTAAGATGGTGGTGAAGTCAGCTGACTTCAGTTAGGATGATGGTAAGGTCACCTGACCTCAGTAAAAATGGCAGTGGTCCCATGTTGTATGGAAAAGCCAGGTATTTTGAGCCACAGGAGTTTTAAACACAATAATAAGAGAGACCTAGAGGCATGATCCACTCTGTCGCTGAGCCACCTTGCCACAAGCTGTGGCCAGGGAGCAAAGGCTGGAATTGAGAACAACTGCCTCACAGCTCTGACTGAAGTAATAAAACAATGGACCTAACAGATATTTATAGATTTTACTGAAACATGAAAGTATGTACATATTCCCTATGCCTCATGGCACCTTCTCCAAAATTTTTTTTTTTCCAATCTTTTTTTTTTTTTATCATTTTTTTTTATTCTTTTTTAATTAAAATTTCCAACTGCTCCCCGTTTCCCATTTCCCACCCCTCCTCCCACACATTGCCCCCTCCCCCAACTCCCCTCCCCCATCCCCACTCCTCTTCTCCTCCCCCCAGTCCATTCCCCCTCCCTCTCGATACTGAAGAGCAGTCCAAATTCCCTGCCCTACAGGAAGACCAAGGTCCTCCCACTTCCATCCAGGCCCAGGAAGGTGAGCAACAAAACAGGCTAAGCTCCCACAAAGCCAGTTCATGTATTAGGATCGAAACCTAGTGCCATTGTCCTTGGCTTCTCATCAGCCTTCATTGTCCGCCATGTTCAGAGAGTCCAGTTTCAACCCATGCTTATTCAGTCCCAGTCCAGCTGGCCTTGAAGAGCTCCCAATAGATCAGTTCCACTGTCACAGTGGGTGGGTGCACGCCTCGTGGTCCTGATTTCCTTGGTCATGTTCTCCCTCCTTCTGCTCCTCATTTGGACCTTAAGAGCTCAGACCATTGCTCCAATTTGGGTCTCTGTCTCTCTCTCGATCTATCGCCAGTTGAAAGTTCCTGTGCCATTCTTCTTGGCCTCTCGTCAGCTCTCATTATCCGCCACATTCCGAGAGTCCGGTTTTATCCCATGTTTTTTCAGTAGCAGTCCAGCTGACCTTGGTGAGCTCCCAATAGATCGGCCCCAATGTCCCAGTGGTTGGGTGCACCCCTCATGGTCCTGACTTCCTTGTTCATGTTCTCTCTCCTTCTGCTCCTCATTATAACCTTGGGAGCTCAGTCCGGTGCTCCAGTGTGGGTCTCTGGCTCTATCTCCATCCATCGCTAGATGAAGGTTCTATGGCGATATGCAAGATATTCATCAGTATGATTATAGGATAGGTTCATTTCGGGTTCCCTATCCTCAGGTGCCCCAATGAACTAACTGGGGACATTGCCCTGGGCATCTGGTAGCCATTCCAAGTTCAAGTCTCTTGCCACCCCTTAGGTGGCTCCCTTACCTAAGGTATGAGTTTCCCTGCTCCCCTATCCAACCTTCCTTTATCCCCAATCACCCCGATTCCCCCATTTCCCCTCATCCTCTCCTTCACACTTTTCTCTCCCCATCACCCCTCATCCCCATCCCACCCCACCCCCAAGATTCCAATTTTTTGCCCATCAGTCATGTCTATTTCCCATAGCTGGGAGGATATCTATATGTTTTTCCTTGGGTTTACCCTCTTGTTTAACTTCTTTAGGATCACAAATTATAGACTCAGTGGCCCCTATCCATGGCTAGAAACCAATTATGAGTGAGTACATCCCATGTTCTTCTTTTTGGGTCTGGGTTACCTCACTAAGGATCGTATTTTCTATTTCCATCCATTTGCATGCAAAATTCGAGGAGTCATTGTTTTTTACCGCAGAGTAGTACTCTAATGTGTATATATTCCACAATTTCTTCATCCATTCTTCCATTGAAGGGCATCTAGGTTGCTTCCAGGTTCTGGCTATGACAAATAATGCTGCTATGAACATAGTTGGACAAATGCTTTTGTCATATGATAGGGCATCTCTTGGGTATATTCCCAAGAGTGGTATTGCTGGGTCCAGGGGTAGGTTGATCCCAATTTTTCTGAGAAACCGCCACACTGATTTCCAAAGTGGTTGCACAAGTTTGCAGTCCCACCAGCAATGGATGAGGGTACCCCTTTCTCCACAACCTCTCCAGCAAAGGCTATCCTTGGTGTTTTTGATTTTAGCCATTCTGACAGGTGTAAGATGATATCTCAAAGTTGTTTTGATTTGCATTTCTCTGATCGCTAAGGAGGTTGAGCATGACCTTAAGTATCTTTTGGCCATTTTAACTTCTTCTGTTGAGAATTCTCTGTTCAGTTCAGTGCCCCATTTTTTAATTGGGTTAATTATCCTTTTGAAGTCTAGTTTCTTGAGTTCTTTATATATTTTGGAGATCAGACCTTTGTCTGTTGCAGGGTTGGTGAAGATCTTCTCCCAGTCAGTAGGCTGCCTTTTTGTCTTAATGACAGTGTCCTTTGCTTTACAGAAGCTTCTCAGTTTCAGGAGGTCCCATTTATTCAATGTTGCCCTTAATGTCTGTGCTGCTGGGGTTATACATAGGAAGCGATCTCCAGTGCCCATATGTTGTAGGGTACTTCCCATTTTCTCTTCTATCAGGTTCAGTGTGTTCAGATTGATATTGAGGTCTTTGATCCATTTGGACTTGAGTTTTGTGCATGGTGATAGATATGGGTCTATTTTCATTCTTCTACAGGTTGCCATCCAATTGTGCCAGCACCATTTGTTGAAGATGCTTTCTTTCTTCCATTGTATACTTTTAGCTCCTTTATCAAAAATCAGTTGTTCATAGGTTTGTGGGTTAAAATCCGGGTCTTCTATACGATTCCATTGGTCGACTTCTCTGTTTTTATGCCAGTACCACGCTGTTTTCATTACTGTAGCTCTGTAATAGAGTTTGAAGTCAGGGATGGTAATGCCTCCAGAAGTTCCTTTATTGTATAAGATTGTTTTGGCTATCCTGGGTTTTTTGTTTCTCCATATAAAGTTGATTATTGTCCTTTCAAGATCTGTGAAGAATTTTGATGGGATTTTAATGGGGATTGCATTGAATCTATAAATTGCCCTTGGTAGAATTGCCATTTTTACTATGTTGATTCTCCCAATCCAAGAGCAAGGGAGATCCTTCCATTTTCTGGTATCCTCTTCAATTTCTTTCTTCAATGCTTTAAAGTTTTTGTCAAATAGATCTTTCACTTCCTTGGTTAGAGTTACCCCAAGATATTTTATGCTGTTTGTGGCTATCGTGAAAGGTGATGATTCTCTTATTTCTCTCTCTGCTTCCAGATCCTTTGTGTATAAGAGGGCGACTGATTTTTTGGAGTTGATCTTGTATCCTGCCACATTACTAAAGGTGTTTATCAGCTGTAGGAGTTCTTTGGTGGAGTTTTTGGGGTCGCTCATGTACACTATCATATCATCTGCAAATAATGCAAGTTTAACTTCTTCCTTTCCAATTTGAATCCCCTTTATCCCCTTATGTTGTCTTATTGCTATTGCTAAAACTTCGAGAACTATATTGAAGAGGTATGGAGAGAGTGGACAGCCTTGGCGTGTTCCTGATTTTAGTGGAATGGCTTTAAGTTTCTCTCCATTTAATTTGATATTAGCTGTTGGCTTGCTGTATATAGCTTTAATTATATTTAGGTATGACCCTTGTATCCCTAATCTCTCTAAGACTTTTATCATAAAGGGATGTTGAATTTTGTCAAATGCTTTTTCAGCATCTAATGAAACGATCATATGGTTTTTTTCTTTCAGTTTATTTATATGATGGATTACATTGATAGATTTGCGTATGTTAAACCAGCCCTGCATCTCTGGTATGAAGCCTACTTGATCATAATGGATAATTTTTCTAATGTGTTCTTGGATTCGGTTTGCCAGAATTTTGTTGAGGATTTTTGCGTCGATGTTCATGAGTGAGATTGGCCTGTAATTCTCTTTCTTGGTTGGGTCTTTGTGTGGTTTTGGTATCAGAGTTACTGTAGCTTCATAAAAGGAATTTGGCAATGACTCTTCTGTTTCTATATTGTGAAATACATTAAGGAGAATAGGTATTAGGTCTTCTTGGAAGTTCTGGTAGAATTCTGCATTGAAACCATCTGGTCCTGGACTTTTTTTGGAAGGGAGGTTTTTGATAACAGCTTCTAATTCTTCACGACTAACAGGTCTATTTAGGTTGTTCACCTGGTCCTGGTTTAACTTTGGTAAATGGTATTTATCTAAAAAAGCGTCCATTTCTTTTACATTTTCCAGTTTTGTGGCATACAGGCTTTTGTAGTAAGATCTAATGATTCTCTGAATTTCCTCTGTGTCTGTGGTTATGTCTCCCTTTTCATTTCTGATCTTATTAATTTGCAAATTCTCTCTCTGCCGTTTGATTAGTTTGGATAGGGGTTTATCAATCTTGTTGATTTTCTCCAGGAACCAGCTTTTTGATTCATTGATTCTTTCAATTGTTTTCTGTGTTTCTATTTTGTTGATTTCAGCCCTCAGTTTGATTATTTCCAGTCTTCTACCCCTTCTAGGTGAGTCTGCTTCTTTTTTTTCTAGAGCTTTCAGGTGGGCTGTTAAGTCTCCAATGTGTGCTTTCTCTGTTTTCTTTAAGTGGGCAGTTAGTGCTATGAACTTTCCTCTCAGAACTGCTTTCATAGTGTCCCATAGGTTTGAGTATGTTGTTTCTTTATTTTCATTGTCTTCAAGGAAGAGTTTAATTTCTTTCTTTATTTCTTCCTTAATCCAGGTATGGTTCAGTAGTTGACTATTCAGTTTCCATGAGTTTGTAGGCTTTCTGGGGGTAGCATTGTTGCTGAATTCTAGCTTTAATCCATGGTGATCTGATAAGATACAGGTGGTTATTAATATTTTTTTGTAACTGTGGATGTTTGCTTTGTTACCGAGTATGTGGTCGATTTTTGAGAAGGTTCCATGAGCTGCAGAGAAGAAGGTATATTCTTTCCTATTTGGGTGGAATATTCTATAGATGTCTGTTAAGTCCATTTGATTCATTACCTCCATTAATTCTCTTATTTCTCTGTTAGGTTTCTGTCTACTTGACCTGTCCATTGGTGAGAGAGGAGTATTAAAGTCTCCTACTATTAATGTGTGCGGTTTGATGGCTGCCTTGAGTTTTAACAATGTTTCTTTTACGTACGTGGGTGCTTTTATATTAGGGGCATAGATATTCAGGATTGAGACTTCATCCTGATGAATTGTTCCTGTTATGAGTAGAAAATGTCCCTCTCCATCTCTCCTGATTGATTTAAGTTTGAAGTCAACTTTGTTAGAAATTAGTATGGCCACCCCTGCTTGTTTCTTAGGTCCATTTACTTGATAAGCCTTATCCCAACCCTTTACTCTGAGTAAGTGCCTGTCTTTGTGGTTGAGGTGTGTTTCTTGTAAACAGCAGAATGTTGGATCCTGTTTTCGTATCCAATCTCTTAGTCTGTGCCTTTTTATAGGAGAGTTGAGTCCATTGACATTAAGTGATATTAATGACCAGTGGTTGTTAACTCCGGTCATTTTTTAAGTTGTAAATTTTGTGTGTTCCCCTTCTTTGTGTTGCACTGGTGAAGGGTCTCTAGTTGTCTGAGATATTGTGGTCATTGTTGGACTCCTTGGTTAGTGATTTTCCTTCTATTACTTTCTGTAAGGCTGGATTTGTGGCTACGTATTGTTTAAATTTGTTTTTATCCTGGAAAATTTTGTTTTCTCCATTTATAGTGAACGAAAGCTTGGCTGGGTATAGTAGTCTGGGCTTGCATCCATGGTCTCTTAGTTTCTGCAGTACATCTATCCAGGACCTTCTGGCTTTCATGGTTTCCATAGAGAAGTCAGGTGTAAGTCTGATAGGTTTACCTTTATAAGTAACTTGGCCTTTTTCCTTTGCTGCTCTTAGTATTCTTTCTTTATTCTGTATGCTTTGTGTTTTGATTATTATATGGCGAGAGGATGTTTTTTTTTGATCCAGCCTATTCGGTGTTCTGTATGCTTCTTGAACCTTCATAGGTATATCTTTCTTTAGGTTGGGAAAGTTTTCTTCTATAATTTTATTAAATATATTTTCTGGACCGTTGAGCTGCGCTTCTTCCCCTTCTTCTATTCCTATTATTCTTAGGTTTGGTCTTTTTATTGTGTCCCATATTTCCTGAATGTTTTGTGATGAGAATTTGTTGGCCTTGCTGTTTTCTTTGATCAGCGTGTTTATTTTCTCTATGGTATCTTCAGAATCTGAGATTCTTTCTTCTATCTCTTGTATTCTGTTGGTTATGCTTGCTTCTGTAGTCTCTATTCGTTTACCTAGATTTTCCCTGTCCAGCTGGCCTTCTGTTTGTGTTTTCTTCTTTGCCTCCATTTCAGTTTTTAAGTCTTGTACTGTTTCCATTATCTGTTTGATTGTTTTTCCTTGGTTTCCTAGGGTATCATTCACTGATTTACTCAATTCTTCAAACTTTCTGTTATACTTCTCATCCATTTCTATAAGGGCATTTTTTACATGTTGTTTAAGGGCGTCAATCACTTTCATAAAGTCAATTTTATCTACCTCTTCATGATTAAGGTGTTCATGTCCACCTGTTGGGAGGTCGCTGGGTTCTGGTGGTTTCATATAGTTTTTCAGATTGTTAGGTGAATTCTTGCATTGGCGCCTGCCCATCTCTTTCTCCGAATGCTCCCCTCTGGATGTTCTTTTACCGGATCAGGTCTCCTTGCCTACTGATGTACCTTCCCAGTGATGGCTCTCTGCAGTGCTAGCTCTCCTGGTGTTCTAGTGATGTCTCTCCTTGCTTGTTGCAGGCAGGCCAGTGAAACAAAGGAAGTCTCGCCTGCCTACTTGCCCTGAGGATTTGCCCACAGCGCCAGACAGACTGAGCTGGATGGTGTTATGTGCCCAAAGAGGAAAGGGGGCAGAAGGAAGAAGGGTTCTGGATGCAAGCTGGGTGGGACAAGAAGAGAGAGACGGTATGCGGGGTATAGAGCCCCTGCAGGGAGCCCAGGGAGTATAGGGAGGGGGATGAGGAACTTCAGAGTTCCCTTTCCAGGGCTGCTTCCGCTGCCGCTGGTCACAAACTCACCGCATTGCTGTCTCTCCCGGTGCCGAGATCAGATCTCCATGCAGGTTGGGTAGTTCGTAAACAAAGCGCCTACCTTGGTTGGTGCAGGCGGGCCAGTGAGACAAAGGAGGTCTCGCCTGCCTATTTGCCCTGAGGATTTGCCCCCAGCGCCAGACAGACTGAGCTGGATGGTGTTATGTGCCCAAAGAGGAAAGGGGACAGAAGGAAGAAGGGTTCTGGATGCAAGCTGGGTGGGACAAGAAGAGAGAGGCAGTATGGGGGGGTAGAGCCCCTGCAGGGAGCCCGGGGAGTATAGGGAGGGGGATGAGGAACTTCAGAGTTCCCTGTCCAGGGCTGCTTCCGCCTCCGCTGATCACAAACTCACCGCACTGCTGTCTCTCCTGGTGCCGAGATCAGATCTCCTTGCAGGTTGGGTAGTTCGTAAACAAAGCGCCTACCTTGGTTGGTGCAGGCGGGCCAGTGAGACAAAGGAGGTCTCGCCTGCCTGCTTGCCCTGAGGATTTGCCCCCAGCGCCAGACAGACTGAGCTGGATGGTGTTATGTGCCCAAAGAGTGTAAAGAAAATATTTAATTGGGATGGTTCGCTTACAGTTTTGGAGGTTCAGTCCATTATCACCATGACAGGGAGCATGGTGGTGTATGGGCAGACGAGGTGCCGGAGCATAGAGTGCTACATCTTGCAGGGAGCAGGAAGTTGAATGAAAGTCACACTGAGGGAAGCTTAAGCAAAAGACACCTCAAAGCCTGCCTCCACGATGACACACTTTTTCCAGAAAGGCCACACCTTTTAATAGTGCCCTTGCTTTGGGGACCGTTTTCTTTCAAACCACTACATTCCACTCCCTGACCCCCAAAGAACTATAGCCATATCATAACACATAAAATGCATTCAGTTCAATTTCAAATGTCCCTATAGTCTATAGCAGTCTCAAATTTGTTTCAAAGTCCAAATTCCAAAGTCTCTTCTGAGACCCATGACAATGTCTTAAGTGTAACTCCCTGTAAAATTAAAATAAAGAAGCAGATCACATACTTACAACATATAATGGCATAGTATATATATTACCATTTCAAAACATAGGGCACAAAGCATAGTGAGGAAATACTGGACCAAAGAAAGACCAAAAAAAAAAAGCTGGACAAACTCTAAACTCTGCATCTTCATATCTGATGTCAAAATGTTCTTCAGATCTCCAACTTCTCTCAGCTTTGTTTGACTATAACACATTTCTTTCTCATGCGTTGGTTCCACTGTTAGCATCTCTCCTCAGCAGGTATTCCATGACTCAGACATCTCCAACATCTTGGAGTCTTCAAAGTAATCCAGGCTTCAAATACTCAGCTTCATGCAATGGCCTCTCCTGGTTTCCATTCAGGGACATCCCTGAAACATGCCTGGCCTCAGCAGCTTTCCTTAGTTGTGGAGGCAAATTCCATAGCCCCTTTCTTCTGTTCTTAACTCTAGAACCATGTGGCTGAAGCTGCCAATTTCTGCTGGTTACTAGGGCTAGAACAAGGTCCCCTTATTGGATTACATCTTCACCATTTTTCTGGTTTCAACTGTTAGACCAAGCTGGCCTCAGACTCAGAGATCTGCCAGCCTCTGCCTTCCCAGTGCCGAATTTACACCACCACGCCAGGCTCTAAGCATTTCTTTAATTCCTTTTCACAAGTTGGAAACTTAGCTGCATGGTGTCTTGCTCTGAGGTTACCACTCTCTTTATCCCATTTCTTAATATCTCCCTGAACACAGAATTTAGCTCCATTCTACTTCCTGGTGCTCTTTTTCTCCTAAAAACATATTTTTCTTGCTCAGCTTGATCCTTTTCATTATAAATCTTCATTAGAGTTACCACTAATAACCACATGGCTGAGTCTATATTAGATTACTTTGAGATTTCTTTTGTTAATGTAATTAATCAAAAAGAGCCTCAGGCAGATTCTTAAGACAAGAGCAAAAGGCATCCTCTTTATTCACCAAAATATTACAAGAACATTTTGTAGGCAACATACTAAAATTCTTCTCTCTGAAACCTCTTGAGCCAGCCCCTGACAATGGTTTGAAATCATTATCAAAACCATTGTCTTCCATGATTCTACTAGTATGACCCATAAAGCAAAGTACCCAAAGTACCAAACGTACCAAAGTCTTCCACAAACACATAGTCAGGCCTATCACAGCAATACTCAAGTTCCTGGTACCAACTTCTGTCTTTGTTAGGGTTTCTATTACTGTGAAGAGACACCATAACCACAGAAACCTTCTTTTTTTTTTTTTTTTGCTTTTGCGAGACAGGGTTTCTCTGTGGTTTTGGAGCCTGTCCTGGAACTAGCTCTTGTAGACCAGGCTGGTCTCGAACTCACAGAGATCCGCCTGCCTCTGCCTCCCGAGTGCTGGGATTAAAGGCGTGTGCCACCACTGCCCGGCCAGAAACTCTTATAAAAGAAAAATATTTAATTGGGATTACTTACAGTTTCAGAGATTCAGTCCATTTTCATCATGGTGGGGGACATGGTGGCATGCAGACAGATATGGTGCTGACTCCATCTTGATAAGCATGCTTGATAAGCAACAGGAAGTGGAATGTGACCCTGGGAGGAGCTTAAGCATAGTAGATCCACTCCACAGTGACACACCTTCTCCTACAAGACCACACCTACCCCAACAAAGCCACACCTCCTAATAGTGCCACTCCCTTTGGGAGCCATTTTCTTTCAAGCCACCGCAGACCCATGTGGCCTCTTTCCAGTTTCCTTTAAAATAAAGACAGTGTGCCTGAGCAAATGGGAGCTCACCAAATTCACCTGGACTGGGACTGAATGAGCATGGGATCAAACTGAACTCTCTGAATGTGACTGACACTGAGAAGCCATTGATAATGGCACTGGGATTTAATTCTACTGCATGTACTGGCTTTCTGGGATCCTACTCTATTTGAATGCATACCTTCCTAAGCCTGGATGTAGGGGGAGGGCCTTGGACTTCTCACAGAGCAGGATTCCCTGCCCTCTCTTTGGACTGGAGGGAGGAAAGGGAAGGGTGTGTGGGGGAGCAGGAGGGAAGTGGGAGGAGGGGAGGAAGTGGAAATTTTGATTGGTATTATTTATAAAGTAATAAAATGTTTAAAAACTAAACAAATAAAAAGATCTTATTATTATCCTACATTGAAAATAATTTATTTGTCTCAGTTACTTTTCTCTTTCTGTCATAAAGCACCTTGACCAAAACAAATTATATGAGAAAGAGTTTAGATGGGCTTATGGTTCCAGAGTATTAGGGGTCCATGGTGACAGAGTGAAGGCAGACTAACATGTGATTAGAACAGCAGGTAAGAGTTCAAATCTCCATCCATGAGCAGGAATCAGAGTAAACATAAAAGCGATGGTGAGAAGATTTTGAAACCTCAACCCTTCCCCCAGTGACACACCTTATCAAAAAAGCCACACATCCTATGGATTCCCAGATAGCCACTAACTAAGGACCAACTATTCCAACTATATGAGACCCTGAGAGTCGTTTTGTGGGAGCCATTTTCTCTTCAATATTACAATATACAAAATAATGAATCAAATTATACAGTCTGATAATATATATCTTCCTTTAACTACTTTAGTATGTTCTAACAATGCATCAAAACTCTTTGGTGCTGTGTTGACTATTTTTGTGTCAATTGACACAAATAGTGTTATTTGGGAAGGAAAGGATCAATTGAGAAAATCACCCCTCCCCAGATTGGCCCGTGAGCAGGACTGTGAAGCATTTTCTTTCTTTTTTTGTTTTTGCTTGTTTTTTTTCCTTTTGTTTTGTTTTCGAGACAGGGTTTCTCTGTAGCTTTGGAGTCTGTCCTGGAATTAGATTTTGTAGACCAGACTGGACTCAAACTCACAGAGATCCACCTGCCTCTGCCTCCGGAGTGCTGGGATTAAAGGCATGCGCCATCACCGCCCAGTAGTGAGGCATTTTCATTACTGATGATTGATGTGGGAGGATCCAGTTCACTGTGAGCAGTCCCACTCCTGGGATAATGGTATTGGGTGCTATAAGAAATCAGATTACATAAGCTGGGAGAGAAATACAGGAAGCAGAACGCTTCCATGGTTTCTTTAGTTCCTGCAACCAGGTTTCGGCTTCACTCAGTAAATAGAATAGGGGATAGAAAGTATTTCCTCCTTGAGATGCTTTTGTCAAAACAGCAATAGGAATCATAAGACAGAAATTGGTACCACATTTGTGAGATATCTCACTGACAGACATGATCATGATTTTGGAAGAATTATGGAAAGACTTTTGAACGTTGGGCTGGAAAAGGCTTTGAGAGGTCAAAGCTTAATGGACTGGTATGAAAACTTGGAAGATAATGCTGAGAGCTGTGCAGAAAATGGAGGACTGACTTATGAAGTTCCAGAGGGAAGTTTTGAGAGATCCTTAAATACTCTATTGAGATCATCCAATGTTTGAATTTAAGACTCTGCTTCTTCTAGTCAACTGGAACTGAAGAATCAGCAAGACACCAGAACCACTGAAGTGAAACATTTTTTTGTTACTGCACAATTTATACTGTTCAATAGAAGCTAAAGGATCAGCTGTGGTTAAGAAGAAACTGGTATCGTTGAGGTAAAAAAATCTTCTAGGGAGTATTTCCTCTGGGTCAGCATAAAGAAGCTGTGGTCCAGATGGGGCTATAACTCATGATGTCAACTGAACATGATATGTTTAAGAGTTTAGCAGGTGGTATCACTTTTGAGACCATGAGAGAGCCATGAAAAGCTGCTAAGGCTTGACATTATAAGAAGTTAGAAAAGGCCATTGGTGAAGGTATCACCTTAGTTGCAATACAAGCCCCAGGATTGAAGGAATCAGGAAAAAAGTTAGAGGCTTGTTGCTATGTAGCAGGGTATGAGTCACTAAAGAGAGTCCAGTGGAGAATGCTGGAGAAGGTGCATCCCGGTTACTGGGAGACCCCAGAATTTTGGAAACTCAAGTACCATGGGACAATCCCAAGGAAAGAAGCAACTATGGAATGGAGCTGGCCTGAGTCTTTGAGACAAAATGTGTGTGCTGCCAACAACAGAGCCAGAGAAATGGAGGCCTTTGGAGACCAGAACATCCTGAGTGAAGAATGCTGGAAGGATTACTATTCAAGATAGGGTATAAAGCTATAGTAACTAAATATGGGCACAAAAACAAATATGTACACAAATGGAATGAACTAGAAGACCCAAACATGAGAACTTATATGGTACAGGAGAATTGTCTGTATTCTGTCAATCATTCTGTCATTTCTTAACCCATTTATCATTTGTATATAGGAGGGCTACTGATTTTTGTAGTTAATCTTGTATCCTGTCCTCTTGTTTACAGGTGTTTATCAACTGTAGGAGTTCCCTGGTAGAGTTTTTGGGGCTGCTTATGTATACTACCATATTGTCTGCTAATAATGATACTTTGACTTCTTCCTTTCCATTGTATACCCCTTGATTTTCTTCAGTTGTTTTATGGTTCTAGCTAGAACTTCAAGTATGATATTAAATAGGTATGCAGAAAGTGGATAACCTTGTCTTGTTCCTGATTTTAGTGGAATTCTTTGAATTTTTCTCCATTTAATTTGATGTTGGCTATTGGTTTACTGTATATTGCTTTTATTGTGTTTAGGTATGTTCTTTGTATCCCTGATCTTTCTAAGACTTTTATCATGATGGGGTATTGGATTTTGTCAGAGATTTTTTTCAGCATTAAATAAGATGATCATGTGGGGCCTAGTATAGAACCCAGGAGAGGTGTGCAGTCTGGGGTTATTGGGCAGGTTTTAAGGAGTATCTGTGGGTGGTGTGCGGTGTCTTACCTGTGATCCCTAGATCTGGCTGGTGCTACAGGAAGGTTTACAAATAGTAAATACCCAACTACTGGGGCATGACCTTTTACATTATATACCTGGATGCCATTGCGGAGTCTGCCCCTTATCTCCTTCCCACTGGTTCCCATTTGCTCATTCGGTTTGTTTTTAATCCTATCTCCATCCAAGTTCAAGCAGAGAATCCTGATTTGTCAGTTTTCCCCCTAAATAAATAATATCTATCTCTCAGTTGGGATTTCTTTTAGGTGTCCAATCTCTCTGCTATCACTTGGGGCCACGTGGGCTTAACCTTCACACCCTCCATCCAGGAGGCTTAGTCCTTCCACAGCCTGGACAGATTTGCGTTTGCCTGAATGGATATATATATATATATGTGTGTGTGTGTGTGTGTGTATGTGTGTGTGTGTTAAAATGGAGTTTTCAGCATGGCAGCTGGAGCGCGAGTAGAAGTGTGTGCGGCTTCTGGGTTTCTGTTCTTTGCACCTGGTCTCTGGGTTTTCTTGCTCCGTGTATGGAATTGATTTAATTGCATTTAATCTGTTGAACAACTCATATCTCCCCAGTCTTTAGCAGGTACCAAGGCAGACTTTAATACAGGACCTGTCGTGCCACTGTTGCATTGGTTCTAGTCACTACTTGGAAACAGCACCATCTGCTGGAGAACAGGTAATATGGCAGATTTCATTTCTAATGGAACTTTTATTGCCTTCTTTGCTACCACAATGGAGGGTTTTACACGAGTCTTATATGATTATGGAGGTACCTCAATTTACTGGTTACTAGGTTTTGGTTTTCTTCTCCACATTCTATCATCAAGGAAGAATATGGCACCATTTGACAGGATTAATATGATTGAAAATCAGAGGTTATCTGAACAAGTGGATACTATGATAGGAAAAATTGACTCCATACCTAAGGGTACTAGGAAGTTATCTGAAAGGGTTCATAATGTTGAATTTGATGTTCAAAAGTTATCACAAAGTTTTTATAAGTTAACAGAGAGAATGTACCTCCAGGATGGCAATCTACACAATATCCAAGAAAAGTTTAAGGAGGAGATGTTATCTTTAAAGGGGAACATTAAAACCTTGGAATCACAAGTGCAGAATGAGGACCAGAAAATTGATACATTAGTGAAATCACTAGAAATATACGCAGGTCAGGAGATTCAGGCTTTATAAGAAACAATGATAAAAAGATTTGAAATGATTGAGGAAATCATTGAAGCTGGTGAACAGGGTAAAAAGGCACAAGCACAGAATAAAACATCACCACCAGCTGTCAGAACTGGCTTACCCATGGTTTTAGCATCCTACCCTGTAATTTACTCTGACAAAGCATCAACTTCTAAAGGCTCAAAGGGAGCCAAAGAAGGTAGATGGATGCCAATAGGACTAAATGATCTAAAAGAAATTAAGCAAGCTGTCGTTACTTATGACTTGCATTCTGCATTTGTTAAGGAAATGATAAGGACTTGGACTTTTAATGTTAGAGCTACCCACCATGATTTTTCTCAGTTAAGGTCAGCAGTCCTGAATGATGGACTTTATTTGAAATTTATTTCAGAGAGGAATCCAAGCATATGGAATGATAGGGAAAAGCTAAAGGTCTTGAGGTTTCCCAAGATCAACTTCTTGGTGAAGGCCCACATACTGACCGACAGGTCCAAGCTCTTTACAACAAAGAAATCTTGTCCCTATGCTACAATGCAGCCTGGAATGCTTGGGATAGGATCCAGGAACTAGGAAAAAGGATCAAATCATATACCGGGGTTAGGCAGGGACAGAGAGAACCCTTTACTGACTTTTTACAGAGATTAATTAAGGCTGTACAAATAGGAGTAACAGACCCAGAAGCTAGACAAATAATTTTTGAATCTCTGGCTTTTGAAAATGCAAACTTAGAATGCAAAAAGATAATTGGGCCTTTAAGGTTTAGATCAGCACCTATGGATGAATAGATTCAGCATACGATGAATGTTGAGACGTTTGACTATAATGATGAATCTTGAGTAGGAGAAGCAATTTCCAAAGCAATGAGGAGACATCAAACTGCCAAATGTTTTAATTGTGGTAAATTAGGACATCTGAAAAGGGATTGCAGGCAAGGAATTTCTAGGAATAATATCTCATCTGGGAATGGTAAAAATAGGAGACCTCAACCTTCAGGTATATGTAGAAGGTATGGTAAAGGATGACATTGGACCAATTAATGCAGATCAACAACAGACAGTCAAGACAATCTGATACCATTGGAAAACTCCTTGAGGGGCCTCTCACAGGCCCCCAAGCCAAAAGTGGCCCAGTTGTTCACAATAACCATGGAGGACATGTCACATCAGAAAAATTAAAAAATCTACAACCTTCTGTGCAAGACCATAATGTTCTAAATGATGGATCAAATTTGGAGGATAAGTCAAAAATTCAAATAGAGAATAAGAAGCGTATATTTTGGCAGACTTCTATAAATGATCAGAGACCAAAGCTGAGAGTGCGAATAAATGGAATTGTCATTGTTGGCTTGATAGACACAGGAGTGGATGGGAGTATCATTACTTTAGAATCATGGCATCCAAATTGGCCTCTTCAAGAGGCAGGTGTTCAATTACTAGAAATTGGAAGTATATCTCAAATTAAACAAAATATGAGATGGGTTGACTGAATTGGGCCAGAAGGTCAAAGAGGGAAGATGAGGCCATATGTATCTGATATTGCAATAAATTTGTGGGGCTGTGACCTGCTACAGCAATGGAATACCCATATTAACGCTCCTTCAGTCTCATGAACTCTTAATTCTGGGAAGGCTGTAATAAGGTATTATGAACAAAGGTCACCAGCCATTCAGGTTGTACAAGAACATAAAGCAACTAACAAACCTTTAGAGGTACCAACAACCCTACCTTTAAAATGGTTAACTGAGAAGCCAATATGGGTTAAGCAATGGCCTCTAGCTGAAGATAAATTGTAGGCTTTGGAATGATTGGTACAGGAACACTTAGATGCTTACCATATTGAGGAATCAACTAGCCCTTGGAATTCTCCTGTGTTTGTTGTAAAAAAGAAATTTGGTAAATGGAGAATGGTGACAGATCTAAGAGTTATCAACAAGGTAATTCAACCTATGGGCCCTCTACAGTCTAGAATTCGTCTGTCTTCTCTGTTACCAAAAGGATGGCCTTTTATAGTTATTAATTTGAAAGATTGGTTCTTCACTATACCTTTACAAGAAAAGGATAGAGAAAAATTTGCCTTCACAGTGCCTACTTATAATAATTCTCAGCCTACTAGGAAATACCAGTTGACTATCCTCCCACAGGAAATGCTCAATAGCCCCACCCTGTGTCAATACTTTGTAAGTCAGCCATTGGAAATAATATGTAAGCAATTTCCCAAGTCTATAATTTACCATTACATGGATGACATTTTGTTATCTGATTCAAACAGATACTTTAGAAACAATGTCTGAAGAAGTAAAGATAGTTTTACCCAATTGGGGATTGCAGATTGCTCCTGAAAAAATACAAAGAGGAGATTCTGTCAATTACATAGGTTATAAAATAGGTTTATAGAAAATTAGGACACAAAAGGCACAAATTAGGAGAGGCTGATTACAGACTCTTAATGACTTTCAGAGATTGTTAGGAGACATTTCCAGTCTTTGACCAGCTGTTGGGATAACACCTGATGTAATAATTCATTTAAACAAAACCTTAGATAATGATAAAGATTTGAATAGTCCCAGAGAATTAATGGCTGAAGCAAAAAAGGAACTGACAATGGTTGAGGAAAAATTACAGGAGGCACATGTGGATAGGGTGAATCCAAATCTTAGTTGTATTCTAGTCATATTGCCTTCCAGAATTTCTCCTACAAGAATTTTAATGCAGAAGGAAGATATTATTTTAGAATGGATCTTTTTACCACATAAACCAAACAAAAAATTAAAAACTTATGTGCAAAATGTCTCTGAATTAATTATAAAAGGTAAATTAAGACTTCATCAACTAGCAGGTATAGACCCAGCAGAAATTATAGTGCCTTTCACTACTGATGAAATAAAAAAGTTATGGGAAGACAATGAACCATGGCAAAGGGTGTGTGCTAATTTTTGGGGAGAAATTAATAGCAACTATCCCAAAAGTGATAGACTTAACCTTATAAAGAGAACTTCTTAGATTCTTCCTCGAATTGTATGTGATGCTCCAATAACTGGAGTCCGTACATTTTATAATGATGCTAATAAATTAGAAAAGGCAGGTTACAAATCAGATAAATTGAGTAAGGTTGAAATAAAGCCCTTATAATTCTGTCTAGAAAGCAGAATTATATGCCATTCTTATGGTGCTAAGGGATTTTAAAGAACCTCTTAATATAGTTACTGACTCACAAGATGCAGAAAGAGCTATCTTGTATATTGAAACCGCTGAATTTATACCAGATGATACAGAATTGACTTCATTGTTTATCCAGGTGCAAGACATAATCAGGAATAGGCTTTGTCCTATATACATAGCACACATCCAATCCCATACGGGTCTGTAAGGTCCTCTAGTACAAGGTAATGCAGAAATTAATCAATTATTGATGGGAAGTATGTTGCAGGCCTCGGAATTTTATAAAAAACATCACATCAATAGCAAAGGTTTAAAGAAAGAGTTTTCTATTACATGGCAACAATCAAAGGAAATTATAAAGAGATGCCCTACTTGCTCTTTATATAACCAAACACTGCTACCTGCAGGGACTAACCCAAAGAGTATTCAAAGGAATGAAATCTGGCAGATGGATGTGTTCCACTTTGCAGAATTTGGGAAATTAATATATGTACATCACACCATTGGCACTTATTCAGGCTTTCAATGGGCAACTGCTTTAAGCTCAGAAAAAGCTGATTCAGTGATCACACATATATTAGAAGTTATGGCCATCATGGGTATACCTGCACAAATAAAGACAGATAATGGTCCAGCTTATGTCACTTGGAAAATGAATTTTTTTGCTTATTATAATATTAAGCATGTTACAGGTATACCACACAATCCTACAGGTCAAGCAGTTATAGAAAGATCAAATTGAACTATAAAGGATATGTTAAACAAACAGAAAAGGGTGGAAAATACCCCCAGAAATAGATTGCATAATGCTTTATTAACCTTGGATTTTCTTAACGCTAATGAGAAAGGAACAACAGCAGCAGAAAGACATTGGATAATGGAAAAGTCTGCTGAATTAAATCAACTGGTTTATTTCAAGGATGTGCTGACTTCTCAATGGAAGCCAGGAGATGTGCTCCATTGGGGAAGGAGTTTTGCTCTTATTTCCACAGGAGAAGAAAAATTGTGGATACCATTGAAATTAATAAAGGTTCAATTTGAAGAGGAGAAACCTCTTGGAATGGAGAAATGACATCTCATCCACAATGATGATAATCATACAGGTGGTAAGAAAAACATATAGGATGTGGGCAGGGTTCTGTTCTTATCTTTGCAGGAAAACACTCATCTTCAAAGAATTCAAGGGACCCTGGATGTTTGAATACTGACAGTTGGAAAAATATCTACCCAATAAGGATCATCAAGAAAACCGAAAATGGATCAATATTTTGGGGGTAACATTACTTCTTCCTTCCTCCATTACCCAGAAAGATTGATTCTACCTCAGTCTTCCTTCTGCATTCCAGGTAAGATGCCAAAGTTTAATTCTCCAGAATTAATTATCCAGAAGAGTGATGTGGCTTATTTTAATTTTCCAGACTCTTTAATAATGGCCTGAACTCATGGGAGCTCATTGACTCTAGACCAACACATGGGGAATCTGCATGGGACCCAATAAGGCCCTCTGCATGTGGGCAACAGTTGTGTAGCCTGGACTGTTTGTGGGACCCCTGGCCCTGGCACCAGGATCTATCCTTGGTGCATGTGCTGGCATTTTAGAGCCCATTCCCTATGGGGGAATGCCTTGTTCAGCCTTGAAGCAGGGGGAAGGGTCTTGGTTCTGCCTCAGCTGAAGGTGCCAAGCTTTGTCGACTTTCCATGAGAGGTCTTACCCTTTCTAGGGAATGGATAGGGGTGGGCTGGGGGGGGGGTGAGAGAGGAGGAAGAAAGGGATAGAGGGGGAAGTATGGTTGGTATTTAAAATGAATAAAAGATTATAAAAATGATAATAAATAAAATGTGATAAAAATGAAATAAACAACTTTTGAAATTAAAAAAAAAGAAAAAAAGAAAGAAAACCGAAAATGTTCTGTAAGTATAGATGTTGAGAATATGTGTGTGTGTGTGTATTTATATTTATAAATATATAGAGCTGGTTTTGGAGTTGGACACAGGCTCAGTCCCTCTCTAATTCCAAGCTTGTTGTTAAGAGAAAAGCCCAGAATTTCTGTCTCATGTTAGGAGCCATGATATGGGTCAAAAAGAAAAAAGAATTTAGAATAAAATCTTTAATTTTTTATGTCTATTTCTGTCTTTATCATATCCTTCATTGAATATATATGTCTGTATATGTCTAAATAAATAATTATTAAGTTTTCCACAATGAATAATGAATTTTCCTGTGGTAATCTTTGAAGTTTCTAGGAAGAAGATGGGGCCCCACAACAACTCCACCTGATCGATATGATGTCATGATACTGATAGTTTTGGGTACCAGCTGCACAAGATGGTTCCAACTTGGTTAGCTGAAATGGTACACATCTTTTACAGTGTTCCGGCCAGGCCTCCACAAAATACTCAAGAGACCATTTGAAATCTTACCAGACATTAATCTTGAAACTTAACCAACATTTTACTTTCACAGGACCCCATAGAAAGAACATCGCCCCTATGACAGCTGGAAGTAATTCTAGAAGACAACGTCCCCTCTCCTAGCAAAGTTTGTCCTCAGGGTTAGGGATATCATTTAGGGGTTGATTATAATTGGTATACAGTTGAGGGATGGGGGAAATTTTATAAGCTCAGGGATCTTTTTGTTAAAAAAAGGGGGGTAAAATTGGATGATGGGATAATAGATTGGTTTGTGAGATATTATTTATGGACAATTACATTGGTATAGATTCTCTTATATTGATACAAAGTTAAATAATATTGAATATTGTATGCATGCATGCTTCTACCTCTGTTTAAAACATTTTTTATCTATTGATATATATTTACCATATTGCAGTGGACATTTCTACCTCTGATCAAGATACTCATATATTGTTTACATTTGGAGGTCATTGTCCTCATTTATTGCACAGTTGTTTGTTGTCTTAGTCTAAGTTATATAGGTATTAAGAATTATAGATCAATAGTCATCTATGTTCGTCATACTTATAGTTAGATTAATCAGGTTCTTTAGATACATAGAGATTATATTCTGTATAATAGATAATTTTCAACCACTTCAAAGAACTATAGAAAATGACATTTAAATAACTTAGAGTTCTGTTGAAGTGAGACACAATTGCTCCAGGAAGCACCAATCTATTCCTGAAAGAATGTTGAGCACCAAAGACACTCCACTTGGATCTTGATTTCTTCTTGGCAAAACCGGCCTTTGGGTAAGGAACTGCCCATACTCAACCACTGACAAAATGCCTAGTATCCGGAAATGGATAAGCAGGACTGTCAAATCTTGCCAAGACAGGGTAAGACGGTTTTGAAAAATTTCTTGCCTTTGAAAATAGTCTATCAGTTATTCTAGGCCTTAGCCAAAGTTGGTTGCCTCAACGTTGCTAATGAGACTTTGGGTGATTGTCCAGGTAGCCAGTTGTCTGTCATTTGTTGCACGTTTTGGAAGTTGCTTGATTGCACTTCCTACTCCCTCAAGTAACACTATTTCCCTTCTCAGATCTTTGATGGGGTTGAAGACTAAATAAGTGTAGTTACTTTCCTCTCATGACTTGGCCAAGTTATTTATTATACAGGACTTAAGCTAGTTAGTTGTTCCTATTGTGTATAATCTTGTATTAGGTTTAGAACTCTTTTATTTAAACCAAAGGGGGAGGTGCTGCAGGGACGTTTACAGCTAGTAATTACCTGCCTACTTGGGCATGGACTTTTACACTATATACCTGGATGCAACTGCGGTGTCTGCCCCTTCTCTCTTCCCCAGTGGTTACCGTTTGCTCCTTCGGTTTGTTTTGGATTCCATCCCCATCCACTGTTCAAGCAGAGAATCCTGATTTGTAAGTTTTCCCCTAAAAAAATAAATAACTATCTCTCAGTTCTGAGCTAGTGTGGGATTTCTTTTAAGCATCTAATCTCTCTGCCGTCAGGCCGGGGCTCTAGTAAAGCCAAAATCTTCTTCAGGAGTTGTAGGCCAGGATATGTAGCCCTGGTGGGAGAACTGCAGTCTGGGGTTGTTCCAGGCTTAAAGGCCTTAAGTGGCAGTGGGTGATATCTTATCTGGGGTCCCTAGATCCTGCCTGTGCTCTGGTAAAGCCAAAGTCTACTTCTGAATTTCTACACCAGGATGTAGAGCCCAAGAGAGAGGGTACAATCTGAGGTTCCTAAATCCTGCCTGGCCTCTGGTAATGCTGAAGACTTCTTTCTTCCAAAGTAGTAGGCTGGGATATGGAATCCCAGGGTCAGGGCAGTGCAGTTTGTGTTTGTTCAGAGGGCTTAAAGTGGTTTAGTGGGAGGTGGGTGATGTCATCCCTCAAGTCCCTAGAATCAGCTTGGCCTCCAGTAATGATGCCAGAGTTGTGGGGCTCAGGGTAGGGGATGCAGCTTGGGGTTTATTGGGTGAGTTTTTCTTGTTGTAATTTTAATGGATATACTTTGAATTTTCCCTCAGATTAGAAAGATGCTGGCTTTGGGCTTGCTATATGTTTCATTTATTATGTTGAAATATCTAACACATATTCTTAAATTTTCAAGGGCTTTTATCATAAAGTGATATTGGATTTTGTCCCCATGCCCCCAATTTACTCAGGAGATCTTGTAAAAAGCCTTTTCTAAGATGATCATGTGGTTTCTATCCTTGAGTCTATTCGTGTAATGGATTAAATTTTTTGGCCTGTGTATGTTGAACCATCCCTTAATTTCTAAAATGAAGTCATCTTTCTTGGTGAATAATCTTTTTTATGTGTTCTTGAATATGACTTGTAAATATTTTATTGAGAATTTTATATTTGTGTTTTCCACAGATGAACTGCTGAAAAGATGACTACAGCAAAGAATAGCATTCTATGGTGTTTGGGTAAAATGTTTTGTACATATCTGCTAGGTTCATCTGGTTTATGATGCCATTTAACTCTAGAGTCTCTCTGGATTTTTTTCTAGATGATGTGTCTTTGGATATAATGGGATATTGAAATCACCTGTCATCACTGTGTTGATGTCAGTCTGTGGTCTTAGATGTAATAGTGTTTACTTTATGACATTTAGTGGGCATGTGTTTACTTTATGACATTTAGTGGGCATGTGCTTATTATCTCTGTGCTTAGAATTGTAGTATCCTATTGGTATAATTTTTAAAATGTGATTTAAGTTACCTTCTTCAGACTAATTATAGTTAGAAGATTTTGTCAGATATCAAAATATCTAAGCCTGCTTGTTTCTTGATTTCATTATGTTTGGAATACCATTTTTGATCCTCTTACCCAGTAATGTCTATGCTTTATGGGTAAGTGTGTTTCTTGGAGACAGCAAAAAGAGGGATTCTGTTTTCTAATCCAGCCTGTTAGCCTGCATCTTTTTGTTGGGGGAATTTAGATCATTAGTAATACTAAGACTTATTGAAGAATGTGTATAACTTTCTGTCATTTCATTAATTTTGTTGTATCCTCTTGTCTGAGGATTATTTACTTGATCCTTTTAACATTTTAGGTATGGTTAGCCTTCTCTTCAGACATCAGTATTCTTTCTGGTATCTTCTGTTGAACTATCCTTGGTAGTCATAAATTCCTTTAATCTATTTTTATTATGAAATATTTTTACAAATATTAATTTTCAATTTTAGGGGATAGCTTTGATTGGTATACTAAATAATCTGGTTTGAGTTATGGTCTTTAAGAAGTTGAAATATATCTTCTCAGTTCTGTACTAGCTGGTTTTGTGTGTCAACTTGACACACACTAGAGTCCTCATAGAGTAAGAAGCCTCAGTTGAGGAAATACCTCCATGAGATCCAGCTGTAAGGCATTTTCTCATTTAGTGATCAATGGGGGAAAGCCTCGTCCATTGTGGGTGATGCCATTCCTGGGTTGTTAGTCTTAGGTTCTATAAGAAGGTGGGCTGAAACAAGCCATTAAGCAACTACACCCCATAACCTCTGCATCAGCTCAAGTCTCCAGGATCCTGCCCTGTTTGAGTTCCTGCCTTGACTTCCTTCAGTAATGAACGAAAATGTGGAAGTGTTAAGTCACTTTACTCCCCAACTTGCTTTTTTGGTCATTGCAGCAATAGAAACCCAAATTAAAATAAGGCCCTTCTACCACTAAAGCTTTCTGCAAATAATCAGATGCTATTCCAGTCTACCTTTATAAGTGACTTGACCTTTCCCTCTTGCAGCTTCTGAATAATTAATACTGAGTTTTTAATCTTTTAAATATAATATCTTGTGGAGAATTTAATTTCTGGTCTTGTCTATCTCATAAGGCTCATGCATTTGGATGGTCATTTCTTTCTCTGGGTTTAGGAATTTAAGTTTTTTGATTTTACTTAAGATAATTTCAATGCCTTCACTATGGTATTCTTCTCTTATGCCTATAGGAGGTATTAAGTGTTCCAGTTTCTCTACTTTTTCTTCCATCTCTGACTCTGTGTTTGACAAGATCTATTTTGTTGATGAGACTTTATTGAGGTTTTTTTTTTCATTTTTAGACTCATTCGCATTTGAATTTTCTTAATAATTTGAACTCCACTTTCATGCCTTGGATTAATTCCATTGTTTCATTAATTACTTTGTCTCCTTCAAGTTTTTTTTTGATTATTACTTTGAATTCCTTATCTCAAATGTGTATCTGTTACTTTTATTTCTATGTTGGAATTGGTGCATATGAATTAGGGTGTTGTTTGAGTCTGTCTTTTTTGCTCATGCCAACTTTTCTTTTTTCATAGAAGTGTTTATAATGTTCTAGGAGGAGCTAATTCATAGAAGGGTTGAGTTATTGATCTTTTCTGTCTATCTGGTATTTGGAACCACAGCCTATATCCCAGTTTTTCTGTTTGTCAAATATAGTCTTGTGCCTTTAGTGACCTTTGCCAGGAGCTTCTACCATGTGGGGCCTGGGTATTTAACTCAGGCTGACAAGTTTGGTGGCAAGCACCACTGAATCACGTTGTGGATGCCAGGGTATTTCTTCAACTGACTTAATATAAACATAAAACACGTAGAAAACATAGCATATCTCTCTATTTGTTTTCTGAATTAAAAATACAAATTTGCACAGCCTTTCCTTTACCCCCACAATTTTCCAGTGGACAAATCAAAGATTGTAGCACCACAGATCCCAGTAGATGTGGAGGATTACAAACAGTTGATGGCTAGAAGTCTGGGTACATCATTGAAAGGAAAGCCTGCTTTTGAGAAAAAAAATTCCCATATAGGTATGTTGGGGCAAGTACAGGCCATTACATGGAATTTTCTCTTTGAGACAAATTGGGAAAGCTTTGTTGAGGCATCCCTCAAGAATATATGTACATAAAATTGTGTGTTATCTTTTTTCTTCAAAAAGAAACAAAAACAGTTTACATCACTTCCCTTTAAATCATAATTCAGTTTGCTTTTAGTATATCACAGAGTTAAGCAAACCATCATCACAATTAATTTTAGATAATTTGCATCCTTCAAAAAAGAAACTGTATGGAAACCCAAGCCTGCACAGCATTTCTTTCACACCTATGATTTTCCAGTGAATACACCAAATAGGCTATGGCCATGGACACCAGTTGACACAGAAGAGTTCAAAGAGTGTGGACTAGTGTCCCAGAAAAACCACTAATTTATTGTCAATGAATTTGCCTATTAGGGTTTGTCCCATGAATAAATCATACAAAATTGTTATGAAATAATCTTTTTGTATACTGTGAAGATGTATCACTCTGGTTTAATAAAAGGCTAAATGGCCAATAGCCAAATAGAACTTTGGTGGCAGAGAGAACACTGGGAAAAAGAAAGCAGGGACACCACAAGATGCAGAGCAAGCAGGATTGACAATATAGAGATGAGGTAACAAAGCCATAAGGTAGAAAGTAAATTAACATATATGGGTTAATTTAAGTTATAAGAGCTAATAAGAAATGAGTCTAAGCTACCGGCCAAGCTTTTATAATTAATAATAAATCTTTATGTCATGATTTGGGAGCAGCTGGCTAGCAGGACAGAGAAAGACTAGCTACACAAAATCTTGTTGGCTTTGACTTCTTTCATAGTATATTCTCAAGGTTCACCCAAGATTATCTTATGCATCAGTACTTTATTCCTTTTTGGAGACAAGTAGTGTGGTGGTTTGAAAGAAAATGACCCCAAAGGGAATAGCATTTTAGGAGGTGTGGCTTTCTTGGAGTTGGTGTGGCCCTGTTGGGTTCTTGTGCTTAAGCTACTCCCAGTGTGACAGATAACTTTCTGTTGCCTGTGCAAGATGTAGAACTCTCAGTTTCCTCTTCAGCACCATGTCTGCCTGCATGCCACCATGTCCCACCATGATAATGGATTGAACCTCTGAACTCTAAGCCACCCAATTAATTGTTTTCCTTAATAAGGGTTACCATGGTCATGGTATCTCTTCACAGCAATAGAAATACAAAAACAGAAATTGGTACCAGAGACTGGGGTATTGTAATAGGCCTGACTATGGGTTTATTTGGAGGAATGTGAATTTTGGTACTTTGGGTTATTAAAGAAGTGGAATGCTTTAAGCCCTGCTTAATTGGCCAAACTAGTAGGAACATAAAAGACAGCAGTGCTAAGATTGATTTGAACTGTGGGAGGGGCCTGGTTCAAGATGTTTCAGAGGTAAAAAATTTTAGTATGTTGTCTAGAGATGGTTCTTGTGATATTTTGGTGAAGAAATGTGACAGTTTTTTGCCCTTATCTTAAGAGTCTTCCTGAGGCTCAAATAAAGTTTTGGATTGATTCTATTGGCAGAGGAAATCTCAAAGTAGCCTAGCATTGACTCTGTTGTGTGTTTATTTGTGGTCACTCTAATGAAAACTTATAATGAAAAGGAACAAACTGGTGTGTGGTAGTTTGAAAGAAAATCTCCACTAAAGGGAGTGGCACTATTAAGAGGTATGGCCTTGTTGGAGGAAGTGTGTCACTGTGGAGGTGGGCTTTGAGAATTTGTATCAGCTTAAGATACCAGCTAGTGTCTCAGTATACTTCCTATTGCCTAAAAGTCAAGACACTTAGCTACTTCTCTAGCACTATGTCACACCATAATGATAATGAACTAAACCTCTGAAAATATAAGAGACTCTAACTAAATGTTTGTCCTCTATAAAAGTTGCTGTGGCCATGGTATTTCTTTATAAAAATTGCCGTGGCCATCATCTCTCTTCACAGCAATAGAAACCCCAACTAAGACACTGAGCAAGAGAAAGGTGTACAAAATATACAATTTGAAGAGAAAAGGAACAGCAGAAAATGGAATGGAGCTACATCCTGTTTTCAAGGAGATAAACAGATTAAGAAATGGAATAAAAGGATTGGTGACCTCAGGGCAAGATCCTACCCAGCTAAATTTCTAATTTGTGAAAAGGAATTAAAGAAACATTTATAGTCAGGTGTTATAGTGCATGCCTTTAAGTATATCATTCAGAGGGCAGAGAATGACAGATCTCAGAGTTTGAGACCAACTTTGTCTATAGATCTAGTTTTCAAACAGCCAAGCTTAGGCAGTGAAGGAAGTCATCAAAACAGAAAGCTTTTGAAGATGTAATTGAATGAGCAGTCCATGTTCCAACCTCAGTACGCAGCAGAACTTGGCAGCTTTAGCCACATGGTTCTGGCTTTAGAGTCAAGAACAGGAGGATAAATGAGTTATGGAATCTCCCAGTGTGACTAAGGAAATCTGCTGAGTCCAAGTATGTATCAGGAGTGTCCCTGAAAGGAGGCCAGGAGAGGCCATTGCAGGAAGCTGTGAAGTTGAAGCCTGGATACCCTCGGGTGCTGTGGGAGCACATTCTGCTCCTTCAGCCAGTAGCCTTTAAGATACCAGCCCACGTGGTCGTGGTCTCTTATACTATTTATGCTGATGTAAAGTGTGCGTCAGGCCTCTTTTAGAGGTTGTTGATTATTACTTGTATCAGGTAGATGGTTGGGGTCTATACTATGTTTGTTCTAAAAAAGGGATAATGGTAGAGTGAATACTTGTGAGCTATTATTTATGCATAATTTACATTGATATAGTTTTTGTATATGGATACAAATTCAAATTACAATATTTGTATACCTATGCAAAGTTATTCTGTCAGATTGTATATATGCATGCTTCTACCTCTGTTTAGGATATTTTGTATATTGATACAACTTTTAGAATATATTCTCATACTGCATTATATATTACTCCTACCTCTGATCAAGATACTTATACACTGTTTACATTTTGAAGTTATTGTCCTCATTTGTTGCACATTTGTTTACAGATTATTTAATATAGTGACATAAAGTTTGAGTCTTTAAGTTATACAGATATTAAATATTATAAGTCAATAGTTGTTCATGTTTGTTGTATATACAGTCAGATCAATTAGATTCTTTACATACATAGGGAATGTATTCTGTCTAGATAGGTAATCTTCAACAGCTTCAAGGATAGGTGGAACATGGCACTTAAATAACTTAGGGTTCTACTGACATGAGACATGATTGCTCCTGACAGCACCAATCTACTCCTGAGAGAATGTTGAGCACCAAAGACACTCCACTCAGAGTTTGTTTACTTCTTGGCACAATTGGCCTTTGAACAAGGAACTGCCCATACCTCAGCCACTGACGAAGTACATGGTATCAGGAAATGGATAAGCAGGACACAAGGAAAACCACTGTCAAATCTTGTCAAGACAGGATAAGATGGTTCTAAAAAGTTTCCTACTTCTAAAAATGGTCTGTCAGTTATGCTAGGCCTTAGCCAAAGTTGGTTGCTTCAGTGTTGCTAATGAGACTTTGGGTAATTGCTCAGGTAGCTAATTGTCTCCATCTCGCTTTGGAAGGTGCTTGATTGCACTTCCTGCCTGCTCAAGTAATATTATCTCCCTTCTCAGGCCTTCAAAGGGGTTGAAGATTAGATAGTCATAGTTACTGTCCTCTTATGATCTAGCCAAGCCATTTCCTATACAAGACTTAGACTCCTTACGATAGAATGTTCATTAAAACATTTAGCAAACGTTCCTTGCTTAATATTATTTATGCTGGCTGTAATTCTAATCTTATACTTGATATCTGTTCCTAGTGTATATAGTTTTGTATTGGGTTTGGAACTCTCTTATTTAAACAGAATGGGGAGGTGCTGTGGGACCACATTCTGCTCCTTCAGTCCATAGCCTTTAAGATATCAGCCCATTTGGGCATGGTCTCTTATACTATTTATGCTGATGTAAAGAACGTGTCTGGCCTCTTTTCCAGCTGTGAGATTTGGTTGCTGTTCCCAGTTCCAGCAAGAACATTGTGATCTGTGGGTCTACCCCTAAATAAATAACCTTCTATTATTCTCAATTCTGAGCTAGTGTGGGATTTCTTGTAAGCGTCCTTCTTCACTTGGAGACCCCATGATGTTGGAGATATCAGAGTCATGGAATAATTGCTGAGGAGAGATGCTAATAGGGAGTGGAACCAATTCAAGAGAAAGAAATGTGTTGCAGTCAACAAAGTTGAAAGGAGTTGGAGATCTGAAGAGCATTTTGACATCAGATGTGAAGATGCAGTTTAGAGTTTGCCCAGTGGTTTTTGATCTTGTTTTGTTCCAGTATTTCCTCACTATGCTCCCTTCCATACATTTTGGAATGATAAGGTATATCCTATGCCATTATATGTTGGAAGTATGTAATATACCTTTTTGATTTTTACAGGGGATTACAGTTAAGAGATTGTATGAATCTCAGAAGAAACTTTGAACTTTATACTTTTAAATAAGTTTGAGATTGCTATAGAACTTTTGAAGTTTGACTGAATGCATTTTTACATTATGATATGGGTTCAAGCCTTTACAGAGTGGTATGTGATGTTTTAAAAGAAAATGTCCCCCAAAGGGAGTTGAACTATTAGGAGGTATGGCTTTGTTAGAGTAGGTGGGGCCTTGTTGGAGGAAGTGTGTCACTGTGGGGGTGAATTTTGAGGTCTCCTATGCTCAAGCTACTCCCAAGGAAAGACTAATCCCTGTTGTCTGTGCAAGATGCAACTCTCAGCTCCTTCTTCAGCACCATATCTGCCTGCATGCTGCCATGTCCCACCATGATAATAGGCTGAACCTCTGAACTGTCAGCTACACAGTTAAATGTTTTCCTTTATAAGAGTTGCTGTTGTCATGATCTCTTCACAGCAATGGAAACCATAACTAAGACAAGTAGCATGTTGTATCAATTCACATTTTATTTATTTATTCATGAGTTAAGAGACATTGATCTGTTTTCACCTTAGAACAATTATGAATATTGTGACTCTTCTTGTAAAAGTGCTTTCTGTGTTTAACTAAAAATTTACTCCTTAAAGCCAATGATGGGGAGTAGATAGTTCTTATTCATATAGGACAGATGAGGAAACTGAGACTCGGAATATGTATACCACCTGCCTTGAGCTCTATAATTAGGGTCTAGGATTGGAACCCAGGATGTGAGGAAAAGCACAAGAGAAGCAGGAAACTCCAGTGTAGGGCTGGGGATGGAAGGGGAGCCTGAGTTTGAAGCAGGACACAGGGACCTGGAGGTTCATGCAGCACAGGCAAGGATACAGGAGTTGTTTCTGATGACGTTCAGAGACAACACTTTAATGGCTTGTAGGACCCATGAATTCAATTTCTTTCATTGCAGACTGAAAACACCTTAAACGGATGTTCTAGCATCAATTTAGTAAAGTAGGAAAAACATTTTCCAGAGCAGGGGATGTGGGCCCTCCTCCTTTCTAACATTCACATCCTGGGTACCCAGAACACTCTGTGCTTAACACAAGATATGTACTATACCCACAGATTAATTATGGGAATATACCATAGGTCCTGAAAATTAAATTTGTGATTTCCACATAAGCTTTTGACCTATTATACTTCAATGATATTTGCCTATCAAGTGGCATAAAAACCTGTGTTATTTAAAATAAAGTTTAAGAAGACACATCTTACTGAATATATGTAGTAACAAAAGAGTAGCAGTTTTGCATGATTTCAGTTCAATTATACTATAATGTAACTCACAGTGTGAAAGAGAGGGATTATGCATTGAACTACAGTAAAATCCCAAATACATTTGCTTTAAAAAGTATTTTTGCTCACTCTTTGATAATTTAATACATGAATGTAATGAATTTTGATACTGTCTAACCCATACTTCTTTCCCTAACTCTTTTCACACTTCACTTGGTATCCTCCTTTTTTTATTTTAATGACTCATCAAAGTAAAATTTATGTTGCCAATATACTCCTGGGTGTAAGATCATCTTCCGGCTTAGATGATTTTCAATTTCATCTTCATTTCAGCTTCTGTTCTCATCAATGTTTATATCTTTTTATTGAATTCAGTTTCAAATCCCTAATTGTCTTCATCATTTCATTCATCTGTGTATTTGTATTCTCTTGGCCATTACTTGTTTATTATTATTCTCTTGGTGTTTTGTGAATGTTTGATTTTATTTTTAATTCCCTGAATTCTTTGATGAAAATTCTAATTGTTCATTAAAATTCTGTGTCCTGGGGGCTCATTTAGGTAGTGCTTATTAGATAATACTTCTAATAGGACTAATAAATGTGATGGTACACATGCTTTCTTAGCCATTTATATTATTTTTGTTGTTGAGATTTGACCTGGGTATGTACTCCTTCCTTTGGAGTGTCTTTGATGTGCTATCAGTCCTTTCTTAGACTGGGCTACTGCAAGAGCTGTTATTACCTGAACTACGCACAGGTGAAGCTGGTAGATGAGCTGTTTAGTTGAATCAGGCAAAGAAGTCTCCCAAACCACAGGTCTGAAGCTAGGTTTGTGGGCACAGAGATGGCAGCAAGCAGAGGTAGAAATGGAAAAGGGAAGAAGTGTCTCATCAGTCAAAGTTGGCTCCTAAACAAAGCAGGTTTGAAGACCAACAATCTGGACCTCAGTCTGTGGGTGTAGGAGATGGCCACAGGCAGGGGGCAATGGAGTATGGGAAAAAGAAGAAATGACTTACTGGGCAAAGGTAGCTCACAAAGAGGGCTCCTAGGCTATGGTGCTGGAAAAAGGCTTGTGAGTTGGCAGATAGCTTTGGGTTAGAGGAAGGGCAGGGATATGGAAGATACTTGGTACATATTTCTCATGACTATTAATATCTAGTTCTTTTGTCTCTGCTGCCTTGAAGTTGTATGAGCCACGTGAACATTTTTTGTTCCTTTGCTCTATAACTGGAAAGCAAAAGCCCAGAATGTTAGTGAGCTGAGAAACACGCTTGGGTTATCTCTTGACGTGAAAATTATAAAAGCATGTGTTGAGATGGAGATATAATAAAGTAGACATAGCTCATAGTTGCCCTGGGATGCCCTCTGAATCTATGGCAGAATTTTCATGAACAAGAGATAAGCTCCTGTATGTTATGCCACTGACATATTTGCGATTATCAGTTACCACAGTACAGCCAAACTGATTCTAATGACACAGAGATTTTCTTCACTCTTAATTACTTTGTTCTATGAATACCTTAAGGCTCTTATTCACTACAGTCCTAGTCCATCCTTATATATCAACATTAAGCCCTGGATGATTTGTGGGATTGAGATATTTCAGTTACTTTAACATCTTTTTAATATCCTTATTGCAGCTTACCAACCCGTGTCCCAGAATGCCGACTTAGGATATGTGGATTGAATATAGTGTAACTGACAGGACTGGAGAGATCCATAGCTATTGCAGAGAGAGATGTAGTCTGGGACAGGAACTTACTTTAAATGACACATTTTTTTGGAAGCCTCTAATTTTTGGTATAGAGTAAATGTGGTAGTAGCATCTGAAGACAAGGACCACTCTATGCCAATTCCTCTTTCTGCTTTCTTATACATAGATGAGACACAATTATCTATATGATGCTAATAGTCCACTGGAGAAGGTCACAAGAGCTAAGTATGATATACAACTAGAACAGTTTGCTTCTTAAGTCTGATCAATTGTGTTATAAATAAATTGAGTCAGGCAGAAATATTATTCTGCTGTTGATAGGGCTTCAAGGGGCACAACACAGGATACTCTTATTTTGTACATTTGGAATTGGCAAGTACAGTCTTGGACAAGCAAGATCTACCTCAAAAGTACCACAGCCTTGTCAGGAAGATGTCTCTGGGAGTCAGGGGGTAGGTGAATATGAATAAGGAAAGCCCTAATGATCCAAAAGCCAGTGGGCTAAGAAGCAAAGTGGTGGCATAACTGAAACAGTGAGTGACAAAAAGCAAAGTCCACCCCGGAGACCTTGGCTCTCTGACCACTAGTTCTTGGTTCTGGAGACAAAAAATATCTGCAAACTGTGGATGGTTTTGTTTGTTTTTCATGGCTGTAATGAAAAATATAAGAGATGGGTCTACTAATGACTGCACAGAATAATATTCATATACTTGTTGATTTATTCCACATTCTTGTCTTCCCTTGAGCCAACAACAACTTAAGACAAGAGACTCTTAAATCAGTTTCAGGGGAGGCAAGGAAATTTCAGAGGGTACATAGTCCTAGCCAGTCACTTTTAGCCTCTGTCTTCCCCTGTCAAATCCAGGTTAATAAACTCATTGTTGTTTGTCTTCCCACTTCTAAAGCTCCAAGAAGGTAGTCTAGGAAGACTGAAACCAGATATTGCCCACTTTGTAAAAAGTAATTACAATTTAATCCTGGAATCCGGGGAAGCTGGGAATTGGTCATACAGAAAAAAGAATGGAGAGTTGAAGGACCCAGGTAAAAGGGACAGGGTAGTGACAGTAGAAGGGGATAAAAGAGAAGACAAAAGATATGGACAAAAGCAAGTTAGAAAAGGAATTTTTGAATTATCACTTTTAAAATGTTTAAGTGTAGGAGGGAACTTCCTAGGCCTGCATGAATAGAGTTCAAGCTTGAGATATTTTTGAGAAACTGCCTAGAGTCTTTCAGTAAATAAAAATCTTATATGTCCTATCACTCTGGAGCAAGGCTGTGAGACATTTTTACTCATGTGGACTCTGACAGGCAACAATACGTGTTATATGTAGGCCTAGAAGGAAACAAAGTATATGTACACACAGGCAATAAATAACAAAGGAAATAGTGAGAGCCCTATACCCACGCAAGGACAATTAAAGAAAGTCTATTTTTAAGGAGATACGTTCACAAGTTTTAAGAAGGAATCTGGAGTGGGAGATTTCTAAGTGTTACAGCCTTTGGCTACATTAAAAATGAAAAGTTGAGCTGTTACAAATACCCAGGATGGATATTAAAACTGCAGATACAAGGAAAATGAGCAACATTAGGAATGGGCCCTTAGATTTTAGTAAAGTACCAGCTAAAATAAAAGACAGTCCTATCTATAAAACATTTTAAGTGCTCATGGCTACAGGTTTGATCTCCGTTCTTGTCTTCTGCTCTTCCAGAAATGATAGAAAATGTTTCCCAATAACCCATGGAATGCTTGGGAAATGAAATAGCAGCATAAGCAACTCACAATAGCTGGAGCAAGTAACCTCACACCACACAAATTGCCTTTATTTTGCAATTGGCCACACACATACACACCACACAACACACACACACACACACAAATGGCACGGCTGTGCCTGAGAGTCTTTTTACTTCTTTTATTGAACTCCATAAATATTTTCATAAGGCTTTATGTCATTACAACATCATTTTTGTTGTTATTAAACATTTCCAAATACACAATTTTGACACTTGTTTGACAGGGTCAAACAGTCAGATAACAGAAGAAAAGAATCAGCTGGCGAATGCAGAGCAGCAGGGGTAGTCAAAGTCACTGGTGCCCATCTATTCACCCAGCCCACCCACCCCCAAGCACTAAAATAGCACTAGTTGGCTTCATACTAGAATTGTTAGAACTCTCATGTTGCTGTCCTTAATAGATCAATTAAAGATATACACATAGAAAGAGGATGAGAGAAGGAGAGAAAAATTGTATTTCTGTATTAGGACCTCCCTGCAGTAGAACTCATAGAACACACTGGCCAAACCCTTTTGGAAAGAAAATTCAGGCCTCATTGTGTCAAGGAAAGGGGAATACAGGGCCATGCAGAAATAGGAGAATTATAGAATTTGGGGGGATGGATAACAAGGCTATGGGGATACAACAGGTTTAGATATTGAGTCCAGGTGATTTATGGGTTTCCCTTTGGGCTACTGGCCACTGATCTACTTTGAGCCATAAGTGTGGGGGTAGGGTGGGGCATTCAAATCAAAGGAGAGCTGAATTATTAGTGCCTTCACAAATTACTACATATTGCAAGGCTAGTGGACTGGATGGAGAAACAGGATGATGAGAGGTGATTCCCCTGATCCCGTAGCCTTGAATGTTAGAAGGGGCAAGAGAATGACAGGGTCTGGCCAAAAGATAATACAGACCTAGCAACATTTCAAAGCTACTCCTCGGTGTGCCTGCAATTCCTGGAGAAAGTTGCCAAGGCCAAACCTAATGAGGATGGGCAGGGAGTAGGAAAAGAAGGTACACTAAGGGAGGCCTGCACAGGAAGTGAAACCTCTTGCAGTTTGCCAAGGGAGAACATTGTTATCTAGGTGCTAGATACCAGATTTCTTGCCATGGGGCTTAAGTAGCTCTGTCATGTGCAGTCCAATGTCTGACCAGTCCCGAGCCCTGGTCTCTTGCTAGCTAGCCTTGATAACTGTTAAGTCTGATTTAAATGGAAGCTTCATCAATTTGTAATTTGTTTTCCAAAGGGGAAAGATTCGCAAGCTCGGTAGGGCTTAGTCTAGGTCAGGAAGCACAAAGGGGTACCCAGTCCAGCTTGACTGAAGACCTCATACAGCTATGGCTGCTGCTTGGTAAGCTTAGGCCCCTTCATGACGAAGTCTTCCTGTGAGGTCCAGGACAGACTCAATCTGCAGATTCTGGATAGGGTGGGTTTCTCACTTCTTTATGTCATCTTATCCTCACTATCCAAGCTCTATCCACACAAAGGGCTACATGACGAGGAAGAATGCATACTTCTGTACTCATGGGGATTCTGATTTCTGTGGGGAAAGCTCTGATCAAATGGAAGGCCTGCTAAGAATTAACTTCAGTGTTCGGCCTCAATCTTATTTCGCAGAGGTAAAGCAGTCCTAGGCTTCTTTATCACTTACCTCAGTTGCACTGGGATGGGAGTATGTCAGCAACAAGGCCTACTTCGAGTGCCAGAATGGCTTTAATTATGCCAATACTCACAATCCTCTACCAGGAAGACAGAGTAAGGGCAAGAATGGAGACAGAGAAGATTATCCATGCAATCTGCTAACGACTGGGAATGTTTCTCATAATTTAAGTGGTAGTAATTACAGGTATATTATCTTGAATCAAGCCTGTCTCTTTCCCTGATAGTCCCCCATCTTTCCCTGTATGAAGTTATCATCAATCTTGAACTCTTTTCAGGTTAATCTGAAGGTAACTAATGATCTTGGTCAAGCAGATTTTGTCTTGAACCCCTCCATAAGCTTCTAACTGTGATGCCTTAAGAATCTGAAAAAATAGAAGCAGGGATGACCAGAACACTAAAATGACTGCTATATAGGGTGTCCCACCTGCCACCTACCTATTAGGTATGGGTTGTGGGGCTGGAGATAAACCTCTTCCTCAGGAGGCAGAGTCTCAATTTCATGGCTTCCAGTTTAGCTAAACCTTCCACCTAGGGAAGAGACAGGCTGAACAGTAGGCTCATAATAAAGGGCACTTTAAAAGGAGACTAATGGGTCCAAAATAACCCTTAGATGAAAACATTCAGTGACTTAGCAGTGCTGTTACATGGGGATCCTCAATGCTAGAAGAAATCATCTAAATAAAAAATATCCCCAACAGAAGCCTTCTCTAGCCTCATTACATTCTTCTATTCCTTAATTTCTGTTTGGTTTTATATCCTTCCCAATACCTAAAACAGTGAAAGCAATAGAAATACCAAGCAGATAAGTCACAGGGCACAACAGAGCATGTCTAGACTGGCACAACTGTGGACACAGGATGCGGGAAAAAGGCTGTTGGTATAACCGCAGGGCTACAGGAACATTTGCATATGGTTGCATGAGGGACAGGAGATGGGAATCTTCCCCTTCTCAGTGGAAAGTGACAGAGTAAGAAATAAAATTCCAAATCCACCACATAAATTAAATGCAAAAGTTATCAGCATCAGTATCATCAGGGAAGGGAAATAAAACAAGGCAAATACTCTATGGTAGTAATGACAGGTCAGTGAACCAGTAGAGCAAATAGGTTACCTTAACAGGAAAAAGAACAAAGAGAAATTCAATTTCTGAAAGAAAGGGGGAGGAGAACAAGGTTAAGAACTAAAAATTTTAAGAAGTGATCACATGTTTGGAAGTCAGTGGTACTTCTTACCAATTACAGATTTCAATTTCCCAAAACAACAGAAAATGGTTTTGGTCCTTCTCTGTGTGTGTATATGTATGTATGTGTGCATGCATATGTGCACACATGCCCACACACACGTGAATACTTAAAGGTCTATGTGTGCGTGTGTGTGCCACACACACACACGCACACACACACACACACATACACACATATATATATATAAATTTTCAACAGTGCTTCTCCGAAAAAAGGTCCATCTATAAATATAATTTTATTTATTTTAAAATTATCTGCCTTCCTACAGGTATTATTTTTTGAAGGGGGTTAACCTACTGAAGTTTTGCCAGAATGGTGACTGACTGCGCTTCGGTTCAGCGAACTCAAAGACTTGAGACTGAGCGATGCCATCGGGAACCAGGTACTGACCCTGGTTTAACGGGTCCTGTGGTGGTGGGTAAGAAGGAGGAACTGAGCGGGCAGAGTTGACACCTAGAACACACAGGAGATGAAAAGGAAAGAGTATGCGTTCAGTACCAGGTGCATTCTCAAATTAATCAATGACCCCTCACAGTATACTAGTTTTGAGAGTTTTACCTGCTGACATACAATATCCCTAACCCCCAAGACTGAAATACTCTGAAATCCAAAACTTGCCAGCAATTAAACAGTTTCATATTTTGAACCTTTAAAGATTTCCATATTTAAGCTGTCCAATCAATACATGTCTATGCAAACATTCCAAAATTTAAAAAACTTTATAATCTGAGGTACTTTGGGTCCCAAGCATTTTGGGTAAAGGATAATCAACCAGTACTGCAAATTATTTCTTTCCCTAGCATATTTGCAATAGTATCTCTAGTTCTACAACAACACATCCTTCACCATATTATCAGGTAACATCAAAAAAAATATGGAGTGTTATCATCACTTATTTAACAGACAAGAAAACCAAGGACCAGAGAGAAATATTATACGTAAGTTCTCATGGTCATCTAGAAACAAAGCAAGAACCAGAATCAACTTTTGTTGACTTCTTGGTTAGGGATTCTTTCTAGGAGACCATAATCCCCAATTTAAGTCTTGTTCCTCTGAAGAACCCAACAAACACCTTTTATCTCTAGACTTTAGCTCTCTTCCTCTCCAATACTCCCTGAAAGTGTCAAAAATAACCTAGCTAAGAACTACTGACTTCAGGACTTTCCATAATGCTTAAGACACAAGTGATTTAGTGTTTTGATTTGGGTTGACAATGACAAACCTATATTTAATAGAAACTTGACATTAGTAGTTGAAGCAGAAGGGAAATTCATCGTCAGAAGCCATGATTCATAAAACTAAAAGAAAAATGAAATCTGTGACCTTTTAAAGAACACAGCTTCAATGGGGGGAGTTGCAACCACCCCACAAAGTTCACATTAATGAAAGTTTCAAAGAATCAAACTACGCTGACAGTAGTTATAATGTTAATCCATTGTCGACCATTGACACATCTTAGGTTCTGGAGCCATTTTTAAAAGGTGGCAAGTGCCAGAAATAAAATGGTATGCCAACAAACAATATAGAGAGGCCAGGGAGGAAGTCCCACTTTATCAAGTTCTATTTTCCATCTTCTGTTTCAAACTTTTGATGTCAAATCTATGAACTCCTTTGTTTTACTTTAGATCCTAACATTTTTTTTACACTTTTTCTTAGGGCTCTATAGTTTGATATTTAGTTTGACAGTGAATTTCTACTTAATTATTATACTAGGTGTGGGCTTATATCAAAGTTCTATTTTGTGTATGGAAATCGAATTCAACACTATTTGTTGAAAAGGTTACAATTTTTTTCTTTTTGCTGACTTGCTCGTCTGTCTTTGTCAAAAGTAAGCCACACTTATGTGTGTAGGTCTATTTCGGACTTCTTTCCCATTCAACTATCAATAATCCCTCAGGTGATGTACCTATACAATGAGTGTTGAAATTAGATAAATTAATTAAATTGTATTCTTACATTTCAAGATTGTTTTAGTTATGCTAGATTATTAATCAGATTTTTAACTGGTCCTAAAGCCTATGAAGATAGAGGTTGTGTTTATGATTCTGACATCTTTTGTATTGATAAACTCAATTCCATTGATGTTTAGGAATTAGCACTTAACCCCAAGAAGTTATATACAAATTCTGAAAACCAAGAGAGCAGAAAATTTAAAAAAAGGAAACTGAAAAGGTCTTTTTATCAGCCAGATAACCTTTCCCTTGGAAAAATAGATGGTTGATAATATCCTGTGGTGTACAAATAGCATGGGCAGGGGACACTAGAGTAATTACTTATCTAATGATATTTGCCCTAGAGCCTTTCAGTTTTCCCCTCCACTGTTTCTAGAATTCCTTCAGAACTAATGAGCGCTAATGAGAGAGCAGAAGGAAAGGGCTGGGGAAAGTGATGTCTCGTTAAGATTATCCAATCCTGGGGACAGTGAAAATACTGCCAGGAGTCAAAACAGCTGCCAATGATTGAGATGAGACAATAAAATGAGCTCTTCTTGCAAACAAGAGATATGCATCATCATCATCAGGGCCCTGAGATGAAGAGGAGAGAGCAGTGGGCTCAGAATCAAGATGACTTAGGTTAAAAAATCACTTTACCTGGAATGTTTTCAGTTTCTTAACCTGGAACAGGGACTACTAGTGCCATTTTCTTTGGGTTACTATAAGGATGAAATGAAAGAAATTAAGAAATTTAAAACTAAGTAGACACTCTCGTAAGTGGAAGGTAGCTCCTTCTTTTGGCTCAACTGAGCACGTTAGTTTTGTTCTGGTTCATGAAAAAAGAAAAGAAAAGCTGTTTCGCCTTTAAGTTGTTTCTGCTTGTATTTTAAATTTTCAAAGGTATTTCAGTGTATGCCTCAGAGAGAAACTATCTTGTTTCAATATGAGGCGCTTCACGTTAGGTTGGGGCTACTGACTAGGTCAGCAATTCTAGACATCTGAAAGGAAGTTGAAAACATCCCTATATATTTATATTTATTCAATAAATTAAATACATGCACTACCGCCTACCTCTCTCTAAATTATTCACAAAGGTTTTCTTCTTTTGAAGTGAAAACAAAGACAACGGTTTTGTTTTGTTAATGTAGCCAATGACATGGCTATGACTACCCCACACCATTTAGTCCCAAGAATTAAAACATTAAGAGCATTTGTTACCTGTTGTCAAAGATACCTGGGTAGCTGGACACTATCCCAAGTGAATGTCAGTATGGAAAGGAGCCAAGGAATGTGCAAACACATAACCTATGGTTTCCTAATCTCAAACAGACAGGGACTGGGTCTGAAGGAGCAAAGGCAAGTGTACCTTTCTGTTTAGAAGCTTTTCTCACAGTCATTGCAGCCTGCCTCTTCTGGTTTTCAGAAATCTCAAAGCCTACAAGAGAAAAGAAAATTGAACTTTGTTATGAAAAACAGATACTGTAAAGTGAATATACCTTTCCTTCCAAAGTTATCTGACATATATATGTATATATATATGTATATATATATATATATATATATGTATATATATATATATATATAAAACCTGAAGCAAGATGATGGCAAAGATGTGAGGAAGGGTGAACTCTTCATCACTGCTGGTAGGAGCATAAAATGCTATAGGTATTAAGAAAATCAATATGGAGGCTTCTCAAAACATTAAAAATAGAATTACCATAAGACTGAAATTCCTGGACACATACCCAAACGACTCTAGATCCTACTACAGAGATAGGTGCTCATCTAGGTTGATAGCTGCTCTATTCATAATACCCAGGAACTGGAAACAGCCAAGCTGCCTATCAACTGATGAATACATAATAAAACTATGATACATATGCACAATGCACTTTTATTAATATGAATAAAACAAATTTATAAAACTTGCAGAAAATATGCAACAGTAGAGACTTACATTAAATCAGGTAGCCCCAAAGCTGAAAGACACATATTCAGAGGTCTCTCTTGTATGTGGAGCCTAGATTTTAATGTGAGTACATAGGTATAAGTCATGAAATTGGAGAAGAAACTGTGAGACAGGAAACTGATGCTTTGAGGAAGAGATGAAGTAATAGATATGCCATAGAGAGCAGCAAAGAGGCTACTAGAGGTAGAAGAGTCCGAGGGAGACTGGAGGGTGGGTGAGAAACTGGGAGAAGAGGACCAACAAATTACGTTTTAAAATGCCATAGTGAAACCAAATACTTTATGTGCTAGTTTAGAAATAAAAATATTAGTATGTTGCCCATGTTAGCACAGGGACCCATGTGTACCATGTGTTGGGCCATGTGTTGAAAGGTGTGAGGGCCTTGCAGAGCTGGCCCCACCCCTCACTGGCTCTGGAATAGAGGACCTCCCATGACACCAGAAGGGGAGTGCTCCCCCCATCCCCCACCCCACCACTTGGGAGAGCTGGCCTCACCTGTCACCTGAGGGGGGTTGGTCCCAGTGGCCTGTACAGAGAACACCCAGGCACACATCCAGGGCTTTAAGTTTCACTCCCTAATATCCACCCCATCTGTGTGTGAAGGCACTGGTCTGTCAGAACCGTAGCTGCAGCATCTCTATGACTCAGGGCAATGGCAGGATGTCAGAGAGGAGTTTAGGTGAGGGTCCAATATTGATGGTGTACCAGAAGCCAGAGGCCTTGAACCTGACCAACAACACATTACACAAGAAATATTTGCAAGTAAGAATCTACTGCATGATACACAGCAGCTCCCATGCCACTAAGATGAATGAAGAGGCAATAGAGAGATGGGAAAGAGGAAGCCAAGTGGTTTGTTTTTCAATCAATATTCCTATTTATATTTTATTCATTTCTTATTTTTATCTTACTTTTATTATTTCTTTTTTAGTATTCCTGTGGGGAAGGTTACATGGGTGGAGGATAGAAATGGAAGGACTGGGAAATGAGAGGAATTGGGGTGCATGAGGTGAAATCCCCAAAGAAACAATAAAAATTATGTTAAAAATTAATATACATATATGCATGTGACTAGAAAGAATGAAAAATGGAGGCTTTGAATTTGAAAGAGATAAGGAAGAGGTATAGAGAAGTGCATGAGGGAAGGGAGAAATTATGTTTGTTACTTCCATTGTGCTTAGTAAATAAACATACGCAATTAAATTAAAATGTAATTAATTAAAACTAAAACTTGGATATAAAGATGCATATTATAGAATACAGCAACAAAAGTTATGAACAAAACTTAAAACTAAAAATAAAGTATAAAGAATATTTAAATAAATTATTATGTAAATTAGAAGAAACACTTTATATAAATCAAAAATATAAAGAAAAGGAAACAGTGACTCAAAAGATAAGAGAATTAGAATAGAAAATGAATACTTGAAAAATAAAGGTTTCAGAAGGAAGAAAAGAAGTAACAAACAACAAAAAATTTTACTGAGTAAAAAGACCACATGTTTGTTGAGATAGTAAAAGGTCTTCTATGACCCAGACACTCAGACATGACAATGTTGACTAATGGCTAAAATTCCTAAACTTAAAGGATAAAGAAAACAATCTTTCATACTCTAAGGAGGAAATGGCAGCTTTGTTACAACATTATCACTGGAGTTCTTATCTGTGGGCTGGTGTACAGCCCAGCTTTAGAAACACTTGCCAACCAAGTAGGAGACACCCTGGGTTCCAACTCCAGCACGGCCAAAGAAAGTTCATATAAAACACTGTGAGTAATAGCAGTCTGAAAAAATACAGAACCCATAGGTCAAATCACATTATAAACATTTCCCCTCAAAACCTGGGCATTTTATATAGATATATAAAATGCAGGATTTAACTCAAAGAAAGTTTACACAGAAAATAATATTTTCAGTTAAAAAAATTAGATCAACAAAACATACACAATGGACTAACAAGAGAGGCTGGGGTAAAAAAAGGGGAAGAAAAGAGGTTACAAGGGCAGTATGATCACTATACAACACATTCTTGAAAATGCCCTCTGTATCATAACACCATATATAAAGAAAATCAGATATAGAAAATCTAAAATTAATTCTTTAAAAAAATACAAGAAAATATAAAAATCCCCCAAAAGTTCCTTCAAAAAGCTAATGGTTGCTGAAAAGTGTTATTTTCAAAGGACCAATGCAGGGGGAGAAACATAAGAAATTCAAATACAGGCACCAAAACAGAATGCAAGGATTAGTTCTAGCTGTTGTTTAGCATGGTAGAAAAACTACAAATCAAAACACAATACATTTAAAAATGGCTAGCAAAGTATCAGTTCCTCAATACATAAAAGTGACTGTTTGAAGAGATAGAAATGTTCTTTGCCCTAATTTGATTACTACACGCTGTATACATGTGTCAAATTATTATAATGTACCTTATAAAAATATATCTGAGTAAATAAAAATGTTAGAAAATAAAGAATATTCACTATCAAGAATGAAAAGGAGAGATAAGCACAATTACAGAACATATTATGAATATTATGAATGACATCCTAGCAAAGTACAAACTATTAAAATCAGTGCATAAAGGGGAAAGCAGTATAATCAGAAGGACACTATATCATGTTCTTGAAGCAGGTAAGAATAAGACTTGGGTTAAAAGAGAAAAGAGCATCCTCTTTGAATGAGGAAACAATAAAAATTCTAAACTTTCGGGGTTGGAGAGATGGCTCAGTGGTTAAGAGCACTGGCTGCTCTTCCAGAGGTCCTGAGTTCAATTCCCAGCAACCACATGGTGGCTCACAACCATCTGTAATGAGATCTGGTGCCCTCTTCCTGCATGTGGGCATACATGAAGGCAGAATATTGTATACATAATAAATAAATAAATCCTTTAAAAAAATTCTAAGCTTTCAATTATTAATCAGTTTTAAAGAATGCCAAACAGAAACCTAAATGTATCTTGTTGGATTTAGAAGAAAGGAATTTGATGTTCATATCAAAGAATTGCCAAGAAACAATGATGAAGAAGAATTAGCATAGTCTTCACAGCCAGAATAGTGAAAAAGAATAGGAATTCTAAGACAAACCTAAGTATGTGTGGACAGTTACAGTCTACAAAACTAGAAATTTGTTTGTCAGAAATGAACAACTGACTTAGTAAATTACTGCTGGGCAATTGCCTCTTCGCCCAAATGAAAATAAAATCTGTGTACTATATTCAGAGAAGAAATTTCAGATAAATTTTGTTTCTAAATATTTTTTTAAAAATTCAGAAATTGTTATGTGTTGGTAGTGTGGATCTGCTTAAGCAGAATTAACTTGGGAGGCAAAAAGAAGTAATAGGTACATTTCCTAAAGTAATTACTTTTGGCAGAATTAAGCACCACAAACAAACTGGAAAGTCAAATTATAAAATTGAGGAAAACTATGTGAAACTGAAAACTCACAAAGCTTAACTATCTTCAATATAAAGTACATACCAATTTATATTTTCCTTTTTATGCCCCTTTACTTCTATCCCCTTCCTGCAGAAATAGGGATGGAACACAGGGCCTGATGTATGCTAGACACGTGTTCTACTACTGAACTAACAGCGAGCCTACAAATTAAATCAATTTTTGAGAACATAATATGTAAAAGTTGGGATATATGATTTTATAGGCATGTTTTATAAAAAAGCACCATAAAATATAAACATGCATATATATGTGACCTACATAGAGCTCAAATATATACATTGCTTCCTCTTCTATCTCCTTTTTAAAAATAAATAGTCTAAAATCAGCAGATTTTGTTTTCATTCATTACCAGTAGCCCACACACTATAAGCAATTGCAAATCTACTTGTGATTGACAAAGCTTAGGATTATTTCAATTAAAATAAAAATAAAACAGGTAAAGAGTATTCAGTGTTAATTTCACAAATAATTTGTCAACAAACAGCAATTACATGGATAAGTAAAGCTGAACTTCAGTAACTGAAGTAACAAATTAAAGAAAGTAAATATTATGTAGTACTGGTGTGGATTTGAAGAAATAAGCACAAAATCATATATTGAGGGGTAGACTTTTAACTTTTCTGATACATAATGTCTAAATACATATTATGTTTATTCATCCTCATGTTTACTCATCTCATTCTAGAATGTCTATCCTACAGGAATAAAAAACTGTATAATGAAATATACATGTAGATATGTTTTACAGCAATATATTTCACAAGGGAAAAGCTAGAAATAAGGGTTTGGAGAGAGAGTTCAATAGTTAAGAGCACTAGCTTCTCTTGAAGAGGTCCTGGGTTTGGTTTCCAGTATCTACATGGTGGCTCACAATAGTCTTTACCTACAGTTTCTGGAGAATTGATGCCTTCTTTTGGCCTATGCAGGCTCCAGACATGTATATGGTGCACAGATATACATGCACACAAAACACCCATAAATAAAATAAAATAATAATTACAAGTGTAAAAAAGAATAAAATAATAAAGGACATTGAGACTATAATTCGTGATCCTAAAGAAGCTAAATAAGAAGGTGAACCCAAAGAAAAACATATATAGTCATCCTCCTGGATATTAACCTTCATCAGGCGATGAAAGGAGACAGAGACAGAGACCAACATTGGAGCACTGCACTGAAATCCCATGGTCCAAATCAGGAGCAGGAGAGAGAGCACGAGCAAGGAACTCAGGACCGCGAGGGGGGCACCCACACACTGAGACAATGGGGATGTTCTATCGGGAACTCACCAAGGCCAGCTGGCCGGGGTCTGAAAAAGCATGGGACAAAACCGGACTCGCTGAACATAGCGGACAATGAGGACTACTGAGAACTGAAGAACAATGGCAATGGGTTTTTGATCCTATTGTACATAATGGCTTTGTGGGAGCCTAGGTAGTTTGGATGCTCACCTTACTAGACCTGGATGGAGGGGGGAGGACCTTGGACCTCCCACAGGGCAGGGAACCCTGATTGCTCTTGGGGCTGAGGAGGGAGGAAGACTTGATTGGGGGAGGGGGGGAAATGGGAGGTGGTGGTGGAGAAGAGGCAGAAAGCTTTAATAATTAAATAAATAAAAATAAATAAATAAATAAATAAATAAAAAGAATAAAATAGTTGGATACACACTCTGAATGTCTATCAAAAGGGGAATGGTTGCCCCCATCTCCATATGGAGTATTATATAGTTATTAAAAGAGAGATATGTGCTGCTATTACAGATGTAGCAATTTGATTAGAGTAATTAATTTCCTTACAAATATAGGGATTGTCATGAAGGAATTTTCCAGATGTAATAAAAACCCCTAATAAGAGATATATAAAGGATAGTATCCTACATAATATGAATGGACTTGACTGAATCTGTTAGAAGCCCTTATAAAAGAAGGCTAAGTTATCCGGTGGAAGAAATTCTACCTGTAGAATATATTTTCTTGTGATCTTCTCTCTTACTAACTTTGTCTTGTACCTGACAACTTGGTCTCTACTCATGACCTTCCACGCCTGACTGCCTGCTGTTCAGATGTAGGAAATTAGTTGTCCAACCTTTGCAATCACATAAGCCAATTCCTTTTAACAAAGCTTTTAAAAGTAATCCTGGTTATGCTTCTCTACTTGAAGCTCAACTAATGTGAGGAAGTATAGAAGGTTCAATACCTATTTAGTTATGTAAGAAAAATTTAGTTTAAAAGGCCAATTGCAAAACAATATGTAAAACACATTTTTGTAAGTGCACACATATGTGCCTGAGTGTGTGTGAGAGAGAGGGAGGCAGAGTGGGGGAAAGAGAGAGAGAGGAAGGAAGGGAGCGAAAGGAGAGAAGGCGAGAGATAGAATGCTTGGGATAAGTATGAAAAGAAACACACCAAATTATTAATGTTCATTATCTCATAGAAGATTCTACCACTGAACCTTGGTGTTTTTGTGGGACTCCTAACAGTGGGAAGTGGGGGGGTGCCTCTGACTCTTTAGTGGATCTTGGGGAGAAAGGAGAAACTAGGAGTGGAGGGGGAGGCTGCAGTCAGGATGTACTGTATGACAGAAGATAAAAATTCTTAATAGGGTTTTCTTTTTTAATAAGCTAAAAGTATACTGACAAATATTCAACTTACCACACTGTCCAATAAACTGTTCTTTATTCACTTATAAAAAAAATCATACAAATTTCAACTATGCAATTTCTCATGAAATTGTTCATTAATATTCTAATAAAAATTGGTCATTTATTCAGGATTTATTAAATTCTGATTAATAGCCGGGCGGTGGTGGCGCACGCCTTTAATCCCAGCACTTGGGGGGCAGAGGCAGGCGGATCTCTGTGAGTTCGAGACCAGCCTGGTCTACAAGAGCTAGTTCCAGGACAGGCTCCAAAACCACAGAGAAACCCTGTCTCAAAAAAACCAAAAAAAAAGAAAAAAAAATTCTGATTAATATTAAAACAAGAGTGAGAGGAAATGCAAATAATGCATTATATATTTCAATTATGATTTAAATGCTTATCATGGCCAAGATTTATAATTAAATCTACACACAAAACAATAAAATTATGTCAAATATACATGGCAACCATAAAGTATTAAATGGTTTGTAGAAATGCAAATAAAATAATATGAAATGAAAAACTGGTATAAAAATTGCATTTATAGAAATAGGTGTGTGAGAAAGTCAGGAATTCTCACAGTTTTATTTAACTAGAAGTAAAAAAGACTAGAATGAAATATATCAAAACATTTACAACATTACAGTGTATGTTATTATGATTTTCATCTTTTTGTGTTTTTTTGTTTGTTGCTCAGTATTTTCTGCAATTTTCTAACTTAATGAAATCAGGCTGGGGGAAAAGTCATATAAATACATATTTAAAAACAAGACAAAGATGATACAAGCCTGTTAGAAACTAATTTACAAAAGCTTTTCATTAAAAGCAGATCTTTGAGGGCACAAGTTACTAGGGCATTGTATGGGAGATATGGTGCTAAAGGCACAGGGAATGGCAGAGACCTTTTAATTAATGCAGGATCTATGAACTCAGACTATCCATCGACAGGCCTGATAGCCAGTATCTCAATATCATTCTACATCATGTCTCAATGCAGTGACTGTACTTTAAAAGAAATTACTCTAATAAAACTCTAAGTGTGTTTTCAAGGTGGACTTTAAGATATAGGAAGACAAAAATTACCCTGTCTTTCTGACCATCTATCTTTCACTCTGGGCCATTTCAGTCCCTATTATGGTACGATATAAGAACCCTTTTGTGCCAGAACTCAACAGGTAAGCATATTTTTCTAGAAGCAATTTCTGCAGCCTTGAACATTAGACATTTTAAGGTACAATTCTATTTGACGAAAACATGACCAAAACAAAAAACTTTTCTAAGAATTAGAAAGATTAATTTATCTTATTTGCTGCCTCTCCCTCAGTGCTGGGGTCATGCATTTTAGGTAAGTACTCTATTTTTGAGCAGCATACCTAGCCCTTCATTTTTAAAAATGAATTCTCACTATAGTTCAGGTGGGCGTTCATGATGCTGTCCAGGCTGACCTTGAACTTGAATCATTCTGCTTTCACCTTCTGAGTACTGCAGTTACAGGTATGAAACATTGTATTTGACTGATATTTTTATTACAGAAATAGGACTTTGAGGAAGATATTTGGTAGTATTTAATAAGCTATAAATCTATAGCCACAAAACCACAGCCACATAAACTGTTTCAATCCAAAAGGGATGTTTTATTCTGAATCTAAATGAAATGAGTGCTCATGGTTTTTGATATTTTTGTATTTTCTCTAATTTATTTTAAAATAGTTCTAGAGTATGCTGACTAAGTGCATATTGTTTTAATTGTAAGTTAATATATGAAGTAACTTTACAATAATTAAATACTCAGATCCTTTTGTCCCAGGAACTTATACTACCACCTTAATAGAGGAGGCCTAAATAGCTTAACTCTGTTAGACATCAATTTTCACTGGTAAAATGAATGTAATTCAAGATGTATACATGTAATTCGGCCTTCTCAGAACCCAGTATAAAAATGAAATAAACCTGTAACTTGAAAGGGTCCTAAGGTTTTGAATAAAACCAGATCACTTCTGTCTTAGCTAGGGTCTCTATTTCTGTGAAGAGACACCATGACCACAGCAGCTCTTATAAAGGAAAACATTTAATTGAAGTGGCAGCTTCCAATTCAGAGGTTCAGTCCATTGTCATCATGGTGGAGAGTATGGCAGCACACAGACAGACATGGTGCTGACTATATGTTGATTAGAAGGCAACAAGAAGTGGATGTCTGAGACACTGGGTGGTATCTTGACCATATATGAGATCTCAAAGTCTGCCTCCACAGTGATACACTTCCTCCAACAAGGGCACACCTACTTCAACAAAGCCACACCTCCTAATAGTGCCACTCTTTCTGAGATTATAGGGGCTAATTACATTCAAACTACCACACCTTGCTTTGGCCTTCATTAGAATTGTTTCTACTTTCTGTCTTTGAAGTTGACTGAAGGCTGGGGATATAACTCATTAGCAGCGTATTTGGCTAGCATGAACAAGGTCCTGGCATTTACTCCTGGCAACACAGATAAAGAAAGAAAGCTATCCATCTAATTGGTATAACTCTACCAAATCTCCATTGACAAATCAGTTCATAAACATGTCCTCCTTATACACCTAAAGACAGAGAGATCTATGAATTTATGGAGGTTACAGAATAGGATTCATGACTCCTTTGTGTTTGCTTGCCAATACATATGTGTGTGGTAGGAGAAGAATTGAGTTTGGAACCGGATTGTGGTATAATATTTCTATCTGAAAACAGATATTAGGTATGATCAATGTATAAATCGTACCCATTGGCATTAACAAAGATAAGAAATCACCATAGTGACTTAGGTCAGTTTGCACCAAAAATCTTCCTTTTAACTCTAGAAAGAAGAACTCAATTGTATCCCTCTATGGAAGGTTCTTCACAATTATATTTGTCTTTCTGCTCTCAGGTCACTTACCAATTTTTTCATCTTCCTGTACCATTTTCCTCTCTTCTCTGAAAGCTCTGAGCCAACGTATTTTCTCCTCCAGTTTCTTGGCAAAGAACAGATGAACTTCTTCTGTTTCCTTGTTATGAAGCTTGAAAGCATTTTTCATGCTGACATTAAAATCATCATCTCTGCCATCTTCAATGTCAATCACCTCATATTTATCCATGTCAATGCGGCCTTTGTAATATAGGATGTCTCTCCGGATTAGGTCCTAGGTTGGATGAAAGAGGTTATTTTGTCAGAAGTATAGATAGAGCGGATGCCAGCAGAGGCGGCACATGGTTACAACAGAACACAAACACTGTCATCATTCTGGAAGGTAAATGGAGATTTTATAGTCTCAATACATGCACCGAGATGACCAGTTAGACACTGACAAGTTGGTTTAAGTAGGTGCTCTAAGAGATGACTCGCATCCAAAGACTGTTTCAAACCCCAGCACCAATCACTGGAATGCAAACGGCTTATAAGCAGTAGAAAGCAGTATGCAACAAAAGCACTACCAGGAAAGAATTTTTCATCTTCCAAGAACTTGGCATAATTACCGGAAGCATAAAATGAACTTGCTGGGATGTGCTGAAAATCTCAAGCAGGATACTGAGAATAAAATTTTAAGTGAAAGTTCAGTGCTGAGAGTTACTAGAAGGTCATAGACTGTTGGGATAGAAAGAGTTAACCGTAGTTTTTTAATACTTAGTGTTTTTGGACAAGAGTTAGTCTCACAGGAAACTTGGCTAAAAGAGGGCAAAAAAGTACATATATCAACACAGATGAATCTCATGATCAAATACAGTGTTCTCTATCTTTTGCTTTACTCATCTATATAGAAGTAGATCAATCCTAATTCTAGTCAATGAGACACTCATCCTAAGTCTGTACATATTGCTCTTACTTCTCTACTTACTTATTTGCCTTTTTATGACATATTAAGTATTGGTGAGCCTTCCACTCTATGCAAAGCTAATACCCCCAAATACTGTCATTTTAAATCTCATGTTCATCATTGACTTCATTTACTTTCCATGTAAACTGATTTTTATTTTTCCACAATCAACATATAAAACAATGCTATATATTTTAGAGAAATAACAAACTTCTAAGGACATATGACAATGACATATAGCAAATTCAAGAGTAGAGGAGAAAATGGAAGAAGTGAGTCAGAAATGGAAAGGAACATGTCCTCTTTGCTTTCTATTGCTGGGATGCACACCATAACCAAAAGTAGCATGGGGACAAAAGGGTTTCTTTGGCTTACAGGCTATCATCAAGGAAAGCCAGGACAGGAGCTCAAGGCAGGAACCTGGAGGCAGAAACTCAAGCAGAGATCATGGAAGAATGCTGCCTACTGGCTTGCTCCTCATGCTTTGCTCACCTACCTTTCTTGTCCAACCCAGGCCCGCTTGCCCAGAGATTGCATTGCTCACAGTGGTTTGCACATTGCTTTGCCCACTGAAGTTTCCCTCTTCTCAGATGATTCTAGCTTGTGTCATTTGAAATATCTACATAGCACAGTAGTAAATTAATTAAGGGTCTTACCCAGCTATGGACACTAAATACTACAATACTGACATATTAGGCAAAATATGTCTATTTGCAGAGTGGTATGACATTTTAGGGGTTAACCAACGGCATTCTGATTAGATATGCAGAATGCCACATGGGAGGAAATATATGCTAGGTATTGTAAACCTGATTTTGAATTATTCTCAACAGATTTGTCAATCTCAAATCCTCAGGCTTGAAAATGCAGGTACTATTTAACTGTTTTGCAGCCAATAACCATCACATAGTTCTTTTTGCTGCTATAATTATTATGCATACAAATAAAGTGAGAATACATATAAGTTCTGATCAACTGGGTACCCCTGCCATTAGGCTCTGACAGATCTCTTGGGTATGTGTAAAACGAAGATCACAGGAGAGACGGAGGCCAGTTGCACAGAGAAGGCTAATAGTTTTTAGGCCTGTTTCAACCACATCTGAGGTGCCCAAGCTTAGTCCTGGCCCAAAAAATGGAGTGGCTCCCATGAAGGGCTTTCAAATTCTCAGGAACATTTTGTGAGATACATGCTCAAAAACTGAGCACTGTCAGGCAAACTGAAATAGGTGAAAGGAGAATGATATGGGAGAGTGTATGGATGTAAGGTTTGAATTCTCCCGTACAGTTGATCACACGGCATATACACACCTGGAAAGGCAGATCTGGATGGCACACTGCATAATGGCTGTCCTAAGTTAGTAACAACCACAACTTCCTAGTTCTTAACCTTTGTACAAACAATTACTTCTCCCCTCTACCAAACTTGTGCCTCACAATCATTTTCAACTGTAAGTGCCTTTGGCAGTTTCCTAAAATTTAAGTATGTGCCTGATTATGGGACTCCTTTACCAGCATTAATCATAATATCTTAATGTTTATATATTTATGTATGACAAAGGAACAAGGAAATATTCTGTGTCTTTAGCAGAAGAACAGGGATTAGAATGATGTATTGTTAAAACTCTCTGTGTTAATTTTTTTCTCTCTGTGGCTGATAGAGGGCTCAATATGAGTTTTCAGGCATCAGATTAGTGATAATCTAAGTATAGGGATATGATAGAAATGATTAGGAATCCTCTACAACCTCAGGAAGTCCAACCAGAATGGGTAGCAAAGGCCATGAAACAACATGGGGCAGTGAAAAGAATATGAATAAATACAAATATCTAAATTTGAATCCTAGATGTCTAACTTGCCTTGGGCAAGTCACTTAGCTTCTCTCAGTCTCAATTATTGCAACTGTAAAATTAGAAAAGTTAGCCTTATATTAAATAATTGCAAAGCTCCAACCCTAAGAGGCCGGTCTAGTCCAGTAAATGTAGCCTTGCGCTTTTGTGCTCCTTTAAAATCTTTTTTTTTATAAACCCTCAAATTTTACTGACTCTTGCAACTTAAACTGTCCAAGCAAGTGAAATTTAAAGAAAAGACAAATTCCAATATTTTTTAATTTACATTGCCACTGATTCTAGAAATTTAACATGCATTTAGGATAGGAAAGTACTTGCTAACACACTCATACAAATCACAAATCTACTTGGGCTCACTCTAATGTATCCTTTTCTTCCTAGTCAGCTCTATTTCAGTCCTTCTAGCCTTTATTGTCAAAGTCACAAAATCTTCCCCAAAGAAATGTTCTGATTAGACATTCTAGCTGTTGTGGCTCCCGTTGTATAAATTCTAATACTAACTATGAAGGCTCATAAATGCTACTCATTTGGCATTTAACCATCATGCCAATTACAGCATTTAGTTTTGTTTGTTCATTTAGATTGTGCTCATCACTCTGTCTTTTTTGAACTTGCTTCACTCACAGATTGTCCATAGAAAGGCAGTTTCTGAGGTTTCTTGGGCCTTCGGAAACAGCAAGACAAATTCTTCCTGAGTCCTAGGTGCTTGTGGTACTGTTTGTATTACATGGTTTAATGCCTCCAAAGTGGTGTGGTGATAATATGCCCCAAACAGATACTATTTGGATCACAGCTTTCCTGTCTAGTGGAATTTACTGTTTCTAAAAGGATACCAGCTTTTCTCAGTTGCCCAAGTCATGGGACATAGAGAGCTCCAGAATTGTTTTTATAGCTGTTAGAAACCAAGCTCCCAGACACAGCCTGTGGCTCCAGCAAGGACTACCCTAATCCCTGCCATTACATAATTCGAACAGCTCACAGATATTTCAACTTGATCCCACTAGGTAATCCTAGGATTTAGCAAGACTTCATAGGACATTTTGTACAAACGACAGATGCTACACTTTGGAGTATAAAGCTGTTCAGGATTATAGCCTGCCTTACTTATTTATCAGTAAGTTTGTCTCTACTATTTTAGAGAGGGTCCTGGCTATGTTTCCCCAGCCTAGAAACTTCCTGTTTTCTATCCAGATCTTGGGCAATGCATGTGGACAAGGCTGAGCTTGTGTTGTCACTACGATATTCCAACATGTACAGCACATCCGTAGCAGTTGAAACAAAAGTAACAATGGCATCAGCCAGCAGTGAGTACTTGAACAGCATATACTCTGTGCTAACTGCTGTCCTAATGACTTTGCATTTGTCAACTGCAATATTGCTGATAAAGTACTGCAAGGTAGGAAGCTGCACTGGATGAGGAACTATAGATACAGAACCCCTGCTGAACTTAATTAAGATTAAAGGGTGGAGCTAGGCTTTGGGTCCACACATCTGGCTCTGAAACCTGGGCCTTTTATTGAGAAATGTATTATATATTGCTTTAGAATTAAAATTGCTAAGTAAATGCTTAGCAACATGACATATTCTGTAATTGTATTAATTGCGAACATTTAGTAAATAGAATGTGGCAACAATTATTATCTGTACCGCCTCATTTGAATTTCATGACTTCCTTTGGATGTCTATTTTTTTTTCAAATGAGGAATAATTATAAGCAGAGAAAACTTATTTAAATTCAGACAGCTCATTGGAGAAAAATAATGAGTATTCGGCAATCTGCCTGTATTAGACATGCTTTTAACACTATACTTCACTGCTTCCTGCTAGCTATTATTGTTTCCTTCTGGCACCTTTCTGAACTGTGTTCTATTACTAGTTTAGTTGGACAGTGGAGAATACAGATTAAAATAGATGAATGAGAAGAAGATAAATAAAAGAAAAATAGATTTAAAAGTACTGGCTAACATTAGACTTGATTGGTAAGAAGTGAACAGAGTCTAGTATCAATTTTTCTGGTTCAAACTCCCTTATCTATGTTATTATATTTTCCCTGTTTCTTTCCTTAAGATAGATTTATTTATTTTTGTGTATAGGTGTGTGCCTGAATTTATTTATTTGAAACATGGGAGTGCATGTGAATGTGGACACCAGAAGAGGACATTGAATTCCTTGGAACTAGAGTTATAGGTATTTGTGAGCCACCATGTGGGTGTCTGAACTGAACCCCAGGTCTTCCGCAGAGCACTGAGTGCTCTTAACTATTGAGTCACCTCTCCACCTCCCCATCCCTCCCGCTTATTGCTACTTTTGTATGTGAGTTGTTTCAAATGGCTCATGCTGCAATTCTGTCCTTTCAGTACAAGAAGAAATATCTAAATGCACAAACTTCCCCGAACAAAAGTCCTCTGTCCAGCACCATTACATGTAATTTAGTTCTTATCCCTCAGAATATTGTGAGAGCAACATAAATGCAGTACAGCTATGAGAGCGGACAATGGACCATGGCAGCACAAGCACAAGTAAGAACAGTGAATGCAGATAAAAGGTTGCTTGGGACGATAATGGGCATGTAGGAAAATTGGTGGATAATGGGATAAAGAGGTCTGTTCTTTTCCACAGTAAACAGTGGAAAGGGAGAACAAAAAGCAAAATACAGCGAATTTTTTTCTAAAACATCAAAATAATTTCAAAATAATGATATCTGGGAGAAAACAGCAAAACATGTACAAAACTAAACTAATAGAGTTGCAGAGGCAGCCAGTGCACAGGATAAGAGGAGAGAGAACAAAAGGGTCTTACCATTTAAAAAAAAATGACAAGGAAAGAAAAGGAACAGAAATTAAAGGAGCTACTGGTGTCTTTCATGTGTATTATAACTGCTATTTTAAAAGTACCCTGCTTTATGCTTCCCTCTGCAAAACAAACTCCAAGCTGTACAAGCTGTTCAAACTCTTGTGAGTGCTTTGTTCAATCTCAACTCCCAGTGTACAAAACAGGCAAGGTTTTGTTTAACTGGCTTCACGTTAAAGAAACTGAAAGAGTCAGACAGAAGTTTAGTAGGTGGACATTAGTTGCTGAATTTTGAAGAGTAGATTGAATATTTAAACGTTTCCTGTGTTACCTGTAGCAGATAATTATTCAGTCCAGTGTTGGGTAAATCTACTGATGGGGACTTCACCAACTTACAATATTATGCCTTTTGTTGAAAGTAGGGGTTGAACAAGCTTCACATGCATCTGCACCAGTCCTGTCCCTCAATTGTCACTACATATGCATTGATCTCATTTATTCTTCATAACAATCCTGTTGATTGTTCTCCCTGCATTAGAGATGATATAATGAAGATGCATGAAATAGTTACTTGCTTGCTTGAAATAACAGGCATGCTAAAACCAGGATTTAAGAGTAGCATCATTTGACGTTATCTATCCCTCCATGTTTCTTCTCTCTACAAGGAAATTGTGAGAAAATTTAAAGTGGCGGCGAAAGAAATTATTCTTGGGGCTGGGAATTTGGCTCAACTTGGTAGAGTATACACCAAGTCCTTGGTTTGATCACTGGCACTGAAAGGTGGCACATGCCAGCAATCTCAGTGTAGAAGCAAGAGAGATCAGAAGTTTGAACTTACATTCTGATACACAGTGAGCCCTAGGACAGGCTGAGGTGCAGAAGACCCTGTCTCAAATTAAATCAAACAAGTGACTCCCACCCTGAAATACAGATTCTCTCTGTGAATTTCAGTCTTATCCTCCAGTTCCGGAATAATACAAATAGAGTTCTTATCAAAACCTCGTAACTTGTTCTTAGAAACAAATGCTGAGCCTGCATGATTAATTAATCTTGTCCTAAATATTTAGACTGCTTAATAATCAATTACAAAATTTGGACAAGCTTAATGACAATGATGACACAGAAGTCGCTTGTTTACAACCTTGGGACAGTTTGACTAGTTTTAGTCCCTGGCTGGAGAATGCAGCTCAGTGGTGGACAACTTGCCTTACAAGTGCAAATTCTTCGGTCAATCTCTATCCTGAGAAATGAAAAAAATGAAGGTTAATCCCTAGTTTCATTATTTATCAGCCATGATAAATACATAATTATCTTGTATTTCAATTTCATATATCATTAACATGTGAATAATCACAGTATTTCCCTGGCAAATTTGTCATGAATACTGAATTAATGAATTTAAAGTTATTTAAATAGAATCATAGAGGCATTCAAATAATGCCAATTTATCATTACTTTTTATTAATTATATTTTCCATAATATAGTTTTCTGTTCTGAATACTGGTCTATTTGCCTATCTATATGTTTGTCACATGTTTCATTAGTATTTATAGTATTGCCAAGATTTCCTAAAGCAATTCCACCAGATACATCTGAGCATTATTTCAGTGCATAAAAGTGTACATTTTTCTCTTATGTTATACTAAATTTTACTAGATTACAGGTCCTATAAAGGTAGATGTGACTGTCACAAAGTATGCACTCAAAATAAAAATTCAGAGCAGCGAGATACTTTATTGCAACCTCACATCCTTTGGGCTTCAATTCCTCTTGGTTAAGGACTTTCTGTTCCTCAGTTACCATTAAGCCTTCAGTCTCATGAAAGGCCTTATCAGACTATTAGTTATTTTTCTTCCTTTATTTTTAATACCATTCAATTACTTAGAAATATTTAATATTATCTTGAAAAATTTTAAAATAACTTTCCAGGATTTATGAAATTATTTGTGTTATTACTGTTAAGTATCACATTTCTAAAGGACTCCTTTTAAATATGAGCTTATCATCAGAAAGACTAATGTAGCCATATTCAATTATTTAATTGTTGATTAGCCCATTCTTTCTTTAGGAAAAAAATAACTGAGCTTTTGGGCATCCATTTAAATTGTGTTCCAGAGGTGAATCATGTGAGGTGAATCCTTACTCACTTCAACCCACTCTTAGCCTTGTCCATCTTTTCCTTTGTCAAAGATTATCTTCAACTCCACAAAGGTGTGCCACCCCACCCCCACCCCAAGTACTACTCTTTTGCAGTAATGGTAAGAACAATTTGGCAGACAAAATACTTTGCTCTTTTGCATACCTTCTTTCTACCCCATTCTTATTTTTGATTTACCTCCTATTTGATAAATAGAAAGTAGAAAGATTTATTGCACATCACATGGAAATCCTCAACCATGGACAAACATCAGATACTTTTCATGGCCTTTCTTAACAAGGCTGTAGCTTTCCAACCCTGGGAAGGCAGTGTAAGAACATCCAAGTATGTGGAGTAAACAGTCTTGAACTCTAGGCTGACTTTTGTTCTGGAGAGAAAGCCATGACCTCACGAAAACAAGAAAACTCTCATCTGAGAGAAGCTATGCCTTTATCAAGATGTCCATTGTCTTTGCCATCCTGTTGTTTGCTTTTTCCCAAACTCCTAACGTGGCTGCTCTGAATCCAGAAGCCCTCCCTTAACTTCTGCTGTTTTTTTAATCATTGTCTTTCCAACTAGTTGTCCTAGAATTGACATACCACTTCATCTTGGTGTTTTGCTGCCCCTTCACTCCTAAATAGAGCACACTGTTCCATCTTTTTTTTCTTTTCCTTTATCCTTAGGCTCTGCTTTTACTCTTGTGTATCTGCCTCCTTAGCCACTGCTTTTCAGAGATCAGTTTCACATTTTACTTAAAGCAACTGCATCTTTCAGGGACAGATGCAAACTTCAAGAAGTATGGGCAGGTAGTGTGGAACACTGAAATAAAACAGACTCCTAGTTTCTCTGTCTCTCTCTCTCCCCTTTCTTTCTTTCTCTCTCCTCTTTCTCCTCCAAGCTCCCCCACTCTCTCAGTCTCTCCTTCTCCCTTTCCCTTCACCTCTCTCCCCCTCTCTCTAATTGTTCTAAGCAAGAACATACATTAGTGGGAAGAAGGGACACATGCCTGTTGGTGACATAGCTAATAAGCTAAGAGCTTCCTTGTTGCTTTTACTAACCTTCAGAAATTCTGACTCCTGGTTCGTATGAAAGTTCTGCTAGGAGCTGGGGGAGCGACGAAGAGACATTGGTGTTTTGCTGAGTCTCAGATTCGTAGGTTTCTCTCCCAGGGTCAGATCCAGTCTGAAATAACTACCTTAATCCACTAGCAGGTTACTGGTTCCAGATCTGGCATTCTGAGCTTATCGACAAACACCAAGGCAGTTTGAATCTCAGCTCAATTTACTCTCTCAGCTGATTGTGAAAGGCAAACACGTTACGATTTAATGTCGAACACACTACACACATGCACACACACACAGAGCAAGGGACATAAACCAGATGTCTGCTTAGTGTTTAACTTGGAATGTCATGATTTGGCACCACTCTTTAGGGACATTAGCTACTGGGTAGGGGAGATCACAAATGTAAAAAAGAGGTGTTATGTAATAAAGAAAAAGCCAAGAAGTGAACAAATTTTGAAAGTCACTCTGAGTACTCTTGATTTCTCCCTCATTTTCTCACTTTGTGTGATTCAAAATTCTTCCCAGCCAAATCTTACTGACAAAGCTGGGTTGTGCCTCCTGTCATGAAAGAAGAAATAATATCCCATTAGGAACCCTCAGAAGAGATTATATGGGGAACATATTCTATCCCTCTATCAAAGAAAAGTGTCTAAGAAGCCAATATTCACAGAGGTACCCAAGGATCAGTAATGACTACAGGATGTCTCTTCAAAAGGATTACAGGGATAGGATATCCAGCAACAGCATGAGTGAGAATTTTGGGGGCAACTGATGCTACCCTTTGTATAGGAAATGGATAGAGGTATGAAGAAAATATTGTAGCACAGATGACCTAATTGTTTGAATGACAAGTTGTCCCCTTGTTGGTTCCTAGGATAGGAAGTGGGCAGGTGGCTCCATTAAAGTGGAAATTGGGAAAGGTACTCTTGGAAGCTATTCTTTGCTAAGTGGGATTACAAATACAACAATATTCTTCAACGCTGGTCCAAATTTGCTGGTTATCTGCTGTGGGTGCAAGAAGCTCAGAAGGAATACCACAAGAGTTATGAGGGAAAACAGAAATGCTATTGGGATAAAAATGAGTTAACCTCAGCATTCCACTGTTGCTTATGATCTTCATGCCATGCCAGCACTTCTGATACAGAGCTGCTGCCAATTTCCTCTGGCAGTTTTTGCCTATTTCTTTAAAAACCTGGGGGTAATGAAAGGGAAGGAGCTTATCATACTCCCGAGGTTCTCATCTCTCTTAGGAAAGAAGGGGTTAAGTTTACCTTCTTGCAGAGGACCATCTGGTGGTCAAATAGGAAGAAGACTCTCTGCTGGTTACGGCCATAGGGCTGATAGATCCAGGACATCTCTCCAGTGTAGATCAGCTCCGAGCTCCTGTCTAAGATGTCCTCTCCCTAGGAAGAATATGTGATGGTGAGAGAGAGCCAGGTAGTAGAGCTGGTACAATTCCTTACACAGAGATACCCAAAGGTGAGCATAGACTGGACTGGGAGGTTAGCCAAAAAGACGTTGTGGCGATGGAGGAAAAGAGAGAGACTTCTGGGTTCCCTTGAAAAGTTTACAATTCTGTAAGTGAGAAGATTCATATTCTTATTTACTGTGGGGTTAAATAAGACCCATCCCTTAGTCAGATAGCCACCCATCTCCTCCATACTTCCCTCTTTTCCTCCCGGATTCTTATTTATTCTGAACTTAAATGAGACCCAAGCAGGCAGGCAGGCATTTTTTATCTTTTATTAATCTCTTTTCTGTTCCAGTCTCTCAATTCCTATCTGTCCTCTCACTTACTTCAAGAGTATGCCCGAAAATGTAGTCAAAAATTTTCTATTATCCATATAAAAATGAAATAAGGAAGATATTTTATGATAAAATCAGAAAGTTTACTACACATGCTTCAGCCTATGTGAAGATAGAAGAAATAAGCAGTGTCCCAGGGAAGAGAACTCACCATTCCAGAAGATGTATATGGGTCAAATATTGTGCTACTTACTTTTTACTCTATCTCATCTGGACCTCACAAAAGTTCTACCAGACAAACCATCTTGGTCCCATTTTACATCTTCAAGTACCAAGAGGTGAAGGAATAGGACAAGATTATGAAGTTTGTTAGCTGCAGATACTCTGATACTAATCTCTGATTCGAGAGATCACCTTTATTCTTCCCCATAAATTATATTGCTTCTTGCATCGAAAGTACCTAGATGTCCAGTTTCTTCCTCTCCCTAGGTCTGTTTTACCAGCTGTTAAATGAGGTGGATAAGCATAATATCTAGAGCACCAGCTTTGGGACCTTTACAGCTAAATGTATACCAAAAGTTCAAGGTTTGATTAAACTATACTTCCAAAATAGTCAGAAGCAAATAGCTCTGGCAGAATAATATGCTAAAAAAGAGTGACATCAGGAAACAGTATTCTTAATTGCACCATTTCCTCTAGTCTGAGGGATTGGAAAGAAAAGGAGATCTCAGTGGATTATTTTCTAATAACAAAACTTGAAAGCAGCTCAAAAAATACCATTTTGACTCTAGCGTCCAAATTGAGTTACAAGAGTATCCAAGATAAAGGTAAACAAACAGTCCTTCTTGAGTTGACATACTAGCATTGAGCCTTTGAATGCATAGGGCTGGGTCAGGCCTCTCCTCAAAGTTGACCTTTCCTGATACAAGAGAGGAAGATGTACCACAACCTACTAGGAGTATGTATAAAGTGAAGAATGCATAAAAGTTGGCTAATAATGCAAGTTGATGACAAACATGACTATTTTTGAGGCAGGGTCTTACTATGTAGTCCAGGAAAGCCTGGAACTTGCTATATAGCTCAGGGTGATCTTGAACTTGCAACCCTTCACTTGAAGCTTCCCAAGTACTGGGGATAGAGGTATAAGCCACCATGCCCAGATTACAGGATGACTTTTACAGTTACAAATTGATGAACTGAGGATGATCAGATCTGGGGGGATACTCAACATTTCCTTAGGCAGAGGCATACTAACCCTGTTTTAAATAGTTGCTGCATATAACACCAAGTTAAAAAAATGTTGAGAAAAAAACAAACTTCTATGCTCACTAAGCTAACTAACCTTGAACAACTAAAGTATCTTCATTGTGTCTCAATTTCTTCATTAATTTTTTTTCCAGTTTTCTGAGACAGGGTTTCTCTGTGTAGCCCTTGCTGCCCTGGAACTTGCTCTGTAGACCAGGCTGGCCCCAAACTCAGAGACCTGCCTATCTCTATCTCCTGAGAGTTGGGATTAAAGACATGCATCCCGACTGCCTGGTTCTTTCTTCATTCTTTTTAGAATATACCATTACAAATTTGTTTAGATGTTGTGAAGAATACTTAAATTAACATAAGTAAGTACTTACTTAGGAATATATGCACTGCATTGTAAACTTTACATATTTTATTTTCATCTTGGGTATTTCTGTGTGTCCCAGGTACTAAGACATATTTTCTGTCTTCTACTAATACAATGAGCTGATAAAGGACGAGCTGTGATTCTGCTCAAAATCATAAATCAGAGAAATTGGAAGTAATTTCTCCAAAGAAGCAGAACAAAGTTCAGAATCCCTCCAAAACCCATGTGCCTAACTAAAAGACTTCACTTGAATGATGGTACCTTGCCTAGCAGAAAATCGGCTACAGTAGATTAATTAGGTGAGACTGTTTCACTGTCTTGTGTCCAGTGCTGTTACTAACTCACTCTGTATCCCTGGGAGGTAGTTTAAGCAGTTACTATTTGGTCTACTCCACATGCTGCTTTCATTCTTGTCTCCCCAGCCTCACTTATATATCTCTTTATCTTGCACCACAGAGCACAATCCATTCCCACTGCCTCTAAGGGTTTCTGCCTTCTTCCAGCATTTACCACAAACTTCTCACTTTCCTAGGAATCTATCTACCTACTCCAGATGAACAGGGCCATGTCTGATTCATCTCAGATTCTATAATGGCTGGCAAGGGCAAGCAAAGAGGGGCTGTTCAAAAGGCAAGTCTCCTAAAGTCACATATCAAATTCTTCAGTGTCTTCCATCCAAACTGGAAACAAAGTACTTAGATGAAAACACAGAAGCTGATCTCCAAGTGTTCCTATACAATTTTCTGCTTTTTCCCTAGCTACACTGGCCACTGTCTTTTTTCTTAGAATATACAGTCTCATATTTCATGGTCTTTGTTACGGTTCTTCTACCTGAAATGCTCCGCCACAAAAAGTCACATGATTTTCTTCTTCATCTTCTTTGGGTCTTTTCTCAAATGCTATCCCCTTTTTGTCATTTCTCCATCATTCTAGCCTATTATAATATTTTATTTTTCTCCATAACATGCTTATGTGTTGCTTTTCTTCTCTAATGAAACATAAATTATACAAACTTTGCTCTACCACACATTTCTAGAATACAGAATGGAGCCTGATAGAGAGTAAGCATTCAATAAATGACCTGCAAGGAATCATCAATGGTTAATAAATGATTAGTGACCATTAAACCCTATCCAGAGCTTTCTTATCAGGTTTTCATATTTTTTTGCAGCCAAAGTCTCAAGGAGTAGGCTTTATTTAATTTTAATTAATTATAACTTAACCCATTTTGTTCAGCTTTACTTTATCATGATGACAGGATAATTGATAATACAGCTGTGGTCTGAATGACCCAGCAGGCATATTTAACCTGTGGTTCATAAGTTGCATGCATCCCAGGAGACCTATGAATGAGTATTGTAGAATATTATTTTAACTGGGCAAAGATGTGTTACATTTGTTTATGCTGCAAAATATTACTTTAACTGTGTAAAGGTGTGTTACTTTTGTTTATGCTGCATTTGTTTAACAATGTGAGGATGTGTGTTTAATTATGTAAAGATGTGTTGCATCTGATTCACCTTGCCTGCCTAAGGTACCAGGACTAATAAAAAAGCTGAATGGCCAATAGCTAGGCAGGAGAAAGGATAGGCAGGGCTCATAGGCAGAGAGAATAAATAGGAGAAATCTAGGTTTGAGAGAGAAGAGAAGAAAGGATAAGAGAAAGGAGGAGAGAATGAGAGAGACATCCGGGACAAGAAGCTAGGCAGATGCCAGCCAGCCTGAGACACTGAGAAGCAATGAAAGTAAGATATACAGAACTAAGAAAGGTAATAAGCCCCGAGGCAAAAGGTAGATAAAGAGAGACAGGCTATTTAACTTAAAAGTTAAGGCTAGCCAGAAACACGCCTAAGTTAGGCCAAGCATTCAAAACTAAAAATAAATCTGTGTCATGATTTAGGAGCAGGTTGGTGGCCCAAAAGAAAAAGCCTGGTACAAATAAGACCCAATATGTTTGTTGATGAAAAATGCCAGGTTTTAATGTCAAAAAGTTTGAACAGTCCTGAAGTAAGGGCAAAAGAATGTCACTTTTTTCAATGAGTTTAATGGCAGCTGTGTTAACCAATGCGTCAATAAGTGCAGAGAAGTAATGAATCTACCTGGGCCTACGTTTAACTTTCTGGACCAAGGCAAGTCTAGGTCATTTCGTCACCTTCACTTTTAAATGGATACCTTTTCTATATCTATCATACTATTTTGTTGTTTCCGATGTTTCTTTCTGTTATAGAGTAAAATAGTAAGCCAGAAAAGGACATCAAGTATTAAACAAGCAGGCAAGAAAAGGAGCAAAACCACAGAGAGAAAATTATCACCACATTTTTCCAGCTCCCAAACATGAGCTACAAACATGGGCACTTTCTGAAGATCTTCATAAAAAAAAAAAAGGCTGAAGAGACGCTCTCGGGGTTATGTTTCATTTCTCTTTGTTTAAAATGATTTAATGTGAAAGGAGGCAAAATGACAGCTCATCCAAGCCTCTGAACCAGAGAACTGAGAAATGGAAAATTTCCAGAAACTGCAGTCCATGGAAACAGGCTCTCCTCTTCTCTGCCACTCTAAATTGCTCTAAGTTATAATCACTTCAGGAAGGACATGACAATTTAACTGATCTCTTTATTTTTCAGGAGCTATGGGGGATAGAGTAGTCTTCATAGGGTATAAAAAGTGACTGATGGGGGAACGGAGTTACATAAAGAAATTTGAATATTCATGAGAAAAAGATGAGGAGAAAGAGACAGACACTGATTTAAGGCAGGGTTTTCTGCTCTTTAGCCAGATAATCTGATTTCCCAAGCCAACAACAATTGCCTGCATGAGCCGGGCGGTGGTGGCGCACGCCTTTAATCCCAGCACTCGGGAGGCAGAGGCAGGTGGATCTCTGTGAGTTCGAGACCAGCCTGGTCTACAAGAGCTAGTTCCAGGACAGGCTCCAAAAACCACAGAGAAACCCTGTCTCGAAAAAGCAAAAGCAAAAAAAAAAAAAAAACAAAAACAAAACAAAAAACAACAACAACAACAAAAAATTGCCTGCATGTCACCAATCCTACCTGTCCTTCAAGGGAGATTAGGTTTAGAAGGTTTCCCCTGTGAGAACTGTTTTCATTTGATGAGTAAAGCAGAAATCACCACAAGGACAGTTTTTGACAATCCCCACATTTTGTTTATACATCTGAGAGAGGTAGGAGAATGGTCCAGACTGGGAAGCATTGCTTGCCTGTTTATTTGTAAAGCTTGCCTAAGGCAGCCACTGTCTGCTATCTCCTGCCTCCTTCATCCTCCAGTTGTTCTCCACCATGCCCTCCAGAAACACTGTCAGAATTAACTGTATGTGTCTACTCAAGGAGCACCTCCCTCATTCCAGAAATGTAACAGGAAATGCTTTCTCAGATGCTGATTCCTTAAACCATGGCTCAAGTCCTGGGAGTTTCCTAAAAATAAAGCTCTTTGGGTAGACGAAAGGCTTTCAAACTTTTATTCACCTCTTCAATGACTGGAGACTCAGACAAGACATAAAAAATTAGAAGAAAAAAATTGTTTCATGGCAGAAGAAAAATCTTCCAGAGAATGGGAATTTGGTGGCTTTTTGGTACCTTTCCTTACAAAGAAGCCTGAAAAGGGGCAGAAAAAGGGTCTTGCCAAACAGTTTCAGAGGCTCTCTGTCGGTAAGCTTGCTTGCTTAAAGTTAATTTAGTCAAGCTTCTTATTTCTGCTATACCAAGAGAACAGAGGAAAAAACACATAAAAGATAATCCATTATTTTCTAGTAAGTCTTGGCCAGTGATGGTTTCTCCTTATAAGCAAGACTGTTTGCATGTATGTATGTGTGTGTATGTGTACATACATATGTGTGAAAATATATGTGTATAAATGAATAAAATGAATGCATATATTCTCTCTATTCATTTTTTTGTATCTCAAGGTATCACTTCTATTCTACCCTTAGAGGACTTTATCTATCAAATAGGATAAGAATGTCAACTGATAATAACTGTGATGTTTTTAAATCATCTACATTAGGAAGAATAGAAGTAGCAGAAAAAAATTGCCTGAAGACTAATAATTGTCCCCTTTGGATAGACTAAACAATTTGAAATGTTAAAAAAATAGTTACTTAAACATAAAAAATTATACCTGAGGTGAGGGCAATACAACAAGGTATGGGATCTACATTTATACTATAACCATAAAGTTTGAGAATGTCACTTCCTGTCTGCTGACATTTTCCTTCTTGGTTATGTCAGCCTACAGAGTATCCGGTCACAAAAGTTGGGCCTGTGAGATGAGTAATAAATGTTATTACTCCTAGTTAGTGGCATTTGGGAAGGAAAGGTCGATGACTTCAGTCATTTCCGTTCCACCTTCAAAGAAACTGTAGGTGTCTACACTGGGATGACTAGGTGGAATAAATTATTTTTAGAATGATGATGAAAACAGAGCTCGGTCATTGGATTTAGCAGGACGATAGTTATGGCCTAGAATATGCATGCTTGATTAGTCTAGTAGATAGACTAGGATGAGGTGATCTCACCAAGAGCAAAAGAAGTATATCTGCTATTCTGTATGATTATAAAAAAAGAGTACCAAGCCTTTATTTTGTGCTTTGGAATACATTAGTACGTACTACTTTTTATCTGTCTGCGAAGTTCATGATCTTAAATCCAAAACAGACAGAGCATTGGAATGGTACTAAGCAAATTCAGTTGTTTCTTAATAACACCTGAAGAAATGAAGACTATCTTTCTTAATATGTCACAATAAAGTAAAATAAATAAAGTCAAAATGATTTCCCCAAACTCCAGAAACTACTCAAAACACTCCTTCCTTGGTAGGAAAGTTTGTCTTGGGCTTAATACAGATCCTTCTTTCTAATTCCCTTTTAATTGTTGGTTAAGATGACAAACTTTTCAACAAGCAACTGGGACCTCCCAACACCCGTTTTGATAAAGGTCCTACCTCCCAGTCTAGGACAGAGGCCTGCCATTGTGCGATCTTGTCAATATTCTCCAGACGTCGCTTGCGTTCATTGATCTGCTGAGTCACATTGCGCATGACAGCCAGTGCAGCTGCAACATATCTGTAATCACTGTGAAGGTGTAAGAGCGAAAGGTGGATGAATTGATGTGCAATATGTCAATCTTAAATACATCTTTCCGTTTTAGAAAGACTCTTGATTATCAGATGGTAATCTACATCACCTAGAGAACAACTACATTTCCAGTCCTATTTTTGGAAGAGATAACTATGTGACTTATGTTCATACAGAAGTTGTGTCAGCCCCATAGGTATTCTACCTGTAAACTTTTTTCACAGGTGAAATAGACATCTTTATTTTTATACCTCTCTGTTTGTGTTCTATCTGATAAAGCCAGCCAAGGATCAAGAAGAAAGCATTATGTAAGGCATAGTTCAGACACTCTAGCCATCTCTTCCCCCTGGAAATACAGAGTCTCTGCCCATGGTCACCATGACTTTTTCTCTGGCACCATAAGGAGAGAGGTATAGCATAATGTATGAAGACACAGAATTTGAAGCTAGACTCCATGAGTTTACATCCAACTTTATTGCTAACTAGAAAAGTTGCCTTTAGCAAGTATCATTCACACTTGATTCAATGTTCTCATGCATAAAATGGGGAGAATTTTGGCAGAATTTATTGAGGGGGTTAATAAATTAAATGCAATCATCCATGCATACTAATTTACTCTTGATCCTTAAGTATTATTTGTATTTTTATTTCAAATCAAACATTTCTTCAGTAAGTAGATACAATATAGGATGCACCCCCCCCCCCCCCCCACACACACACACAGAATTCTTGGTCTGAGAAGTAAAACTTATACCCTAGATTCTGGAAACATTTGATAACTCATGTGTTGAAAATCCTATAATTCTACCCAATTTTGTCTGCTTGTCTGACCTAATTTCCAATTGAACAGGTCTTATGAAAGGCAGATTAGAAGTGCAATTCCAGCCAAATGATAGAGACAGAATGACCTGGGAAGGCAATAAAATTCATTACCGCTCTTAGTAAAGCTAAAAAGTCTTGTGGTTGCAGCAGTCTTTCTCTCCCAGCACTGATTAAAGAAAATGTCATGAGAAACAGATGCAGAATGGTATTTTTCTTCTTAATGTATTGGAGAATGGGGTGATGGAACAAGTATGGGTCTAAGGAGGGGAGTTCTCATTTCCAGGATGGATGCTATGCAACACCCCCTCTTAGGGAACATCCAGGGCTCCAAGCTGTAACTTTTACATGATCCAGAACTATGGACCTCAAACACTATTATCACATTGTAGTACCAGCTTTTCTCAAACCAATTCATTCTTTCTCAAGAAAGTTAGAAGTATTCTTATTTTGAGATTTAATGAATGTTATCTATTACTATGATGAGTCATATTGAGTATATTATCGACTAATTAGACTTTTTAAAGTCTCTTCAAAACCTGCTGTCTAAGGAGCAGGCTCTCTCAACTAGTCCTTGAAGTGCTAACTGCTTGGATTCACCTGCAGAACTTCCTATCTGTCCTTTCACACCCCTTGTTCCTGTCTAAGGTTGACTTAGGTCTCTACCCTTGTCAGGCTTTCTTCCTGACAAGACTGTCTGAGCCTGCCACTTAGACACAGGACAGAACAGTGACATAAATAAGTACATCAGTTCTCCAGGCCCAGTTGCCTATCTGCTGTGTCTTTTTGTTAGTTGATTTGAGGTCATCAGTATTTTAATCCACTTTCTGGGAAGTAATCATTCTGCACAGTATGGTACCACAGTCACATTTAATTAAACTGAAGTAAGCTAATAAAATTAGTTCCTCAGTTGTATTAGTTACGATCTTAGTTACTCCAAGGTCATATACACAGGACACTCAAGTGAACACTGAGGATATCAAAATGTTTTTCCTGACCACAAGTATTAAGCAATCATGGCTGTTGTTACAATGGTTAAAGGATGAATGTTATCGTATCTAATCTGTACTACTAGCTTTAAAGGTGCATAAGATAAGAAAATAGATGTGTTGTATTCCGAACTCTGGTTAGTGTCTCTGAGTTCTCAGATGAGGTCTGCTTGCCACCCATTACTGCGAGTGTGGAACCAAAATTTTCTAGTTTTATATACATCAACGAACTCTACTATTATGTATTAGTATATGATATGTATATATTTTTGTTTTTTTTAACTTAAATAAGGGGCAATTATGTCAAGTTTTCACTAGCAAATGGAATTGTTTTTACCGTTTATTACTTTTCTTCCAGTTTTCTACCTGAGAGACCTCCCTGGTTGTCTCATTTCAGACATTCATATTTGACTAAGTCTCTAAGACTTGCCTACAGGTTGCTTGGGACATCTTAATATAACTCCCTGAGAACTAAAAAAAGGTTTTCTCTGGCATTGTCTTCTGTCTTTATCTTTTTTTTCCGTAGACATATCCTTACTCCTGTCAGTCTCTGGACCACTGTCATGAGACCAAGTATTATTCCTTCAATTGAGTTCTAGAAGGCTGACAGGGAAATATTTGAAGTTGGTGTAGAAATGTGCCTAATAACTGTGATCATTGAGTCTTCATCATTGGAAACAGATGATGAAAAGTCTCCAGACTGATTATTCTGTAGCAAGTGATCAACCCTAGGATCATACATGCAGGAAACACATATATTAGATTGTATACATTTATATGTATATATAACAATTTTTAAAGAAGAAGAGGTCTTGAGGGAGTAAGAAAAAAAACATGGAAGGAGTAAGGAGGAGGGCATGAAATAGGAAAATGATGTAACTATATTTTATTTTAAAATGCAAGTTGGGGAACTTTAGTGAAAGACTTCTTTTTTTCTTGGAATGCATATTATAAGAATTAGTGCTGAGCTGAACCAACAAGCCCAAAGCCAGGAATTTCATATCAAATCAAATAAAGACAAACTAAAAATATTCTGAGTCTCTACGTTTTGAGGTAAGAAGGTAGGGCTTGTTTACTGTAAGGCATCATCATCAATGGGAATTATTTTTAGCACATACCATACTGGTAAGAGATTAACTGCATCATTTCCACTCAAAGCGATAGCCTTCATAGCCCTGGCTGGGGAAGTTTCCCTGAAAAGGATTTAGGAACTGTGGAGTGTGATGTCACATGCCTTTAATTTTAGCACTCCGGAGGCAGATCTGTTTTAGCTAGAGACCAGCTTGGTCTATTGACATAACGAGTTACAGTCCAGGCAGGAATACAGAGTTGAACTCAGTCTCAAAAAAAGAGGCGGGACAAAAAAGAAATATTTAAAAACTAAAGAAAAAAAAACATTAAGGAAAGTCTCAATCTTTTTTACCTCCACACAATTCTAAGTCTCTATAAAATGTCCAGTGGGTGGGGTAGAAAAGCTAAGTATGCAATTAGCTTTGCAGAAAGAATGTAGGATTAGTACTAGTTGGGAAAAGTATTAGCAGAGCATCTGAGTATTTCAAACAGAATGGAATAAGTGGTTGAGCAGTTACTATGTTAGCTTTGACTCATGAGACTGAGCCTCGTATTAAAAGTCAAGCCATAAGCTGTAGTCCATGAAACTGTGGTATAAGTTATATAATAATGACAATGCATGGGATTTGGTGTGCATACTGACTTACAAGGTTATATGCAACTCTCTAGAGTATAATTTTTACCTTCCTCACAAGGACCTTGTGAAGTAAAGAGGAATATATCCTACTTTACAGATAAACTAACCATAGCTCAGGAACTGACAAGCTATATCTTGTCAAAAGGTACCAATATTTAAAAGACATTTACTTCTGTGTCCTCAAATTCTTTACCTGTGGTCTTGGGCAGTATACTTAAGGAGCTCAGCTAACTGTAAGGGATATTTGCAGATCTTCTGTACTGGAGTCAAAAGAAAACCATCGATAGCAATGTCAATCATCTGCTGCAAGAGTCGGCAGGCCTCAAAAAAGTGTTGATAGCGGCTGTCTTTCATGAGCTTGGAGAGCTCCATGCAGGCATCCAGGTGGTTGTTACAATATTCTGAGTATATCCAGAAACCATCTTGCTGTGGAGAAAAGAAGGGGGAAAAAAGGCTCAGAGACCCTAAAGAAGTCTTAAAATAATAGAAAGACAGATCCTGTTCATGAAGAAGGACGCTTAAAAGAAATCCCACACTAGCTCAGAACTGAGTATAATAGAGGGTTATTTATTTAGGGGTAGACTCACAGATCACAATCCTCTGCTGGAACGGGGAACAGCAATCGAATCTTGCAGCCGGAAAAGAGGCCAGATGCGCACTTTACATCGGCATAAATAGTATGGCCAACTGGGCGGGAAACTTAAAAACTACTGGCTGTAGGAATTCCTACAGCAGGTTCATATGTAAGAATATTAAGGTAATGTTAATTTTGATTTGATTCATAATTTAGTAATAAAGAATTAAAAGATAGCTATGCAAGTGGTAGCTACAGAAACCAATTATAAAGTTCATGTGGCGATAATGAGTAAGTGGGAAAGGTAAAACAATTCTGGGTAGTTAAAGGATACCAACTTTACCAATAGTAAACAGAATATGGCAAATAAAATTCTACTACCTATTAGAAGAGAGGAACCAGAGATTCTAGTTCTTGCAATGACAGACTAACACATTCTGCCACTGAAAGAAGCTATGAAAGTCTAAAGAGTATAATGAAATTTTCCTGAGGAAATTAATATTCATAAGAGCCAGAGGCCCAGGACACCTGCTGCAAGATAATGTCCCCTAGATGTGACAAGGGAAATGTATTTATGATATCTCAACATGATTGCCTGAAAAAGACAACACTGGCTGACATGCCAATTCTACATGGACCTAACCTAGATAAAGAGCTACAGGTGGCCAATGACTGCTCCTTCTCTAAAGACAAGCTCCTGTAGAGGTTATCCAATTCCAAATGGGAATATATATACATATGAGCTAAACCCAATGGACTCAGTAGGTTGTATGTACAATGTGCATATATGTATATGTTGATTTACACATATATACACACATGTACATATAACAATAGTAAGTGATCAAGAATTTTTGAGGGAGAGGGGAAATATGGGAGCAGTGGGAACCAGAGGGCTATGTAGCTGCAATGTTCATGTACAAAGTTCCAAGAAAAAATTTAAAAGACAGTATTTAAAGAAGGAGAAATGAAAAGAATCACATAGCTATCTGAAAACTTTCTAAGAAGCATAAGACTGTGGATCCCAAGGACAGAATTAAATTGGTGTATTCTAGAGATAGCTAGGAGACAGAATGGCTAGAGTAAGTTACATGGGAAAAAAAAAAGAAAATATGGGGTCAATGACATAAGAGTATTCTGGATGTTCAGAACCTTAGTGATTTTAGGTTTGAATCTTAGTAAGATAGGAAGTATTGAAGGACCTGACACATTTATAACAAATACATATTTAAAGAACACACATACAAGTAACATTATATGCAGCAAACAAGTTATATTTAGCAATATACAAACTCATACAGTTTAATCAACATATTAGTGATTGATGAATGGATCAAAGAGGAAATAAAATATCTCCTGGAACTAAGTGAAATAAAACACAACCAAACCTCTGGTACCCATTAAATGGAGTCCTACAAGGGAATTTATAGCTAAACTATCATAAAAAGCACAAATAAATGACATAAGGAACCAAAAAAAATTTGGAAAAACAAGAATAAAACAAATCTAAACTTGGTCAATTGCACAAAATAATAAAACTCACAGCATAAATTAATGAACTAGAAAAAATACAAAGAATCAACAAAATTAAAGGCTGGTGCTTTGAGAAAATAAGCAAGATCGTCAGACCTTTGGGTCAACTAATGAAATGGAAAAAACAAAAACGAACAAAAACAATGACCCAAATCAACAAAATTAGAGTGAAACATGAGACAAATTACAACAGACACCAAAGAAATTCAGAACCTTGTAAGGGAATATTTTAAAAACCTATATTCCAATAAGCTGGAAACTTAAAATAAATAGATGAAATTCTAGATTAAGACAAACAACCAAAATTAATCTAAAAATCAATCAACAACCTAAACAAATCCATAACAAAGGAGAAGACTGAAATAGAAATAAAAAGCCTTCAAGCTACGAACAGTCCAGAGCCAGATGGATTTACTGGGGAATTCTACCAGATATTCAAAGATCTGTAACCAGTCCATTTTAAACAAAAGAAGCAGGAGGAGGAGAAGAAATAAATATCACAAGCATTCCCAAACTCCTTCAATAAAGCCAGTATCACGCTAAATAAAGCCCAAACCAAGTAAAGACACAACAAAAAAAGAAAACTGCAGTACAATATCCTTGATGAGCAATAGACTTTAAAATTCTCAATAAAATACTTGCAAATGAATAAAAGACATTTATCAAAAGGAGTATACACTATGACCAAGCTAGCTTTATCCTGGAGATGCAGGGATGGTTTATCATTTGTAAGTCAATAATTATAAATACAAATGAACTTGAAGAGAAAAATCCCATGACCATCCCAATTGATGATTCACAAAGAGGCCTGTGACAAAATCTAGCATTACTTCCTGATAAAACTCTCAGAGAGAGCAGAATTAGAGGGAACAACTTCAGTATAATTAAAGCTATACATGATAAGCCTACATTCAAAATCATCCTATTTGAAGAAAAGCTTGAAGCAATTCCACTGAAGTCAGTAATGAGACACAGATGTCCACTATTTCCACTCCTTTTCAATACTGTGCACAAAGAAGCAGCAATAAGACAAGAGAAGGAAATTAAAAGGATACAAATAGGAAAATAATTCTTATTTGCAGATGACATATTATACAAAAAAGACTCCACAAGTCTATCAGAAAACTTCTAGAAATGAAACAGAATTCCACCAACGTGACATGATACAGAGTCAACTTGCACAAATCTACAGATTTTCTATACTCCAAAAAACATGTAGAGAAAGAGATCCCATGTACAATAGCCTCACAGAAAATAAATCATCCAGGAATAACCTAAATAAAGGATGTGAATGACCTCTACAATGAAAACTTTAAACTTCTGAAGTAAGCGATAGAGAAAGACACTAGAAAATGGAAAGACACACCATGCTCATGGATTGGTGGAATTAACATTGTGAAGATTACCAATCTACCAAAAGCCATTTACAGATTCCATGTAATCCCAATCAAAATTCTCATTACATTCTTAACAGGAACAGGGGAAAAAAACTATCTTTATATTTGTATGAAACCACAAAAGTTCCTCAGACAGCCAAAAACAATTATGAATTAAAAGAACAGTGTTGGAAGAATTACCATTCCAGAGTTCAAAATACATCATACAGCCAAAAAGTGGGCCTGGTATCTGAACAGCATTCTCAAAATAAGAAACAAAGAGAGAGAGAGAGAGAGAGAGAGAGAGAGAGAGAGAGAGAGAGAGAGGTTCATTGTCCCTAGCAATTAGGGAAATGCAATTAAAATAACTTTGAAATTTCATCTTATCCCACTAGAAAGGCAAAGCTGAACAAAACAACCAAGAAGGAATGCTGGAGGAGATTTGGAGATAAGGGAACCTCATTCACTACTGATGCTATCTCAAACTTGTCCAGCCACTCTGCAAATCTGTGTAGATTCCTCAAAAAGCTAAACTTCAATCTACCTTATGACTCAGCTATAGCACTCCTCGGCATATGCCTAAAGGACTTGACTGCCTACTCTACAGACACTTGCTCATTCGTGCTCATTACTGCTCTCTCCACGATACTTAGGAAATGGCTCATTCGTGCTCATTGCTGCTCTCTCTGTGATAGTTAAGAAATGGAAAAAAAACTAAGTGTTCTCCAAATGACAAAAGGATAACATAAAAGTGATACATGTGCACTATGGCATGTTATTCAAGGTAAGGAAAATTGAAATCATAAAATTAGCAGGTAAATGGCCGGAACTAGCAAAGATAATATTGAGTGAGGTAACCCAGATACAGAAAAACGAACACTGTAAGGTCTCTTTCAACTGTGAATCCTAGCTCCAAATCTGCAGATGTGAGTATATAATTTGAGTAACTACAGGAATCGGGAAAGTGAAAAGGGAACACTGTGGGGGCAAAATGGAGCAACAGAGACTGGAATGGTAGGGTACAAGTGATCTGAGGTGGGAAAAGGGAGAAGTGGGCAGCTTTAATTAGGGAAGGGGAAGTAGATAGTTATAGATGAATGAGGACGAGAGTAATCTGAAAAAGTCATAAGGAATCATACTGCTATCTACCTAACATACTTGTAAATATATATGTATATATTTATACATAATTTAAATGAAAATTTCCCATTTTGGCAGGCAAAGTTCTCTCCATAGACAAACCCCTCAACGGCAGGAATGAGAAATCTTCTTTTGCGTTGTTAGCCAGGGTAATCCTAGATACTGTCCAAACATTATAGGCCATTGCTGCGGTCCTTGGTTACCTCCCAGGTGTGGAATGTAACACCTTATTATTCATCATGTATACTAAGAATTTCAGACAGAGTACCCAGACGACCTGAGCTGAATTTGACTTGAAAAGACTCCACCATGAGAAGGCTCTACCAGAAGGCACCAAGCAAGCTTCCAAAGAAGGGAAATAACAAATAATAATACAAAATATAATGCTATGAATGGCAACAATGTCCACCATGTCACAATGACCTTAAGAATGTAGTAGTGCCGCATATACTTTGCAGTGGCCATCAGTTTTTTAACTGAACTTCTGCTTGAGGGAAATTATGGCTCATACTTGCAACCTAGTCAATTGCCCTAATCTAGTGAAGTCATGGATCTTGGAGGAGCACCTACAACCACCTCCTTACTAGCCACTGTAATACCTAACTAATTCTAAATGCTTATCCTTATACCCACACATAACTATAGGCCTTACCCCTTATCAGAGAAACTTCTCTTTGAAACTGACAGAGACCATGAAAGAAAACCACAATCATTCACAGTGCAGTTGTGAAGCCTCACCCCAACTGATGTATCTACATCACAACTCCTGCACTTAAGACTCAGGGATACTGAAGAGGGGGTAAAAAGATTTTAAGGACCAGAAAACTGGAAGTTTTCTGTGAGAGTATGTCTCTTGGAAATGTCAGATGCTAAACCTATGAAGTTTCACCAACATGGCTGCCTAAACATTATGTGAACAAAGATAGTACCAATAAATATGTTAACATGGAAGGAGGCAGCTCACAGGTCTCAGCTCTAGACAAAGAACTACGGGCAACTAAGGAATGCTGAGAGCAGGAGAAATCGTCTCTCACAGGGAAGAGCACACCAATTGCTTATCCAATCCCAAATTGTCAGCTCTGAAAACATATATACAAGTAATATAAACACTATATATTTATGTTTAGGAATATATAAAATTAAAGAAAAAGGCGCCATGAATTCTAGATAGAGCAAGCAGGGACATATACAGGAGAGGTTGGAGGGAAGAAAGGAAAGGGGAGAAATGATGCAATTATATTGTGATTTCAAAATATTTCAAGTAAGAATTGTAAGTCTTTAGGAGTTAGTTTAACACTGTCCATCAGAATAACAGTAGTCATTTTTCTCTTAGGGTCTATGATCCACCTAGCCACAGGTTCCTCATGCTACAAAGCTTTCAGGTACGCATTTGATCTTGCAACAGGACTTAAATACAATCATAAAATTGTTGGCTATTTCCATTACACTTGAATCACCATTGCCTCAGTGGAGATGTCTTGTCAGGCCGTCTTTATTTAGGTCATAGGGTTCACAGCTGAGTAAGGCCAATGACTCCTTTTAGCCTCCAGCAGCGTGCGCAGATCTCTCAGTACCAGGGAAACTAGGTACTGAAGACAAAGTTTCTAAGTCAGTACTAGCTTGATTTCTCTATGTTCTATGCCTAAAGCATGTATTAGCCTTGGCAATGGGATCTTACCATGAAGTTCTGGAAGGTAACCAAGAGCATCAGCAATACCCTGTGATGTTTGGGGTTTGGGGGAACTCACTGGCCAACAATTCCAAAAGAAACAATCTATTGCTGGGACTGGGCTTTGCATTTCTTAGCCTCTGGCATCTAGTAGGAATATTTTTGCCCCTTTATAGAAAAACTTCATTTTAACTCTTTTTATGCTATGTATAGGGATATTTTAGGAAGCTTCTATGGTACTTTGGAAAAGTCTTTAATGCTATTTATCACTCCTAGTTTTCCTCTTCTACCCTATCATCCCTTCGCTGACCCTAATTTATCTCTCACTGTTAAACAATTGCAGTTTTACCCTTTCCAGCAGAGCATTCCATCTGCTGTCCCTGAATGCCCCTCTCCATGGCCCCTTAATAATTTCCTGAACTCTATGGGTATTCCAAATGAAACACACATATCTAAAAATTTAAAGGTAAATTAGTCTCTGAACCCTTGTCAGGGACGCTTGTATTTTCAGTAGATGATCATCAGCACAAAGACAAACTGGCCAAGGTGCAGAGAACAAAAGACTGCAGAATAGTCAACCCTAAGTGGAACTTTATATACTACGATTCCCCGGCCCTGAGGCTCAGGGATCACTGCAGAAAAAGAGGAAAGTGTGTAAAATCCAGAGCCAATGGATAACTCTAAGAAAACAATGTCTTCTACATACAGGAGCGAAGCTGCTCACGTGAGCTCAGAGCAGTGACATCATGAAAATAACGGTGTAAGCCATGCCAGGCCAAGTCCCAGAGAGAAGAGTTGGACAAGAAGTTTTACCACTAGCCAAGGAGAGACTTGACCTGGGAAGAGTTGGGGGATAGAAGGTGAATATTATTATGAGAAATTCTTGAAGAATTAAATAAAAAATATAAAAGAATTTAAGTGCTAGTTAAAATTAAAAACTATTAAGTAAATCAGTGTTTTAATTTTGAATTATCTCTCAAATATTTTTCTAAATTATACTAAATGAGTAGTTTAATAAAATACAAAAAGCTCACAAATAATTTAAGAATTAGTGAGGTATAAACACTTTAACAATCTCTGCCACAAAATGTTTCCTAATTGGATAATAGCAGCTCACTTTAGGACAGTGGCTCTGAATGTTAAGCTTTTCAGTGGAGCCCCGATTGAGTTTTACACTTCAATATTCGCTTCACGGGAGAAATACTTCACTAGTCTTTGACTAAAGAGAAATCAATATTTTGTAACTGGGTTGCTATTTTTTATATTCCCAAAATCACATGAATGTGTAGTAAGAACTAAAAATAGCAATCCATTCATATTAGCAAAGACTCTATTGAGAAAATCAGGAAAGTACAGAGATGAACAATTTGCAGGATTTCATTATCTTTATGTAATAAGATTTATAAGAAACATGGATTTATTTTTTATTATTTGCTTAATTTTACTAAAGTATAATTTTATTCAATATTTTATTAACTATAATGGATGCATAAAATTTTTGCTTATCAAATGTATGTTGTTTACTTTATGTGCACTCATTATAAAATATACGAGCATACATGTCCACTTTGTTTTCTACTGAATTAGAGCTATTGAGGGATGGGAAGGAGGTAGTTATGTAGAAGAATTACTCCATTATTTTCCTGTGATACTTGATGGTTTATAAAGTAGTGTGTTAGTAACAGGACGTCAATAGATTTCCTACTAGAAATATATCCATCTCCCTTCCTGTAATATACCCTAGGATTGAGCCATAGAAGAGGAAGATATGAAGGCACTGCAGACCTCAGTATACAACCTAAGTGGTGTAAAATTGGTTGGTTACAAAATTACTGCAGAAATGGGGGAGGGGGCGTGGCACGCCTTTAATCCCAGAACTCAGGGATCTCTGTGAATTCAAGAGATTCTGTAGACCACTTTGGTCTACAGAATAAGTTCTAGGACAGTCAGAGATACACAGAGAAAGCCTGTCTCAAATAACCATAAATAAATAAATAAATAATTACTGCGGATCACCAGACCCAACAGAAGGAGGTGAAATGGGGATAGTTTATCAGAACTAATCAACCAAAAAGTTAAGGATTTAAATCAAAAACAAAAAGTGACTGAGCAGTGTGTGTGTGTGTATGTGTGTGTGTGACCAAAGAAAAAGAAACTATCAACTCCAGAGTGGTGGGGACATGGGAGGCGTTAGAAGGGTACAAATGAAGAGGGGCTGGAGGTAGGAAAGGGAGAAGGTAAGTGATATAATTCTATTTCCATTAAAAATATTTTTAAAAAATTGTAACCATCTTCTCAGTATGATACGGCTATGCAGCAGTTTTGGTAACCTGAGTAAGCCCTACACAAGATCGAGACATACATTATTAATTAGGATTTCTATATTGCTATGATAAAGCACCATGTTCAAAAGCAACTTGGGGAGGAAAGAATTTAATCAATCTTACACTTCAGGTAACAGTATATCACTGAGGGAAGTCAGGGCACAGATGTATGTAGGGCAGTAACCTGTAGAAAGGAACTGAAACAGAAGAGATGTAGGAGTGCTGTTTACTGACTTGCTCCCCTTGGCTTGAAAGAGAGAATTAGCCTCCCCTAGGGATGAGCCCCCTAGGTTGTCCAAAAATCAAAGCGGTCAGTCCTAAAATCACACTCGCAAGCTATGTTAAACAGACTCAGCAGGTTGCATTTATATAGTTATGTATTTCTTTATATGTGTAATAATAATAATAAAAGAGGCCATTAGTTGGAAGGGACCTGGGAAGTGTTGAGGAGACAGGACATGGGAGGAGCTGGAGAGAAGAGGTCTTCAGAAGATCCTGGCAGTCCTAGTAGTCTACACTCAGGAGACAGCTGACAGTTCACATAGCAGCAGCCTGACTCCAACCTTTATCAGTGAAATCTCCGGGGATTTTAGTTTATTATTTTTTTGCCTTCACATTCTCTAGCTATACGATACACTCTATCTCCTCTTGTTCTCCTAGAACTAAGTCATCTCCTAGAGATAAGCAGTTCCTGCTCCAGTTGTCCTAATCCAAGGACCTATTCCTGTAGCTTTAATATTCTCCAGGTCCTTGATTTACAAGATGTCTCCCTCCAGGTGTCTATACTGTCTGAATTGCTTTTCTTGGAGCCATTCCAGCACAGCAACCCAGCTTTCACATTTTATAAGTTCCCTAAGCTACCACTTTTATTTCCTAGAATTATTTTAGCTACCTCTTTCTCGAATGCTCTCTCTTAGTGACTCAGAGTAACTACCAAGCATAAGTCTATGATAACTCAACATGCCCCCTGCTCCAGCCTTACTGCCATGTGTAGCCAAGCTCTCATAACAAACGTACCCCCATTGACCCAACTTATTGTCACTCATCCAAGTTCTCATGATTTTAAAAAACCCACAGTTTTCTCTGCCACAATGCACATGTCTAAGAATGGCTTTTCAATTTTTAGCACTAGTGTTGTCTTCCACCACTGATATCTAGCCAATAGACACAGCTGTAGAGATTAGGACCCCAAGAGCTCTGAAAGCCACTGCACACCTTCTACAGCTCTTGCTGTTGTCAATACAGTATCCTGGACTACCAATATAGTATCTTCATTCAGACATAGAACTACTGAATGATCCCAGAAATCATCCATTGTGGCACTGCATCTAGTGCCAATATGTACCCTGCCTTCCACTATCCCAAACAGACTTTATATAAGCCAGTCTACAAATTCTGGATAGGGAAAAATGTTTCTTAAAAGGCATATTTTTAAAGATTATAAAGATCTCAAACAAAATCTTTGTAAAACACAGTATCAAAGGAATGCAATAAACTATAAATACGCTCAAATGGAAATCTATAAATTGTTTGACAGAGAATCCAAAATAATTCTTTGGAAGAAGTCAAGTGAATGAAGAGAACAAGTATAAACAGTCAACAAAATCAGAAGACAGTACAAAATCAAAAGAAAAAGTCGAAGACATTAATAAATACCAAAAAAAAAAAAGAGAACCAAATAAAGTATTTGGAGCCAAAGACTATGTTTACTGAACTAAAATAAATTTTAGAAGGAAAACAACATCAAGCAGAAAAGGAATAAATTAATTCAAAAGATCACCTGAAACTACCCAGAGGAGAAAATGGAAAAGGGAGAAAATAAATAAATGCTTACAGGATCCATAGGATACAATGAAGAAATCTAATATTTGTTTTTTATTAATTAATTAATTTATTAAAGATTTCTGCCTCCTCCCCACCACCACCTCCCATTTCCCTCCCCCTCCCCCAATCAAGTCCCCCTCCCTCGTCAGCCCAAAGAGCAATCAGGGTTCCCTGCCCTGTGGGAAGTCCAAGGACCCCCTACCTCCATCCAGGTCTAGTAAGGTGAGCATCCAAACTGCCTAGGCTCCCACAAAGCCAGTACATGCAGTAGGATCAAAAACCCATTGCCATTATTGTTCTTGAGTTCTCAGTAGTCCTCATTGTCCGCTATGTTCAGCGAGTCCGGTTTTATCCCATGCTTTTTCAGACCCAGGCCAGCTGGCCTTGGTGAGTTCCCAATAGACTATCCCCATTGTCTCAGTGTGTGGGTGCACCCCTCGTGGTCCAATGAAATCTAATATTTGTAAAACTCAAGTTCCAGAAGAAAAACAGAGAGAGGGAGGATGGAGGGAGGGCCGGAAGGAGAGAAAGAGAGGGTGGGGAGAAGGAGAGCACATTTAAAGAAATGGTGGTTGGAAACTCCCCATATCTGGGGATAAAATACAAATGTTTAGGTTCAAGAGGCTTAGTGATCTCTAGTATAATAATAATAAAAAAGTAGAGTTCACCAAAAGATTGCACAAAACTCAAAGAATTCTAAAAGCAGAAAAACAAAAGAACATTACACGGAAGGAAACTTTGATAAAGATCAAAAGATTTCTCAGATTCCATGTCTTAAGCGTGGATCAGGCATGGGAAACAGCACCTAGCATGACACAGATGAGCAGAGAACTGAGGCAAAAACATCTCTGAGGATTAGATGGAAACATCAAATGGATTTTTCTGTACATATCATGGCACATAACACTGGACCGATCGCATACCGACATTCAGATACCTGAGGAGCTGAAATTGGCCCTGCTGTATTTAACATGGAGAGCAAAAAGTCAACGTGCACCAATATTGTTGTTTGTTCCCTTTGCCATGGCTGGAGGTCATGGTTTTTTGAGACTAGATGTTGTTGTTCAGAAGTCAACAAATATGTTCATAACCTGCTACACCCTTGGTGTTTCGGCAGGGGGTGGGGGGCAATGTGGGTCTTTGAAACAATTCAACTGGAAAATATAGGAAAGTAATATTCAGGTCTTAATATGTAACCTAGGTTGGTCTTGAATCATTATCCTCCTGTGTCTCCTAAGCAAGGTAGAAATATGATCAGAACCAGAGACTGCAGGAGAATATAGGCACATTATCCAAACCGTGAGCCAGGCATCAGGAAGGACATGTCAGAGGAGGTCCACTACTGTAAAATGGAATACTGAAAGACCACCCCCAAAAGGTGATTAGTATTGTGACCCAATCCATGAAGGAATGTCCACGAACAAGACCAACATCCATGATCTGAGCTCACAATGGACTGTAAAAGGGCACTACTGGCATCTGGTAGCCTAGAATGGAGCATTGTTTGGGGAGACTGGAGGAGTGGAACAGGGAAGACAATCTAGACTCTGCATTTCCATCTAGTCTTGTCTTTTTCACATTTATTCCTCCTTTAATAAATACCCAACATCAATTTAGCATGCCAGCTTGGTTCTCCCTTCTCCCTCTCCTTTTTCCCATTCTCCCTCTTCTTATATCTCTCTCCTTCTCTTTCCCCATTTCCCCTCTTCCTACCTCCATTCCCTCCATCCCACCCTCACATTTTGTTCCCTTTTCTGGTTCCCTCTCTTTCTCTTCTTAATCCCCTCCATTTTTCTATTTAATAGTCCTTTACAAAATACAGAGTGTCTATGAGTCTGTGAGATTTCTGGCTTAGATTCCTTAGATTCAAACTGGGAAAGTTTGAAGACTGCATTCCTTTACTCTAATCTTGTCATTCTACCTTTCCCCCAAACTGCCTCATCCCCTTTGTCCCTACTGATGCCCTTTCTTTTGATGTTCCCCTTCTTCACATTTGACCTATCAATCCAATAATAGTCACTAGTCTCACTTTCATTTTTCCTATCCACTCATGACCACAGTAATTGATATCTTGAGTTCCCTTCCTAGAATGGTTATTATTTAAAGGGTACTTTAAATATATTAAACATATTTTAAATAATAGCTATCTATTATTGTATGTTCAGAGTGGTACAAGAAGAGGATATTTCTAAATATATGTACATTGTCTTAGTTATGGTTTCAATTGGTGTGATAAACAGCATGACCAAAAGCAACTTGGAGAGAAAAGGGTTTACTTCCTCTTACAACATTCGTCCAATACTGAGAGTCACGGAAGGAACTCAGTGTAGGAACCTGGAGGCAAGAGCTGAAGCAGAAACCACAGAGCAAAGCTGATAACAAAGGTGGCTGGATCAGTTTTCAATCCCACCCACAATGATGGAGGGTTCTCTTTTCCCCACATCTCCTCCAGCATTTAGTGTCAGGTGTTTTGCTGATCTTTGTCATTCTGACTGGGGTAAGATAAAAATCTCAGAGTTGTTTTGACTTGCATTTCCCTAATTGCTAGGGGGAAAAGAACACTTTTGAGATATCTATTAGACATTTTATTTCTTCTTTTGAGAATTCTCTGTTCAGGTCCCAGGCTCATTTACAGAATGAGTCATATTTTGTTTGTTTTGATTTTTTTTAATTTTGAGTTCTTTATATATTGTGAACATTAATCCTTTGCTGTGTAACTGACAACCTATTAATACACACACATGTGTACATAAATATACATAAGTAGTTTAAAGGAAATCTTTAAGGAAACTTCTCTTTGCAACAGATGGAGACCATGACAGAAAATGCAGGGTTGTGGAGTTCATTCTCAAGACATATATCTATAACACAACTCCTGTGCTTGAAGCTCAGGGATCATTGCAGAACCAGGGGCAAAAAGACTGTAAAAGCCAGAGGATCAGGGAGTGTGCTGTAAGATTTTGTCTCCTAGGAATGTCAGAAGCCACACCCATAACGTCTCAGCAACATGACAGCATAAATAAGAGCGGAATATGGACAACAATAACAAAGCTAATGTCGAAAGCTCATGAAGTCTCAATCTTACACAAAGAATCACGGGAAGCTAAGGAATTCTAAGAGCTAGAGAAATAATCTTTCCCAGGTAAAACCACACCAATTGGTTATTTAGTATCAAATGGCTAGTCCTGAAAACATACATATAAGAAACATTATAGACTAACAGATTATATTTATGTACTTAGGCATATACATACATATATATATATATGTATATATATATATATCACAATTACTGAAAAAGAGGTCATAGATTTGAAAGAGAGTAAAAAGAGTTATATGGGAGGGGTTGGAAGGAGGAAAAAAGGAGCAAAGTAATTATAATATAAATAAATCAGGTAATTTTATATTATAAACTCAAAAATTAAAAATAAATGCTACCAGCTATTTTAACAACCTGAGTCAAATAATGCAACAGCTATTATTTCTGATGTGTGCATGCAGGTAAAACCAGTCACAGGAGAAGCCAGAACCTATACTAATGTGTTCTTCTATTTGGAGGATTATTTCTCTAACCACCTGGGGTCCCAATAGGCACTGATCAACTATTCAGGGTATGTTAGAGCCTTGAGATTCTGACAGGAAGAATTGGGAATTAATTAGAATCCACCTCCTCTGTGCTTGTACCCACAATAATAACAGCATGGATATGTCCCAATTGTGTCAGCACCTCCTAGAAGAACACAATGCTTTTGATCAGACTGGTTTCCCTTTTGTTACTGCAAAAACAATCTTTGACACAATTTGAGACTTCAATCTTTTTAACCTGTGAAAATGTTCCTTTTCTTTCTACTGAGAAAAAAAACTGTTATGTTCTTTCTTTTTCTATCATCCTTAACGTCTGGTGTCAAGAATGGCAGCATGCTGCCTCTGGACTAAGCATGTAGATCAATTCTGAAAATATAAGAAAGGGGTGATGCAGGGTGCCAGGGAATTTCTGGTGAAGGTATGTATTGTTTGACAGATGCATGACCATGTCAAGGACCCCAAGGCCTCATACCCATGGGAGTGACAAAGCCTTCCCCAGGTGATGACAAGGCCTTCCTCTGGTCCAAATGTGAATGTTAACGGGGTGTATAGAAAATGTCCCCTGTAGTTTTCTTTTCCTGGATATTTACAGCCTGAAGATAGCTCTCCTATAGAGACTGCTCCTACTGAGATTAGCTAAACCTGTCTCTTTTTCAGCTGTATACCTAAGCTCTGCCTCCTTCTCCAGCTTTATGTAATAACCTCACCTCCCTGTTTAACCATATAAAACAAACTGAGCTTCAGGACACTGTGGTTTCTCCATAAGAGAGCCCAGACAACCTTATCCCAGCTTTTCTGTGTCTCTGTATCTGTGTCTGTCTTTTTCTTCATTCCCTTGCCACTCTAGTTAGCTCATTATCTGGATTTGTGCAGATTGCCACAATCTATAGCAAGCACTCACCCTAGGTGTCTGTCAGAACAATGAATAAAAATATAGATGTGAGTATATAACTTGGAGTAACTTCAGACATTAGGAAAGTAAAAACGGGCCATGGGAGGTGGGTCAGGGAACACTAATCAGGAGAACAATAGAACACAGTTGCTATAAAGGGGGAAAGGGGCAAAGTGGCTAGGGAAAAAGTACCCAGGGTAAGAGGAAACCCTCACAGAGGGAGAGAGAGAGAAGCAGCATAAATAACACTAAGTATATGTGAAAAAGCCAAGGGGCATTATATTATTTTATAGCTACACAAAATTTCATGTGATATATACATAAGTTTATGTGTGTATACATATGCTATATATAACGCATCTACAAATATTTTAATTAAAGATGCCAGTTGAAGTGACAATTCTTTCTCCCCAAATACATACACTATTTAACATCCCCCCCCTCCCCCCGTGCTAGGCATGGGAAATGTCCTATTGAGATGCAGATTAGGGAGTCAGAGACTCCTAAAACAATATAGGCTACTGTCATTGTCCTTGGTGTCTTTCACAAAATAAGTAAGACCCTACTGCAGAAAATACCACAAACTCTGGACACAGGATTTAGAGGAAGGGATCTGGATCTGACATAGAATCATCATCACTGAGGACTAGCACTCATAGTTTTGGAAGGATCCATGCAAGCCACCAGTAGAGACTGGCAACCAATTATCCTATCAGCTGTAATCTCAACAAACCACAACAATAAATAGCACAGCAATATATCCCCAAAGGTGCGATAGTAGCACTTATATCCGGAGACAACTAATAGTCACCTAATTGAACATAATGTCTACTCAGTAGAAAGGAATTAATTCCTGGCACTATAAATGTACCCAAGTATCTTTGCTGGTGAGGCCAAGAAACCTAGAGGACAACATACTATTGCCATATTTTTAAAATTAGTATACTCTCTAACAGCACTCTAAATCCTTACACTTATATACACATATAATATAGCTCTTACACTTTATTAGAACTTACATTCTGTAGTAAATAGAGATAACTGCAGAAAGCTATAACTGGAAAAGATTCAGAGATAGATGACCATGGGGAGCTATGGTGTTTGTACACTTGGTACCCAGCTGGTGGAACTGTTTGGGACAGATTGGGAGGTGTAACCTTGTTGGAGGAGTTGTGTCACTGGGGAAAGGCTTTGAGGTTTCAAAAGACTCACAACATCCCTACTGTGTGTGTGTGTGTGTGTGTGTGTTGTCCTACTTGCAGCTCAAGAAGTAAGCTCTTATCTGTTCTTCTACTCTGTCATTATGCACTCTAACCTTATAAAACCATAAGCCCAAATGAAACACTTTCCTTCATAAGCTGTCTTGGTCATGGTGTTTTATCTCAGCCTAGAAAATTAAGTAGGACAGGTGTCCACTCCCAGTTAATGTATTCACAACGCAGCTCCTCCGTTTAAAGTTCAAGGAACACCATGGGGCGGGGCAAAAGATTGTAAGATCGAGGGAACTAGAGTATCTGCTGCCATAAAGTCTCTTCCAAAAAAAGAAAAAGAAGTAAAAAGAAGGAAGGAAGGAAGGAAGGGAGGAAGAAAGGAAGAGAGAGAGAGAGGGAGGGAGGGAGGGAGGAAGGGAGGGAGGAAAAGAGGGAGAAATATGAAGTGGAGTGTGGGGAGAAGGAGGGATGGATCTGTGAGGAGCTAGGGAGAAGAGTTGTAGATGAATATGATCAAGATACAGTGTATGAAATTCTCTAAGAATTAATAAAAGCATTGTATTGCTAAAATATAAACAAAAAGAATATATCACAATATATATAATAAAAATGTCTTCAGTCATAAAGAATAAAATTATGTCATTTTCAGAAAATTGATGCAAATGGTTCTAGAAAGTAAGTATTGCATGTTTTTCGTTATTTTTGTTCCTAGATTTTATAGAGATTACTAAAGTCAGGTGTGTGTGTGTGTGTGTGTGATATAAAAGCAAAAGGGAAGCTGTCTAGGAAAACAAGAAGACTGATGGGAGGAAGATGGTTGAGAAAGAAGAAGATGGAGAATATGGGGGATATGGTCAACCTATATCACGTACTTTTATAAAAATATTCTTCAGTAATATAGCACCATGTAAATGATTATACAAAATGAAAATACTTCAAGTTTTATAACAGAAAATAAAAAAACAGACTTCTCAGCAGGTACATAGTAGACAGGAGATGATGAGATGATAAATTTTGGAAGTAGATAACTTACTTTCATCTCATTGTCACAGCTGGAATTCATTTGCCTCAAGATAAAGGGTCCTTTGAGTCTTACACTCATAACTTATTTAAATGAGACTTACTGTTGAGTTTTGGAGTTGGTGCTGTAATTAGCTAAAACCTAGAAATTACTGGTAAAATAAATGGATTTTGCATATAAATAATGGTTTTAGGAGGCCAAGGGAAGGATACTTTGATTTGAATGCACACTCTTAAATTTTATGTTGAAATTTAAGTGACATTGCAATAGTATTAAGAAAGTCATTGAATTGTATATTCTTTGGGTCTGGTTAATTATAGTGTGTGATTTTTTAATTGCTACATTTTAAATAATAAATTTTAAAATAAAAATAAATCTTCAAAGTAAAGAAGAGGGATATTTAAGATCTGCCATCTCCCCTCATTACCCACCCCCAATGTTAGTAGAGCAAAAGTGGGTTGGTTATGTAGCTATAAGCTCAACATCCAATGGTTAGTTTAACTCATTCTTTTCTGTCTTGTATGTGCTCCTATGTCCTTGCCATACTATGATATAACAAGAAGATCCCTGCCATACTTTGTGGTAGGACTATGCTTTGGGACTTCCTAGCTTCCATACCTCTAAGAAACAGATTTCTTTGCTTTAGAAGTTATCATGCTATAGCAATATAAAATGGACTAAGATACTAAATAGTATGCTGTTGAATAACCAGTTGGTAAAAAAAGAAATGAAAAAGTAACTTAGAAAAAAATGCCTCAGGAAAAATAAAAATAAAAACACAACATCAAAGAAAAACATTTTGTTCATACAAAATGTAGAATATCATTCTCATAAAAAGTAACACTATTATAAAATCCCTATTGAAACATGATGGATTGTGAATAGGCAACCAAAACAATACTGAGAAGGAAAAACCAGACAGAAGCATATAGGAGCCATAGGGGTGACAATGAGAGAGAGTAGCAAATTAGAACAAAGTATAATAACACATAGATAGGTATGAAAATACCATAATGAAATTCATTGCTTTGTATGTTAACCCAAAATATTAATTTAAAAATTCTTCAAAACCATAATGAGATATCACTTTCTACTTAATGAAATTGATGATCATTTTAAATTAATAACATCAAATGTTAATCATTATATAGGACACCTGAAACAAAATATCAGCAGTGAAAATGTAAAATAGCATAACATTGGAAATGTTTTAGACTTATAAAATTATGGAAATTACAAGCAACCTAGCTATTCTAATTCTAGTTATTTTTCAAAGAGAAAATAAAAATTTATGTTTTCATCAAACCTTATGCTAGAATATTCACAGGAACTTTATTTGTAAGTATTTATAACTGGGAGCAACCAAGATATTCACTAACTGGTGAAGAGGTAAAAAAGATCAACTACTGGTAGAATTATCACATCATGAATGGCATTGTGTTAAGTGAAAAAGGGCATGTACAAAAGATCCTATCACTTTATTTCATTTATATGACATTCTAGAAGAAGCAGTAATGTGATAATGAAAAGCATATCAATGTTTGAAGGAACCTGGGGTTAAAACATAAAAGAAAGATAAGAACTTTTATGTAGAAATGAAAATATTCTAATTTATTTTTCAAGACAGGGTTTCTCTATGTAACAGCCCTGGCTGTCCTGGAACTTACTTGGCCTTGAACTCACAGAGATCTGCCTGCCTCTGCCTCCCAAGTCCTGGGATTAAAGGCATGCACCACCACTTCTTGATTAGAATTGTAGTTACATAACTACTTGCAATTTCTAAAAAATTAACTGCCATATATAATTCATATTGGGGAACCTTATATGTAAGTTATACCCAATACATTCTCAACAATAAAATAAAGATAAATACATTCTAGAACAATGTGACTTTTGAAGGCAAAACAATATTTCAAATGAATAGTATATCATTATCAAATATTTATCCCAGTTTTATAACATTCATTTATCATATGAAAACTATTCAATTCAAATTAATAAAATATTAACATTAACATATTAAAGCATAAAAGAGTCTTCTTATCCCCTAGGGGACATAGGACAATGCAGGAAGACATGTACAGGTTGTTATAACTATTGGACAGGAAAACGATATTTGGCATCTAGCAGATGGAGCCAAAGAATGCTGATAACACACATGACAATGCAAAAGGAAACCTCTGGTTGAAGACATTGATCTGTGTTCTGCTTTCCTAACATGCAACTGATATCTATGTGTTGCTATAAAGGACATATATCTAGTCTGCTCTTATGTAATACCTAAGAACAAAATGTCCCATCTGATGTTTTTGTTGTTCTGACTTCACTCTAGCTCACACAGCACTGAATGCACTCAGCAATTTTGTGCCTGAGCATTCTGGATCTCTTATAGTGTCTCTCAGCTATAATTTTTGGGATGGAACTACTAGGTCATACTCATGTGTAATATTTATAAAACTACTCTGGTATTATCTGAAATGGCTGAACTAGTCAATATACTGTGCAGAAAGAGTTACCGTATCAGGTCTCGGAGTCCTGTATGTAGAAAGATCTTGAAAACTTCGCCCTTCGCAAGCATCATAGAACTTGACTACCAACAGGGATCCTTACCATGCCCTGGCCACAACGGCTCATTGTGCCAGACAGAAGAAGCAATGTGGTTTATATAAAATATATGCTTTTCTTCCAAAAATCCGAAATTTTGGCAATGCTATATAAAGGGTACTTGTATAATCAATCCCCCATGAAATCTTGGACACAGAATCTTTAGTTTCTTAGAGACATTTCATACAACTCTTAGAACCTTCGGCCAGGTGTTCTCTTTTTTTCTTTTCTTGGTTGTTTTAGCTGTTTCATTATAACAAAGCATAGTCATGGATAAGCTATGTACTATGTTATTTCAGATTTCTTAGCAAATCACTGAATACAAGAGTTGTCTAGAAGACCCCTTTAGCACACATTCCCATAAACAAAGCATACACCCCCCGCCCCCAGGAACTTATTCTGTATAGCCTGAATTTTGATACACATGTATATATAATCTCTTGAAAAAAATACTTTATAGGGCTGAAAAGATGGCTCAGCAATACAGAGCACTAGCTGGTCTTCCAGAGGATGAGGGTTCAATTCCTAGCACCCACAGGTTGGCTCACAACCATTAGTAGTAAAAGTCCTCTTTTGGCCAGCTTGGGTACTACATACACATACACATGGTGCAGAGATACACATGCAGGTAAAATATCTATGTAAATAAAATAATAAAATAAATTTAAAATATATTATCAAAAATTAATTTGTTTATGAGAAATACACAGAAGAGAGAAACACAAAGGTATCACTGTAAATTTTTTTCACCTTCTATATGAAGATACAGAGCTAAAGTTACCCAGTAAGCTCAGGCACAGGTACCAAATTGTCACTAGTTTGCTTACTTTAAACCCATGGCTCCTTTTGTTACACTTGCCACTTCTCATACTCTAGTTGTGACTTTTCGTTACTTTTCAGGAACTACTTTCTAGAGAACTAGGCCTTGTCTTATTTTTCAAATTATGCAGTGAATATATTGAATTCTGCCCCAAATATTGGCTCTCAAAGAAGCTGAACCCAACAGGAAAAGAAAAGAGAAGTTAGAAAAAAAAAAAATCCTCTTGATAACTTCCTAAAAGGTTGGGAGAGAAGAGAGTATAATAGCAAAGAAAAATTATCCTAAACAAGTTATAAACCTTCTAACCTTGTTAAAGATGAAGGGTCAAAATCAGTCATGTAACAACTCATCCCCCACTCCAGAGCACCACAACTGACTAGAACCAGAAATCTCAATACCCTTCTATTGTTCTCTAACATTGCTTTTAAAATCAACAAAATAAGATGCTTACGTGCTCAAGGAAGCAAGGTCCTATCTCGCTGAGGTGGGGGTCATCATTGTTGTACTGCTTCTCCAGGTCTCTTACAAAGCCCATCTGAAATCTGTAGATGTCTTCAATGTTCCCAAAGATGACTTTTAGCTGCTCATCACTGAACATGTCCCTTCTCTTTCGGCACTGCTTCAGGTAGCCCTGCAGACAAAGGAAAAGCTCAGGATGTGGATGTCCCCCCTACTGGTTTCTAAGCACATGGAGAATCATTTTCATTCCAGGAAGTAGGTAGGTAATACTTATTTCCAATTTTCATATGGGGGAATGGAGCTCTAGTGAAGGGAGTTATTAAATTAGTAACTCTTCAGACTATGATTACACTGGAATGCTTGTTTTCCCTCTTTTTGGATGAGGAAAAGAAACAAAAGACCAAGGGCCATTTTCCAGGACCTAGATCGTACTTAGTATTAATTGTATTAAGAATATTAGGGGAAGATGGAGATAAATTTCAGTGGCAGAACATTTGCCGAGAATACCCAAGACCTGAGTTCAATAAGTTTCTAATACCAAAAGGTATCTTAGTTTTTGTTGATAGGGAATAAAATACCAAAGGTGTGAATGGGTTCAGCTAAAGCAAAAGTTACTAAAATAGCATGTATGGACAACAATCTAGTAACCAAGGTAGAAGCACAAAAATCTCCAATAAAGAAACAAGAATTGAAAAAAAATGAAACCATTATTTCCTTACTTTGAGAAAAAGTCTATGTAGCCTGAACTCGCCTTGAACTCATTCCCCTTCTGCTTCAGATTCACAAGGACTTACAGAATGTCGGTGATGAAAGGAGAATGGAAAAGAATTCATTGCCTGATAAGAAAGTCCTAACATAATGGTGACAAAAGCATTCGGCCTTGATAGCATACTCCCTGAGATATCAATTCAGAAAATAGATAATAGCTATGTCCATTCTTCCCATTTGAAAAGTTTAAGGAAAGCTCCAAATATCTTATTATATCCAGAATGCAGCAAGAGTGATGGAGTTCAACACCAGTATGGAAAGTAATGTCTATAAAAGAGGAAGCTAGGACTGGAGAGAAGTATCTGGTTCCCCAGCTAGAGCCTACTCCAGAAGTGCCCCACCCCACCCACCAGAGTCCCAGAAACCTGAGGGTAGCCTCTCCATATCCCCAAACACCCCCACACAGCATCTGAGACCACCAGAGTCTTGGCCCTACCCCAACGTGGAGAGGTGATTGTCTGGCTCCCTGGCAGGAGGGCCCTAATCTCTAAGCCCTAGCCCCTTGAAGAACATCCCTGCCCCACCCCCACCCAGGAAAACCACAAAGACCTGTGAGCAACCTTCCCACACCCCCAACCATTTCCTACATCATCTGAGACCACCAGAGTCTTGACCCTGCTCTCACCTGGAGAGGTGTTTGGCTCCCTGATGGGAGGGCCCTCCTCTAGGCCTTAGCCCCTGGAGGAACATCCCTGCCCCACCCCCACGCAGCAAAGCCACAGAGATCTGGGAGCAGTCTCCCCAAACCCCAACCACCCCTCACAACATCTGAGATCACCAGAGCCTTGCCCGCCTACACGTGGAGAGGGAGTGTCTGGGCTCCCAGCTGGAGGGCCCTATCCACTAGGCCCTAGACCCCTGAGGCACACCCCATGCATTACTCCACTCAGCGAAGCCTCAGAGACCTGACAGCAGCCTCCCATACCCCTAACCTCTCCCCAAGGCATCTGCAACCACCTGAGTCTAGGCCCCATCTATGCCTGGAGGAGCTTCCGAGTCATGTCAGCATCCATCAGCAGCACAGACATGCCTGCACCTGGAGGAAGAGCTACTACCTAAGCCACAAGTCCCACCTGCACCAATTGGAGGGAGAGGGATCTCCTGAAGCACAAGCCCCACTGGAGGAAAAGATGGGCAATGGCAGTGTAGGAATACATTCAACAGCCAGGAGGTGGTGGCGCACGCCTTTAATCCCAGCACTCAGGAGGCAGAGACAGGCAGATCTCTGTGAGTTTGAGGCAAGTCTGGTCTACAATAGCTAGGACAGCCGGGGCAGTTACACAGAGAAACTCTGACTTGAAAAATAAAATAACCACAACAACATAAAGAACAACATAAAGAACCAGAAACTAGTGATTCTACATCAGCAAGACATGAACACCCCATTGGCGATAAAGCAGACATAATGGACAATGAGGACTACTGAGAACTGAAGAACAATGGCAATGGGTTCTTGATCCTATTGCATGTAATGGCTTTGTGGGAGCCCAGGTAGTTTGGATGCTCACCTTAATAGACCTGGATGGAGGTGGGTGGTCCTTGGACCTCCCACAGGGCAGAGAAACCTGCTTGCTCTTTGGGCTGAGGAGGAAGGAAGACTTGATTGGGGGAGGGGGAGGGAATGGGAGGTGGTGGCGGGGAAGAGGCAGAAATCTTTAATAATTAAATTAATTAATTAATAAAAAAATCAGCAAGGAAAAAAAAAAAAAAAAAAAATAACTTCATGAAGATGATAGAGGCCCTTAAAGAAGAAATGAAAAATTCCCTTAAAAAAGTAGAGGAAAACTGATGAATATCTTGAATATCACCATAGAACCTTCATCCGGCAATGGATGGAGACAGAGACCCACATTGGAGCACTGAACTGAGCTCCCAAGGTCCAGTTGAAGAGCAGAAGAAGGGAAGAAAATGAGCAAGGAAGTCAGGACCACGAGGGGTTCTTCCACCCACTGAGACGGTGTAACTGATCTAAGGGAAGCTCACCAAGGCCAGCTGGACTGGGAATGAACGGAGCATGTGATCAAACCAGACTCTCTGAATGTGGCTGACAATGGGGGCTGACTGAGAAGCCATTGATAATGGCACTGGGATTTAATTCTACTGTATGTACTGGCTTTCTGGGATCCTAGTCTGTTTGGATGCACACCTTCCTAGGCCTGGATGGAGTGGGGAGGGCCTTTGACTTCCCACACAGCAGGGTACCCTGCCCTCTCTTAGGACTGAAGGGGGAGGGGGAGGAAGAAGGAAATGGGAGGAGGGGAGGAGGTGGAAAATTTGAAGGGTATAAAGCAAAAAAATAAACAAAATGTTTGAATTTTGAAAAAGAAAAATTGTAAGAAATCAACAAACTGCTTGAAGCAAGCAAAGAAAGTCACACACACACACACACACACACACACAAAAAAAAACAAACAGGTAAAGGAAATGGCTCAGTTGAAATCTGAAATAGAGGCAATAAAGAAAACAAAAACTGAGGGAATTCTGGAAATGGAAAATCTGGATAGATGTGAGGCAAGCATAGCCAATAGAATACAAGAGATGGAAGAGAGAGTCTCTGGTGCTGAAGATACGATAGAGGAAATAGATTTGTCAGTTAAAGAAAATGTTAAATCCAACAAACTCTTAACACAAAAGATCCAGGAAATCTGGGACACTATGAAAAGACCAAACCTAAAAATAATAGGGATAGAAGAAGGAGAAGATGTCCAGCTCAAAGACACAGAAACTGTTTTCAAACCATAGAAGAAAATTTCCCAACCTAAAGAAGAGCATGCCTATGAAAGTACAAAAAGCTTACAGAACACCAAATAGACTGGACCATAAAAGTTCCCTTGCCACATAATAATCAAAGCAGTAAACATACAGAATAAAGAAAGAACAGTAAGAGATGCAAAGGAAAAAGGCCAAGTAACATATAAAGGTAAATCTATCAGAATTACATTTGGCTTCCCGGTGGAATCTCTGAAAGCCAGGTCATAGATAGACATTCTGCAGACACTAAGGGGCTACAGACATCAGCTAAGACTACTATACCAAACAAAACTTTAAATCACCATAAATGGAAAAAACAAGATATCCCATGACAAACCAGATTTAAACAATACCTATCTACAAATCCAATTCTACAGAAAGTACTAAAAGAAAAAACTCCAAACCAAGGAAGCTAGCTACACCAACAAAAACACAGACAATAGATGATCCAACACCAGCAAAACCCAAAGAAGGAAAAATTTGACCACATACTCAGTAACAAAGCAAACCTCAACAGATACAAAAAAATTTGGAATAACCCCCTGTATCTTACCAGATCACCATGGCTTAAAGTTAGAATTCAACAACAACACTAATTGCAGAAAGCCAACAAACTCATGGAAATTGAACAATCGAATGACCCCTGGTCAAGAAAGAAATAAAGAAATTAAACACTTCCTAGAATTCAATGAAAATGAATATATAACATACCCAAACTTATTGGACACTTTGAAAGCAATGCTAAGAGGAAAGTTCATAGTACTAAGTGACTCCATAAAGAAATCTCACACTAGCAACTTACCAGCACACCTGAAAACTCTATAACAACAACAACAACTAAAAAAGCAAACTCATGCAGGAGATGACAGGAAATAATCAAATTAAGGGCTGAAATCAATAAAATAGAAACAAAGAAAGCAATACAAAGAATCAATGAGACAAAGAGTTGGTTCTTTGTGAAAAATCAACAAGATAGACAAACCTTGACCCAAATTAATCAAAAGTCAGAGAGATAATATGCAAATTATTAAAATCAGAAACAAAGAGGGGGCCATAATAATAGACACTGAGGAAATCCAAAGAATCATTAGGTCATACTTCAAAAACCTGTATTCCACAAAATTGGAAAATTTGAAGGAAATGGACAATTTTCTTGATAGGTAGCACATACCAAAATTAAATCAAGACTAGATAAACAATTTAAATAGACCTATAACTGCTAAGGAAATAGCAGCAATCATTAAAAGTCTCCCAGACAAAAAAAAGAAAAAAAAAGCCCATAGCCAAATGATTTCAGAGAAGAATTCTACCAGAATTTCAAAGGAGAGCTAATACCAAAATTCCTCAAAATTGTTCCACTAAACAGAAACAGAGGGGACACTGCCAAACTCTTTTTACAAGGCGACAGTTACCCTGTACCCAAACCACAAAAAGATGCAACTAAGAAAGAATTACAGACCTATCTCCCTCATGAACTTTGATGCAAAAATGCCCAATAAAATACTGGCAAACTGAATCCAAGGTTACACACCAGAAAAATCATCGACCATGATCAAGTAGGCTTCATTCCAGAGATGCAGGGATGGTTCAATGTATGAAAATCCATCAATGTAATCCACCATATAAAAAAATGAAAGAAAAAAACCATATGATCATCTGATTAGATACTGAAAAAGACTTTGACAAAATACAACACCCCTTTGTGATAAAGGTCTTAGAGAGATCACGGATATAAGGAACATACCTAAGCATCATAAAATCAATATACAGCAAGCCAACAGACAACATCAAACTAGGGAGAAACTCAAAGCAATCTACTAAAATCAGGAACAAGACAAAGCTGTCTAATCTCTCTATATCTATTTAATATAGTACTCAAAGTTCTAGCTAGAGCAGTAAGACAATAAAAGAAAATCAAAGGGATACAAATTGAAAAGGAAGAAGTTAAATTTTCACTATTTGCAGATGTTAGTTTACATAAGTGGCCCCAAAAACTCTACCAGGGAACAAATACAGCTGATAAACACCTTCACTAATGTGGCAGGATACAATATTAACTCAAAAAATCAGATGTTACATAGGCTAAGAAAGAAATCAGAGAAGCATTAGCCTTCACAATAGCCACAAACAACATAAAATTTCTTGGAGTAACTCTAGCCAAACAAAGGAAAGACCTGTAGATAAGAACTTTAAGTCTTTAGAGAAAGAAATTGAAGAAGATATCAGAAAATGGAAAAATCTCCCATGCTCTTGGATAGGTAGGATCAGCATAATAAAAATGGCAATCTCTCCAAAATCTACAGATTCAACAAAATTCCCATCAAATCCCAGCACAATTCTTCACAGACCTTAAAAGAACGGTACTTAACTTCATCTGGAAAAACAAAAGAACCAGGATAACAAAACAATCCTAATCAATAAAGAAACTCCCAGAAGTATCACTATCCCTGACTTCAAACTCTACTATAAAGTTACAGTAATGAAAACAGCTTCGTATTGGCATAAAAACAGACAGGTGAACCACCGCAATCAAATCAAATAGAAAACTCCAATATTAATCCACAGATTTATAAAAAACTGATTTTGAACAAAGAAACTAAAATTATACAATGAAAAAAAAGCATTTTCAACAAATTATGCTGGCATAACTGGATGACGACATGTAGAAGAATGCAAATAGATTCATATCTATCCTCATGTACTAAAATCAAAGACCTCAACATAATTCCAGCTACACTGAACCTGATACAAGAGAAAGTAGGAAGTAGCCTGGAACACACTGGTAAAGGAGACCACTTCCTGAATATAATACCAGTAGCACAGACACTGAGATCGACAATTAATAAATGAGATCTTCTGAAACTGAAAAGCTTCTTTAAGGTAAAGGGCATAGTCAACAAGACAAAACAGCAACCTACAGGATGGGAAAAAAAATCTTCACCAACCCCACATCTGACAGAGAGCTGATCTCCAGAATATACAAAGAACTCAAGAAACTAGATTCAACATATTAAATAATCTAATTAAAAATGGGGTACAGATCTAAACAATGCTCAACAGAGAAAAAAGCACTTAAGGAACTGCTTAACATCCTTAGTCATCAGGGAAATGCAAATCAAAAGAACTCTGAGACACCATCTTAAACCTGTAAGAATGGCTAAGATCAAAAACACTAATGAAATCTCATGCTGGAGAGGATGCTGAGTAAGGGGAACACTCATCCATTGCTGGTGGGTGTGTAAATTTGTACAGCCACTTAGGAAATCAGTATGGCAGTTTCTCAGAAAATTGGTAATCAATCTACCTCAAGACCCAGCAATAACATCCTTGAGCATAAATCCAAGGGATGTATACTCATACAAGGACATTTGCTCAACTATGTTCCCAGCAGCATTATGGATAATAGCCAGAATCTGGCAACAACCTAGATGCCCTTCATCTGAAGAATGGATAAAGAACGTGTGGTACATTTACACAATGGAGTGATAAAAAACAATGACATCTTGAAATTTACAGACAAATGTATGGAACTAGAAAAAGCCTTCCTGAGTGAAGTAACTCAGACACAGAAAGATAAACACAGTATGTACTCACTCATAAGTGGATATTAGTCATTAAACAAAGAATAACCAGCCTACAGTCCACAAACCCAGAGAAGACAGGAAACAATGAGAACTTTAAGAGAGACATACATGGATCCCCGAGAAGGGGAAGTAGACAAGAGCTCTTTAGTAAATTGACAGCACGGGGAGAGGGTGGAGATTGGTAGGGAAGTGGAGAATGAAGAAGAGGAGTGGGGAGAATAATATGAACGATTGGAAAGGTAGAGTTGGGTGAAGGACAGAGAAGAGGAGCAAGGATATGATACCTTGAAAGAGGGAGCCATTATGGGGTTAGGAAGAAACCAGGCACTAGAGAAAAATCTCAGGAATCCACAAGAATGACCCCAGCTAAGAATCTAAACAAGAGTGGAGAGGGTACCTTAACTGCATTTAGATTGATGACTATCTTAATTGTCTTCATAAAACCTTCATCAGTAACTGATGGAAGTAGATGCAGAGATCCACAGCTAAGCATTGGGCTGAACTTCAGGAGTCCATTTGAAGAGAGGGAGGGGCAATAATATGAGCAAAGGGGTCAAGATCATGATGGGAAAACCCACAGAAACAGCTGACCTGAGCTAGTAGGAGCTCACTGACTCTAAACTGACACCTGGGGAACCTGCCTAAGACCAAACAAGGCCCTCTGAATGTGGGTAAGAGTTGTGTGGCTTAGGCAGTTTATAGGGCCACTACTAGTGGAACCAGTATTTATCTCTAGTGCATGAACTGGCTCTTTGGAGTCCATTCCCTAAGGAGGGATGCCTTGTTCAACCTAGATATAGTGGGGAAGGCCTTAGTCCTGCCTCAAGTTATGAGGCCGACTTTGTTGACTCCCCATGGGAAGCCTCACCCTGTCTGAGGTGTGGATGGGGCAGGGTGGGGAGAAGGTGGAGAGAGCAGGAGCACCTGAAGGAGAGAGAACTGGGATTGGTATGCAAAATAAGATTATTTTAAAAGGAAAAAAGGAAAAAGATAGGAAATGCCAGTGAAGCTTCCCAATTCTCCTAATATTTTCATTATCATTGTGAAGTAACTTGTTTTCTTCCGATTATGTACATTGAAATTTACCTCTATATTAAGAAGAATGGAGGGTGGTAGAGTACTTTCTGAAAGTTAATGACAGGGAATTAATGCAAGTACAATTCTGTTATATTTTTACATTTTTGTCAGCTTTTTTTTACTTTCAAACTCTGATTTTTAAAATTGTCTTCATTATTCAAAGTAAGAATAAGTATTTCCAGAAATATACAAAGAACAAAATATATAACTACCAGGAAAGGAAATTTATTATTTTCTAAATGTCTCCTTCATATGTAGTATTTTTCAATATTTAGAAGGCTCTTCAAAAAGAAAATAAAGGATCAGGTATAATAATACAGTAGGGAGAAGAGAGATCAAATGAGATCATTAGCTTCCTTTACATTGACTGTGTACTGACTATGAATTTTACATAGCAGTGGACCGTGGACTTATCAATATATGTGGCTTCTCTTTCACACATTTTTGAAAGTATGTATGTTTTAAGATGAGTTGGTCATGAAATGTGATGGATCAAAATATAAATGCTATCTTACATTAGAAAAAAGGCAAAAAGACTGAGGCAAACAAAAGAGAGGGGTAATTTGAGCAGTAATACAACTGTGGGAGAGCAGTGTTCAGTTCTGAGACACCCTTTCAGAGGACCAGCAGCCTGCAACACATCAGAGATACTTCACAAGTCTGAGGTTTTAGTCGTTGGTGGAGGGCTTGCCTAGCATGAATACAGCCTTGAATTTGATCCTCACCACAAAGTAAACTGGGTATGGTAATGCATTCCACTCCCAGAACTTGGGTTGTAGAGGTGAGAAACCAGAAGTTCAAGCCCAGCCTAGGATATAAAAGACATGGTTTAAAAATAAAAAGGATACCCAGAAAGTATTGTTAAATTGTTTAGAGTGATGGATGTTATAGATTGATGCCTCACATGAGAAGATATCATTCTTAAAAGATACTATGAGTACCATGTCATCTCCAAGTAGTTTTAATTTGCATTTCTCAAATTCAGAAGGATAAGGAATAGCTTTTTAAAAATATATCTCTTAGTTATATTTTTTAATTGATATGTTTTAATTTCTTCTTTTGAGAATCCTTTGCTCAAATCAATAGTTCGGTGTCTAATTGGGTCACTTAATTACGTTTTATTTTTTGAGTTCTTTATATATTCTGGATAATAATCCTCTCCTTTGAGATTTCAATTCACAACATCCAGAATGGCTAAGATCAAGAAAACAACTCATAACAAATGCTTGTGAGGATGAAGGGAAAGCATAACCCACATTCACCATTGCGATCACAGACTGGTATAGCAACTCTGGAAATCAGTGTGAAAGTCACCAAAAAGCCAAAAATAAATCTGCCATATGCTAAGCTATACCATTCCTTGGCATTTATTCAAAAGACTGGCATCCTACCTCCCAGATGCTTGTTCAGCCATGTTCATTGCTACTCTATTCAGAATAGCTAGGAAATAGAAAGAACCTAAATGTCCTTCAACTGATGAATGCATAATGAAAATATGATCCATATGGATGATAGGATTCTATTCAGCTGTGAAGATCAATGAAAATAAAATTATGAAAATTTCAGGTAAAGGAATAAAACTGGAAAATATTTGACCAAGTGAGGTAGCCCAGACCCAGAAAGACAAGTGCCATGAAGTTCTTTGTTATTTCTGGATCCTAGGCCCAAATCTTCAGATGAGCAAAAACTCTTCAGATATAACCAGGAGTAACTACAAAAACAAAGACCATAGAAAGGGAGTGTAAGGAGAGCTGTATAGATTTACAGAGGGGAATATTAAGAGACAGATGATATAAAGGGGAGAATTGGGGGGCTTAGCTGGGGAGGGGGAGAAGAAATACAACATAGGAGAGAGACAGGAGGAATAGATAACACTAAGGATGTTTGAAATGTCCACAAGGAAGTAATCATCTTATCTTACCTAATATTATATAGAATATATATTACACAGTTTAAATCAAGCTATACTACCAGCGATGATAATACTCCCCAAGAGTCATAGTCTATCCAACAAAAATCCCAGTACCAGGCACAAAAAAAAACTCCTTTCTCTTTATATATGAATAGTAAACTACAAGAATGTGTTCTGGGTCAGGAAGGATTAAGTGGGTGGTGGATGGGAAGGCAAGGGAGAACAGGAGTATGGTGATGGATAAATAACAGTAATAACTTTTGAAAAAGCCACATGGAAACCTTATACTGTAGTTGCTTCCTAAAATGCCTATATATACACATCTAAAAGGAGTTTAAATGGAGTTACCTTCTAACAGGGGACAATGCCTCATCAGATATCCTGAGTATCAAATGAAAATCCCAGTGCCAGGAGACAGTTACCTCTATTCCAATGGTTGTTGGTCAATGGGATCCAATAGATGCCCCCAACAACACAGTTTAATGCCACTGCTCTTGATTACCATGCAGAACTCGATAGGAAGACCCTATTGCCAAAGACGTCATATTCCTCAGTCATAGGACATGGAGAAACCAAACTAGAACTTACCTAGATAGACGTTTGGGCATTGCTGGCTAGCTTTCATAACGCTAGGAGTTTCTATGCATGCTACTTGGGGAGAAAAATCATAAGAAAAATCATTAACAATCTTACTCAACTATGAACCCTACAAACTACAATAACCAGCAAGGTAATATATGCCCATAGGTGCAATAGTTGCACAAATGTTCTGAGAGCAAAGAACCACTTTCTGGTTGCATTAAGTTCTACTCCACAAAACAGAACTATTGTCTAATACCCATCCAACAAAGACAAATCCAGAAATTGGCACCTAGACCTATAAGAACTCCAAATCCAGATGCCTAAATATAAGTATAAAAACACAAACAACAACATTCAGAGCAATATGTCACAACCAGAGCCCAACCATCCCTCTATAGTAAGCCCTGAATATTCCAACACAGTCAAAGCAACCTTAAAACCAACTTAATGATGATGATAGAGACCCTTAAAGCAGAGGTGAAAAACTCCCTTAAAGAAATCGAGGAAAAGCCAACCAAAAATTGGAGGAAGTCAATAAATCTCTTAAAGAATAGCAATTAAAAAACAGGAAAAGACAAACAACAGTTGATGGAAACAAATAAAACTGTTTAAGACCTGAAAATGAAAATAGAAGCAATAAAGAAAGCACACTGAGGGGCTTCTGGAAATGGAAAATCTAGGGAAGTGAGCGGAAACTACAGAGGCAATTATCACTGACAGAATATAAGAGATAGAAGAAAGAATCTCAGGCATTGAAGACATGATAGAAGGAATTGATACATCGGTCAAAGAAAATGCTAAATCTAAAAAATTCCTGACACAAAACATCCAGAAAATCTGAGACACTATGAAAGGACCAAACCTAAGAATAATAGGGATAGAAAACCTCTTTTCAAATTGCTAATTTAGAAACGAGTCTTAAGAAACTCCCAAAACAATATAGGCTATTTCTGTTGCCATTGGTTTCCTCTCAGAGACTAAAGATAAGTCCTTATTGCAGAAGACACCACACATTTCAGTCAGGGTACTTGGAAGAATCCAACTGTGACTGAATTGAAAGATTCCTCCACGAGGACTAGCTTCAAAGGGAGAAAAGCTTCAAAGGGAGAAAAGCAATGACAACGTCCTACCTAGCTGCGATGTCTACAAAATACAAAAATGACAATCATAAAGATGTCCCCAAAGGTGCAATAGTGGCACTTAGAAATCAGGAGTAAACAACAGGCACCTACTTGGACTTAAGGCCTGGTCAACAGAAAGGAATTCATGCCTGGTACTGTAAGTCTAGCTGACTACTAGTGACTAGTGAGATCATGGATCTTAGAAAAGAAGCTACCACTGCCACTTTCTCAAACCAGTATGTTTTCTAATTGCATTCTTGATACTTATCCTTCTACCAAAAGAGATACATAGCTCTCATTCCTTAACAAAGAAACATCTTTTTTTTTCAGAAGAAAACTATTGCAGAAAGCCACAATAGGTCAAAATGCAGAGAAAAAATAATAACAGAATTCCCAGGTCCACTTGATATATTTGTAACAAAACACATAAGGCTCAGGGAATAGCACAAAGTGGGGTAGAAAGACTATAAGAGTCAGAGAATCAGCAAGTTGGCTGTGAGATTATGTCTTCTATGTAGGACAGGGAAACTGCACCCAAGAAATCTCAGCAGTATAGTAGCCCAAAAAAAAAGACCTGAACAATGGTGACCAGTTGACATACCAACATGGCTGGGGGAACTCTCATAGGACTCCACCCACAGATAAAGACCAATTACCAAATGCTGAGAGAAAAATCAGTTTTCCCTAGGGATAAGCCCCTAACTGGTTATCAAAAATGTCTGGGTAGGGTAGGGTTTAGGGCTGGCATAAAATCCTGTGGTGATCGTTTTAGGCTAATTAGCTGTCTCATCTGGTTATTCTAATATACTATACAGATATTGCCACACTCTACTACATGTTATCATTATCTAAATATGTCAAGATGTAATGACCTTTGGTGAGTACCTAGGTAAAAAATAATAATGAAAAAGAGAAAAATCTAATACTTTCAAAAGCTCGAAGAGTTTTGTTTCTGCTGCTGCTGTTTGGTTTTGGTTTTAATTTATATCTCACTATATGGCCCAGACCGGCCTCAAATTAATAATCCTCAAATTTCCGTTTCCTGAACGGTGAGGTTACAGATGTGTGCCATCACATGTAGCTTAAAACCTAGGTTTAAACATAAAATCTAGAGATGACTTGAAACTATAGCATGTTAAACCTTATTAGACTAAAGGAAGAATTCTTTATAGGGAAGCATCTGAGACTAATCCAAATGACCATGGAGAGATAGGCAAGGTTTCCTGGCGACATCTGAGAATAGAACTGATTTCACATTTCTATGATGTCTGAGCTAATTTCCCCCCAGGGACAGGAAAGACAATGATTTGAATCATCTTTAGCCCTATCTGTTTAGTACTTTGTTCCTTCTATTGTAAAATTAGTTCCATGGTTACAAATGGCAATGTCACAGATGATTAGTCATAATGATCCCAAGCTAAACTCAGAGTTTTCATCCCCTTGGCTAGATTTAGAAATATGTGGAGAATGTGGTAGATTGTCATATTAACACCGTCACACTTGAATACGAAATGCTTCCTTGAGTGCTAAGGAAGAAGAGGCAGAATGTGCAGAAGAGGACTGTCTCACTCCCATAGATTTGTCCAGTGAAAATATATCTACTTAGTGCAAAACCAGAAAGATTAAGTGCCATATTATTTAAAGTTCCCCAACTCACTTATTTTAGAGGTGGGAAAGAAGACCAAGGGTGGAAAAGGCTTTGCCAATCAGCAACCAAAATATGACTTAAGCTTTGGACTCTCAATTCTAACTCTGGTGTTTTTCCTGAAAATATTTTGGTACTTACAGGTTTTGGTTCATAGCTATTACTATCTAGAGCAAGAATATCATCCATGGTCCAGCTAAATACAGATTTCTCAAATTCTCTTTGGTATCTATTGTTGAGGAGTAGAGCAAAGAGATAGTTTCTAACGTCTTCAACAAAAGCTGTAACTAGGTTGGCTGCACTGGACAGTTTCGTAAAGCAGAATCATAGTGCTCCTCCTTTTGTTCAGATTAGCATAACCATTGTTGGATCTTGTGTTTTGAAGACATGATGTCTGAGAGTTGGGGAAAATAGGGCATACTTCTAAGACTAAAGGATTTCCATGGGGTTTGAGACGAGAAACACTATGAAAAGAAATTTGTTTAACTAGGAATGATCTGTTGAATCAGACAATAACAATAATGTTTGCCCTCTTTGAAGACCAAATGATATGACAAAATGACAATAGTTTTAATTGTCATACTATCTTAAGTATGCAGAAATGATCAATTATATATATAATTGTTTTGCAATACTTTTTGAGAATCTACTCTGTGTCAGGCACTGGGTTATTGATTTGATATCAGTAATCAACAAATGAGATTCCCTTCCATGTATGGAATTTACATTTTAGTAAGACAGATGAGCTACAAGTAAATGAATACAGAAATGTGCAATTTTGCAATAGTCAAAAATATAATGATAACCTGGGACACGGCTATCAGGCCAGCCTCTCTCGCCCTCCACCCCTCCCCCTCTTTCTAGCGTCCATCCCCTCCCCAACACCACCTCTGCTGCTGCCTCTGGCTGTGGACTTGTACCTCTTCTCCATCTTCACCGGGCCGGGAGAGTGGGGTTAGCCTGGATGAGAGTGTGCCCCTAACCTGGGGCCCTCCCAGGCCATGGCTCGTGTGCTCCCAGGGAGGAGTCCAGGACCCTGAGCCTCTGCTAGAAGCTTGGTAGAGGCCCCGCTGGGACCCTGTCTTCTGAGGACAAAAGGCTGCGGCCAGCAGGCAGACTGGGTGGGGGGTGGGGGGGGGGAACCGGCAGGCAGGCAGGCAGACCAGTAGCAGAGCTAGCTCTGGCCCCCTCCCAGACTGGTGGTGGCATAAAGATGGGGGTGGGAGTGTGTAGCGGGAGAAGCACCTACCAGGACCCCCATCTGCCCACTACTTGGGCACCCCAAATCTGTGTGCTGCCCACCTGGTGTTCCCCAACATCTCCAGCTCTACCAAGTGCACCCCTCTGGCACCTGCTTCCCCTGCTGCCAGCGATTTAGACCAACCAGGCTGTATCCACGGCAACAGAAGCAGGAGTGTCACTGGCTGCCAGATCACTGAGGGTCCCACAATGTGGCCTGGACTGTGGTTTATCCTGCTTGAGATCGAGTGAGTTCCCTTCCTGAATTCCAAGACGGTCCTGCTAAGAGAACCCAGTTTCTACCCACAGGTAATATACTTTTGCTCACTCACCCTGGAAGATGTGTCCCAGCTAGTGGGAGGAAGCTGCTATAGGAATAGAGGAAGATACCCATAATGTGTTTGGGACCTCCAGATCAATGACACAGTAGCCAGAGGTCCGTGTATCTGGAAGTGCAGGAAAACCTGGTATATGGAGAACATGGATTCTACTAGGGACACATCTCCTAACTACTAAGCTCACAACTTTAGTGGAGGCATGTCACTTGTTGAACCTTGTTTTTCCCATTTGTCAAAGAGACTAATAACCCTTTCTTTGTGAATGTGTGCAAGGATTAAATAAATTGATGCATGCAAATAAAAAAAATAATGATAAAAAATAAAATAGGAAAAAGAAGCAATACAAGCTTAAAATTTTAAATAGAATATTTAACATAAAAACTTGAAGCACCTTACTGGAGGAAGACTTCTCTAGGCAGGGCGACAAATAGTTCAAGATCTCTGTTTGAGAGCATGTCTGGCACATTAGATGAATAGTAACAAGCCAGTAGGGGTGGCTTAGTAAGAACACAGGAAAAGGAACAAAAGATGAAGTCAAAACAGTGAGGAAGTTGACCCTGCATGACATTGTAAGTAATAAGTTTCAATTTTTACTTGAATAGAAATTATGAGCCATTGGAAAGTTTTAAACAAAGGGGAAAAAATACCTTAGGTCATGATAGCCTGCCCTAGTTAGCAAGTGCTGAACAGACTCTACTTCATTTATTAAAGATAGCATCACAAATAATCTAGCTTTCATTTTGAAGTACCACTTCTCAGAATTTTAAATCTATTGCAATCAAGTGGGTGAATTACTAAAATACACCATCTTATTCAGTAAATCTGAGACAGAGCCAAAGATTTTGCATGTCTAACAAGGTCTCGGGTGATGCAGATGTTGCTGGCTACCGTACAAATCTTTGAGATGAAAATGAGAGCTATGGATAGATAAGTGAACAGAAAAAAAGAACTTTGAAGGGAGAACTAAAACTATACTTTCTAAAGTATCTGGAACATATTTAATTAGAGTAATACATTTATGATCTAGGGATGTAGCTCACTGGTAGCGCACTTGCCTAACATATACAAAGGCCCAAGGTTAAAGCCCAGGACAATGCACATGTAAACAACCACAGTGCATTTACTTGATTCCATCAACAACTTTAAGAAGTAACTATATAATGAAGTCCAGAAGACAAATGAGAAAATTAAGGCCAGAGTATGTGTATGTTTGGTATGGGGTTACCTTTAAGCCTACAGGGTTAATTTGTGATTAAGTCGAGATATAACAGCCAGAACAATATGTTTCTAGAACCTTTGTTCTTTCTACCCTATGTTATTGCTTCATGACATGAAGAGGATTTTTTAAAAATTTTAATTTAAACGTTTTTTTTTCATTTTATATACCAACCAGAGTTCTCCCTCCCTCCTCTCCTCCCATTTTTCCCTACCTTCCCCCACCCAACCCCCATCCACTCAATAGGATAATTTTTAATACATTTAATTGAGAAAAGAAAACGAGCTGAGGTGAAATACCTCCAAAACATCTTTCCATAACTGTACTTTCCAATGTGATTTCAAATAGTAGTGTTATTATTTAAATTTAAATTAATTCTATTTCAATAAAAAATTAGGCTTTCCTTCTCATTAACACCAGCCATGTTTCAAAAGCTTGGCCGGCTAGCAGATGTCTACTGGAGAGAGGAGATAAAACATTTTTCATCACTGCAGAACATTCTGTTAGCTAGCTCCGCTCTAGGGAAACAAGGACTTTGAAAATGTTACAACTATACCCTCGACTGGAAAGTAGGCCCCAGGCGAAGAAAAGAAAATAGGTTCTGATTTCTCTTGTGAGGGAAGGAAACAAGATGAGTCAATGAGGAGTTTTCGGAAGGTCAAAAGAAAGCTGGGTATTTTTGTTCTCGGTGTGTGTGTTTAAACCTTTTAAAACAGGACTCGAGAAACAGCTCTGTGGACCACAGTCATCTGTAACTCCAGGTCCAGGGAGCCAAATGCTTCCTCGGGTATCAAGCACACATGTGGTGCACAAACATACATGCAGGCAAAACATCTAAACACATAAAAAGAAACTTTAAAAATATTTTGAAAACATTCTTTTCTCCACTTTTCATTGATTTTTGCTTACTGCTTAGTAATAAACCCTCGGGAAATGTTACCCGGCCTCCTTAAGCTAAAGAGAATATGGGGCGGATGGGGAACAGGAGACTCCCATCGTCTAGAGAGCTAGAATGCATGGAGTTAGGGGATATAGTGACACAAACCGTTGTTCTAGCCCTCATCTCCTGGTGATTCCTTTCTTAAGTATTTATTTGTTCAAACTAACCACAATGTTCTCCACGTGGGGCACATCAGAATCATCAATGATGCTCTTGGAACTTAAGTAGGTGCGTGTCTTACCAAAGCCCTGGGTACTTCATGACTTACGTGGCAGGAGTGAAAACCTTACATCTGCATCCGAAATTTAAAAAAAGAAATTCTAGGAACTTTTCTATACATTCAAGTCTCTTAATCTCTTGCTTAAATTTGCTTTAATTAATGGGGAAGGTTTGGCTGGTCCTGGATCAGAAGCCAAGAGGTTAAGAGTACAGATTCAGGGAAGGAAAGGACAGAGACAAAGACAAGGTAGACAGGGAGGTAGAGGGCAGAGGGACATTAAGTATATATTAATGGATTAATGACAAAGAAAAATCAAAGAGAGGAAAGAAAAACAAATTGAAAACCCAAAGGATGCAATTTCATCCCATTGAAAACTGTCTGGGTGGTCAGTGCAGCTAATTTGTCCAACATTTTGGGACTACCACAAAGAGGTCCATGCTGACTGTCAGCTCTTCCTAGAAGAAGAATATCCCACCACCTATGCACCCCCCCCCAAACATGCACCACCATAGCTACCTCACAAATGTCCTTGAGGTGCTTGATGTAATGACGCTCGGTGCTCATGATCTCATTGATGACGTTGGCCCGCATCTGGTCGCGGTTCTGTAGTGGCCGGCCCAGACAAAGGCAGTCTGAATTGGGGTCCAGGTGTCCATTCTGCACATCACTGGGCCCTTCCTCCACCCCATCCTCCTGGTTCACCCAGAGCTGTAGAAGTAGGCAAAGAAAAAAACAAATAATAATGAGTTAACCTTCTTTGAGAAATTTTCAGCTAGATAGAGAAAGGGAAAATGAGTAACTATATATTTACAAAGCCTTCAATCAGAAGCGTTTGAAAACAAGAGTGCCAAGACTAACTCTAGGATGTCTTGCTGGCCCTAAACTGGGCTTCAAATTAAAAAAAAAATCTACCTACCTTAGTTTCCTGAGTTCTGGAGATTAAAAGTTTAAACACCCTGCCTGGCTCTTTCCTTTCTTTTTTTAAAAATGTGTATAATTGATCCCTTAATACCTACCATTTAACACAATTAAAAAGTTCTATAATGAATAAATATTTTAAGGAGTAGATATGGTTTTTAAAATTTATTCCAAGACACTGGAAAATAAAATTAGTTGTATTTATAATAATGAAAACAATTATTCCCTAATATTCTGTTACTTTCTTCCATCCCAGCCTATGTCAACATATGAGATATCTTCATTGGGTGGAATTTCATCTCTGAATGCTGTATCAAACTTGCTAAAAATTCTGGATAGACTAATGCAAACATTTTCACAAATATTGTTCACAGATGCTTGAGCTAGCACACACAGGCTCCTGGATGACAAATAAAAATATAAAAAATGTCTATACTCTATCATATTTCTAGAGGACTTATTAAAGTACTAAATGAATGACTGAATCATTGAATGGAAGTAAATCAGGGTTAGTGACATCAAATTTATCAATTATCTGTATCAGATATATACTATGTCTAACCATTACATGACTGTAAAAGAAGCCCTGGAGAACAAGATGATGGATTTCTCATTCTTCATTAGAGTCAATGAAGTCTTTCAAAATCTAGTTCTTGTCTTCCTTTTGCATTCCCTCTGTTACTGCCCTCATCTCTCTATAATAAGACACAGTCCCAGGGAAACACCTAACACCAATCTGTCCTACATGCTACTAACAGACCAGGTCCTTGACAATAACTTTGATCAGCGAGCCTCAAACCAAAAATTATCAAAAGCCTCACACTACTTAAGTTCAAATGCTTCATCTACTGTTCAAAATTATCACAATACGACCCCAACTGTATTTCCACTCTTATCTCCTATTCTCTTCAGAAATAATAGGCTTTTCTCAGATTTTTTCTTTATACAGATTGCTATCTATATACATCAAGCCTATATAGAATACAGAAATAACGTATTTAAAAACTTAAACAATAATGACTTAAACACTCAATTTTCTGATAAAGAAACTGATCTTCACAGGCACTGCCAGGGAAAACATCTTTGATATATGTACGTATGTGTATCTTCTAATGGTTTTAAATTATTTAATCAATACAAAGGAGATATATGCCTCATAAAATGTAAAATAGAAAACAAGTAAGACTGTGGTGGTTTTAGTGAAAATGGTCCCCACAGATCCATAAGGAGTGGCACTATTAGAAGGTGTGGCCTTATTGGAGGAAGTTCATTATTGGGCTTTGAAGTTTCAGAAGCTCAAACCAGGCCCAATGTCACTCTTTCTCCCTACTGCCTGCAGATTGAGATGCAGAACTCTCCTGCTACTTCTCCAGCATCATGCCTGCTGGCATGCTGCCATGCTCCCCACCATAATGATAATAAACTAAAACTCCAAACTGTAAGCCAGCCCCAGTTCAATATTTTTCTTTGTAAGCGTGGCTATGGTTATAGTGTCTCTTCACAGCAACTGAAATTCTAAGACAAAGACTCTGTTTAGTAGAATCAATGAAGAATGGCAATATTACAACAGACTTACAGAAAAGTCATTGAAAGGGAACACTATGAACAATTGTACACTAAAAATTCAATTAAAATTATGCAATGGATAAGTTCTTAGAAACACACAGACTAGAACAAACCCAAGAACAAACAGTAATCTAAGTAGGGTAATAAGAAGCATGAGACTGAGTGATCAGAAGCTGCTCACACGAAAGCAGGTGACAAGGTCTGCTGGTTTAAATATTTGATTTCAAATATTTAAAGAATTATTGTTCATCTTTGGCAAAAACCCTCAAAATACAAAAAGGCAGACACCTCAACAAAATGTTAGCAACATTTTTTAAACCTTCCTTATCAAATGGGATTGATCTCTGCAATACAAACGTGGTTTAACATAAGAAAAGCAATGTAATAAAGCATAATAATGAAGGCTATAAAATCCCACATGCTTATCTCAATCAGTATACTCCTTCGTGATTAAAAAGTATTTAATAAACTAGAAATAACTTCCTCCAAATGATAACGAGTATTTATGAAAAGACCATACACCCAAGAAATCAAGGCTATTATCTGCTCTTATCACTGTGATTCAATATTGTACTAAGAATTCTAGCAAGAGTAACTGAACAGGAAAAAAAATAAAAGGAATTTAATTTAATAGAAAATATAAAACTAACTCATATATATAAATCATGCAATCATATGCATAGGAAACTCTAAGGAATCCACCCAAAAGCTATGCTAATAAACAAATTCAGCAATATTTGTAGAATATGGGATAAATATTTTAAAATTAACTGTACTATCTAAGATTAAAATTAAGAATACTACATTTAAATAGTACGAAAAAACAAGTAATTGAGTAAATTCAACAACTTTACATTTTTTGACATCATTGGTAGTCATTCTCTATAAATAAATTAATAATTATAAAAGGAACTGAAATGTCTCACCAAAGATTTATACATTCCTAAAGAATCAGTCCCCAATGTAGCAGTGCTCAGAGGTGACACTGGGGAAGTGATTATATCATGAAAGTGCTGATTTCATCAATGGGTTAATCAACTGATGGACTTACAATTTGATAGACTATTGGGAGTGCTGGAAATAAGAGATGGGATCTAGCTAAAGGGGGTAGTCCTTAAGAGTGTGTCCTCAGTTTCTTCTTTCTCATTCATATTCATGCCCTCTTGCTCTCTCTTTGCTTCCATGGTATGAGATCAGCAGCCTCCTCTGGAACATTTTCCTAGCACCATTGTGCTATGCCTCCATAGCCTTGGGCTGAAATCTCTGAAACCATGATCCAAAATAAACTTTTCTTCCCTTTAAATTTTTCTTCCTTTTCTTCCTTCAGGTATTTGATCACAATGACAGGACGCCAACTACTATGGGTAACATCATTATGCGTTCAAGGAAAGTTCTAGGAGTTACTTAGAAATTTGTCTGATCTCTTAATGGAGCAATGTGATTTTTGTAGGTGAAAGATGGAGTATTTAGAACTGTCGGCTAGAAAACAAAGAGTGCATGCTAAGAGTTTAATTGGCAGTTCTGTGGGAGCTTGGAAGACAACGCTGAGAAAAATGTAGATAATGGAGGCCTGGCTTGTGAAGTTTCAAACAGAACCCTGAGAATCCCATAAAGACTCTGTCAGGCTCTCTCATTTGTGGGATATAGATGAGTTAAGCATCTGTGGAAGTGAAACCTTTGCTTTAATGGGACAATGGACAGTGGTGAGCTAGTAATGAAAAATCACCTGTGATTAATAAGAGACAGGCATTACTGAGGCAAAACCTTCTGGGAAGTGTTCTCTCGGGGTTAGCACATAAACGTTTGGTCCAGGCAGGGCTAAGACCTTCAAGTTGACAGTAGAACTTGCTAAGTAATGTGTAAGACACTTCCACATGGTACTAGTTTTGAAGACGTGAAGGGGACACAAAGAATTGCTGAATCACAAAACCTTGTGGCAGTGCTGGAGGACCTACAGAGACACACTGAGTGACCATCAGTGAAGCTGAAGGGTCAGTAAGTGGAAATTGTAGGACTGAAGAGAGAAGCTGAGGCTTGTCAACATGTGGCATGGTTAGAAGTCACAGTTAGCTTTACTTGTCACCTTGATATACACAGGAAGAGGGAACCTCAATTAGTAATTGTTTCTATTGGATAAAGCGTATGAGCATGTTTGAGGCACTTTCTGATTTCTAATTGATATAGATGGGTTCAGCCCAGTGAAGATGGCACCATTCCTGGGAAGGTGGGCCTGAACTATATAAAAGAATGATGGTTCCTGTGCCATTCTCCTTGGCCTCTCGTCAGCTCTCATTGTCCACCACATTCAGAGAGTCCGGTTTTATCCCATGTTTTTTTCAGTAGCAGTCCAGCTGGCCTTGGTGAGCTCCCAATAGATCGGCCCCACTGTCTCAGTGGCTGGGTGCACCCCTCATGGTCCTGACTTCCTTGTTCATGTTCTCTCTCCTTCTGCTCCTCATTATAACCTTGGGAGCTCAGTCCGGTGCTCCAGTGTGGGTCTCTGTCTCTATCTCCATCTATCGCTAGATGAAGGTTCTATGGCGATATGCAAGATATTCATCAGTATGATTATAGGATAGGTTCATTTCAGGTTCCCTATCCTCAGGTGCCCCAATGAACTAACTGGGGACATTGCCCTGGGCTTCTGGTAGCCATTCCAGGTTCAAGTCTCTTGAACTTTCATCTGGCGATGGATCGAGAGAGAGACAGAGACCCAATTTGGATCAACCGTCTGAGCTCTTAAGGTCCAAATGAGGAGCAGAAGGAGGGAGAACATGAGCAAGGAAATCAGGACCACGAGGCGTGCACCCACCCACTGTGACAGTGGAACTGATCTATTGGGAGCTCTCCAAGGCCAGCTGGACTGGGACTGAATAAGCATGGGTTGAAACTGGACTCTCTGAACAAGGCGGACAATGAAGGCTGATGAGAAGCCAAGGACAATGGCACTAGGTTTCGATCCTAATACATGAACTGGCTTTGTGTGGGAGCGTAGCCTGTTTGGATGCTCACCTTCCTGGACCTAGATAGAAGTGGGAGGACCTTGGTCTTCCTGTAGAGCAGGGAATTTGGACTGCTCTTCAGTATCGAGAGGGAGGGGGAGTGGACTAGGGGGAGAAGAAGTGGAGTGGGGATAGGGAGAGGGGAGGGGAGCGGGGGGAGGGGGCAATATGTGGGAGGAGGGGGAGGGAAATGGGAAACGGGGAGCAGTTGGAAATTTTAAGTAAAAAAGAATAAAAAAAAATAAAAACATATACACTATGAAAAAAAAAAAAAAGAATGATGGCCAAGCAAGTCAGGTAGAGCAAGCCAGTAAGCAGCACTCCTCCATGGTCTCTGCTTCAGTTCCTGCCTTGGGGTTTCCGCCTTGAGTCCTTGCTTTCATTTCCCTTTCTCCCTAGATGATAGACTGTAACTTCTAACATGAATTAAACTGGTTCCTCCCCAAGTTAGTTTTGGTCAGTGTTTATCATAGCAGCAGAGAAGTAAAGTAGGGCATTGCCCCACTAATCAATATATAAACACTTAGCATTCTTGCCTAGCACAAAGATAATCAGCAAACTCCTTGGCCCTCAAGGGAAAGATAATTAGTAATTATTACTAATTAACTGAAAATCACCATAAGAAAGCTGTTAACAAATTGCTTTTCCCTTTCTAACATACATATAATTAGAAGTAATGATCTCCAATAAAACAATGAAAATTTTGGTTGCATTAGAAATGGAGGGGAGAGGGATGGGGAGAAAAAAGAAAACCTCACAGAAATGCATTCATAACTACATTAACACACTAAACTAGGACTTGCCCGCAGAGCTTTACTGTACCATAGCACACCCATGATATCAACCACGTCTTTCCAACACATCCTACTTATGCTCACCATCATGTCATTGTATCTTCTATTGTGAGGGTCCTACATTTTGACCAAGAAGACCTCTTCCCCTTTTTTCCCCTCCATTCTTTTTTCCTTGGCTTTCTTTTTCATTGAAAATTCATACAGTATCTTCAGATCACGGTTTCCCCTACCCCATCCCCTCCTATGATCCTAAACTGAGTTTGTCTCTTTCTAAAAACTCTCTTACAGTGGCTCTAAGACTATCCACCATGGCATGGGTTTGAATCTGTAAGGTTTTGCAGAGGCTGATGTGCTAAATCCTTAGTTCCCAGCTGGCAAAGAAGTGAGAATATCAGGAAGTAACACCTCATAGAAGAAATAGGTCACTGAAAGCATGCTTTTAAAGGTTATAACTATCCCCAGTCCCCATCCACCTCTCCCTGCTTCATGGGGTAAATGGCCTGTGTCACATGCTCCCATTGGCATTATGTTCTAACTCACCACAGACCCAGAATCAATGAAGCCAAGGACCCTGAACTTAACTCTGGAAGTGTAAAAGCCAAAATACATCTTCCTTCATTTGTTTCTTTCAGGTATTTTGGTCACAGCTACCCAAAACATACAAACAAACAAAACCAATGTAACAGACCAAATAAGCTTTCCTTTTTTAAAATTTTATTTCCACTTCCTATGCAAGAAAGCCAAGGCAATGAGTCTCTCATGGTAAACAAGCAGAATCTGAGATTGATGCACAGTCTCTAAGTACTTAGACCAAATCAGGAGAAAATCTGGCAGGGTAAACAAAGTAGACTTGATAGCTTGGGTAGAAATATGGGCTTTCCAACACAGAGTAAGTTACCTGACTTCTCTAATCCTCAATGTCCTCATCAGTAAAACAGAATAGTTTCAGTCCACTTCAGAGACTACTGCAGGAATCATATGCATCTAAAACTCTTACATGAGATATCAATAATAGTTCCTGGCATCAAGTCGAGACTCTAATTATCCCATAATTTGATACCATCTGCTTCTAGAATAATAAAGCAACGTCTGAGAGGCATTCTCTAGTCAGGCTACTTTAGGAAGTACTTAGAAAGTACTTTGTTCTCATAATTTTCCTAAATATTTCGCACACTAAATACCTCCTCCTTTGCAACCAGACTCTATAGCCCTTCTACCCCATCATCATAGTCTGGAATCTTGATATTTTATCTATTAAAAGTCTTCCTAAGTAATGTATCAAATCAATGAGGGTAACCTGGGGTCCTATGAAGTGCTTTAGAGGCAATACATTTTTCTAGTCAGTCAAAAAAGAAAACAAAAGTTGAATCCCTCTAAGATAAACCATGTTCTCCTTCTCCCTGTTTTTTTTGTGACTTTTATGGGGCTCTACTGCTTGGACCTTGATGGAATTCATGTTCATTAATAAAGGAGCCCTAGCTGGGCTGTGGTGCATGCCTTTAATCCCAGCACTCAGGAGGCAGAGGCAGTCAGACTTTTGTGAGTTTGAGGCCAGCTGGTCTACAAGAGCTAGACAGGTTCCAAAGCCACAGAGAAACCCTGCCTCTCAAAAATAAATAAATAAATACATAAACAAACAAATAAATATAAAAAATAAAGGAGCCCCAAACAAGTGCTTTGGCAGGACCTTTGCAAGTCTGTGTCTTCTACAGTTCCAATAGGCTTTCTGTTTGAGCTTATATGAAATCAGAAAATATGGTTCCTTTCACAACAGTCAAACAAAAAATAAAGTAATTGGAAATAAAGTTAATCAAGAAAATGAAAGAATGCTACAATAAAAACTTCAAGATACTGAAGAAAGAAATTGAGGAAGATATCAGAAGATGGAAAGATCTCCTATGCTTGTGGGAGAATTAATATTGTAGAAATAGTCACCCTACCAAAAGAAACCTACAGATCCAATATAATCCAAATGAAAATATGAGGGACTCCCTTCATAAGCATAGGAAAAATTTTAAAAAGTTATATGGAGTTACAAAATATTAAAGATAGCCAAAGCAATCTGGGGGTGGGGCAGAGCTGTGAGATATATCATTATACCTAATTTCAAGCTAGGAGCTATTGTAATGAAAACAGCATGATACTAGCAAAGGGGAACACATCAATAAAATGGAATGAGGACTCAGATATAAATCTAAATACAACAGCTACATAACCTTTGATAAAGATGCCAAGAATATAGAGAAATGAGGCAGAATCTTCAACAAAGAGTGCTGGGATACATGGATTTCAATATACAGAAAAATGAAGACAGATCCTTAACCCCAAAAACCTGCAAAAACTTACCTCTAACTGGATCAAAGACATTAGCATAAGATTTTGTAGCCTATAACTACTAAGAGAAAGTAAGGAGTAGATGGAAACTTTCAGGCAAAGATAAGGACATTCTGAATATGACTCTAGGAGCACAGAAAATAAGACCAGCAACTAACAAATGGGACCTCATAAAACTAAATAGCTTCCATACAGCAAAGGAAACCATGAAACAAATAAAGGGAAGCCCACAAAATGGGAGAATATCTTTGCCAGCTATGTATTTCAAAAAACTAGGAACAGATCTGCCATGTGACCCAGTTATGCCACTCCTGGGCATGTACCCAAAGAACTTCATAGCTTACTATAGAAATGCTTGCACATCCATGTTCATTGTTATTCTGTCTACAATAACAGGGAAATGGAATAAAATAGATGTATATCAACTGATGGATGTATAACAAATGTGGTAACTATAAAAAAACTGAACACTATTCAGTTGTGAGGAAAAATTAAGTCATAAAATTTAAAAGATGAAACTGGAAAAATTACTTGCTGAGGTTATTACCCAGGCCCCAAAAGACAAATGTGCAGTTATCTGTCCTATGTGGGTAGTAGCTTCAAATCTTGTGTTTTGTGTGTTTAGCTTAGGGAACAGGTGGTAACCAGGAAACTCTCGATGTTCCACTGGGTAAAGGGGTGCATATTAGGAAGGGGGTATGGAGCATAGGTGAGGTGAAAGTGGAGCACAAAAGTACTGAGGGCAGAAAAATTAAAGCAGGTACTGGAGAAATGGGGACGCTAGATGGCAAGGGAAGATTTGATAGAGGGCAATTCTTCCAACTAAACTGAGAAACTTCCTGGGAACCTATGATCTTGCAAGTCCTGGAGACTGCATAATGTAGAACACATGTGAATTCAAAGACAGTGTGACCATACTGGGTGCTAAAGATTTAAATGGGGCTGGGGGCAGGAGGGGAAGGAAAAAAGGGATAAGTGGGCATTAACCAAAACAAAGAATGTGTGAAGAAGCCTTATGAAACCCCACTAGTATAAACTAACTAAAGCATAATTTTAAAAGAAAATGAGTTGGAACAGAAATGTCCCACATGGGAGAATAATGCTGCTCTCAGAAGATGTAAGTTATTAAGTAAAAATCTCAGTGCCAAGCACAGGTTACCTCCCTATGAATTATTGGTGAGGGAGGCCCCAGAGACACCCTAAAGAGGATTGGCTATTAGCATTGCCCTTGGCTGCCATCATAAATACATAATAAACATACATACATACATACATACATACATACATACATACATACATACATAAACATATTGCTGAAAACAAAATGTACTTCAGTCGCAGGACATAAAGACATCAATATTAATTGACCAAGAAACTCTTCCTGCTAGCTACCTTTCTTTTTTCTTTCTTTCTTTCTTTTTTTTTTGTTTTGTTTTTCGAGGCAGGGATTCTATGTAGCTTTGGGGCCTGTCCTGGATTAGCTTTTGTAGACCAGGCTGACTCACAAAGATCTGCCTGCTTCTACCTCCCAAATGCTGGGATTAACGGCATGTGCCACCACCGCCTGGATTCCTGCTAGCTACCTTTCATAATGATGGAAAGTGCTATGGGGAGAAAAAAAAATCAATGGTCTTAGCCAATGCTGAACTTTGCATTCTATAATAATGATTTGTCAGACAAGATATGCCCACTGGCACAATAGTGGCAAGACAGCTTCTGGGGTAACCAATTATTTTCTTGATTGGATTTGAGGCATGCTCCATAGGAAGTAATTCAGACCTGGTATTGTAAACATGATCAATACTCACAGCTAGGGACTCCATAGGCTATATGGCAGAGCCTATTAATTGTTTGCTAAATGGTCATGTTGACAAATTCCTTTTTAAATATTTCAGTTTATGTCCATAGATTTGTGCTGCTTTCAACCTTGATCACAGAAGCATTTTATTGTAATGTGCAGTGGTTAATGAAGAACTCAAACTCTTCAAGAGGCTGAGAATAAGCACCTATGAGTGAGTGCTCAGCCATGAATGGAACATCTATATTACCACCACCACCTCTAAAGCTCAGGAGACATCACAGAAGAGGGGCTGGGAAAAAAATATAAGAGTCGGAGGATGGGAAGAATACTGTGAAAACCTGGTCTGTGTATATCACATAGCTGTTACACACATGAACTCACAGCAACTCTGGTTACAGATACAAGACCTACACAAGATCAATGAACTTAAGAATTCAAGGAACTCCCAATGCCCCACTAATAGCAACTGATAACTACTAAGAAAGGGAAAGTCCCTTTTGTTTGGTGTGGGGATAGTCATTTGTAGGTTATTCATGCCTTGTTGGATAATCCAAACACATGTACATCTGGCCCTACCAATTGGACTTAGTAGGTTATAATAAAGACACTACTTTAGGAGAGATAGGAGATATGTTGTAAGGCGTGTGGTGGGAGCCAGGGCAGTGAGTGAGGTATGTGAGATGAAGATACACTGTATAAATATATGAAAAATATAAAAGGTCTCTATTTACGCTATCAGATTTGAACATATGAAGTCCTTCCCTGCCTGATTTCATCATGAAATCCACAGTTAAAAAAGTTAAAAATGCTGAAAAATCAATCTTACCCAAGTTACTCATCTTCCAGAAAACAGACAATTTTTTTAAATTAAGATTCAGAAAAAAAATCTTGAAACAAAAGTGTTGGTAGTGATTTGATAAACACTGGCTTGGTAACCTTGACTCCTCACCTTAGGAATCCTTGTCATGAGAAAGGACATCAATTTGCCTAGCTTGGACCCTAAGTCTCCCCTTGTTAGTGGTGTAAGAAATTGTTTCGAAACAGGTTGTGAGGGAGATAGCTCTTCAAGTAAGATAAGATTTGAGGAAAGTAGGAACACATTTACAAAAATGCATTCTTAAACTCTTCAATGACTATACAGGACAAGCTTTTCTCAGATGTTACCTCATAACTGTAGGGGCAGATGGTGTCAGCCTAGGGGATAACAATAACTTACTGAAGCATGTTTTGGGCTAAACCATCTATTTGCAAAGGTAGGTCCACTAGGGTCTCATTCATTCTTATCCTGCAGAATGGTAGATATATCTCAAATCTGACTTGTTTCTTGCCACGTGATCTCTTGCAACACTCTCCTTATATTTTCACCCATTGGTGTTCTTTATACAAGCTATGGTATTCTCTAATGGCTACTCAAACCATATGATCCTTCCTCACCTCAACTTGAAAACTATGTCTCTTCCCACATTATCCTAAGTATTTTATCTGCTTACCTTTGTGCAAAAACGATAGCAGGGCTGGAGTAATGAGTAATGAGAAGAATTTATAGGTCTGTTATTATAGCTCTGTTCCTTGATGCATCTAATCTATTTTTAGCCTCCTATGTACTGTATTTGTCTACAAATGGAGGCTAAGTGTTAAGGTACTACTGCAGTAACATTATGTTTCTTTCTAGAAACCAAGTAGCCAAAAAAAGCACACTGTCCAACAATAGATGAGGCAGGTTCATTACTCACAATACTATTACTATTACGTTGAAAGCCTGACATTAGCAGCATGTTCAGATCTCTGAATAGATCTTGTCCTTGGACCAGTGGCTGAATGAGATGGAACTTGAGTTCTGTATGCCCAGTTAAACTTAGCAACATACATGTAGGAGCAGCAAGAAGATGATTCAGAATAACTTATCCAAATGATGGATGAAAGCTGAAAGCCACCAGGAGGTTGTGGCACATGTCTTTAATCCCAGTATCTAGGAGGCAGAGGCAGATGGATCTCTGATTTCCAGGCTAGCCTGATCTACTAAGCCAGTTTCAAGACAGTCAACAGAACTACACAGAAAAACCGTGTCTTTAAAAAGAAAAGCAGCTTTGAAAAAAGAAGCTGAAAGTCTAGAAATTAGAGGATAGGAGAGGCTTGGAGGATCTCATCTTGAACTCCAGACTCTTGAATAGAAAGAGAGACTATTCTGAAGCAGAGGGCAAAAAAAAAAAAAAGAAAAAGAAACACATCTGACATTAGCTTTAAAAGTTTGCTATATCAGCAGTACTATTGTTAAATGCTTCCTCTGCAATAAATATATTGTCAGTACTTCTACTGCATAATTTTGTATAGTTCTCTTAACAAAAGATTCAGGTAGGCGCTGTTAAATCATTAGTTTACAAAAATATGGTCACTGTAGCACAGAAAGCACAAGCCACCTGTCCCTAGACATTTATCAATAAATAAGAAGGGTCTAATTACAACCAAGAAAAATAATTTCCAGAGCCAATGGTCTTGGCCATCTATACCCATTTCAGGAGTAGAAGTTCCAGAAAAGCAGAGTATAGTTTGGATGAAAAAGAAAATCTCCTAAGCAATGACTTGAAGAGGCAGGAGCCATCTGTAGACTAATGGTAACATAACTGGTAGTTTCTCTTAGATAATCCATGGGAACAAATTTAAGGTTACATGGTGATATTGCTAAATAAGAAGGGATTCATAGAGGAGTTTATGCTACATAAAGAAAAATTCTGACCATAGCATGGTGGTGCATGGTTCATAATCCCAGCAGTGGGAAGATGAAACAGGAGGATCATAAAATTAAGATCAGCCTGAATTACATAATTAAAATCAAAGCACATGCCTGGAGAAAGAGACAGAAAGAGGAGGAGAAGGAAGGAAGGAGGATGGAAAAGAAAAAGAAAGAGATAAAAGAAAATTTAATCTCCATGCATCTTTAGATGGTCAAATATAGCTTAATGGGTAATATAATGTCATATAAACAACAATGAATAATCAGAAGTGCCGAACTGGAAACCGGTTCAACATTATAATTCTAATTATCTACAGGATCCTTGATGAATCATATCCTATATTTAAGCCTCCATTCCCTTGCCTTGTATCTGTAACTGAGATGGGAAAAGGAATGATTAAACTTTTTCATAATGTAGTAAAGGTTAAGTAATAGCCAGTGACAAGGGAGAAGGGATGGAAAGGTCATGGCAGTAGAGGGGAAGGGGCATGAATATAAAATGCCTAGGTCCCCTAAACATCTTCAGCAGCTTTCAAACCAAGAACTCCAGGTTCTGCGTACTACACATAGATTTCTCCACATATGTCCATATGTTCCTCTCTTTGACAATGGAAGGAGGGCTATAGATGCATTTCTTTCCATTAGGCTTTGTATATGATAATTTATGGTGTCAGAAAAATACTGTCACCCCATTATTGTGTAACTCTATTTAAACTATTTATATAAATATGTGTATATGCAAATGTTTTAGGAAGCTTTTACAGCAGTAGCTTTCCATATGGCTTTTTAAAAAGTTTAGTGTTAATTTTTCCTCCCCATACTAAGTCCTCTACCCTTCTGTCCCAGCCCATATCACATATAATATTTCTTGCTTTGTTCCTCATTCCCCCTTTATATCACCTACACCCTACCTCCCCTCTATTGAAAGCTCACCCAATCAGTCCAGTGTTGGGTTCCTGAATAATATAGGTATTCCTATTTAAACACATGTGTCTGAAGATTCAAAGTTAGCACCTTCGTACGAGCAAGAGCACTCACTGTTTGCCTTTCTGGGTCTGGGCTACCTCACTCAGAATACTTCTAGCACCATCCATTTACCCGTAAATTTCATTTTTCTTCACAGCTAAAAAGCATTCCATTTTGTAAATGTAAGACATCTAGGCTGTTTCCATTCCCTGGCCATTGTGAATAGAGCAGCAATAAACATGAATAATCAGGTGACTCTGTAGTAGGATATAAAATCCTTTGGGTTATGCCCAAGAGCTGTATAGCTGGAACATGCGGCAGATCTATTTTCAGTGTTTTGAAGAAGATCCACACTGATTTCCATAGTGGTTGTACCAGTTTACACTCCCACCATCAGTGAATAAGTGTTTCCTTTCTCCATATTTATGCCAGAATCTGTTGTCGTTTTGTTCCTGTTGAACTTAGCCATTCTGATTGGGCAAAGATGAAATCTCAGAGTAGTTTTAATTTGAATTTCCTTGATACTTAAGGTCACTGAACATTAAACACAAAATATTTATGAATCATTTGCATTTCTCCTTTTGAGAACTATCTGTTTAACTCCAAGCCTCAATTTTTAATAGGATTGTTTTCTTGGTGTTCAGGGTTCTTTTTTTCTTTAAGTTCTTTGTACAGTCTAGATGATAACCCTCTGTCAGATGCATAGGGAACTGCCCAAAGTGACTCCATTTTACACTAGCTTTAGCTAACATCAGCTTATGCTTTGTTCTTCCCAGACCCTGCTATCCACATCCTGATAAGCAGAGCCTTCTAATGTACCTGAAGTTTGGGGAGATCCATGTTTTACAAAATGAAACAAATTACTTAATCAACTCAAGCTTTTGAAACCTTTGTTTCTTGGCCTACTCTGGTGTGATGTAATTGCTTGGGGATTTAGAATCTCTATCCTGTTTACTTTGGGGTCCAGAATCTTTTCCTGGTGTGAGTTTGCTCTAGAGCACTGACAAATAAAGGACTTTTAATCTGACCTCACTGAGTGACACTTTGTTTTGTCTCTGGTGTGGAAAACACATAGCTGGTAAAGATTTTTTTTTTCTCAGTTCTGTAGATTGTCTCTTTACTTGCATGATGGTGTCTGTTTTAGTTAGGGTTTCTATTGCTAAGACATAACACCATGATCAAAAAGCAACTTGGGGAGGAAAGGGTTTATTTGGCTTATACATCCACAGCACTGTTCATTATTGAAGGAAGCCAGGGCAGGAACTCAAACAGGACAGCATCCAGGAGGCAGGAGCTGATGCAGAGGCCATGAAGGGGTGTTGTTCACTGTCTTGCTCCCCGTAGCTTGCTCAGCCTACTTTCTTACAGAACCTAAAACCACACCAGTCTAGGAGTAGCACCATCCACAATGGGCTGGGCCCTCCCCCATCAATCACTATGCCTTACAGCTGTATCTTACGGGGGAATTTTCTCATTTAAGGTTCCCTCATTTCAGATAGCTCTAGGTTGTGTGTCAAGTTGACAGCAGTCTAGGCAGCACAGTGTCCTTCACTATACAGAAGCTCTTTTGTTTCATGCAATTCTATTAGTGAATTGTTAGTCTTAATGCCTGTGCTGCTGGGTCCTCTTCAGAAAGTCCTTTCTAATGCCTATAAGGTGAAGGCTATAACCTATGTGTTTTCTCCTCTTACGGATGCAGGCTACTGGGTCTTATGTTGAGGACTTTAATCCATTTGGAGTGGAGTTTTGTGAAGGGTGAGAGACAAGGATTTAGTTTCATTCTTTTATATGTAGTAACCCAGTTTAATAAGCACCATTTGTTGAACATGCTGCCTTGCCTGAAATGTGTGCTTTTTTTTTGGCTCCTTTGTAAAAAGAAAAAAATCAAGTGACTATAGGAATGCTGGCTGATTTGTGCATCTTCAATTATATTCCATGGATCACTGTGTCTATTTTATGCCAATACCATGCTGGTTTTGTTATTATGGTTCTGTAGTTACAATTTAAAATCAGAGAAGGCGATACCTCTAGCAGTGTTTTTACTGTTCAAAATTGTTTTTGCTATCCTTCATTTTTGTGTGTTTCCATATAAATTTTAAGATTTTTTTCAATTTTTATGAAAAATTGCATTGGAATTTTGAAGAGGATTTTATTGAAGTTGTACATTGCTTTAGATAGGATGGGCATTTCCACACTATTGATTCTATGGGTCTGTGAACAAGGAAGTTCTTTCTATTTTTTGGCATCTCCTTCAGTTTCTTTCTTTAAAGTTTTTTTCACTTCCTTTTTAGAATTACCCCTCCAATTTTTTGAGGCTATTGTAAATGGAATTATTTCCCTGATTTCATTCTTGATATATTGTAAATAGGAAGACCATTAATTTTTGAGTCAATTTTGTATGCTGTTTCTTTGATAAATATGTTTAACAGTTGTAGTTTTCTGGTGGAACCCTCGTGTTCTTCTGTGTATAGTAGCAACTACACAGAAAGATATTTTGACTTCTTCCTTTTCTATTTGTATACTCTTTATCTCCTTTTGTATTCTTGTTCTGAAATTCCAAGCACTATATCAAACAAGGGTGAAGAGGGTAGACAGTTGTCTTATTCCTGATTTTAGTGGAAATACTTTATTTTTCTCTATCATGATATAGGTTGTGGGCTTGTTGAATATTGCCATTATTACCGTGAGATATGCTCCCTTTATCCCTAGATTCACCAAGACTTTCATTATAAAGGGATACTGGATTTTGTCAAAGGACCTTTTTGGTGCCTAATAGATGAGCATGTTATTTCTGTCCCTGAGTCTATGTGATAGATTACTTAATTGATTTATATATGTTGAACCATCCCCAAGTCTTTGGGATAAAGCCAACTTGGTCATTATAGGCCACTGTCATTGCTTCTGGTTACCATCCAGAAATTGTTGAGGATACCACATACTTGATTCATAGAACATTGAAAGAAATAAAGCTAGTACTGACTCAAAGACTCATCCCTACTGGCTAGCTCTTATAGTATTGGAAGGTTATATGCATGCTTCTGGGGCAGGCGGAATGAAATAATCCATCTTACCCAGCTGTAAACTCTGGCGACTACATTTAAACCAATCTGGCAAGATATGCCCATTGAAGCAAGAGTGGCAGAAATATTATGGTGATAACCAGTTATTATCTGATTGAATTTAAGTTCCACAAGACTAAACTCATAACTGTTGTCATTAAAGGGGCCCAGAACCTAAGACTAGGTAGGATTTAAGCCCTAGGGGAAAATCTGGTACTATTATTCTGTTAAATGAGCAAACTAACTCCTTAAGATTTATAGTGATGCCCATATACTAGTGCATCTCTTAATTCTTGTGTGTGTGTGTGTGTTGACATATTTGCCTGTCAGTATCAGCATGTACTTTTGTATGGAAGGATGCATAAAGGCCAGAGGTAGACATTAGGTGTGTGTGTTTCCTCAATTGCTCCCATCGTTTTTTTTTTGTTTGTTTGTTTTTTTGTTTTTTGTTTTTTTTTGTTTTTTTGTTTTTGTTTTGAGGATTATCTCTCAGTAAACCTGAAGGTCACTGATTTAGCTAGGCCTAAAGGTCACTGACTAGGCTGACTAGCCAACGAGTTTCAGAGATCCACCTATCTCCCTGGACCCCACAACTGGCCAAACCTGATAAGCCAGGATTTCAGACACATGGCACCATGCCCTGCTTTTTATATAGATTCTAGGGATTCAAACTTGGGTCCTTATGCTTGCTTGCACAGCAGGTGCGTTACTGAGTCATCTTGCCAGCCTCACGTAATCCTTTTATGTCCCAACTTCCCGGAAAGCAAGATACCAAAGAAATCTAGAACTGAAAACAGAACAAAGAACAAACAAGAAAAATTTATACAACTTTAAATATATATATATATATATATACACACACACATATATGTATATGTATACACACACACACATTTATTGGGTTTTCTTGGGGAGTGAGTTGGGGGCAGTACACATTCATGTGTATAGAGGGCAGAGAACAAGCTGCCAAACTCCAGTTGTTCATCTCATTTCACCATGTGGGTTCAAGTGATCAAACTCAGGTCATTCACTGCACACAGCAGTAAGCACCTTTTGCAGCTGAGTCCTCTTGCCTGCCAACTATTTACTTTTTGAATCAACCCATGCCTTGTAACACAGACCTCACCACTCATTACTAACAAGGTGTTTTGTGTCCTATATAAAAACTGCCCTAATGTATGCGCTCCCCAGGCCATGGCCCAATGTCAGAACAAAGATTCTTTTTCTTGCACAGCATCAAAGGAAAACAGACTGAAGGACTTGAAATTGGTCCCTCGCAGGGAAAACAAAAACCGACCACAGGTTATTTGGAAACACAATCATGTGCAAGCAAAATTTTCTCAGCTCCCAGGGAAACAAGCCCAGGAAAGCAGGTAAAGATTTCTACAGTAAGATATGGGCACTGATGTTCTCCATGATCTTATTCACCTAACCTGATCAATGGATGAGAAGGTACACTGACTATTGTGTTGCTCTTATAAATCCAAATTCTCACTTCAAAAAGAAATGAAACCAAGAACATATATGTACAAGAATAGAATTCTAAAAAATGGGGGAGACAGATTTAATTGGAGAGAAGACATATATCTAATAACTCCTTACAGAAACCAATGGCACATAGTTTCTCTTTTCATATACCTAGAATATCACAACTTAAAAAGCATTTTCACAAGACCCATTATACCCAGTTTACAAGAAGGAAGCCTGAGCCTTGAAGATGCATAGGAAGATGATTAAGTTGTTCACCTAATGACAGAACTGAAGCAAGAATTTTGGTTTCTCAGATTCTCCACGCTTTTTTTATTTTAGCATGCTAACAAGTGTCTAGCTTGAACAGAACCACACAAAATACCCTTGATTATTCATCTTCGGACTTGAACATTAACAAAAAAATGAGATATTCAGGTAGGAAATGGAGATTTCTCACTATGCCGGTCATCAGTTTAGCTTGATGATGTACAAAATTATCCATTTGATATGCCGTTTGAAGGAAGTCTTCTTTATTATACTTTCTTTTTATTATGTGCCACTTAACCTAGGTATCCATTTCTAAGATACTGAATCTAAGCTTTTAGTGAGTCTCAATAAATTGGGCAACTATTCTGCAATATACATATACATATACACATACATACATATATATGTAGCATCCCAGGAAGCTGTCCATTCACAAGCCTACTTTAAAGGTACTAAAGTACTATGTCTATGTGCTACCTAGACCTAAACTAGACTCTAGATAGTGCTTCAGAGACAAACAAAAAATAAAGACCAATCACCCATCATCACTTATCATACCAGTAGCAATTCCTAACCCAGGCAGTATTGGCTTTCATAATACCATTCTACCACCAACTAAACTGAGTACAAAAGAACAGACATAATTAATTCTAATTTTTGAGATCTACTAAAAAAGAACCTTTGTAATTCATCATGGGATTCCTCAACAATAGCACAATGGTACTATAAATTTAAACACAATCATAAATATTCATGATAATTAAAATGTCTATCTTGGAGCTAATAAAACTATCAATCATCAAATAGCTTAACATCATTTCTTTAACTAACAACAGCATTGTAGCTGACATCTACATTTCCATGGTATTCCCCAAGTGTCCCAACAGTGATGCTGAACCCATTTGACTCTACTTAAAACAACAAAAGAGATCACAAAGGCAATAAAATGTTAGTGTTGAGTACAATTTGAAGCAGACATGGGATACTACTTTAAATATTCAAGGGATAAACACTGATATTATAGAAAACACTAGAGTTCTGTTATAGTTTATGCTCTGTCATTAACATTGCAGATTTGTATACTATTCACTCTAAGCTTGTACTTTTGTTATTGAGAAAGTAGAAATTAGTCACATGTTACTAATATGAATTGAGATACATTCTACATATTCAATAAATATATTTTAAAACACAAATAATAAAGCATTATTAATTTTATAGTGATATTATTGGATATTCTACAATATTTTGAATATACTGGAATATATGACATTTAATTTCACTTGTAACTTTTTACTTTTTCTTGTGACTACTTTTCAACTATATCTGTGTATTTTATTACATTATATTTTCTAGTAGAAACATAATAAATAACATTTTTACACACCAACTCCAACATAAAAGCATCTAGAGCGATGATTCTCAACATTCCTAATGCTGTGACTTTCTAATACAGTTCCTCATGTTGTGGTGACCCCAATCATAAAATTATTTTCACTGTTACTTCATAACTGTAATTTTGTTACTTTTATGAATCGTGATGTAAATACCTGATATTCAACCTCCAAAGGGGTCAAAACCCACAGGTTTAGAACCACTGATCTAGGTGTTCTTTAAAAAAAATTATAATTTTATTATCTTTAAAGAGTTTTATTAAGCTAGCTTGCATTTGAGTGGAGCATTCCCTTCTTTTTAAAGTTGTTTCTTTTATTTAGCATATAAAGTAACAGGTATCATTATAGAATTTTCATACATACCTTGTTCTCATAGTCACTCCTCTTCCAAGCCTCTCTTCTACTCTCTGCCCCAATATATATTCTTCTACTTCCATGTCACATGTATTCTACTACCTTGTTTTTCTTTTCAAAGTCCCCTTAAGAGCTCTTCTTCCTCTTCCATGGTCCCTTTTCTAGTTTCAGGAACTACACACATTCCCATTTATCTGAGTGTGGTTTATTTCACTTAACATAATGCTTCCTAGTCCTATCCATTTTCCTGCAAATTTCATTCTTATTTACAGTTAAATAAAATCTCATTCTGCAAATGCTTTCTTCCCATTTTCTTTATGGCTTCTGCTGTTGATAGACACTAAGGCTGGTTCTGTATTTTTAGCTCTTATGAATAGTGCAGCACACAACAGTGATGTGAATGTGCACATATCTTTGCGGTAGAAATGAGAGTGCTTTTGGAATCATGGCAGCTAATCTTCCACTATGAAAATATACTTTCAGGGGTGTACATGAGGATGTCTTCAAAAAAGTTCATGCGAGAAGAGGATATCCCCTCGCCCCGAATGTAAGCAGCACCGTGATACAGGCTAGGCTCTTGGACTGAATACAAAAGAGAAAGTTAAGTTAGCTTCAGCATTAACCTTTCTCTGCTTCCTGTCTGGTGACAATAGTTGTCTCAAGCTTCTGTTGCTATGCTGCCACAATTTTCAACCGAAACAGAACTAGAGTCACCAGGGAAGAGGGGGATCTCAGCTTAAGAATTTCCTAGATGAGATTGGGATGTAGTGTTGTCTGTGAGGTATCTTATTAATCGCTAATTGATGTGGTGGGGGGACTGGCTCGCTGTGGGTGATGTCATCACTAGACCATCGGGCCTGAGCTACATAAGACGACAAGCTGAGCAAGCCCATAAGAAGCATTCTTTCATGATCTCTGCTTCAGTTCTTGCCTCCAAGTTCTGGCCATGAGCTTTTGTCCAGGCTTTTCTCAATGATGGCCTAACACTTATAAGATAAAATATCCTCCTTGATGTATTTTGGTGTGGTGTTTATCACAGCAACAGAATGCAAATGAAAACATATGCCTTCCTTGTCGTGATGGATTATATCCCCTCAAACTATAAGCCTAAACAAACCAACTCCTGTTGCTTCTTGTCAGTTATTTGATCACAGCTATAAAAACTAACACAGGTACATACCCAGGATTTGATAGCAGTTCTCTGTTTCATTTTCAAGAAACATTAATACTCATTTCCATAGGGACTACACAAAGTCACACTACCAATCAGCATAAAGTTTTTCTTTCTCACATTCTTACCAGCATTTGTTGGTTTTTTTTTTTTTGTTGTTGTTGTTGTTGTTGCTAGTGATGGTAATGGTGGTGATGGTGGTGGTGGTAGTGGTGGTAAGTGATGTTAGTCATTCTGATTGTGGTGAGATTATATTTTAAAGTAGTCTTAGTAATGATTTACATTTTCCTGATGGTTGAAAATGTTGAACATTTGGAAAAATTATTTATTGATCATTTATTTCATGTCTTCTTTGGAAAACTGTCTATTCAGATGATTATATAATAAATGAGGGGGTGGCAATTCATTTAAATTCTGGGTTTTATTAATCTGTTCCTTTGTGATTCTATACAAAATGGCTACTGGGGATATGTGCCTGAAATCCCACTCATTTTAGCTGTGGTCTTAAAACCATCAGTGTGTGTTCATGGTCATTCTCTAAACTTTGACCCTGACACTAACTTCCCCAAGCCACCCTGGTGTGTTCAATGTTCCTTCTCATCCTATGGTCTGTCTCCCTGGAAACAAAACATATTAATATTTCAGTGTGGTTTAATCATTCTTTTAAAACAGAGAGGGTGGTCAGCAGAAGAAGCACAAGCTCTGTGTGCATAGCGATCCACATTCATTCCTAAGTCTTGTGGTTATTGATGGCTTCATTTCAAATACCCTAGGGACTGACTCGTCAACCAATAAAGCTGGACTGGAACACAGATAACATTTCAAGGTGTTAACAAAATAAGCCATATAAGTAGAGAATGAAGAATTAGATATTTCATTTGAAAACACTCGGCATAGGAGCTAAGAGGTGATTTTATCTATTTCCCTACTTCAGGGTGCTGCCAACACCTAAATCCTATCAATCAGTTCACTGTGCTTTATAAGTTGATAGCCCCTGCAGGATAGGTTTCTCTTTCAACTAATATGTCCAGTATTGATATAGGGTAAAAATGATCACAGCTATACTTATGATGAAAACTAAAATGTAAATAGTCATTTTTCAAGTAGTTTATACTTGTCAAACTGTGCTAAATCTTTATTAGCATGTGTTAGCTCATTAAATTCTTAGAGAAAGTCTGTTGTGGTCCCTATGTTTCAGTGAAAACCTTGCCAAAAAATAAATAAAAAGTAAAAAACATATTGGTAGGAACTAGTAAAGTTGCAATTCAAGTTAACTTCAGCGCTTTGCTCCTTCCTTTCAAAATACATGCCATAAGGCCAACCTTTAGGCAATTTGAGCTCCAAAAGCCCAAGCCCCTCTAACCTTTTGTTTGAGACCCAGAATACTTAAATCTTATCTTAGAGGAAACACCAACAATAAAGATGGTGATATAGCTTGCCATGTGAGGCCCTGGGTTCCTCAGTACTAAAAAAAAGTAAAGACCTCCTATTATATGAAGTGAAGTAAAGCATAACCCTGGCAATGCCGAAGCATGCATGGGCAGCCCATTTATACTGGGTTTTGAGATCTGAGTTGATGAGGATGATTGACCAGGTCTCTTCCTCAAGGAACAGGTTCCACCAAGACACGAACTTGGATTGCTGGATTCAGAGTCCAGTGTGTTAATCATTAAACCACAGGAGCTGGTGCAGGAGAGATGGCTCAGCCATTAAAGGCTAGACTTCCATTATATGCATGTACAAAATTCTCAAAAAAAAATCTTTTTAAAAATATAAAAGAGGAACACGGCATTCCAGAAGGAACTAATAGAAAGATATAGGTTATAGAAAGGGTGGCCATAACACACCCTCATAACTCTTTGCTATCTGTCTTCCCATAAAGAATTTTTTATAGTCTCTTTTCCGTTGTGCTCCAGTGCCCCCCCCCAAAAAAAAAGATTGTCAAGACCATTTTGCAGATGGAAGAATCTGGCCCTTCCAATACTCAAAGAACAAATTCAAACTAACAACCTCAAGGAAAGCCAAGATCTAGAACATATGGTCAGTTATAATCACTAATAGCAACCTATTAAAAGGTGACCTAGTGGAAACAGAGACCTTACAGAACAACGGTATTAATGTCCAGGTTCTTTATGGTAAAACATCAAACAATCCATAGCCTTCCAAGTCTTTACAGGTTTCCTGTTTCCATACATAGCATGTCTTAGATACCAGACATTTGACTTTGCTATAAGAAGTGAGACCTGAGATTAGTAAGCTTCAGCCCCTTGAGAACAGGGAGGACACACTCTGATATTAACAGCTGAAGACTGTACCAGTCCATAATGGTGTTCATACTTCTTCCAAGGAGAGAAACAAAGAAAACAGGAAAGAAGAATAGTTGATATAAGGAGAAAAAGAAGAGAATAAGCAAAAATGAAGAGTGGAAGAGATAAGAAGGATCTAGAAGAAGAAAGGATCAAGAGGGGGATATAGAAAATAAAGTAGGTGGAAAAAGAAAGGTGAAAAAATCACAGCTACATAGAGGTTTGGGTGAAAAGACTTCAAAACTATCCAAGCCAAATCTAGAAAGATAAAGATCAAATAAAGGAAGTGACTTAGAAAAAGGTGAGCAGCAGAGAATGAACCAAAATAAACAAGAGATAGAAGAGAGGTCAAAAGATTAGAAAGGCAGAGATTTAAGAAAAAGGTAGGAGTGAAGCGGAAGAAGGAGATGAAAAGACAGAGAGGGAGAAAGAGAAAAAGAAATGAAAAGACAAGGAGAGAAAGGAATAGAGCAAGAGTGTGGGTCGGGAAAGCTGGGTTAGGCAGCCAATGAGAGAAGAGCAGAGTGAAGGTTGGCACTCACCCTCACAAAGCTGGCCGGAAACCATCCCTCCTCATCGTCGATCTGGCCCCACCACCAATCCTTGTTGGAAGCATCCAAGACTTTGATGACGTCGCCAGCTTTAAATGCCAACTCCCGGTTGGCCATGGTGACGTGATCCCATACTGCCTCAGCACTAACGATGGAATCTCCAGTGATCAGCTTAGGAGACAAAATGAGAATGTGTTCAGTCCATACATCTGACTAATCTACTTGAGCATTCCCTCACCCCAAATGCTCTACTTTTAATGGAAATGCTTACATGTTCCGGTGGTGAGATGTGGCGGTAAGGGGAAATGACACCAACATGCAAGCTATATTGGACTACAAGACAAACAATGCTGTCATTTCTCGATTAGCCAGTGCATGGAATAATCTAGCATATGAATATGGACAAAGCATCATGCTTTCATCTATTTTCATGAACTCTTCTTCCCAACATGAATACAAACAAACAAACAAAGCTCTATCCATATCTCCTTGGTGCTTTAAAGCAGCCCTGGATCTTTAGAAAGGCTAGCATCAATGACTAAAATAAAGTGCAGACATATTTGTTTTCAGTTCTTCATGTTCCTTTCCCTTTCCCTTACTCCTTGAAACTGACCAATTGAGAGTTGGTAGCATACTATTTAACTCAACCATATGCCTTATAAGAGAGTATAGCATTCTGCTGGGCGGTGGTGGTGAACGCCTTTAATCCCAGCACTCGGGAGGCAGAGGCAGGTGGATCTCTGAGTTCGAGACCAGCCTGGTCTACAAGAGCTAGTTCCAGGACAGGCTCCAAAACCACAGAGAAACCCTGTCTCAAAAAAACCAAAAAAAAAAAAAAAAAAAAAAAGAGTATAGCATTCTTCAAACACAACCGACCCCAGTCCTATAGTTCCTACTCTCACCCATGCTCGATTCCATTTAGGTGCTGTGCACGATGAACTCAACTGTGGCTTAGATGCATAAAAAAATTGTTCGGCTGGCCTGTGGTTTAGCTAGGGAGTCTGTGTTGGCTTCATTTGATAGATTAAAAAGAAACTGATAATGAAGAACTGAGGTCAGAAACTAAAGATCACTCAGTAAGGCAGAGGGTATGCAGAGTCCTTGATCTTAACCTGGGTGACTGAATTTCATAGAAATCACTACTGGGCTCCACACACCAGAGAGCAAACATCTATCCATTACCACATGCACATGAACAAAAACACATATAGTCATGACACTCATTTAAGCACGCAGATAAGGATGGAGTGGGAGTTAGGCCACCTCTCCTTGGCTACTGACCACAGTTTCGTGTTTACTTTTCCCTGAACGCTTCCACCTTGTACCTATTGGTCTCCCCAGCATTTGTAGAGGCACATTTTGGAATTAGAGAACATATGGTCTGCCTGGCAAAAAGACTCAAACACTCTCTCTCCATACTCAATTACGGAACATGCCAATTTATAAATAAGTTTTTCCATGAGCCTATTTGAAGAAGAAACGTCTGCCTGAGGAAATCATAGTTCCATAATCCCAAAGATAAAACATTTCAAAGACAGCAGAACTGTCATCTGAAGAATATTTAGCCTCTCCAACAGACCGATCATATAATACATTGTCCAGAGAATGAATGCTACAGTCCAATCAGAAAATGAATATGCAGAACACTGCACACATATGAACACATGCATATGAATATACACTGCTTTATGACTTGGTTAAGGTATACTAATCGCCTAGGCCATGTTAAGACATACTTCTTTGCTCAGGAGTCTAACCTCTATGCTCTCCACAGAAAGCTAGGCATGGGAAAATCTCAGTATGGAAATATCTAACAGGATCTTTTGGAATGTATTTTAAATACCTTGTGCTTCACTGTTCACAAAAGGTTTCCTCACCCAGCATAATGCACAGTCTGTACTAAAAAAGCTGTGTTTCACTATTGGCCATATTTTAAAAATGAGAAGACTGAGGTTCCGTGAAATAAACTTGTCTTTCAGCCAGTAACAATGAATAAATTACCAAAACAGGTCTTTAGGCCTCAGAAGCATCAAACCATCCTACTAATATGGGCTCACTTATACTAAACTTACAAGAATGTTATCATAAAAACAGATGGCCTTAAGGAACTCTGAGGAAGGAGATTCTAATCTCCTCTCTAACAAGATTCATTTTTATGTTGATCTTGTTTTCTTCCAAAGAAAAATAATCAATTTCTGCTAGTTCTGGTCTCAGTGAAGAAAGAGAATTGCTAATCACTGGTTTTTATAGTTTGAATGTGGGATGCCCCACACAGGTTCATGTGTTTTAGAACTTTATCTCAGTTGACGGTGCTGTTTTAAGGAATTTATAGAATATTTCGGACATCAGACCTAGATGAAGGTTACAGGTCACTTGAGGCAGACCATGAAAATTAAACACACTTCTAATGAAAACCCAAGCTCTCCATGTACTGATCTGCCAAGATAAGAACAAACTGTTATATGCTCCTGCTGCTATAGAGACAACCCAGCATCCATGCCTTCTTTGCCAAGATAGACTATATCCTTTAAAACCATGCACCAAAATAATTTTCTCCCTTACTTTGTTTCTGTCAAGTATTACATCAAAGTGATGTGAAAAGTAGTCTCAGTAAAATAAATATTTATAGATAAGGACTAAAGATGAGTGCAAACTGAGTGTTGCTAAATTAGCACAATAAACCCAGATAGACCAAATCTAGAGGACCATGAGTGTTTATGGTTTGAACTATCTTCCCAGATTCTGATCAAGTGTCTACAGTTTGTTAGCTTTGAATATCAGCCCTCTGTTCAGGACACCATCTATAAAAACAAAATTCAAATGCAGATATAGCCTTTCCCTGGAGAATCTACTTTGAACTTATAAGCTATGCTATGTGGTTCTATACTCCTACTTGCTGCATGAGTTATAAAACCCTGAGCCAAGAGCTGGCTGTTGTGTATGCAGAGGTATCATGAATATAATGAATTCAGAGGGTCTTCAAGCTATAAGAAGCTTCTAAGCACGTTTACCATAAATACCTGTCAGAGTAAAAGAATGCTCTTCTCCCATCTTCTGGGTTTTTTAATAAAAGTAAATTAAATTTGAGCTAAAAACTGGTCATATGTATTCATTTTATGGACAGAATTAAATTTTAATTTGCTACAAGGTTTTCATACATTTACGTACCCCACACATTCATTTTTCATCCAGCATGCATTCAATGACCTGCTGTGTGCACAGATCTGCTCACTGCGGTTATTCATGCTTAAAGATCAAAAAGCCTTTCAAACAACATGAAAATCTACTTTTGATTCTGAACTTTGTTACTTTAGAAAATAGTAGTGATGATATAAGGTGAAAAATGGAAAAATCAAAGGAACAAAACAAAGTGGAGCTGTCAGCATGCAACAGAAATACAGAGGAGCACAATTTTACAAAAGCCAAACGCAAGAGACTCCAACTATGCAACCTTGGACTTCAGTTTCTTCATCTATGAAACAGGATAAAGTCTGCTTCAAAAGGCAAGATTACAGAAAGGGTGGATTAACATGACAAATATACAATGCCTAGAAAGACTTGGACTTAATATCCTGTAAGACTTCATGGGTAGGAGGCATTCTGCATAGCTCCTGAGATCCACGAAAGGTTTTAGGTAGCACTGAAGTATGATTTAAAAGATAAGTGAATGACATATGCTGAGGGAAATAGCGGGATACTTGAGGCTGAAGATGGAGGTTAAGTCATCTGGAGTTATATGTGAAAAGGCTTAGATTTAGTTTGAAGGAAATGAGGTCAAAGTTGATGGAGGAGATGATATCAGTCCTAAGTGTGGCTATTAAAATATAAGCAATATTAGGAAATGATGAAGACTTTGAAGGAAAAGAGTTGATGACCAATAAACTTTTGAATGTGTTAAACATGGAGGGGAGTTAATTGAATACATAAATATGTTAGAATTTCAAGAGAAGTCAGAGGAAGAGAGAGATGGAAAGTTCTTGAAGAAATTGTAGAAACCAATAAATTCTGTCTCGGAGGACAGAATTATGAGAAAAAGCCATAAACCTTAAAAGTTAATAACAAAGGGAGATGGGGACTAGAAAAATAGCCAAAGAAACAAATTGAAATAAAGCTGGCAGCAGATCACTGTAAATAAAGCCAAGAAAAGTCATTTGGGAGTGACTCTACCAGGAATTCCATTCGCTATTTTCCCTCTACTTTCTGCCTCACTTCCCACCAAAAGTCCTGATTGCCAATTGCCTCCACACTTCATCCTGAAATCCCAATATAAAGCAAGGAGATGGTACTTAACTACTCTAGCATGGAAACAAATATTTCTAGGCCATGGAATAGCACTCCTATGATAGCTAACAAATTAACTTCCAATTCCCAAGGCATGCTGGATGCAGCACCAAATACATATTAGTTCTTCTTGAGATTTACCAATAAGTGGGGCACATAGTACCTTCAATATGTACACTGAAAATACTCTAGGATATGAGTAAAAGGATGAAGGCTTATTTTAATCCAGGAAGTCAGAACTCTCATCTAAGGACTGTCCTTTCATCTCCTGATGATTCATTCTCCCCAGAAATCCCTATGCAACCATGGAGTTTGGTTTCTCTGCCCCCACTGTTCCCTGCCTAACTACAGGGCTTTCATCCGTAGTTGGTAGATGTCTGAGGATATTTATGGTCATGTAAAATGTATGCCCAATGGCATAAAGCACCCTAAGATCACAGTCCTCACTCAGTTTTTAAGAATTGTATCACTTGTTTTATTCTTTTTATTCTTTCCCTTTTGTTGAACAATATAACCCCTCCAAAATAGATACTTAATTATTAACCTGACTGGCTAGCAGAATATTAAAGTTTAATATCAAGAAGCAGAATACATTTAAAAAGTGAACTACTGGGACTGGTGAGATGGCTCAGCAATTAAGAGCACTGGTTGCTCTTCCAGAAAACCTGGGTTTGATTCCCAGCCCACAGGGAGGTCCACAATCATCTGCAATGTCAATTTCAGGGGTTCCAAAGTTCTCTAATCAACTCCACAGGCACCAAGCGCACACATGGTATACATATCAACATGCAGGTAAAAGACCCACACATATAAAATAACTTTTAAAATTTAAACACAAACCACTATGTGTTGTAAAGAATAACAAATGTTCCAACTGTTGTTATGGTAACTGTGCAAGGTCTGCCTTCTAGAAATATACATAGGAGGAAAAGGAAGGCTATGGAGGAAGGCTGTTACCTCCCTATGACGTTTCATTTGTCCTTTTCCCCTCAGATGTCCCTTTTTCTCAATGCCTAAGCATGAACAAGAGCTAAGTTCCATTTCCTGGTTTTCTCTAAGTTATATTTAAGACAAGTCAGGATTTTATGTTCTCTTAGAGTAGATAAGCTATCCTTTTAAAACAGTTTTGTAAATAGATGCTGACTGTTTATCCAAAAGTGTTAAAGAACAACCATCCCCGTTTTTTTGACAAGTTATAACCCAGGCTGCTGCAACAACACCTAAGAACCACCACAGTATATAAAAGGGGCTCCAAATGGCTACTGGAAAAATCTTGCCAGTAACCTCACTGAATAACGTGCTCTCTCTCTCTCTCTCTCTCTCTCTCTCTCTCTCTCTCTCTCTCTGTCTCTCTCTCTCTCTCTCTCTCTCTCTCTCTCTCTCTCTCTCTCTGTGTGTGTGTGTGCAGGTACACTTTATTTTACTCTTTTATTTGTGTCTGTGGTAGTGTATGCATATGTGCATATGTGTGGGGGCGTCTGCAGATGCCAGAAGAGGGTGCTGAATCACCTGGCACTGGAGTTACAGTATGAGCTTTTACCTGCTGAGCGATCGCCTCTGACCGTGCACCTTATTGTGACATAGGGTCTCTCAGTGAACACGAAGCTTGCAAATTTAGTTCAAATGGCTAGACAGCAAATCTTGGAGACCTCCTGTCTCCATTGCCATAGGAATGAGATTACCAGTGTGTGGCACAGAGCCTGACCTTTAACACAGGTGCCTCATATATAACTCCGTCCCCCATATTTACACAACAAGCACTTTACCAACTGAGTCATCTACCTAGCCCTCTGTCTAAAATTTAATCAGTCATATGGCACACTGAAATTAAATTGATCCCTCAATTCCCTCTCACTTTGGGCATCCTGTTGTGATAAATACTTTAGTTCTTCAAAGGATAAAGGACAAAGATTTCATTTTCTGCAGTTTATTTCTTCTTACCCTTTCCTTGGGCTTAATGGATGTCTCTTTTATGGACCATTGCTGAGGAAAATGAGAACTCATGCAGAGACTAGATGACATTACATTAAAGCATAGGCTTCTGCCTGCATTTTCCCAGAACGGCTAGGAAAACTGAGGAATGGGTTTTGCATTTTAGCCTTTGGCTGCTCCATAAAAAAAAAAAATCAATAGATATTTTGATTTTTGTTCTCTGCTTAGGTCACCAGAGAAGTCATTCCTTATCGTAACATTTGCTCCCATATGCCTCCAGTTCCATCCTTGCAAATGCCTGTTTTCACCTCCAATGAAACATAAAATTTGTCATATTCCTTTCCTTCCTAAGTTTTCCTACTTTACAAAATTCCACTTTACTTACTTCTTTCTTCCGTATATCTCCCAGTCAGATCTAGCTTTCTTCACCTCCATTATCCCTTCTTAGATCTGGTCCTCATCACCTCAAGCTGCCTTCTAACTACTATCCCTTCTTAGATCTGGTCCTCATCACCTCAAGCTGCCTTCTAACTACCATCCTTTTTTAGATCTGGTCCTCATCACCTCAAGCTGCCTTCTAACTACTATCCCTTCTTAGATCTGGTCCTCATCACCTCAAGCTGCCTTCTAACTACCATCCTTTTTTAGATCTGGTCCTCATTACCTCAAGCTGCCTTCTAACTACTATCCCTTCTTAGATCTGGTCCTCATCACCTCAAGCTGCCTTCTAACTAGTCTTCCACCTCCCACATGTTTCCCTCTTCAAGTTACTGTAAGGAGTAGCTTGATGTATTTTTTAATTTTCCTTACTGATATCACTCATGAAGATTTAGTAACTCCCTATTATCAATCTCTAAAATCTTTGCGTAAATTAGTCCCATCTCTGAATCTAATCCTTGTCTCTATCTGGGCAGGAACCTTCTTTTTTTCTTTTTCTTCATGTGATTCTTCAGATTAAGCCCAGGATCTTACATATACTAAGCAAGGTGCTCTACCACTGAACTACAATCCCAGCCTGGATTGCCAAATTGGATTTTATAGCAAGATACAATCCTACATTTATGCCTCTGATGTAGCCATACTCTATAGCCAAGCTGCTTCTTCCTATGTGATCTGGGTCACCTGCTCTTTATTCCTCTCACTGATAACTCCAGCCAGGATCTGCTCCTCTCCCTCTGCCACTTTTAGTAATTTCTACCAAGAATAAAATGTAAATAACAACTAGGAGAAGTTAAAATTGTAAAGCAGAATATAATTCTACAAATAATATCACTTGCGTAGCAGCTATAGAACATCTGCTTAATCTACAATAAACTGCATTGTTGTTAACCTCTTTTTCAAACTTCTGTGACTATCATGAGTCCTAAAAAACAGACAATCTCTCCAGTGGATCAGTAAGGGAGTTAGCATTTCCGTCAGGTTGTAAAACAGAGTATGTGGACAAATAATCTATTCATACAATATGTATCCAAGGGGCTTACAAGCTTGTTAAATTTAGTTGGCATCTAATTTTTTTTTCTTTTTTGCAGTTTTACACTGGGTTTTGTTACAGCTCAACAAATGTATCTTGTGGCCATAAGAGAAAGAAAAAGATGACGGCAAGTAAAACCCATTTTTAATGGAGGAAACAATGACAACTGTTGCTTTTTACTTCTTTCTAGGACATTGAGACCTGCTTGCTTCCGTCTTCAATCTGCTTGTTGCTAGAGGCAAGCCAGAGGCGCTCAAACAGTGCCAAGTCACTTAGGTAACCTAAAACGATCTTAAAATCCACAGTCGAATTCTAAGTTATTTTTCTTGGGTTACTATGAATAGTTCTTGGGGTTTCAGTTTTCCCCAGTCTGTGATTTGAACTTCAGTCTTGGAGTTTCCTGCCTAAAAAGCCCATAGGCTTCCAGAAGGGTAGGAGGAGGGGGCTAGAACTGCATGAAGAATTTGTCCTCTGTACCCACCCACATGCATAGCTCTATAATCAACACCATAGCCAGAGGGTGGGTGGGCAAGGCAAAGAGAAGAAGTCATTTTTTTTTTCATCCATTTGACAGATGTCGTGTTAAAAATCTTGCTGGGAAAAGAGGACTGTAGGTGGGGGGAGGAAAGGAGGAAGAGCCAGGTTGGAACAGAAACTAATGGATCCAATGTCCAAATGTGACCATCTGGCTAAGGTGGCTAGAACAAGAACATCATTTATTCAACATAGTAATGCCCACATCTAGAGAACAGAGAGGAGAAACATATTTCAATCCACTTAAATCACCTTAAAGTCTACTTGATATAATCTCCTAAGACAAAAGTTTAAGCTCCTGACCTTGGTATTCATTTCCAAAGAGAATATGTCTCCTGCTCAAAGAGGAAACTGCATTTAAACAGTCCATCAGAAAGTAAAAGATGGTTTCCAGTGGCTCCTCGATTTTTCTCTGCCTATAGACTCCGGAGAGAAAAAAGCAACTCCAACCTGGGTTAAACACCTAGTCCTTGTCAATAGTCTTCATGACCAGTAGACCATGTTTCTCCTGTCACAGGCCCGCGTTTCTGGCAAGCATTCAGTAAATGGTAGACGACAGAGCACAATGACTGGGTCAGGCCTCGGGCATTGAAACTGCTTGCTCTGACTTCCCCTCAAATCTTGCTAAAGATTTAGAAGGATACATTATCAAAACCTAGACTTCAACAGAATACAAGAGACTCTCAGGGCCCTAGAGAAATTGCACTAGGTCTATGTCTGCAAAAAAATGATTGGGCTTAAATAAAAGTACTTCAAATAGGTCAGTCAAGCTTATATAAGGCATATGCATGTCTGGACTAGGTAGAGGGTGTCAGGGTGGAGAACGTACAGGATCCAGGGCCACTGATTACGGGACAGAGCATCTAATAAGGTTCTAGGGCTCAAAGTTGCTCTTTTTGACTTCGGGTGGGGCTCAAGAGCCTGAAAATCAGTGGGTCCACATACAAGTGATTATAATAGGAGACCCTTAAGAGCTATTAGAACTAATTCAGCCCTCTATTTTACAGGTAAGAAAATCAAGGCTCCAACAGAAAAGGTTCCTATGGTGTTAATTCAGTGAACAGCAGAGCTAACATTAGAAACTAAGTCTGAATCTTTTACAAGAATGGCTGGCATTTGTTTTTGTTCTATAAACCTCTGTTGTCAAAAACTAGAGTTTAGTTCTTTAACTGTATGTTAATCATAGATATTTAATCATACATCAATGTGTTTTATTATTATAATTTTACCATCTACATGTGCCCCATACTATTATATTGTAAACCTCAAATATAACAATACAAATTATTTAAAAAAAATGAATGGAAGGAGAAAGAAGAGACTTCAGGAAAACAGGGAGGGAGGAGATTTTTTAAAAAGAGACAGAAAGCCCCAGGCAGTGGTGGCACAGGCCTTTAATCCTAGCACTCAGGAGGCAGAGGCAGGTGGATCTCTGTGAGTTCAAGGCCAACCTTGTCTACAGAGTGAGTTCCAGGGCGGCCAAGGTTACACAAAGAAACTCTGTCTCAAAAAGGAGAGAGAGAGAAAGATAAAATACATAAGACATGAAAGCAAAAATGGGGCCATTGGAGTGCAGTGGGGAATCAGATGCTTGAGAAGAGAGGGAGTGGGGAAACAAATAAATTATGAAAATGCATAATAAAAGTACATTTTCAAAAATTTAAAATAGAAGACTATATTAAACCCGATAGCTAAATACTACTTGATACAGTATACACTCCATAAAATCTCCTAATCAATAAAAATGGCAAGATCAATGAGATTAAGCAACTAATATACCAAGAATTTCTAGACCTGCACTCACTGGTACAGCCTTCCACCCTACACTGGTCGCCTCTCAGCTGCTTTCCAGGGACCCTGATTTTTTATCCTGACCTCTTTCCCTCTTCTTGGGACTCCCCAGATCATAGGTCCTTCCTTCCAGGAACCCTCTGGAAAACCATCTGAGCTTCCAAGTATAGCCCTCTCCACTCTGACGATTTTGACTGTTTTCCAGGGATCATGGTATCCTACCAGCTCCTGCGCATCTCTTTGGCATTGGCCAGATCATAGACTGACTGCTCCCAACCGGAGACCCTTTAGTCTATTCAATAGCACAGAGACAGGGGTTACCTACCCGTGTTCCCTGACACAACCTCTTAGTTGTTTTCTGCTTACCAGAAATCATAACCTCTTCCTAGATCCTCTCCCTCTCTTTGGGACTAGCCAGATCATAGATCTGACCCAACCAGAGGCTCTCTAGCTCTCTTACATGGCATAGAGACACAATAAGCTATTTGTGGTACTCAGCACAATTACCACATTCCAGTCAACCCATGGCAGTAGGGATGGGATGGGGTGGGGGTACAACAGATCTATCCTCCAGGCCCAGGACAAAGGACACATCTTGTTCTACAACACAATCTAGTAAGTCTACCTGATCCTACACTGCCTACACCATTTTGAATTCTTACATTACTCTGAGTCTCATAAGGACTCCAGCCCAAACTAGTGAGCCTCTTCTGTACACTTCACAACTTCCAGGTTTGTGTCTAGTGGTACATCCTATGGACCAGCATAGCCTGTTGTGTCCACATGAGATCCACATTCAATGAAAGAAGCACATATGCCCAGGTCTCATTTGAAAAACAATATGAAAAATCAAGACAGTATGTCGTTCCACCAAATTCACTAGCCCAATGGAAATGTTCTACAATGAGAATTACCTAGATGAACCACAGGACACAGAACTTAAAAGGACAGTCATAATATTGATCAAAGAATTCACGGAGTTTAAAGAAGACACAAATCAAAGGCTCAGTAAACTTAAAGAGAATGAATTCAAAGAGAATGCTTGATTAATACCCAAGGAAATACAAATATAAGTATAAATGAAATGGTAGAGACAATCCAGGACTGAAAACCAAATCCAATAAAGAGACAGAAATGTTGAAGAGAAACTAAAGTTGAAATTAAGGTGGAAATGAAAAACTCAATAACAAAATTGAAGACTCAGGGGAAAGTATTGCCAGTAGAATGGATCAAGTAAGGCATGAGATAGATCATAAAGTCAAAAAATATACAAAATTAAACACACACACACACACACGGAGGGGGCAGGGAGGAAAGGAATGTTAAGGAAATGTGGGACACCATGAAAATAAAAAAATGTTTAAATTATAGGCACAGATGCAGAAGAATCCCAGGTCAAAGTAAGATTGTCTAGAAGAATTATCTATTTACCTAAAATCACATTTAATACATGTTAAATCTGTATATCCATATACATAAAAGTTCATGTGTTTTCATTTGGGTGACTAATGGCTCCCAGCAAGATGCACAGACTATCTAACAGCAAACCCAACTCCAAGCATAGGTATCTCCCTTTTGACATGTTGATCAGGGTTGTCCAAGACACTCCCAAAACATTCTAAGTTCTTGCTGTTGCCCTTTGTTGTCTCACAGAGGTTGAAATAAGTCCCTACTGCTGAAGACATCCTGCACTTCAGACACAGGGCCCAAAGGTCCCTAGGCTGGAACTTACCCAAAAGCCTCCCTGAGGACTAGCTTTCATAGTACAGTAAGATGTCATGCAACCAACTAAAGGAGGGAAACAGTCAGCAATCCTACCTAGCTATGATGCCTATGAACCACAATAACTACCAGAAAAATAGGGTAACCTTTAAGGGTGCAACAGTGTCCCAAATACCAATAACCAACAACGACAAGAGGTGAATTATGCCTGGTACTGGAAAACATGGCCAACTACCTGGGGATAGTGAGGTCATGGATTTTAGAAGAGAATGTACAACTATCATGTTACTAAACCAACTTAATTCCTTATTACATTCTAACTATTTATCCTTTTACTCACACATAAGTATAGGTCTCACCAATCATCAAGAAAACAACCCTTTCCAAAAGGCAGAGATACAGCTACAACACAACTGTACCAGAGGCTCAGAGATCACAGCAGAAGAGGGGGCAGAAAGAGTATAAGAACTGGAGAAATTGGAAGTTTGCTGTGAGATTGTATCTTCTATAAATGTCAGAGAAGCTACAGCAATAAATCTCAACATGGCTACCTAAACAAGATCTCAACACGGACACCAAAACAAGCTAACATGAAAGGAAAAAATCTCATGGGGTCCCAACACTAGACAAAGAACTATAAGCAACTAAGGAATGCTGAAAGTGGAAGAAATAATCTTTCCAGGAGAGAGGCCCCAAATTGGTTATCTAATGCCAAGTGATCATATATATAGAAGTAACATCGTATGAACTGAGTCATTTGTATTTATATGTATTAGTAATACACACGCACACACACAGCAAGAATGAAAAAAAAAAAGAGGCCATGTTTTGAGAGAGTACATGGGAGGGGTTGGAGGAAGAAACGTGAAGGGGAAATGTAATTAAATTTTAATTTTAAAAAAATGAGAAACAGATATTTCAAAAGAAGTGCCATGGGGGTGGGTAAAGAGCTCTGGAGTTGGAGGAATGGATGAAGAAAGTGTGGAATATATACATATTAGAGTACTACTCAGCGGTAAAAAACAATGACTTCTCGAATTTTGCGTGCAAATGGATGGAAATAGAAAACACTATCCTGAGTGAGGTATCCCAGACCCAAAAAGAGGAACATGGGATGTACTCACTCATAATCGGTTTCTAGCCATAAATAAAGGACATTGAGCATATAATTTGTTATCCTAGAGAAGCTAAATAAGAAAGTGAACCCAAAGAAAATCGTATAGTCATCCGCCTGGAGAGGGGAAGTAGACAAGATTGCAGGGCAAAAACTGGGAACTTGCGGGTGAGGTGGCATGGGGCAAAGGGGAAATGGGATGAGAAACATGAGAAGGGGAGAATGGGAGGAGCTCGGGGGATTGGGATGGTTGGGATATAGGAAGGGTGGATACGGGAGCAGCGAAGTATATATCCTAACTAAGGGAGCCATCTTAGGGTTGGCAAGAGACTGGAGTTGGGAATAATGAGATACGGGTGTTATGAAATGGAAAATGAAATATGGGTGCTATAATTGGGGCAGGATAATGGAAGACAATAGAGGAAGAACAAATAGCACTAAGAATTTTTGAAACCATAATGAAGATTAGTTTATGCTTACCTAAAATTACATATACTACATATAACTATACGCACATACATTTTAAATAAAGTTATGTTAGTTGGGATGATAATGCATCTATCTAGAACTAGTAACTAACAAAACCCCCAGTATCAGGCATGAGAAACTTCAACTTCCTTTTGAGTTGTTGATCAGAGAAGTCCAAGTGATTCCTAAAACAATATAGGCTACTGCTGTTTACCTTGATGCTTCCCAGAATTTGACGACTGGTTCCTATACTGAAGACACTATACTCATAGAATTTCAGCTGGATCTGAGCTGAAAGACTATTGAAAGTAATCAATAGTCCTACCCAACTGTGACACTTATGAACCACAAACATGACCAACAAGGAAAATATCCTTAAAGGTATAATAGTGGCATTTACATCTTGCTGGTAATGAAATGCTTTCTAATTGGACATAATACCCCTTCAACAGGAAGAAAATCATGCCTGATATTGAAAATTTAGCCAACTACCAAGGGTCAGTGAGATCATGGATCTTAAAGAAGAACCTACTACTGGCACTTTACTAATATAATTATAATTATATAATTATTACATTACAGAAAGACACAGTCAAATGCAAAAAGTAACTGACTTTGGGGTGATCAGCTCCAACTGATATATCTGCAACTGATATATCCTCCATATATAAGGCTCAGAGAACATGAAGGAAGGAATACAAAGATTATAAGAGCTGAGGACCAAGAAGCCTGCTGCAAGACTGTGCGTCGTTTAGATGTAAAACGGGAAGCTGGACCCATGAAATCTCAACAATATAGTTGCCCAAATAAGACCTGAACAATGACAACACCAGTAGACATACCAATGTGTATGAAGGAAATGTCATAGAGTCATCCCTAGATGAAGAGCTATAGGCAATTAACGACCATGGAGAGAGGAAGGAATACCCTATATGGTTATCCAATACCAAGTGCTGAGCCCTAAAAACATACATCAAACAACACTAAATTGATTCAGCTGGTTGAATTTACATATTTATTTGCATATGTATATGTAACAGTAATTAAAAAGAAGAGGTAATATATTTGAGAGGGGGCAGGAGGCAGGACATGGAAAGGGTTGGAAATGATGAGGAAGTTAATTATAAACTCAACACAAACATTTTTATTGTCTAATATTTTTCCATAAGCGAATAAGCTTCACGTAGGGGATTATCACTTTAGATATTTCTGGTAGTATTTTCTTCACAGTTCTACACACATTATCCCCTCATTACTACAGCCAGTCTTTGCTTTATCCTCTTTTCCAGCTCTCAAATAGATCCAACGCTTCTATGGACTGAGGAGTATGAACATCTCAGAATGAAGGCTGAATACAGACACCCCAGAATCTTCCTCACAACCAGAAATGTAGGCTTAGAAATTTCTAACTCAAATTCAATCTGAAATGCAACTGCTAGTTGAAAAACAAATGAAATAAGAATAGGCTATGTATAAGTCTGGCCTAATTATTTACCGTAATAATTTGGACAATCCCACCACCTGAATTAGGTTACGTGATGGTTAGTGTTGATTATCAACTTGACAAGACATGGAGTTATCTAGACCAGTCTCCAGGTACACCTACAAGGGATTATTTAGATTTAGACAGCCTCTAGGCATATTTTGGGAGAATGTCTTGATTAGATTCATTAAGGGGAGAAGACCTACCATGAATGTGGGTAAGACCTTTCCAAAATCCAGTGTCTTAGTCTATATAAGGAGAAAGCTAGATGAACACATCCATTGCCTTCTGCTTCCTGATTATGTAAGACATGTGATCAGTTGCTTTAAGCACCTGTTACCTTGACTTCTCCACCATGATGGAATATACCCTTCAACTGTGAGCACAAATCAACACTTTCTCACTGAAGTTGCTTTTAGAGGTGTAGTGGTATGAATGAAAATGGCCCCATAGACTCATATATCTGAATGCTGGGCCCACAGTTGGTGGGCTGCTCACGAAGGATTAGGAGATGTGGCATTGTGGGAGGAGGTGTATCACTGGGAATGAGCTTTGAGGTTTCAAAAATCTACACCAAGCCCAGTCTCATGTCTCTCTCTGTCTCCTGCCTGCAGATCTGAATGTAAAGTCTCAGCTACCGCACCACTACCATGCCTCCCTGCTCCCATGTTTGCCCTATGATGAAAATGAGCTAACCTTCTGGTGAGCAAGCGCCTAATTAAATCCTTTCCTTTATAAGTTGCCTTGGTCATGGTGTCTCTTCACAGCAATAGAACAGTGATTAAGGCAGCAGGGTACTTTATCACAGCAATAGAAAAGCAAATAAGACAATCTACTTTAATGAAAAGATGAGGTTGCCTTTGAGCTATTCTGCTATCTTGATATTTTAAGCAGGTTTTAGAGGCAGGAGCAGGAGATGGGAACAAGTAAAATTTAGAAGTATGGGGAAGGCAAGATAAGCGCCTGACTACCCCTGAACTGACTGTAACTGTAACCTGAATGAAATCCTAACATTTCAAACAGTACAGACCCACTTTTGATGTTTCAAATAACACTTTCCATATCCTTTGTCAAAATGTATTCTTATAACCCAAATCCCATGAGATGTTACGGTTAAGCCTATTTTATAGAACAGGAAATTGAAGTTCAGTTAAATTTTGTTCACAATATCTGGGACTGGAAGGGAACCTAAACTATATATCCTAGTTCCTGATCTCCCCCTCAAAAAAATAAAAGTAGAGAAAACAAAGTAGATGCCCGTAAGTATAAACTCTTTGAAATATTTTCTCTCATGGAGCCAAAGCTGACACCCTAGGGTGCTTCCTCAAGCAGAAGGCAAGTACAGGCAGTCTAGGGTTGCCTCTCTTGGTTTTAGGGAAAGATCGTGTCCGTGATGCCTCCCTTCAGTCACTCCACTGACCTCCTGATGAACCTCAGCTATTTGATCACGTAAATGTTGCAAACCCGGTGTCTTTCCTAGCAGGCTGACTTGACATCAAAAAGCCATGTGAGTGGAAGCAAAACCAGCATGACTTTAAGAAACCTGACCCTATCAAGGGACATTGCTTGACTTCCCATGGTCCTTTTTAGGATTCTTCTTTCTATGCCACTTAAGCCAGCTCAAGGACGGAGGAGATGCAGATTTTGGAGTGGAGATCAAGTACATCTAAAAACCATTTTGAATCTTAGAGACTCAACATCATTTGAGGGTAATTGTCATGCTTTTCAGAAGTGGACTGAATGAGACCCAGACAAGCAAGTGGAAACAAACAGGCTCAGCCCAGAAAGGAAGAGTATCAATTGGAACTCCTGTTGCTTGAGGTTGAGTCCAAAGCTGATAAATGTCTCCAGGCTTTAACAGTCAATGGGAATGCAGCAAAGGTTATGAAGCTCCTTCTGAAGAGCGGTTTCTACAGGTGGTACACATCGGTTACCTGTCACACTGCTTCCCACCCTTTATCCAGTTTAGGGTCACCTGCTTCCAGCTCCAGACTGCAGTACCGAAAGCCAAAAACTCTTCCTCTGGACACCATGACCTGGTTTCTAGCTTGAGGAATTCTAAAAATAGTAGGTCCTCTTTAATGGGGACAAATGGCCTAAGCCGTTGTGCTTAGGGTCTTAGTTGTGACCATTAAGATTGTGACTGGTCTGTCAGCCCAGATCTAATGCAAGAGTTGGGTCATTGACCAATGGTGCCTGTCTTTATGCGTCTTATCACTCACCCTCAAATCTCCCATCTACAACTCAGATATAAGTTCTGATCCAAGGTATTATTTCAGCTCCAAGGAAAATGGACTTCAATATTAGGTTACTTTATCTTTTCTAGGATACTGCTTTATAATTGCATCACTCTGTAATGTTTTGTAATTAGACTGATCAGTGCCAATTTGCTTTTTTTCCATTCTTTTTCTATCTGCCTGTTTACTCACCTCTGGGGTCTCACATCTGAGTTTTGTTTTCCTTATGGAGCCTGCCATAAGGAAAACAAAACCATCTTTAACATCAATTTTATTACTTTTCTTCCTGCTTTCCTATGCCTGATGGCAAAGATGAAGCAAAGAAGGCCAAAGGACGCTGATAAGAGGTCCAACAGAGATGACCAGAAACCTGTCATTATCGCTTAGAAGATAAAGGAGGCCAGAGCAAGCTGATGAGAGGTCCACCAGAGAAGACCAGAAACCTGTCATTACCGCAAAGAAGAAGAAAGGTACACGTCCAGGTTGGCCCCAGGGTTAGGACACATTCTGCACAGGTGTGTCGGGCATATGTGAGTGTGTCCTATAGTTGTATTCAAGAATCTCTCACGTTGTCATTGTGGAATGTTTTTCCAAGTGTGTCCTTAGCATTTTGTCTTTAAGGAATCTAAGTGTGTGCCCAGGGATGGGGTATTAAAGCATATTCATTCATACATCTGAGTGTGTTCCATGTGTATATAGGTATGTAGTATACACATGTTTAAACATTAAAATATATGCAAGTATACCACATGTGATCCTGTATATATCTTACTTTTGTTGAGAATGTTCAAATGTTAGAAGGGCAGTGAATATTTGTGCTTTATGTATGCACATGTAAAAGTACTCGCCAACTGTGTATGCCCTACGTATCCCAAGTGTGTGCCACATGTGTGCCTGAGTGTGCTGTATATATCACAAGTGACTTGAGTGTACATGCATGTATGGGTATGGATAAAGGGCACTACTAGACAATGAAGATAAACCAGTTTTACTTCCCAACAATTTAACAGCTTCCCTTCACTACTCCTGGGTCAATCTGCACAAGAACTAGTCAGAGAATATGGGTTCAAATTTCATTTCCAGTAATTTATTGAGAGATATTCACACTGTGAGTCCAGCAGCAAGTACTGAACAGATACAATACCAACTTGAAGTCTTCAAGCAGTTGCTTGCCTGTGCTTATGCTTCAACTTCCTAAGCAACACAAGGACAAAACAGGCTTAATGTGTGACTTCTTTCTCACTCATTTAGTGATTTCTCACCGTAAGTACCGTGGGTTAATTTTGTTTCTCCCTACCATAATGTATCAGAATGCAGATATGTAACTGTAAATTAGCATCTGAAATGTCTTATCCCAGTTAAATCCCGTCTAGACAAAGGAAAATTTCAGTCAGACATCCAACACCCATTTTCCCAGGGGCCTTCGTAAACGGGAATATAAGCTTAAACAATGCCTCAAAGGCATATACTATTCAATAAAGCCCAGGGAAAATATGTATGGTTTATCTCAATCATTGTACCTGATAGGAGGTAGGGCAGCATTTGGATCTGTTTTATGAGACAGAGTCTCGCACTATAGACATGCTGCCTAAAACTCACTATGTAGTCCAGGAGAGCATTTAATTCATGGCAATACTCTTGACATAGGCTCCTGAGTGCAGGAATTATAGGTATGAGCCACACTATGCCTGGCTTAATGTGCAGACTTTAAGATCAAGGCCCACTCTTTAAGAGCAAATCTCTATAAATCTTCGGAGAAAACATCCCAAGTAATCAGGGCACAATGGGCTACCAAACTTAGATAATTTTCCTACATGTGGTAAGGCTTCTCAGGCATTCTTAGATAATAGATATGGGGATAGACTTAGCATACATGGAATACCTGAAATGCTAGCTAGTGGCTTAGTGTTAGCAAGGCTAGAGCTACCCAGTGGTATCCTCCACTCAGTTCTTCCTGATGTCTTGACTAGCTTTTTATTAATTATTATTATTATTATTTTGTTTTTTGAGACAGGGTGTCACTGTGTTATATAGTCCTAGCTGGCCTAGATCTCAATCTGTAGGCCAGGCCCTAAACTCACAGAGATCGGCCTGACTCTGCCCCCCGAGTACTGGGATTAAAGGTGCCTGGCTAACTAGTTTTTATTAAAAAAGAAAAAGACCTAGATAAAAGCAAAGGGCACAAAGCAGCTTTAGGATGAGTTCCTTGTTCAAAGTATCCAAGGACTAGGAATAGCTAGCTCTGCCTAGCATACCACCGCTTTTAAAGCACCACTGATCTGAGTCAGTAAAGCAATACAGAACTATGATGGTTCTCATTTATTAATTATTATTGTGGGCTTTTTTGGGGTGGGCGATAGTCGGGGTCTACCTGCGTTTCTCAAGAAATTACCAATCTCCGATCTCAGGCTTCACTGCTCTCTCGTTTTTATCTTTTTCATCTGCCCCCAGAGCATGGAGGAGATATTTCTGAACTAAATGACAGAGTTAAAGATGGAGAACAGTCACTTCTTCTATGTAGGTCATTGGTCAAAAGCTTGTGATTTCAAAACAACTCCAAATCATATTAAGAAAACCTAATAATATATACAACAAATCTTAGCCAAAGATCTGGGGGCCAAGGGCTGTTTTTTAATTGCAGCGTGCTTAGGTAGTTCAGGCTTGAGGGACATGAAAAGGTGCTAAATAATAATACAATTAATTTGGGCTGTCTTCCAAGCTCCTCTTTTAGCTTTGCAGGAGATAGGGAGAGTGAAAACTGGTTTGCTATTCATAGCAACATGTGTGTGGCTCCACAGAGAATAGAGCTGGGGATAAATAAAAGAGAGCTTCATGTTGAAAAAATTACCCCAGCTTTTCACCACGAATCCAAGCACAGGATGGATCATAAAGCCTTTTCTTTCCAAGAGACAGAACAAGAATACTCTCTGCTATGGTGGAGAGAAGTTAGCTACAGAGACAAATGGAGTTGTTCAAGGGCACTCAGTGACTGGCTTCCTATAAGCATGTCCTCTGTATTCAGGGAGTATGGAGTATCAAACCCCTCCACTGTATCAGCCACCCACAGATCTCTCTGCCTCAGAGAGCTCTGAGATTATGAGGCTCCACTCATAAGTGAGAAAAATCAAGTCAGAGAGGTTGTCGTGCCCTGCCCATTGTCACAGACCCCTAGTTTCCATGAACACATAAAGGTTTCTAAAGTCACCTCTGGAAGGAAAGACCAGAGTGGTTAGCACATCTGATGGGTTCGGAACTCGCATCATTATTGAGAAATGCTCTAGCTTTAGCCTTACTACAATTGTATCGTGTTTCCCTAGGCAACTATTGTCCTCCCGGTGTCTAGTTCCTCAGCTTCCACAGTGAGAGGATTAGACCTAAGACAGCTCTGATGTCTCCTTTGTAGTCGATAAAGTTGTCTGGAATGACTAAATGACACTGTAACTTCCAGTGTGAGTCTAGATCAAGCTGAAAGCAATTATATAATAATTGAGTCTTTGCATCTCATTTTCCTCCGTCTCCAGCATACCTCCTTGACAAGGTCACAGGAAAATTCAGGTGACACAAAGTCTGAAACCCACTAAAAATATAGCCTAACATCAAACAGGGAAAGTCAAGAATCAAGTATCAACTAGTGCCTGTTCCTTTTCCTTAAAGCATATGGATGGTTTAGGAAATCTTAAGTATTCCTGTGCAATTTAATCTCGATTTGCACATCACTTGGCTGGTTGCAAGATCCAAAATTATTAATAAACCCCTCCACTACCGTTTCGTCCTAAGTACAAAATAATGTCATCATTTTGCCTTTGTTCTGAGCTCCACCACGGTGCCTAGTTTATTAGAGGCCCTCGTAGAGACACCTCGCTCCTCCTGTGCCTTTATCCGAAAACCAAGGCACCCACTACTCAGCCCTCTTGCCAACCAGCAGCATTCACCAAGAGGAGGCAGGAAGAATGTGGGTGGAGGAGAGGCTGTGGGAGGCTTAGCTAAAAGTAACTATTGCCTTTAGGCACCACTCAGAGTGGGTGGGGGTGGGATCTTAGCACATCCTTTCTGCAGCCAGCTGGGCATGGAGGTGCATGGCTTCTCCTCCTCTAATGAAGGCAGGCAGGCGGAGAAATCGGCTGCCAGAGCCATTCCAAGAGCTGGCTGTAGATGAACAGTACTGGCCTGCTCTGGACCCTGAGGGTGAGATTACTCAGCATAGGGCTGCATCCACAGCTTCACTGCCTCAAGAAAGCTAATGTGGTTTACAGAAGATTCTGTGTTCCTGTCACTTTTTTCCCACTGCCTAGCACCCAAAGGCCAGCTCCCCTATGGGAGGTTACATAATACTCTTCTTCTCTCTTCAGCTTTCTTACTTCAACCAAATCTGAAAAAACATTCAGACCCCAGGAAGTATAGATCCAGAATCCTGGGAAAAGGATACTGGTTTACAATGGCCAAGAACCTGATATGAGGAATCAGGACCCTAGACCCATCGCTGCAACCTTGGACACCGGATTCCGACTGTGTCTTAGTTTTCTTCCTTGTATGAAAGGAGTGAAGCAGTGTACTCAGACTGGTCAGGTATTTTCATCTCTTCCCCATAGGCAATTCTAACCTTAGCCATACACCCATCCATGGGTATTCTGTCTCCCACTGGGAAAAGGCATCCTTCTCCCTAATCCCCCTAGTAGGTAAGGTATGCATTGACAAAGTGAGAACCTGTACCTTTCCAATCTCTTCTCTATTTCTGTCATAAGGTGCTTTGAAACCAGACCCATTCTACATTCTCCTTTCTTATGTAGAGTTTTTTCCTTCCTTGAAAACATGACTCTTCAGCTAAGCGGTGGTGGCACATGCCTTTAATCCCAGCACTCGGGAGGCAGAGGCAGGTGAATCCCTGTGAGTTTGAGGCCAGCCTGGTCTACAAGAGCTAGGAGCTCCCATGACAGCTAGGACTGTTATACAGGGAAACCCTGTCTCGAAAAACCTAAATAAATAAATAAATAAATAAATAAATAAATAAATAAAAAGACTTCTCTATTAAAACCACTTAATTTTAGCAACATAGAAACTGAGGCAGAGACCTTGATCTGGCGGCAAGGTGGGTAAAGAGTCAGAGCCTGACTTTTTCTAGTACTTTCTTCTTCTACAGGTCTGTCTTCTATATACTGTCCTCTGAGCACACACACAACTGCCACTTTTCTCCTATCAACTCTCAACATCGTTGCTAGAAGCTCGGTTGTTCAAAGTAGGCCAGCAACTAGCACAGAAGACTGGCAAAGGCAGGGAAGAGCTAAACTCGGACACATTCCTCTCAACTTCTACTCTTGTCTCCCTCTTTAGTTCATGCTTCAAAGCCTCTTAATGACTACTGCAGTATGTCAGAGGACCCCTTTAATTCTCAGAGTTGTAGCTACATCCTAACCACAATGTGACTACACACAAGGCAGTGCAAGAGGTAGTGACGGAGGGCTGAGTTCTAGGTCAGGCACTACCTACCACTTCCTTTGGTGTAACATTAAGAAAGTTGGCTTAATTCTTCGGAGTCTCATTTCCTAAACAATGGAGCTGCTAGGGGACTTGGTTGAGTATCTTACTTATATACTACTGGCAGTACTAGTACTAACCAAATGAATGACTTCTTAATGTTCAAAGTGGCTCTAAGCTGTCAAGGCAGCCAGTCCTTAACTCCTAGTTTTCTCCATACCTATGAGATTGGTTCTGTATTTATAAAAGACAATTCTCAACTACTCATATGACATGTCTTTTTAACAAGCTGAATTCCAAACTGGCATACAACTACTACTCAAATCAGTAAGGGATTCCTTTCTTTCTCAATGGCCAGTAGCTGGCTCAAAGAATGCAATCCAAGTTTCACTTGCTACAGAGAAAACCTATTCCAAGTGTAATTACAAAGGCAGATCTATTACTTCCATAGCCATCCTACGATTCCAAGGCTGTTGAAATGAACCACTGTATTGCCTGCAGCATTTAAATAATATTAAATAGAAAGTTAGCACTGATTATTTGAGATGGAAAAAATATGTGAAACCATCTAACTATCCTTATTTTGCAAATGATGAAAACAAACTTCAGAAGGTAAAAGTAATTTATTTATAGTCACTTAGGAAACTAGCAGAATATGCATCAATACAGCAACTATACAGAAAATGATGCTACTAAAAGATTCAAACTATCAAATAATAAAACTGATTATAGTTGTTCCTTGGTATCCCTTGGATATTGGTTCCTGGACTCCCTTCAAATACAAAAATACAATATTAAAAAAATACAATATTATACCCTATGAATGTCCTTCTTTATACTTTATTGTTTTTACTCTAGTACTTGGGATAGAACCCAGAGCTTCACATACATTGAGCTGTAACACTGTGCTATACATGAAGCTCAACCTTCCAAGTTTTTAAAAACACCTCTAGACTATTTAAATAGCCAACACAATGTAAATGCTATAAAAATAGTTACTATACTACATTCTACATATGGATTTCTCTTCTAATTTTTTCTATTTGTGGATGCAGTAGAACCTGTAAATACAGAGAATCGACTCAGTTTTTAAAAAGTAGTCTGGTACCACACTACTCTTTGCCTAGGGTAGAGTCTCCTTGAAATGGACATAAGCCTATGGAACTCCTCATGGCTCCCATAATTCCTATATATTGTTCGAATCTGCAGATCGTTCATATTCATATATATATATGAAACTACAATCAGGGCAAGCTAATACTTCCTCTGAATCATTCCACCCCAGCCACACTTTCCCATTTTTGGTCGCTTTTAGAAAAATATTGATGTGAAAGGCACACTGTAACCAACTCCAAAAGAGAGAGTCTATGAACTCTTAGTCTTGTTATTTCCCCAAGGTGATACTAACATATAGCAAGGCAAAGAACTACTGGGTTAATGGAAAGAATTTGGCAAAGCAAAAAGGAAATCAGGCAGCTTACAGAACCCTTAAAACAAAAATATATTCTGTTTTAAAGCTATATCCATGATGTTTAACATTCCCGACAAGCAAAAATTCCAACTATGCGACTGACCTTCAGCTAAATTTTGTACCCAATTAGAAAATACCTGATTTGTGGACACTGAAAGAAAACAGGGCACTGTGGAGCCTGCAATAATACTTACCAGAAGTGAGATGCCAAGCAACATATTATTTTTCTAATGAGACCATTAGCTTGACAGATAATAGCTATAAATGCGGTGTATCCTTGTGCCCATAAAGCATACAAAACAAATCTCATGCAATTTTGTCCTCATCAACACAATGGTAGGACAGATAATGGCACTAATAGATGAAGCCAGCACTTATTGACCAAATACATAGAAAAACTGAGAGACTCCAACTTCAAAAGGAGGCACTATTAAGATATCAAAGGAGTATTACTAATTTCATCATACAGAACAGTCTTTGAATCAACTTGTGTAATGCTTTTTCAAATTTCAAATAATGCAGTACTACTAGAAATTGCTAATCTTTTGTATGATATTAACAACTTCAAACCTCCAAAAGTCTGAAACAGTACATACACATAAAAATATTTTAACTGGGCCGGGCGGTGGTGGCGCACGCCTTTAATCCCAGCACTCGGGAGGCAGAGGCAGAGGCAGGCGGATCTCTGTGAGTTCGAGACCAGCCTGGTCTACAAGAGCTAGTTCCAGGACAGGCTCCAAAACCGCAGAGAAACCCTGTCTCGAAAAAACCAAAAAAAAAAAAAAAAAAAAAAAAAATTTTAACTGATACAGTGCTAGAAAGAAAACCCGAATTTCTTACACAGACTGAGAAAAAATTAAAACTCTTGGAGTTACAAGAATAGACCAATCAAAACAAAATATGACAAGTTTTGAAACAAAAAAAAAAACCTAAACTGACTTAAAAGACCAATGTCAAAAAAGGACTGTACTAAACCCAAAAGAGTATGCTGCATATCTGAATCGGCTGGAGGAGGTTTACATTCAATCATTCATTTCCCAGAAAAATCAGAGCCCCTGCATATTTGATCTTAGCTGGGTGCTAGGTTGAGCAGCATGATCAGTTTGAGTAGCATGGTTTTTGTTGTTGCTCTTGGTTTCTAATTTTTGGTGCTGGACTAGGCAGTCGAGGGTCTGTGAATACTAGACAACCTACCCAATCCTGGCTAACACATCTGAAAATCAATATATAAAAGAATATGTGCCTCCAAAAGAACAACTGCATGAAAACTTAGTTCCTCCAAAACATTTTGTATCTTAGGTTTCAGCAATTCACTTTGGCTTTTACCTTGAAGATTCAAAATAGTGACATTTTCTTTTCATAAGACTGGCTAAACACAACTGTTTGGTGATTTTTTTCATGACATTTTATGGACTAACTTTTTTTTTTCAAAAGTACTATATAAATGAAAGGTCTTATAAAGCACTAAAAATGTAAGAGTGCAAATCCAGAGGAGTCACGTGACTTCAGGAATGACTCATCCACAGCTCCCTCTTCAGCTGACCCCTTTCAGCTTCACACTGACTGCAAAAGATCAACTCTGATGTTGCTACTTCACTGTTAGAAAGGCATACCCGCCAACTCTTCTCACCTTTACTCTTTTCCACTATAAGTCAGGGAACAGCAAGCATCCCTACCCATTTCAAATGGCTAATATGATGTGAAATTAGAAAAGATGTACAATCACTTTGCAAACTTTATAGGACCATGCATTGACAATGTGTTACTGACATAGCCATTAACAGCTTCTTTCCTGGAGGCCTTTCTCCTTTCTAGTTTTTCCACGTTGTACTTTGGTGCCAGGGCAAAGCATAATGAATTAAATATTCTAGAGTGCTAGATCCATAGGGACAGAAGGAGACACTCTGGGCACATATTGGAAGAACTAAGCTTTAATAAAGGATTCTTGGAAAGCCAGAGACATAGCCTAGAGAAGTTGCAAAGCTTTAAATAGGGCTAGAAAGGGCTAGAAAAATCGAAGATTTGCTTCCTCCATTACACTTCTTACCAAAAAAAAACCCAAACCACTAGATATGTATGTAGATGCTTTGCAAGAGGTATTCTGGGAACAAAGGCTCAATTTTCACATTGCACACCATGGGATCAGAGGCAATGGTAGCAGATAAGCTAAAGAGGACATTCAGTACCATCGTTGCTACCACCAGTGTCTCTTCTGTGACTCTGAATCTGAACCTCACCACACATCCATAAGTTTATTGTGATCCCTAAGCTCTGTGAAAACTTACACACACACACACACACACACACACACAATCACACAGGTGAACGAGAGCCCAAGCCCGATTTATCACATCAGCAATCCAAACGACTTTCCTAACTTGCCCCACTTCCCAGTCAGACACTACCAAAACACAGAAAAAGAACACTCACAGCTGTCATGCACTACAGCTGGGCTGGCAAGCTTCCCTGAGCTACAAACAAAATTCCAGCAAACTACAGAAGCAGATATTGCAGGTCTTGACAGGTGAGACCTGTCTTGATGAATAAAATATGCTGGTCAGTTCGTTCTCACTAAATTATCACTTCACTGTCTCACTGCCTAAAGCCAAAAATTGCTGTAAAATGTTTCTTTCAAGGCCTACACTAAAGGCGGGCAGTGAAGTGGCTTGGTTAATCTTCAAAATGAGGGTAGTAAGTAAAGAGAGAGTGGAACTCGAACCATTTTCCAATAAACAGTCACCATGTCCTGTGAATATAGAGTTTGTTTTTATCTTGTTCTTCCCTAAAGAGCATCTCTTCCAGTTTTGCTGACTTCCAGCTTCTGTTGAAGAGAGACTAGAGTGCCTGTACCTTTAAAGAGTGGGTTCTGAAGCTCAGTGGTTGCAGGGTGATTCATGGGTTACTAGGATACCAGTATAAGGCATTTTATTTAACTCCCGGGTGGTGAGCTGAGGGCTAAAATCCCTTAGCATGGATTTAGCACCCTCCCAGTAGCAAAAGCTTATCCTTTATGCAAAAGGATAAGAGACTAAGGAAGGGAACTAAAGGGCTTTATAAGAAAAAGTTTAAACAAATCAGAACTCAAAAGCCTATCCTCTTCCTTACATCTCAAGCACTTAGGGTGACAGATGAGTGAGGAAAAGGGAAAGTTATGAAAAAGGCAGAAAGGAGCAGGAATGTGTCTCATTTTCTTACATTTCCTTCTCCTGGTGCATGCATTCGCATATTTGAAGGGGAAATATAAAGACTTTAGAAGGCACAGAATTAAAGTCACACCAGCACCCTGTTGTCTACTCCCTAAACTTACCTCTGGCTGCTCTGAGGTGGCTTGTTGTCTCACTAGTAACAGCTCTTGAATTGAATTTGTAAAGTATGAGCCTTTATACCTTAAATTATTGATGGTAGGGCTCGTTCAAAGTACTCCTCTATTCTAGCCTGAAAGGTTTTAGGTGATGACAGGAGACATTCATCCAGCCCTAGCAAAGGCTCTTTAGAACTGTGCAACTCGATGCTATCAAACACTCTCCATCCACTCTCAGGAGTATTTGCAACCCCCCCCACCACCACACACAGATGAATATGCACCTACATCCACAAATATCTGACACCACCACACCCACATCCATTCCCGAAGGCTTTCTGGCAAGGCTTTGTCAGGCATTTCATGACATTACTTAGTCATAAACCTGGGTCAAAAACTAGCTATAGAAACTCCTCTCCCCTTTAAAATAAAATAAAGAGTCAAACGCATTCTAGTGTTGGGGTTCCTATTTCTTGACCAGGTAGCAAACAATAACAAAATCCCTTAGGGAAAAATGTATTCTGCAGATATCAGACACTATATATATATATATATATATATATATATATATATATATATATTTCTCTCCCAGTCCCTTTGGTTAATAATTCATTTTCCTTTTCATTTCCCTCTGACTTCAAGCCCTTATGGGTGCCCAAAATCACAGAATGCTAGAACTTCGAAGTCACCTGGAACAACTGTCAATGTTATAGGGAATCCCAAACTCACTGGGGAGAGAGGAGGAAAAGAAGTCCACTGTTAAACAACCAGTGAATGGAGAAAACAGATCTGCAGCTACCCAGGATTGAGCTTTTCTCCACTCTTCAAGATTGTCTCAAAAACAACAAGCTTACTTTAAATATTTCTCTGAAGCAAACAAGTAAGACAATTTTTAAAAAATTATACAAGATTCTCATTTGAATGAGGTTCTTATTTCCACCCAAGTGGCCGTCACAAAGAGACCAAAGGATGCTAAATATGAAACCACTGCTAGCAAACTTCTCAAATCATACTTCTATCATGTACCAAATGAGGAGGAAAAAAACCAGCTTAGCTTCTCACAGTGAGTCAACCAGATTATACCTTAAGGTTCAAAACCTCAACTGACGCCATTAAATAATGTTCTCTTGATGTATCAGGACAATTTCAATGCCCCCTCAATAACCATTTCCAAAGAGACTGAACAAGACCTGAAAATTGACAGCATAATGCTAGCTGATTTGCACATCACACATGAGCAGCCACCCACATGAGTATAGCTAGAAGCATGTGTGTGGGCGTGTATGTGGCATGATTCACTGCTGTATGAGCCAGAAATGGCACTGTTTCAAGTCAGGTAAGCAACAGAATGAGGAATATCTGCCTGCACCAGCAAAGAGAAAGAAGAGCAAAAAAGAAAAAAGAAAAAAGCAAATACTATGTACACACTGGTATCAGAAACAATTGTTTACTTAGCTTTGCCAAGAGGTATCTCAGCAAAAACAGAAATATATATATGTATATATAATATATATGTATATATAATATATAAAAACAGCAATAACAGCAAATACCACAATGCCTATATAAGACATATCTCAAACTGGAACACCAGCTAGCTCACGTTTCCCAAGCTTGCATCCCATTACACATACTTTTTTGTGTTCAAACTCTTAATTTAGCACATTACATACTTACAGTTGCAAGACTGTTTCAGAGACCTCTGTTCTTAAGCAACAAACAAGGAAATAAATCTCATCAGCACTATCAACTTCTATGTAAAGTAGTTCATGACGACCACCGCAAATGATATTAACCCAAAGGAACCAAGCCCAATACTATTAATACCCAATACTATTAGTCACAAACTATATAAGATGCCGGATTTTGTTTTCTGCGTGAGACACAGAAAAAAAAAATCCTCAAATTCAAATCATGGGGTATAACATCTGGAAAAATGAGCCCAAACATCTTGTCAAAATCCTCTCTTGCTAATTTAAAATGTAAAGAAATACTTTTTGTTCTACTCCGTGATAGCAAAGAAAGTGACACTTACTGCTTTAGCAAATGTTTTAGCGGTGGCAGCTTTCCAAATCAGAAACTGGAAACCCGGAACAGCAAAATTGAAATTCAAAGGACACAGTTACTAAGTGCCAACTCAAGGCACCCCAGTGTGTCACTTCCCAAATTCTTGCTCCTCGTTTAGAGATTATTTTCCATAAATCCGTTTCTTGCATAGGTTTTTCTTCCTCTCTAAACAACCAGTGCAAGACTTTCACCGAATGCCAAAAAATTCAGCATGCTCTTCCAGAAATACTTTCCTCCAACCCCAGCCCCAAACAAACCCGAATGTATTCTGATAGCAAGAGAGAAATTTTGATTAAAATTTCATAACAGAGTTCAAAGGTAGTTTTTAAGAGAATGAGTTAACAAAACATCACAAATAGCAAAGCCACCTTAACAAGACACAGCTAGTTCTGCAAACGTCACATAAAGAATGCATATGAACATGCACACTTAAACAGAAAACATTTCTTACCAACAATTTTACTCAAGCAATAAGCAACTACACTCACAGGCAAATTTAAAAGACAAGACATGACAAAAGATTTAGGGAGAGATAATATACCAACGTCATACATATCACAGCGAGGCCATGTTGAAGCTCAAAAAACGTTTTCCCCCCTGAGTAAGAAAGCTTGTTCTTTCTCTCCCTCTCTTTCCCTGTCTCAGACTGTCTCTCTCGATTTTTCCCCCTCGGAGGCTCTTGGGATGAAATCAAAGTGAGAGTTCGCAACAGCTCAGGTGGCTGGACTCCATTCAGCGCGTTCCCAAGAAAAACATGAGTATGACATTGACAAGCAGGAGGACTACAATCACGGCAAAAACGACTACAGTTTGCACATCCAGGGTCATGGTGCAATGCAGAACACTGTAGTGTTCCAGGTGGGGGGCCGGCAGATTGGGAGATGTCAATCTCTGTTCTGTCAGACTGTCCATACAGCCACCATGCTAAAAAGGAAAGGAGGAAGTCAGATGGTTAGGGAAGGTCTGGGTTTGGCCCCCGAGTCTGGTCTGGGGGAGGGAAGGGGGTTGGAGGCAGGGGCTTTTGCTTCCCTCCCCCTCGCGGGACTGGACTGATCTTTCTTCGCTAGCTGAGAAATCTTAGCTTGAGCTGAAGATAGCAGAGTCCAGCATTCTCTCTTGGGCGCCACTGAAAAAAATCAAAATCCTGCTTTTCAAAAAGAAAGGCAAAAAGAACCTATCGGTTCTCCAGAGCCTTCTGTCTGTCCGGGCATGCGTCCGTCTGTCTAGCTGTCTACCGGTCAGTCTCAGTCTCCCCTACTCTTTCTAGTTCATTAGCTTTCCTAAGATGCCTTGTCTGCTAGCTCTGTTAAAGGGATTCCAGGCTACCAACCACTCTTCCTAGCCTTTCCTAGCTGGCCCTCTCCCTCTCCTCTCCCCACCCCCACCTCAGCCGGTAGGTTGCCTTTTTATTCACGCCGGGACTGGGGGCGCCAGCGTGAGTCGCTGACAGAGCCGCTGACAGGAGAACAAGCCAATAGCAGATGCAGCAGCTGCTCTGTTCGGTGCCCGGAGGCAAGACTTGAGCTGGTGTGCTAGCAGTAACAGCCAATCGGGAGAAGCCAAGGCTCACAGAGTCTCCTCTCTCTCTCCTCGGGAGCCACCAACAGTCAGTTTTTACGTGGGGGTGAAGAACTTGTGGAGGAAGGGAGGGTAAGATACTGAAGGACGAGGGAAAAGACTGAGAAAAGGGGAGGAAGCAAACAGAATTCAAATGAAAGGGAACTGGCATAAGAAAGAAGGAGGAGGGCAGAGAGAGCATGTATGGGAAGCAGAAAAAGAAGGAAAGATGGAATAGGACAAAAGAAGAAGAAACAGAGGATATGGTGAAGAAAGAGAAGGGTGAGGAAAAGCTAGGATAGAGGATGGAGAGAAGGTAGAAGGAATAGGAAATGCAGGTAGGTAGATAGGTAAGTTGGTGGGAGGCATAAAACTTGGGAGTCCCTCTGGAGCACAGGCCAATAAGAAGCAAATATGTGTTTGTCCACTGCCTCAACTAAATTACTCACAATCAGCAATAAAATGTCACAAATCAGTGCTGTGAACACAACCGTTGGAACACCAACTTAGCCACAATTCAATTCTCTTTGGCTTTCTCTGCTCTGGCTGCTCTGTCCTTCCCTGCTTATGGTTTCTTCATGCTACAGTTAACACGCACTCTCCCAGCCTTCAGAGTACAAAGAAGGAGAGCTAACTATGGGTAAAATAGTTGCTATATATAAATTCTGAAAAATCTTGCAATCATCGCTGTGTTCAGTGTTTACAACTCTGTACCTACATCTAGAGGGAAAATGTCTTGAACTAGAGGCCAGAAGAGTTCAAATTGACTCCTAGTTTTTGACTGTGTAATTTCCAGGCAACTAATTTACCTTCTCTGGGCTTCCTTCTACATTCTGCTGCATAAGAAATATCTTTTCTGAGAGTAAAGTGCAATCCCAGAATTCCAAATTCCAACTGCAGAAGAATATGTGTAATTTCTACAACTGTCTGACTCCTCAAGAAGGAAGAACTCTCATATATATATATATATATATATATATATATATATATATATATATATATAATCTCTCCAAGCCTTTCATGTTTTTAGATTCCTATGACCTTCGGAGTCAATGGGTAGATAACAGGGGAGGGAAAAAAAGAAAGTGGATTAGCTAGAGATCTAACAAACTTGATTTGCAACTGTTAGCATGCGATGGATTCTTAACAGGAATGGGAACTGTTTGCTATTCTCTAGAAGTCTTTGAGACTCAGGCAGTCATTATCTTAATTAAATTATTGGAAATTCTGAATGGGTACAAGTCATAAATAAAATAGTCTCGAGCCCTCTGGGATAGAATAAACTCCAAATGAGACCACACTTTACACATTTTAGCTCATAGAGCAGTCACTTGTGAATGATTCTTGAGAAAACAAAAACAAAAAGCCTGAATCAGATCAAATTTTTAGATCCAATTATCAATTATCAGACACACAGAGAACCAAAGGGGGTGGGGCTACTGCAGTACAGGGATTCTGGTAATAAAATGTACACTGTGAGAAACTACAAGATCAATAATCCAGTTTTCACAAACAAATTTTGATCTCTTCACAAATAACTCAGTGGCCTGAGGTAGAATTTGGGCAAATTAGGTACATGTGCATTTATGACATATGAAGCAACTAGAAATTTGAACATAAATCAAATACTTAATAATGTTGAAGAATTACTATTAATTATTTAGATACGATAGTGACTAACAAAATAGGAGGACTAAGGGTAAACCTTTGTGATCTTGGATATGGTTTCTTAATTATGGCAAAAGCACAAGGCACCAAGGAGAAATTAGTTAAAATTAGTTAACAGCATCCAAATTTAAAACTACTGTCTTTAAAGGATGCTATCATATGTGTGGAACGCCCCCCCCACACACACACCCCAAAAGAGAGAAATCCTTGCAAATAGCATCTGACTGGAGACTTGTATCTAGAATAAACAACGAGTTCTTACAACTCCCCAAAAGAAATATGACTCAAAGGTTGGTGAGATGGCTCAGAAAGCAAAGCTCTTGATGAGCAATCCTAACAAATTTGATCCCCAGAGCCCATGAAAAGATAGGAGACGGGAAGCAACTCCACAAATTCGTCCTCTGCCCTCCATGTGCATGCCATAGCACATGCACTCACACAATAATAATAATTTTTAAAAAGAACTATGAGCCAGCTAGGTAGCTCAGCAGACAAAAGTGCTTACATCCATCCAATCCTGATGGACTGTGCTACATCCCTGGAACCCACACATTTAAAGGAAAGAACCAATTCTCACAAGCGTCCTCTGACCTTCCCACGCCCCTCCAATACATTATAAATAAAATATAATAAATATAATGTAGTACAATCATTAAAAAGAAATACAACCCAATTTAAAACTCATCAAAGGATCTGAATAGCATTTATCCAAAGAAATGGTCAATTAATACATGAAAAGATGTTCAACATGGTTAGCCATCAGGGAAATTCAAATCAAATACGGGAAATGCAAATACAGGATATTCATTACATCATTTTTGGTAATGAGATACAAATTTACACTCACTGTAACAGTTTAATACGAAATGCCAGATAATGAGCTTAGGGGTATAGCTAGGTGGTAAAGTGCTTGCCTGGGATGCTGGAGACCCTGGGTTGGAACCTAGAAATACCAAAAATTAGAACTTTCATACAGTTGATAGTAATGAAAAATGATGCAGACAGTTTATGAAATAGTCTAAAAGTTCCTCCAAGTTAAAAAGAAATTAGAATCACCATCTGATTAAAAAAAAAAAAAACTCCACTCCTAGACATATACATACGAGAAAGGAAAACAAGTCCACACAAAAATTCATATATAAATGTTCATAGCAACATTATTCATAATAGCCAGAAGATCAAAACAGTTTAAGCAGTTGAATGGTACACATTCATTCAATGAAATATTATTCAACCATAAAAAGAAATATTGCTTATTTATGATTCCGTTAATCTGAAACACATTAAGGTAATGCTATTTAGCAAAGTATCTATTTCAGTTATATACAAATATAAATGCAAATATTAGTTTGTGATGTGAAATGCACATTTTTGATAAGTAATAGTCAAAACAATTTGACATCTACTTTTTAAAGAAAGAGACATGGTTTCTTTATTATGTGCCTCAGGCTGTCCCAGAGAGCTGCCCTACCTCCCACTGCTGGGATTAAAGGTATGCACCACCACACCCAGCTTGAAATCTGCTCTTAGATTATGTTAAGACAAATACAGACTCTCATGACTGCTATATTCCATATAACTAGAATTTTCCTCTAAAGAGTTCATCCTTATCCAGTTCTACTTCTGTGCTGGCTACTTTTCAATTTGCTATAACCAGAGTCGCCTGGGAATTAGAAACCTCCGTTGAAGAATTGTCTGATCAGATTTACCTGTAAGCCTGTCTGTGGGACATTATCTTGAATGCTAACTGATGTAGGAGGGACCAGAACGTTGGGCAATACCATTCCTAGACAGGTGTACCTATAAGAACGCTAGGTGACAACAGGTTTCCAAAAGCCAGCTAACTGCCAGGAACAGGTCCTGATCTCACTGCTAGGAGCCTTACAAACAGACCAAGCTACACAACTGTCAAACACATGCAGAGGGCCTTGGTCGGTCCCATGCAAGCTCCTTAACTGTTGGTCCAGTGACCAGGAGCACAGGTCCGCTGTCTCTGTGAGTTCCCAGTCATTCATGAACCCCTGGATCCTACAATCCCTCTTCCCTTTCTTCAGCGGGAGCTTAGCCCAGTGCCTGGCGGTGAACGCATTCCCCAAACTGGATTGGATTACCTTGCCCAGCCTTGATGCAAGGGGAGGAGCTAGGTCCTGCCTCAGTTGAGTGCCATACTTTGTTCAAGTCCATGGGAGGTCAGCCCCTTTCTGAATGGGGACAGAGGAGGAGTGGAAGGGGAGGAGGGTAGATGGGGAGAATGGGAGGCACAACTGGGAAGAGACGAGAGAGGGTAAACTGCGTCGGTATGTAAAAGAAATGAAAAAAGTTATTTAAATATTTTTTTTAAAAAATTTAAAAACAGAAAGGTAAAAATTTAAAAAAATTTAAAAACAGAAAGAACATAAGCCACTGAACAAGCTAGAAAGCAGCATTTCCACCTCCTGATTTCTGCCTGAGTTTCTGTCTGACTTCTCTCAGAGACTGATTGTGCCCCAGACGTGCAAAATGAAACAAACCCTATCATTATCTAAGTTGACTGTGTTTGCCATAAGGAGCAGAAGAAAACTAGAACGACTTCCTCCCTTTCTCTGACCCCTCACCCTATGATAACCCAACTTTATCCCTAAGTTTCCATAGAAACAACTTGTTGCGAAAGTTTCAATCCCTTTCTTTCTCCTATGGCTTCCTCTCTTTCCTAAAATGTCCCACTGCCTTAAAGACGCCATGTACACGACCTGTCTTCAGTTCTCACCTGGGCTTTTCCGCATCTAGTCATTAATGTTGCGGCTTCTCAAAATCCTTTTAATTTCAGCTCTTTTAGCCTCTCAATTCCACACTGCTCTTCAATTCTCCCGAAGCTTGACTTGCCACCTAGATTACACACTCATACACTTCCTTTCAACAAATTCGCTGGGCACAGTGGAAGATAAAACAGACAGCGGCCTTTGATTACAGCTCAGCAGATAACTTACGTCTCTGGTGTTGCTACTCAAGGAGCTCTCCTGAAGTCCAGGATGAGTCTCCGACTGCTTTCTCATCGTGTCCTTCTAAATGTCTCACAGGCACCTCAAAGTTAATAAGTCGAAAGAGCAAAGTCATCTCTCTCCCACTGCTGACAGCATTATTCTTCCCCTTCAGTTTCCTGCCTCTTGAGGATGGCATTTACACAACAAAATAGCTAGAAACAATTCGTACATCCTGTCTCTCCTTCATGTCTCCAAAAAAGTACCCGGTATCCAGAATCCATTGATTTCTTTCACCCTCAATTTCTTTCTTATTTGTCTCTTTTGCTTCCTCCTGCTACTACCTTTTAATGGGTTCTTCTTCATCTCTGGCCTATTACCATCCATTGCCTGCTCCCTAGTGTGACTCTGCCTCCTCAGCTCTGCCTCTACTCTCTGGCCCAAATTATCTCTCTCAAAGGAATTTTGTTCTTATTAATCCTATGATGGATAATGTGGATTATACTCTAAGGTAAAGCTTGTTTTTGTATACAGCCAGAAAGCTCAAAAAACAAATCCAAAAACCACTCAACAAACTCTCTCCTTTTCCAGACTCCATGGTAGCCAGCATTGTGGATGTGCTAATAGGAGATTTGAAGGTAGAACCCCGGATCATTACTACTTCTGTTCCTGAATACCATGGTGTGGACACTGGAGATTTCTGTAGCTTTCTTACTATAAATCCTAGTGCCTGGTGATTATCTTTGTACTTTCTGAGACCCAGAGAATGGGCCATTTTTTCTTCATCTGGAAGATATGAAATACTCAGAACAATGGCAGCATCTTGATTTTTGAGAAAGCAGATAAAGTAAAGCAATCCCAGAATCCTTAATGCCACACCTTACCCCTTGTTGCAGAGGTAGGAATTACTCTGATAAGGCTCTTGGAGTCAATCTTGCAAGTGCAGCTCCAACCTTGCCTTTCCAGCCCATGCATCAATTTGATAAACCCTTGATTTTTCTATATTAAGACACGTTCTGCTGAAAACAACTAACATGCTTCATTTCTTCCAGCTGAGACTCAACTTACATAATTCCTTAGCGCTAATGCCTTCACTGGCTCCCCACTGCTCTTAATGACAAATTCTAGAGCTGACATACAATGTCCTGCCCACATGGTATTCTTTGATCTCATTAACTTTAGCTTTTACGAGGGCACTTGCATTTTCTATTTCACAATTACACAGAACCTACAGGGGTTCTGGTACTCTACCAGGTTTTTCTGGCTTCACGGCCTAGGTAAATTGTTGCCTTCTACCCATTCCCTGATTTAAAGCTCAGTTCAGGTGTCGCCTCCTCCAAACAGGCTTTCTCTGACCATCCTTTCTTCACCCATGTTCATCACGGTGTCTAACATCTATCAAGTACTTCATAATCATTCATTAAATGCAAGGATGTTGAGTTCATCCACCAGCCTCCGCTCAAAGAGTTATATCTTCTGACAGTAGAAGCAAGGCCTTGTGGGATCACAGAGAAAAATCAAAGCTTTCAATATTCCATCTTTTGTGAATTGGAAAAACAATCTGTTCAAGATTACGTGGATAACTATTGGCAGAATAAAAACCAAAACTTTTTGACTATGCCATAAAGGTATAAGTAACTTGTATTCAAAATGTAAAACAAAAACTCCTCTCACTTTAAACAGCAATATTTTCCAGCCCGATTCAGGCTTTCTGCTATTAAGTATGAAGGGTTCTGAGGCTCTCTTGTCTTCTGCAATGTCATGGTTACCTACTTTCAACTCCAATATTCACAATGATGAGAAAATTTCTTCCCTCCAGAGATAGCTGCTAAACCTTTGGGTAAATCTCAGTTGGTAGCTACCACTTTGAGACAGATATTTTCACTACTCTCACAGCTACGGATGAAAAGGTGTTCATTCATGAGAGGATGAGGGATATAAATATTTCCAAATTCATGTTATTTCTTAGAACCCATATTCAGTTACACAGAGAATGATAAAAGTTAACACTTATTAAGTACATGTTCTGTGCCAGGTACTATTCTAAGCCCTTTTATTGTGCTATTTAAATTCTCAGAACCTTATGAAACATATAATAATACTGTATCTATTCTAGATATATGAAAACTGAAACAAAGTGAATCAAATAACTTGTCCAACGTCACATTGCTAGCAGCAATCAAATATAAATACAAACAATATAGTTCCTTTACATGATAAGGTATCTCCTGGGTCCTGGGGATAAACTGCTTCAATGTTCTAAACTGAGCTTTGTGGTGGGAAGGTCATTAATAACAGGTCAGAAAATGGAGTTTATCCCAATTAGGAATTTTCAGAAGCACGATTCAAGAATCCTGTAACTTGACACCACAGAGCTGCAGTCCAGCCCCCTTGACATGGACTGAGCATTGATCAATCAGAAAGGCCTTTAACTACAGGAATCTGATTTGCATGGCAGAAACTGCACAACTGGAAATCACATACAGTGTGGATCATTCTAGCCTCCCAGAACTATGCCATGGCCAATCTAGACAGTCTTTTGTACAACAACCCAATTTACATGCCAGGAAACTGCACGTCTTCCAAATAGAGACAACATCCCACAGGCCCCGAAGACCCCCATTCCCACTCAGCAGGACCCCCATGCCCTAAATATCAAGTAGCATTCCAGATAATACCCTGCCCACTGTCTTCTTCCAGTGTAGCTACTAAACGATTCTTCTTATTCTGATCTAAATGGTGAATCCCTTCCTGTCGCTGTACTGCCTAGACGCACAGTCAGTCCAGTACAGGTTTCACTGTTCTACTCTCCCAGATCCAGAAAATGTCTAGGCATGAAGCCTTTCTTTCTGGAAGCTCAAAGTCCATTTTTGATTGGTTTTGGTTGATCACGTTTCAAACAGATCCCAACGTCCCACTTCTGCCAGAAAGCGATCTCAAGAAAAGTTTCACATTTTACCTTGACCCCTCCCACATTCTACCCACTAGTCATTTAACCCCCCAGCCTGGCCTACTCGTTAATTCTTGATGCTTGTCGCAGTCAGTCTACAGATACTGAATCCATTTGTCTGTGTTACCTATGTTACTAGAAGCTCTTGGACTTTTATGTCTGTCCATTCTGTTTACGAGAATCAACTTTTGAAGAACAAGAACACCTGTTTAACTATTCAGCACAGATATCTGCACTACTCTAAAATGAGTCCAATTCAATAAGCAGTTATTCTGACAGCTAACAAGGTTCTCAGAAAGCTTGCATTCTCATGGAGAAGACAATCAATGATGTACATAATTTAAATGCTATATGGTTAAGTGTTCCAAGCACAGTCAGATAATTAATGAAGTTGTTAATGATTAGAGAGTGAGTTGTAGAATTTAATGATCAAGGAGAAAAGATAGACTGTATCTTTCCAATGTTCCTACACAGAAATCTAGGGAAGCAAGAGTAGGACATACATTCGGCACACATGGTACTGGCTTAAACATGTTTTTATTGAATTACCCGCAGAAGTCAGAATTGTTACCATTATTTTAAAGAGGAGGAAATTGCATCTAAGTGTTTACATCATTTGGTCACATCCACATAGGCATAATATAGAAACAGAAGGACTTGAACTGAAATTTGTTTTCAAAGTCTACTCTTTTCTCTGATACATTTCCAAGTGATAGTTCACAAGTGTTTTAAGACATCTATTAGCGATTCAAACTCGAATCCTTCCTAAACACTTTCCCCTATACAATACTTTCCACAAAGAGAAATGGAACATCTATTTTGCATTTTTTGTTATCTGTGCACACATTTTTCTGCATGTGTGCATGCTTACATGTGTACAAGTGTCTGCAGAGGCCAGAAGATGATATTAGATCTCCTGGAGCTTGAATTAAAGGAATTGTGAGCCACTCAGTTGAGGTACTGGGAGCCTAACTCCAGTCCTTTGCAAGAGAACAAGTGCTCTTAATCACCACCCCATCTCTCCAGCCCCCAACACCATCACTTCTCCCAAGGTTTGCTGCTTTTCCTTCTATATCTTTCAGAGCACAGTATCCAAGAATCACAATGGAAGAGACAAAGGAGAACAGAGTAGGACTATTAGCACCCCTGTTCTGAACACTCACCTTCCTTTCTATTCTTCAGTAAAAAGAATTCACCAAAATGGTTGATGTTCAAAGGTGCACCTGCAATGCCTTGAGTAGCTCCTCACAGAATGTAGATTTTAAAAAACTAAAGCTTTCACATAGAAGTCAGAAGTTCAACCTCTGTTTCTTGGGAGCTTTGTATCTTCCAACATGTCCTTAATGCCCCTTTTTCTCAAAAACCTTTTCAGCGCTAGCTGAAAATAAAGCACTGATTGTTTAAGTCCTCAGCAATTTGGCTGAAGGTGGAACAGGCATGGCCTTGGATGCGAGGTGGTTCCTTAAACACAAGACGATGAATCACTACTTTGAGTTAAATAAATAGATTGCCTCTAATTAGATGGTGGTGGGCAGAGTTTTGGAGAGTAATCAAAGAAGGGAATGAACTGGACACTCTATGATCACCTTTCTCCTGACTCTCTACCAATTTAGCTCTTTCGCCTCCTCAAAATTTTCCTATCCTGACCACTTTCTCTAACATTGTATGCCACTGCCTAACCCTTTAGCTTGCTTTTCCCTTAAAAACCTCGCTATGACCTGAACTATTACACAATTCTTTGCTTATTGATTTATTGTCTCCCTTTTATAAAATGTAAGCTCCATGAAGGCAGAGACTAGTTTCTTAACTGCTCTACTCTGCACTCAAAATTGACTTAGCACTCAGCAAATACAGATTTAAGGACTGAACAACTAAATGGGCAAATGACTAAGTGGAAAAAGGACAAAGTACAGGACTCTTGACTGAAAGTAGGGTATACAGAAAGTCCATCATAGCAAGCATTCTCAGCTGCAGCTTGGAAATACTAACCTTTGCTTCACAGGTCTTCCTGGCCCCTTTAAGAGCCTTGGATAGTAAGAACTCCACAAGGAACTAAAGGAGCAGACCACAGGCTGAGAACTGCAGAACCTCTTCAGTTTTCTTTGCCCTGCTGACCAGTAGGAGGTCTTTCTTCAGGAAACTGCTTCCTATACCGCCCTCCTGTGGCCAGCAGGCATGAAGAAGCATATGAATAAATACATAAGAGCAGCAATTTCCTCCTGTTCCTTTGCTTAGATCTATTTCAATCCTATTTCACATTTATTTTCGGCCAATTTCAGTTCTATTTCAAACAAGCTTGCAGGCCAGGCCATCTGTCTCTACTCAGGGTACAGAGAAGACTTGTTAGAAAAGAATAGTAAAGATCCAAAAGGCCTTGCAGAGGACAAACAATGCTTTCCTCTAGGATTGTGCTCTTTCTGGGGTAGCCAAAACCTTATTTGTATCCATTCAAGACTGAAATGGACAGAGAGTGCATCTGTCAATATCAGGACCGAATGTTTAGTTTTGGAGCCCAAGCTCCTAGACAGTTCCATTGTTGGTCCTCATGACTCATGACTCATTCAGCCAGCTACCACTCTCTAACCTTGTTGCCTCGCTTTTATTTGCAGGCTTCTTTTCAGCTCTAAGACACTGGATGAACATTCAGGACACCAAGCACTCATCATTAAATTAGTCATAGAATTTTGCTAATAAGAGAAACTAAACAAGAATTACATAAAAGAGGAGGAGTTGGGGTTAACACGACCAAAATAAGTTGTATGAAATTCTCAAAGAATTAATGAAATGTTTTTAAATAATAAGTAGTTAGTTTTAAATAAATAAGTAGTGAGTCAGATTATATAAATAAGCTGAAAGTGGAGTAGGAGGAAGACAATTAGTTCAGCTGAAGAGTTTTTCAGGAGCTGGATGATATGTGAGGGAAGCTAAGGAACTGGGTTTGAAAATTTATGTAGTTTGCTGAAGCCCAAGACAGCTCTGCAACCATATCCTGAGCGAACCTGTTAAGAGAAGCCTGGATCCCACCAATGCTTGGGGAAAATATGTTTGCAAGACAGAAGTTTCTAGAAATCCATGAGTGTCCAGCTAAACCTGCAGAAGCTCTCTATAGACTGACAAGAAGAGGCCATAAAGATTTGGCATGTTAAAGCAGCATGGTACACAGCAGTATTGTGCTGAATGATCTTTTGGATAAAAAGGAGGAGGAATAATGCTTCCTCTGCTCATATCTAAAGTTTAAAATTCTAGAAAGATATATAAAAAGCTATAATGCAGGTGACCTACCCTATAGTAGGTAGAGAAACAATACCAACTTCCTCATTTTTATAGTTTGATTATGTTTGACCATGAAAATATTTATTCAAAAATTAAATATAAAAAGTGTTAAATTTGCTGAGTAGCCTTAAGTCTCCCCCTCTCTGTTTCTCTATCTCAACAATTCGCTTAGCTAAGCGAAGAAAAACTCCTAGACTTAGAAGCAGTATATATGGTTAAGAATACAAACTTTAGGGCTAGGAAGATGACTCAATGGTAAAGTGCTTGTCATCAAGCCATAAGGACCTGAGTTCAGTTCTCCAGTATTCACATAAAAATCTGGGTGTGGTAGTGTGTATCTGTAATACTATCACTGGGGAGGCAGAGACAGAAGAACCCCTGAAGCTTGTTTGCCACCTAGTATTCATGAATGGGGCATCTACAGCTTCAGCAAGAGACCCAACCTCGACCTCTGGAGCCAATCATCTGAGACTCAACCTTACTTCTTCTGTATACTGTTGATTATATGACCCTTAAGCAAGCTACTTAGTGTCTTTGGCTCTTATTTTGTGCATCCTTAAAATAGAGAAGGATTTAATATTAAGTATTCTTCCTGCCCTTCATTCTAAGCAAGCACAATAGCTACCGTTGCTTTGATGTCTCATCTGCAAAGCATGGATGTTATTATGATTGTTTGTGGGGGGTTAGTGATGGTACACATGATGTGAAACACTCAAAAGATTTCTGACGTATAAGACTACAGTAAATGCTAGTAAATAATATTATTTAAGAATTAGAATACAATCTCTGCCCTTAACTTCAGGCAAATAATACATTCCGTGAGCTTCAATTTCCTCATCTATAAATAGAAGACCCAAATAATACCTGCCAAAGAGATAATGACACAATGGATTTAAGTGCACCCTATGGAATAAAATATATTCAGTTAGGAAGTCAAGCATTGCCACAGAAAAAACAGAGTCGTGCTAAATGAAGATTCCAGCTGCTCAAGATTCTCCATTTCCACTTCCAGCATTCAGAATGAGGTTACCACTAACAGACAAATGACAGTCCTTAAAGGCAATGAATCAACTATATTAGCATCAGAAAATGAGTACCAGTTTTTGCTTCCCAAAAGCAAGTCAACAAGAAGGACTACACAACAGTGCCTGCAATTCCACTTACAGATGTACAGTGTTTTCTTGAAACTGTTCCTATTTCTCGAAGGTGCTTAGGCTCAATGCTACCCCAACTTCCTTTAGCTGCTTACAAAAAAAGGAGAAAAGGAAATGGCACAAGTATAAAAGGCTCACATACACCTGATTCACAAAAGAAAAACAGTCACTTAATTAAGGCCATCAATTCTCTCGATCCTAGCAACCAGCTCTTAGAGTTTCACATATAAGGCCCTTGCATATACATTTCTGCTTTGTACTTCACAGTAGCCTGAGGAGTCATGGTTCTCCGTTTAGAAGTAAGAATGTGACTTACCACTTCTCCTACCCACTGCTTTATGGAATTGGAAAGAACAACAGATTAAGAGCCAGAAGAGACAGTTCTAGGAAACGTGCTTTGGAATCCATACAACTCTATACATTTGGAATTTGAAAAGACTGCAATATCAGGGTCAAACACAGAACCGAAGTTTCCATCCTCTAGGCAAAAACTGGCGCTTGTTATGGTTTCAATATAAAATGTTCTCAACAAGCTCATCATGTTGAATGTTTGGTCCCCAGCTGGTAGCACTATTTTGGGAGCTGATAGGATCTCTAGGAGATGGGACCTAGCTAGAGGCATGCTTTTGAAGGTTATTCATCCCTACACTTTTTTTTTGTTCTGCTTTTGTTTTGGGGGAGGGATTAGAGACAGGGTTTCAGTATATAGCCCTGGCTGTCCTTCCAACTCTGTAGACCAGGCTAGCCTTGACCTCACAAAGATCCTTCTTCTTCTGCCTGCCAAATGTCAGGGTTAAAGCGCCACCACCACCCGGCTTGTTCTGCGTTTTGTCAGTAATGCAATACATGCCCTCCTTTGCTCATATCCCTGTTACCATGATATTCTGCATCAAAATCCCAAAACTGATGAAGTTAAGGACCATGGACTCTCCTCTAAAACCCTGAGCCAAAATAAACCCTTCCTCCCTTAAGTTGCTTCTGTCAAGTATTTGGTCACAATGGCAAAAAAAAAAAAAAAAAAAAAAAAGCAACTAACATGGAGATTAACATAGCAGGAAAACGAACACCAAATAGAGAGCTCCAGAAAAGAATCCCCCAAGAAGAGCTAGCTGCATCTTCTATTTAAATAGGATACTGTGGGCCTGCAAAATGTCTCAGTAGGTAAAAGTCCTTGATGCCAAGACTGACAGTCTGACTTTGATCCCCTGGGAAAACTGACTTCTGTAAGTTGTCTTCTAACCACCACAAGGGGTCATGGCATTAGCACACATGTGCACACATGTACACACACACACATATAAATAAATAAATAAATAGATCAAAATTTTAATGAATTTTGCAGCTTCCTAGAAACTATGACTTTTATTGTGTACCAGTTTTTTGACGATCTTGTGAGGGAAGTACAGCAAGAAACAGGAACCTAAAAATGTAACTACCCACACACAAACGTTTTTATCATTCTGCCCTGTTCTATTTTTCACTTCTTATTTCTTAGAACTCCCATAATTTTTAAATTTGTTTTATTTTTACCTTTTAAAGGTTTTGTCTGCTTTATTCACTGTATAGTACCTAGAATAAGTACATAACAGATACTCAATAATATTACTGAATGTATAAATAGAGGGATATTTACACGTGGGGGGATGTGGAGGAGGGAAAGAGAAAAGCCTCATTTTGCATATGGGTATACTGGTATCTGGAGGTCTTAAGCAAATTTCCCTGGAAGAATTTTTGAAGCTTCCAGTCTTAGCCGATTGCCCTCACCTCACTGCATATCTGGTTGAGTAGCATTTCACCTGTGCAAAAAAAGTTCTTGCAAATCCGTTTGCCCTCTCTTGAACCAAAGGTAACCTATAGTTTTCCCCCTTTATCATCACACTTATCCATTCTATAAACATTTACAAAATATCTGCTGTGTATTCAAAAGTCACTCAGACACACCTAACTGCCTTTACGTCTATACATGTGCATGCACACACTCCAGCACACACACGCACGCACACACAATTGCCTTTACATACATGTATATGAATACACATACACACAGAGATGCATCTCAGAAACACTCGAAGGGTCATTATGGAAGCCGTGTACTGCAGGCCCGACTCTGGGGAGTCAAACAAATTAATTGTAGCCTTGGAAAAGCAGAGACAAAACAACTCAGTTTCAACCTTAGGGGTACTATCATGAACACTTACAATTTAGAACAGGGGTCCAGAGATAATTGGCCAAACAGTATTCCAAATATTTTGCTGAAAGTGTTTTTCTGGATTATTTACTCTTCAGTTTAGCTACCTTGCAGATTTGGGACTTCCAGGTCCATAGTTATATGAACCAATTTCTTAAAACTAAATCTCTCTTTCTTACCACTCCTTGCCCTCTCATCTCCAGAGAAGCCTAGATAATAAAGAAACTGAAGCATTAAAAGATTTAAATGATTGACCAAAATTACACAGCTGGTCGGGGGGGGGGAGAACCAAAAATTCTAACTCCAGTACTATTTTTACCTTGCCCTACAGCTCCTAGTTAATCCAGTAGAAAGCTCCTTTGATTCCATCTTTGAAATGAATATCAGCCTGTCCTCCTTTATTCTGCTCTACTATTTCTGCCAGTCTTTCAACTGAGCTCGGCTTCTCCACTTTCACCTCTCCTATTCATTCTCTATAGTCCATAAAAGTCATCTTCTCCAATTATAAAGTAGCACCAAGTAACATCTAAACACTGTATTGCATTGAGACTAAACAGTGTTTGTTAGATGCCCAATATTACCACGCACACTCTGAAACATGTTAATTCACTTAATTTGCACAGTAATCCTATGGCAATGAAAGATTAGGTTACATGCTACAAGGCACCTAGTTAAGACATGATCGAGTCAGAACGTGAATCCAGGCACTCTCCTTCTTTTTCTTTCTTTCTTTGAATTTTTTTTCAAAAGTTTTTTTTTGTCATTTTACATACCAACCACAGTTCCCCCTCCCTCTCCTCCTCCTGCTAACTCCCCACCTTCCCCCACAAACCCCCATCCACTCCTCAGAAAGGGTAAGGCCTCCCTTGGAAAGTCTACAAAGTCTGGCATGTCAAGTTGAGGCAGGACCAAGACTCTCTCCCCTGTATGGAGGCTGAGTAAAGTATCCTTCCATAGTGAATGGGCTCCAAAAAACCAGTTCATGCACTGGGCATCCATGCATGTCTCTCTTAGTGCCCTCCTTATTACCTAGCTTCCTAGGGGTTATGGATTGTAGCCTGGTTATCCTTTTCTTTACATCTAATATCCATTTATGAGTGAGTAGATACCATGTTTGTCTTTCTGAGTCTGGGGTACATCACTCAAGATTGTTTTTTTTCTAGTTCCATCTGCTCAAGCACTCTACTTCTGGAGCCCACATTATTGGTCATCTAACCACACCGCCCTCAAGTACAGCCAATATACATCATCTCTAAGCTTACACAGTCCTACGTGAGACAATACATGTATGATTGCTTTCATATCTTTCTACTTTCCTCCCTCTTGCCCTGGATTTTGGTCACAATGGTCTTTCCAAAGTATGTCACACTGTATCAACTGGAAGGCTTTTGTATTTGCTATTCTTGCTGCCTTCTCTCAGCTCAGAAAACTCACCATCTCCCTTGTTTTTTCTTGCAATCCAAATGCATCAAGATTTTTTTTTCTCAAATCCCTACATAGCTGACTCAGCTTAAATGTCACTTTTTGGCATGTCGGGCAAGTGCTTTAATAGGTTCTCTCCATCATGCCAATAGGACCTCTTAGAGACAGCTTAATGCATTTCTGTTCCCCATTATCTGGTTTCTATTAGTTAATAGCTTAGTCACTCGTACAACTAGTCATGTTATAAAACACCCACATTGTATTACTCAGTTTCATCATTGTAACAAAAAAACTGGGCCTTCTTGGTCTCTCTTTAAACAAAGAATCCAGGAAGCCTTCAGATGAAGAAAGAATGTTTTTCTTATAAATTAATTATGGCTGGATCTCTTCACATTTAAAGAAGAGGAATTTGAGGTCTGCTCTTCTGAGATATGAATTCAGGAAAGTAGAAAATATTTTACCCTGTCCACCAAAATGTGTCCCCTGTGACCTATAAGGAATAATACATGTCCCTCCTGCAGGTAAATAGTAGCATTGTTTATACAGTTCTTTCTTGGCTCTACTCGGCCGAGCAGGATGACAGTTCAATATGTCACTGTGTCTGAATTTTTGGTCAAACGTTAATTTGGGTTTGTCTATGAGGGCATTTCTGGCTATAATTAACATTCGAGTCAGCAGATTACATAAAGCGCACTACTTATTCTGATGTGTGTGGGCCTCATATAATCAGTTGAAGATAATAACCCAGCTGACTATGGACTGAAACTTCTGAAACGATGAATACAAATAAATCCTTCCACCCAAATAGTTGAGTGACATACCAGAGCATCCAGAAGCTACTTCTATGGCATATTGTCTCATAGATTATTTGTTTTATGCTTTATCTTCAGCTTAGAATGCCTTGTACATCACCTATGATTCTTAGCACCCTACCGCACGCCAACTCTGCTATCTAAGAAGCTTAAAAGTATCACTTAAATACATCTTTTAATCAAAGTCCAGTCTAGTCCTCTTTAACCTTGTACTCCTGGATTTCTGATAATTATCTTCTTGATACTTACAGTGCTCAGCCCAGGTTGGATGTATTTCTTTTCTAGTCACTCAAAAACACCTTAAAGAGCTTGAAAGATGGCTCAGTTGCTAAGAGCACTTGCAGCTCATACACAGGACATGGATTCACTTTAGAGCACCCATAAGGCAGTGCACAACTATCTGTAACTCCATTTTCAGGTGGTCTGATACCCTCTTCTGGCTTCTTCAGGCACACAGTGGTGCAGGTACATCTATGAACTCATATCCATAAAGAAATAAGTAAATCAATCCATCCACAGGTCCCTTATAGGCTACCTCCACTAACCTAATCTACTCTTACTTCCCCCTTCAGGGTCTAGCCTGACATGGTTCACTTTGTAACAGACAGAGACCACTACAGAAAACCACAACCAATCAAAATGCAGTGTTGTAGAACTCAGTCCCAATGAGTAACATCTACAAACCACCCCACACCTAAGGTTCAGGGAACATTATGGAGGATGGGACAGAAAGATTGGAAAAGACAAACAATCAGGGAGTTTGCTGTGAGATTGTGTCTCCTAGGAATGACAGAAGCTAGACCCATACAGTCTCAACCACATGACTGCTCAAATGTGAATTGAACAAGGACAATACCAGTGAATGTGGATGGGGCAAAGACCACAAGGTCCCAAACCTACACAAAGAACTATGGGCAGCTGAGGAAAGCTGAGAGTGGCGAAAGTGGTCTCCAAAGAAGAGGACATCAATTGGTTGTTCAGGATGAAATAGCACTAAAACATACATACAAGTAACATTATATAGACTGAACAGGTTATATTTAGGGGTGTGTGTGTGTGTATGTGCGTGCGTGTAATAACAATGAATGAAAAAAGACCCATGAATTCAAAGGAGAGCTGGAAGGGATACATATGAGATTTTGGAGGGAAAAAAAAGGGAAGGGGAAATGTAATTATAATTTCAAAAATAAATAAGTGAGTATAGAAATAGTTCTTAATAAAAAATAGTTTTAAGCACGTTGAAAACATAATTCAAATTTTGTTTTGATTGGCTCATATTTCCGTTTTATATAGTACCTTAGAAATCATAGCCAGTTGATAAACATTCATTTTCCTTAATGAGACCTATTAAAATCTATCACATAACAAATTATAGATGAAATACTTTATAAAAATAAAATCAGGTATCAAAAGTTTCGAAGTAAAGGGAATTATCTGTGTCTGTACTTTCTCTTTCAAGGTCACAACGAAGCAAGGGCATATCACCTGGCAGCACTCACTGGACTCAGTGGATGCAAAAATGAATACATGAAGTTGGGAGGGAGACATGGTGGCGGAAGGTCTGAAAAGAATGCTAATGGAGACAATGGGTATGGATATGATCAAAATGCATTGTTTACATGTATGTTACTCTCAAAAAATAAATTGATACATATTTAATGGTAGAAATGCGCTGCAACATTGTTGTTAGTCAGTGCTAACAACTCTAGTCATAACTGGCCATTAATAAGAGACACAAAAGAATCTATTGCAGACATACAAAATGAGGCATTATATATGTAGCAATAGACAAAAATTCTCCAAAGCATATAGTTAATTGAAAAGGAGGAGAGTCTAAATTGCTATATATATGAAGTAAAGAAAAATGTGTGTTGCATATGTATGTACTTGTAAAGGCAAAGACTATCTCTTCTTGAATGCCCAAGAGATTGATAACAGTAGTTGCCTCTGGGCAAAGTAACAAAGTAGAAGGTTTCAGCAAAGAAAGTAGACATACTATTCATCATGAAAATGTCTCATTTCGTACCCCAAGCTGGCTTAGAACTCTCTATGTAGTCAGGTTTGACATGAACTTGTAGTAGTTCCCCTAAGTCTCCTGAGCACTGGGATTATAGACATGGACCACCACACACAACTGCTTTATTTCTCACATTCTGTACCCTGCACATGTATTAATTTATCCAAAATAATGTTATTTTTTTCATCCACCAATGACATAGAAAAGAAAACATATTGAGTTATTATTAAGTGTTGACATGTCAATTTTCAGCTTTTCCCCCTTTCAATTAAGTATATGCCTTGGAGATTTTTATACATTACTACATATAGAGAACTGCATTTTTTGTATGGCTCGAAAGAACCCTGAGGAATATAATATGATTAGTGAGTGATTCTTTGCATGAGGCTGATTTTCTGAGCCAAGTGAGATGGATTTTGACTCTCAAGGAAACGTAAAATATTTATGTAGATTTTTTATCTGTGTCAGGCACTGTTCAAGGTACTTTATGTGTATACTTATTTTTTCTTTACAACTACATTGTAAAATATGCATGTATTACAAGTATACTCCCAAATGTGAAGATAAAGACACCAAGGAGTGGATTGAGATACACAAGACATGCAAGCAATAAAGGGCCAGAGGAAACAGTTGATTGTAGGTAACCTGTGTCTTGGATTTATGCCTTTAACAATTACACATGTCACTGGCACCAACGTTGAAGACAAAAGCTAGAAGACTCTGTATGCTATACTGTCAGCACCCAGAAATTTACAATTGATCAATAAATTACAGGATAGATATATAAGTAGAGGGATGGGTAGAAGAATGGCATGTGCATTTAGAGAGCACAGATAATAGAAAAAGGAGTGCAATGGTCATGGGTGGGTAGCTTGATTATAATATAAAAATGTTTGTCAACAGATAGATGAGAATTTGATATTTGATACCGTCATTTCATTAACACTGAGCAAGATGTTTAAATTATCTATCCTTGTTTCCCAACTGGACTAGATTATAAACTCTCAGAAGACAGAGATACACGTTTCAGTTTCCTTCCCCAATGCATCTCTATAGTCCAGAAGAATGCTTAACACATAGAATATATCCAGTCAGCAACTGTGCATTAGGTTACAAACTAACAAATCAACAAATATTGACAGACATAATGACTTTGTAAGAACTAATGTGAAGATTGGTTGAGATAGCTTTCCATATAACAAGTACACAACTGGTAAGCTTCTCTTCTTTGGGCCCTACTAAATTTATCTTACGGAGAATGTACTGTCAATTGGGAACTTACTTCTGTGGATTCATTTTATTTAGATATTGAATATCTTTGTGGTCCTGGCTAAAGCACCCTTCCTCTCCAAACTTGCACTCACAATCTATCAAATGAGTGATACTTAAGCACATTACAGCTAGGGAGAATGCCAGATAGACAAAACCTTTGCTTTTCAAAATTTTAAGCTATGACTCAAGACATAAAGTAGGGATAAGTTAAAGAGAGAGATTCAGACTCCTGTCTGTCCCTTCTCTGTCTTTCTAAGGCATGTCCATAGTAACAATGTAGCTTTATGTCAAGAATTTGCAATACTTTTTGTGTGGTGGACCAACTACTAAGGACGTTAGACAGCATGGGCCATATGAACACTTGTAACCATTCAACTTTGCTTAATTAGCCATAGAAAATAAATGATGGCGTCTATGGTTCAAAGTATGTTATAAGCCCTGAAATTTGGGTTTCATAATTCCATATACTTATGCCACTAAAGATACCTAACTTTGATTTCGCCCTAACTATTTAAATACTATGAAACCCATTTTTAACTTCTGAGCTAACTCAGCCTGGCAGACTACAGAGTGCTCATCCCTAGTCTAAAGATTTGGGCAAAAGTGCACCTAAGTTGAACCCTATACCTGAGGCGGCTTAGGAGCAACATGAGCACTACAGAAAGCAAAGTCTACAGTGTTGCCCTGGAAGTTCTGAAATAAGATGACAAAACTGCTTGGTATAGAGACAAAATGGTCGGAAATAAAAAGGGCCAAAAATAAAAAGCAAAATTTTTCTACTCTATAACAGGCCATAAGCTTTCCCCAGGACTCTGGAGGGAGACTAATTCTTACTCCTTAATGAGGGAAGTCCAGCTTCCATCCGAGAACCTCAGGCTCTAGTCAAACCTAAAAAAAAAGACAAATGGCCATAACTCTGCTCCTGGACTATGGGGAGTTTAATGAAGCCCCTTTCTCTTTCAGGATTTATGAGGCCCTGAAACAATGCAAGGTCCCATAGTCTCCATCTTGGTGAAGAAGCTTCATGTAATCTGATATGGCAAGGAACCAAATTATATTTTTAGCTACCAGCACTGATTTTTCAGCCCAATTCACCTCTGCTGGGGTTCAACCTTCAAGTCCCCAGGCTTCCTCATATGTATTGATGGTGAGTCCCAACACCTCAGTTTACACACCTTCTAAATTGCATAACAGATACATATCTTTGCACTCATCCCTTTCTGGTCCTATCTAACGGCACTATCTTGTTTGTAGGTAGAGCTATCCTCTACCTATGTTTCAGGCCCAGTGAAACATTGATGTGGGAGTGATTTCTTTCAAATCTGTTGCTTTCATTGGTTAATTAATAAAAAAAACTGCCTAGGCCCATTCGATAGGCCAACCCTTAGGTGGGTGGAGTAAACAGAACAGAATGCTGGGAGAAAGAAGCCAAGTCAGTGAGTCGCCATGATTCTCCCACTCCAGACAGACGCAGGTTTAAGATCTTTCCTGGTAAGCCAGGTCATGGTGCTACACAGATTATTAAAAATGGGATAGATCAATATGTAAGAGCTAGCCAATAAGAGGCTGGAACTAATTGGCTAGGCAGTGATTAAAAGAATACAGTTTCCATGTAATTATTTCGGGTGTAAAGCTAGCTGGGTGGCAACAGAGTGGCGCTCCAACGTGATGGACTAAATCCACTTAAAAACCTGAGAGGGCTTAAAAAGGAGAGAGAATTTAAGACAGCGTTTTGCTGTTTGTGGGTGGCTTGCCGCAAAGAAATTTTCCTGACTCAGCAGCAGGAAAAAACTGGCTGTTTTAAAATGCCGGCTTTCTGGGCTGTGCCCTATCGTGATCTCTGTCTGGCTCCTGTGGGAGACAGAGTCTTTGAATGGATCATTTGGAGTAAAGTGCTAAGGCTTGCTTGATAGCAATGTGGACTGCTGTGTGCCTGGAACTGTGTGTGGCTCAGGGACACCAAATGGCTCTGAGGCAGGAGCGGCTCAGCTCCACCATGCTGAACTGTGCTGATCTCAGGCAGGAACTACCGTAATTACCATAATAACAGCGCAGTTAAGGTTTAGACTGGGCAGGACACAGGCGGTACCATATTACCTGTACATGGTGCAACTTAAGTTTTTAAGAAGTGCTTAACATTTTAAGAAATGCTCCTGGATAGTAAAAAAATTAAGATTCACAATAAAACAGATTCAGGTATAAAATCTACATTGTTGGATGAGTGTACATAGGATTGAGAGAGAGAAGAAAAAATATAGAAAATAAAGTTAAGGGTTTAAAAAAAGGGTAAAGTCTTTAAAGAGACAGAGTACAGATAGTTGTAGATTAAAAGAAATAAAGAAAAATAAGCCACGTAACAATGGAAAATTCACAGAGAGTCTGGATTATGTACATTGTGTTTTCTTTAAAATTTTTGACTGTAAAGGAGCTAAGTACAGAGAGACATTTCATTACATGGGCTGCCAAGCTAAACCAGAATGGATATAAGGGTATTATGATTTCAGTATTTGGGACTAAGGATATGATGCTTTGGAGAGGGTCTTCTTTTGTTTTCACAGAGGATGAGACCCTGTGGATTTCTTCTATCCCAATATGGTATGATAGACCACGCCCTCCTGAAAGGTTGCTGTAAACACCCTCAGAAAATTACTTCGCTCAACTGCTGACTGAAATGACCTAGTAGACAGGTTATCCCATAAAAGACCTGAATAACAGCGCCCCCATTCAGCAGGAAGCAGTTTAGAGAGAAAAAACTGTGCCCATGTTCCCAAATATTGTTCATAAATGTTCTTTTATACTTAAAGGGGGATATGATATAGATATGAATAATTTGCATTGGTATAGATTTTAAGGTCAGTTTTGTTATATGTATATGCATATTTCTAATCTTGATTAAGATATTGTGATTGTGTAGTTCATTTAAAAATGTAATGTACATAGGTTGTTAATGGATAATCTTCTATAATAGTCAAATTTGTAGTCATGTTAGATTTTCTGGATATATAGAGATATATTTCAGTTAGACAGACATTCTTCATATCTTTCAAAGACTGCAGAATATGGCATTTAAAATATTTTAATAACTTAGGGTTTTTCATGACAATGAGACATGTCTGCTCCTGGCAGCAGCAGCTACTTCAAGAGAAAGATGGGCATCGAAGAGGATCCTTATGGAGTTTGATAGCCATTTGGGCAAGAAACTGCTCTTGCCTGGACTGTTGGATAAACTGGACACAAAGAGCCCACAGAAAGAGGACTGCTGAACTTGCCTAAAGGTGAGATGGTCTTTTGGGTTCCTGACTCATGAAAGAGTCTGTGAGACATTCTGCAGGACACAGCAGATAGTGACTAAACTATCTTTGAAATTTCCTGCTTCATGGAAATGTCTGCTGGAAACTATGGGCCTGGAGGCTGAAGATGGATGCCCCAACGGTACAGAGGAACTTTGGGTGACTGTCCAGGCAGCGAGATGTCTCTGTCATTTCTAGAGTTTTGGATTTCTTGTTTGCTTAGGTAATATTATATCCTTCTGGAGTCTTTGATGGAGTTGAAGAATGGATACATAGTTGTAGTTTTCCTTAGTTATGATAAAAGATAAAATAGATATAAATATTGTAACTATAATTCTTGCTTGATAACTGTTTTGCTATATGTAATTTTACTATGTTAAAATGAAAGCCTTCTTCTTTGTTTAAACAGAAAAAGTGGAAATGATGTGGGAGTGATTTCTTTCTAATCTGTTGCTTTCATTAGTTAATAAAGAAACTGCCTAGGCCCATTTGATAGGCCAACCCTTAGGTGGGTGGAGTAAACAGAACAGAATGCTGGGAGAAAGAAGCCAAGTCAGGCAGTTGCCATGATTCTCCCACTCCAGACAGACACAGGTTAAGATCTTTCCTGGTAAGCCAGTTCGTGGTGCTACACAGAATATTAGAAATGGGTTAGATCAATATGTAAGAGCTAGCCAATAAGAGGCTGGAACTAATGGGCCAGGCAGTGATTAAAAGAATACAGTTTCCGTGTAATTATTTTGGGTGTAAAGCTAGCTGGGTGGCGGGACATAGCCCGCCGCTCCATACAACAAAACATCCTTGAGACTCTAAAGGCTCTTATGGTACTCCTATCAACAAATCACTGTTAGGTTGTAGAGAGGAAGGAGAGAGGAAAAAAGAGAGTCACAGTATCAAATTTTCCTTCAGGCAAATGTCATTAATGCCAGCAACATGAAAACGCAAGGTATCTTCTTTTCAGGTCACTTTTGAGGTGGTCAGAAGGTCAAGGTGTTGTACCACACAGAAGTAGTTAAAGGTTCCTTTTATTACCAAATAATGTTCAATGACCCAATGTGTCCTATAGTTTTATATCAGGACATGCACCTACAATGTTCTAATATATTCTTGCGTGAACAGTCAGATGGAGACTTCTGTAAAACAACAGGCCTTTTTAATATGTGACCTGTGGGACATGATATATGAGGCATATGGATTGATTAAGAGTCACAGTGCTCAATCTGCCTCCATTTCCAGGCAGCGGAGAGGTGGGTATGGTCTTGTCCAACTTACAACCCTTTCTATTTAGGGCCTGATTAACTGGAAAGCCTGTTTCCAGAAATGATGGGTTTCCTGCTTATGTGACATGACAATTTCCTGTCTGATCATGTCCCCAAAGTCTTCCCCAAAGACTCTACTATAGATACCTACATCACTCAACAAATTCCACCTAAAAGTAAGGGATACCTCCACTTTTAGTGCTCACTAAACATCCTAGCCCAGGGAATGGTGCCACTCGCAGTGGGAAGGTCTTTCTTTCTCAATTTCCATAATCAAGATACTTCCCCACAGGCCTGACCAAGAGAGACACCATTTCCAGGTGACTTTAGATCTCATGTTGACAATCAAAATTAACTATCACAAGCTCTTAACAATTTTTCTCTAAGGCTCCAATATACTTTAATGATGGAGGAAGGTCATTGGTTAAATAATAAAGAAACTGCTTGGCCCTCATAGGTTAGAACATAGGTGGGTGGAATAAACAGAACAGAATGCGGGGAGGAAGAAGAAGTGAGCTCAGATGCCATTTCCTCTCCTCTCTGGAGCAGACGCCATGCTCCCCTCTCCCGGGCAGATGCAGGGCAGCTCCTCTCAGAGGCAGACACGATGAAGCAAGCCGCCAGGTCAGACATGCTGAACCTTTCCCAGTAAGACTGATGCTACACAGATTATTAGAGATGGGTTGATGGCGATATGAGAATTAGCCAGTAAGGGCTAGAGCTAATGGGCCAAGCAGTGTTTAAAAGAATACAGTTTGTGTGTTGTTATTTTGAGGCATAAGCTAGCTAGGCGACCAGGAACTGGGGCGGCAGGAACAAGCCTGCAGCTTCCACTACACTTTAAAGCCTGGGGTGTGCTTGCACACACACATAAAAGGTTTACAGTCTCTTATTGATAAGTTGCTACTTACTAGGCAACTGAGACCCTGTAACTTCCCATGCCACCCCCTGTCTTGGCAGTAAAAAAAAGTCAGATTCTACAGAATGGTCCAGGACCCAGGGGTCACAGTTCCTGATGTTTACACCTTCATGGAACAGATACCCTTCAGCACTTCCTGATTTTCAGTGTTAGAGTAAAAGGATGTTTTCTTTTCTATTCCTATCCATCCATACTCTGACTTCCTATTTGCTTGCCAATGGCAGAATTCTTACTCTCAAGACCGTCTTACCTCAGAGCTTTAATGATAGCCCCACCCCTCTGAACAGGCCCTCTCTAGCCAAAGACTTATCTTCCCTTAAATTTCCCACTTAGAGTAACTCTTCTCAGGATGTACATGATTTATTAATCAGCAACAGAGACTAACCCACTTACCATCTAAATTCAATCTTAGCTCTTTAAAAGTTAGCCTCATATTTTCTTTTTTCAAAGCCTCCTAAGTCTCAACCAAAAAACAGGGTATTAAATTATCAAAGGACAAATAAAAACATTATTAAAAAGAAAAAAAAACGGTCAAATTCCTGGAACTTTATTAGCCTCAGGTCCAAGGAGCCTTTACAGATACCATAGTGATATTATTCTAACTGTGGGGACTCCTGCTGCCACACAACTAAGGACCTTCTTGAGCAGGGCAGAGTTTTGTAGAACTCCGTTCCCCAGTTTGACCATGAAGTTAAATCTTTTGATGAGGCCTAAAACGGATCAGAAGAAGAGTCAAAACTGGGTCCCTGAAATGGCATGGGCCTTAGCTATCCTAAAGTATGCACTTATGGACTCCGTGGTACTAGTTCGCCTTGACCTTACTACACCCTTTTCTCTGTAATGTACATGAGTAAAAGAAAGTAGCACTGTGAATATTAACAAACCTTGTGGCCCAGCAGGTCCCAGTTGCTTATGTGATATCCTTCACATACACCCAGGCAAAGGACTAAAGTACCTACTAGTTTCAGTAGATATCATCACCAGACAGAGGACTCCTCACTAAAACAGAGAGGGTCTATTCCCCTCTTTGAGTTCCTCAGCCCCTGTAGTGATGGAGAAGGTCACTGGTTAATTAATAAAGAAACTGCTTGGCCCCGCTAGGTTAGAACATAGGTGGGTGGAGTAAACAGAACAGAATGCTGGGAAGAAGGGAAGTGAGCTGAGATGCCATAGCTCTGCTCCCCAGGGCAGACGCGATGAAGCAAGCCGCCAGGTCAGACATGCTGAATCTTTCCCGGTAAGACTGGTGCTACACAGATTATTAGATATGGGTTGATCAAGATGTAAGAATTAGCCAGTAAGAAGCTAGAGCTAATGGGCCAGGCAGTGTTTAAATGAATACAATTTGTGTGTTGTTATTTCGGGGCATAAGCTAGCCAGGTGGTCGGGAGCCGGGCTGTGGGAAGAGGCCCGCAGCTCCTTCAACACCTTTAGTCTAACAATGGTCTGCCTTTCATTTCCAAAACCCCTCAGGAAGTGACTGAAGCATGTAAAATTGAGCATTATATAGCTTGGCTCCACCAATCTTCTAGAAATGTAGAAAGGGTTCATTTAACCCTGAAGAGATCTCTCTCTCTCTAAGCTGTGTTCAACACTCAATAGTCTGGCCTACTCTTCTCCCAAGTGCACATTTGTGATTTCACATGACTCCCAATTCTACAACTCACCTCAGCTCCTTCAAAGTCCTTTGTAGTCATCCCTCCCTCCAGACAGACTCTGGACTAGATTCAGATATTCAGCATCTATTTCAGCATATTATCACTGAAGCAAACAATCAAGGCTGTCGCTGGGTACCAGAACAAGCACAGTGCAAGACTGAATCCATCTTCCAGAAATGACTTTTCACATTAACCCTGGAGACTGGGTCTCTCTTAAGCCCTCCCCCCACAAAACAAAAAACCACTCAACGCTATCAGAAATGGATTCTATCAAGTCCTTCTAATGTCTCCAACTATACTCAAACTGCAAGGCCTATCACTATGCATTGGGGGGGGCATAATTAAGACCACTTCACCCACAAGAAGCTCAAGAAAGCTATTCTTGGGACACTCTTGGTTCTTGGAGATCTGTCCACTCTTCTAGAGAAACCTAAGACTCTTCCATGACATCCCCAGACCCCAGTAAGGAGCCAAGACTCACTCTGTCACTTTTCTGAGTTCTACAATATACTTTTATAACCTTCTCTTCTCCTTCCTTTGCCATCTTACAGAATCCTACTGTTTAGAAAGTTTGTGTTAGACCAGTTTCTACAGGGAGACTTGTTCAACTATTCCTGGGCGTAGGTCATCATGTGCCTTGAGTTATACTGTATTAGGGCCTTTTCACTAGCATTTCACTCATAACCTCTATCTTAAAACCAACCTTTAACACACACACACCAAACCATTCCTTTGCCTTTCCTGAGTCCAAGGCACTGAAAATCTCACCTGGATATCATTCTTTTATCCAAATAGCCATGACTCTCCTGATGTTCTCTCTCCTGACCCTCCTCCCTTATATTTACACATCTCCTGGCCTGAAAATCTCCTCCCAGATCTCACAGGAAGGACTTGGACTCTCAACTCCTCCAGCACACTTCTTGTTTTTAACTTAGCTCTGTGACTGGTGCGTTCCTGGTCACAAGCCACAAAGCTCTCAGGAAAGTCAAATGTTACCATCCTCACCAACACCTGCCTCCCACCACAGAGGACTGATTTACTCTCCAAGCAATGTCACACTTCTGCCCTTGAACTCCTACAACTACTAGCTCCTCCCCTCCCCAGAATTCTCAAATCTTTTACGCTTTATAGTCTTACGACTGTATGACAGATCAGCAATGCCAAACAGGTCCCCAGATACGAATTCACTGCTTCACAGTTCCGAATCATTTCGAGAAGGCAAGCAATATTCACTCCCTTGTCCAGTATTTGCCTTTGCTGATATGTCAAGGTTAGAGGAAAGGGAAAAAAAGGTCAAAAATATGAAAAAAAGGTCAAAAATAAGAAGTAAAATTCACCACTCTTTAATAGACAGATCCGAATTGCTTGAAGCATAACCCAGTGATTTGTGATGTTTTATGCAAACAATTGGAGCCTAACTTATAATGGTTCCTTGAGGGAAAGGCACCTCAAATGGCTAATCTCAAGAAGGGCAAGTGGTGTTATAAATATTACTGCCACAAAATAACGAGTGTCCCTTGAACTCTTTTTAGATAGATCCCACACAAATGGCCCAGGAGGCAAGACTAAATCATTTCTCCCAACTGCTACAAAGGCCTCCATTCAGCAATTTTCATTCATATTCATCCACACCCCCTCAAAATTTGCCTACATGCTCTGGCCGCAGTATGTATTATGCTTTAAAACCTTTATAACAATTCTAGTCTGGTAAATAATTTTATACCCCACCCTCCACTTTAGACTCATCATTTCCACCCTGATCTGTGGGTCTGATCTAGGTTCGGATACCTAAAAAGAAGATTCAAGTTCTGTTTCCACCTCTCACTTTCCCGGCTGTATGTCATTTTAAGACTCTTAGTTCATTGTGTCTACTGTCAGATAGATACGACTCAACTGTCAAGAGTGCTTCTCAATCCCAAGTTCAATATACAGATCACCAAGTTTCTACTAGATAGCTACAACTCAAGACTGTCCAGATATCAGACTCAACACTTGGGCTCAGCCTCAGACTATGTTGGCCGTCTGTCTTCTCTAGCCCTTCCCCAAAGGCTGCTCACTCCTCCAGTTTGCATTGCTCATCTCAGTGAAGAACGTCACCCTCCACTTGGTTTCACAAGAATACTCTTGTCGCTGGAAGCAAAGTAGAACAAGATACATCATGACAGCTTCTCTGCTATCAATAGCAACAGGTTTTGTCTCACAATCTAATCCTATGCAGCCTGTAATTCCGTACATCTCTACTGGCAGACATACAGGTAAAGTCATCGTGACAGTGACTGCAGGTATCACCTAACATCCAATTCTTTCTCTTCTTCATGTCAGAAATCCCAGTCACAAGTTTTTGGTGTAAATTTTGCCAAGCAATGTAAATTACAGTGTCATTTAGTTTCCACTGCAGATCAAAGCAGTCATAGTGCAAGTAAAAGTATCAAATAGGACTTTGGAGAAGATACCTTCATTCTTTTCCTCCTCTTCTGTTCTTCTAAAGTGTGGGTATTAGTAAGTTTCTGGAGCTTCAGCACTTCCTGAACCAGGAAGAGTTGCATGCTATGAATACTATGAACAGAGGAATCTTAAAAGACTCCCTGAATCTGCTCTACTGACCCGCGGATGCTTATCTCCTCATTTCTTGTGTGGAAAAATAAAACTCTGTGTTTGAAGCCAATGAAGATGGATCTCTGTAACTCATAGCAGGATTGAATACTGTTAAACTTACAGTAAGATGGCCATTTCATTTTGTCTATACAAAGCATACTACAAACCCAAATGCTATGACTTGCAGTGTCACAAGGATTTGACAAGGAATTCATCTATAAGAAAGAACTCTGTCGTTTTCTTTAAAGCAGAAGCAAAATGAGCATTGGGCAATGGGAGGTGCAGAACCCTTGGAATGCACAGTATCAGTATACAGTATCTACAGAGAATTTTTTAAAGATTTAAAGTCAAAGTATATTTTGTTACCACTATGCACCAGCAACATAAGCAACTGCAGTACAAAACACTCTTCCCTTTAAAAGGTGTGTAGCTGGTCAAAATATTAAAACAATGGTGTTTTGACACACATATGTATAGTATATACATGTGTGTGTATGTATGTATTTCAAACTACCATCTTTAATTACTCATCCTTTTCTAACATTCTACTTTACAGGAAAGTCATCGTTCCCTCCATGGTGGCCAGTTTCTGTTAAACCACCTGGGAAAATGTGCCCTCAACTGACAAACTGCCTCCATCACATTGCCTATAGGCATGCCTGTGGGGAATTTTCTTGATTAATCACTGGTATGGGAGGGCCCAGCTCACTGTAGGTGGTGTCACTCCTAGGCTGGTGGTTCAGCATTGTGTTAAAAAAAGCAAGTTGAGTGTGCCATGGGGAGTAAATTATTCTGCAGAGTTCCTTCAGTTCTCCACCTCCAGGTTCTCACCATGAGTTCCCGCTTTGGCTTCCCACAATAATGAACTATAACCTGTAAGCCACATCAACCTTTTACTTACCCAGGTTGCTTTCGGCCAGTGTTTTATGAGAGCAACAGAGAAGCAAACTAGGACACTCCCACACACAAACAGAATTAACTACATATGCTCATTTGGTTCTTTCATTTTATTAAGGTTCAGAATCATTAAAGGTATTTCTAGACGCGTTTATAAAATCCACAATTCCTCTTGTACTCTATGTTTTGGATTTTAAATGAGGGTTTTAAGTAAACAGTGATACCACAGTGATTATGAAGACAAAGAAACAGAACATGACATTTCTGTTATTCTATATGATCAACTTGGGAAATTCATTTGTGTTTTTAAATCTTAAAGAACAAGAAGACAAAGCTAGGTATAGGGTATAATATCTTTGTTCTATGAAACACAGGTGATAACTCTGAATTCATATTTCTTTAAAATAGAAATGCACTGTTCATTTTCATTAATTGTTTTAAAATTAAAGAACAAATTGTGAAAATGAAGAATAGTGCTGATCATTGCATGATTATTACTGAATATAATTTTGTCATACAGAAGAAAATATTAAAAATTGATTTAGCTGTGTGGTAGAGGTTTAAACCTTTAATCCAAACATTCAGGAGACAAAGGCTAGTAGATCTCTGTGAGTTCAAGGTAAGTTTGATCTACAGAGTGAGTTCCAGGACATCCAGGACTATACAGTGAAACCCTGTCTCAAAATTTTTTGATTCATTCTAGATACCATACCAAATTTCTAAAACATTCATATTATACTTAATTTTCTTGGAAGATCAGAAATCAAAGCTAATTGACTGAAATGTTAACTAAAACCAAATCTCTATTACCTACACTAGTGGTTAGGAGTCCAACCCAAATCATTTAAATCATTGATTTTTATATGAAATATGCTTGTATGTATATAGTTATTCTTTGTTCTTTCTAACCCAAGTCTCAACCATCTGAGTGCCTTAATAGGTAATAAAAAGTAAAAAGACAAACCATTTACAAATAATACTGGCTACACTCCTTTCATCAAACACATCACCTCTACCATTATCCCCATGAGCCAAGCCATCATTACCTCTAGTCTGCACTACTGAAATAGCATCTTCACAATTCTTGTCCTTACCCCACTATCATCTAGTCTCCAGATAAAATATATGTCAGATCAGGACCCTCATCAACTCAAAAGCTTTCAATGTCTCATCTCAGTCATAAAAAGAACCCATATCATTTATTGATCTATTTTTCTTTCTGATTTCATCCAACATTTTTTCTCCACTTACTAATTCCTTACCTGCTGCATTTTGTTTCTTAAACAAGCCAGTTAGATTTTCTTCTGGTTGGTCCTTATATCTAGCATCCTCTTCTAAACATGCATATGGACCTTAAGTTCTTTCGTATTTTTGTTTAATTGTTCCTTAACCATAAAAAGTTTAACTGATCTAATATATCATCCCATTCTCATCTCTGTTCTGTTTTCCTGAGTGCTTAACACATCTTGTCATATTATATACTATTTTGTGTGACTGGTTTGTTATACCCCATCAACCTACTAGATTGTAAACTTCCTAAGCATAATTTGTAATTTATTTTTGTTCATTGCTCTTTTCTGTATCACATCTATGCAAATTCATAGCAGATAGCCTAACATTTTTTAAGTAAATCAATGTCTACAATAACACCTTGAAAATAAAGGTACTTCTATTCATGGATAAGAATAGTAAAAAAGGCATAAAAACCAGGCCCTTAATCGTAGACTTGTGACTCTACACAGAATGTTATTTTCATTCTAGACATAATCTGTATTTCAGTGACAACTATCATTTCCGGAGGAAGCTATAAATCGGCGTACTGAACAATTTATCATCCTACATGAACTCACAGTTAAACATCCTGCATCCACTAAAAGACAGCAATTTCCGTAAACTCTTTAAACTCTTCAACAATATCTTATGAGTTACATGGTAACACGTGAGTTAATTTACAGCTCTCAAATGTGCGGAAAAATTCAATATGTAGTGTAAATAAAAAGGCCATATTACAAAATGGTGACTACATATTACTCCACATTTTTCTCTCACAATCCTTACTAGTTTACATTTTTTATTTAAAAAGGTTTTCATACAATATATTTTGATCATATCCTTCCCCTCCCCCAACTCCTGTGAGACACTTCCTAACTCCCTACCCACCCAAATTTGTTTTCTCTCCCTCCTCAACAAAAACCATAAAAAAGAAAATAAAACAAACAGAAAAATAAAACCTGCACATATTCAAACCAAACAAAATTCCAGCACTGAGAAGGAAATTTGGACATAGACTTCTACCCCTAACCAAGAAGCTGAAGTTAACACCTGCTGGGAAAGAGAAAATCCATTTTTTTTTCCAGTAGAGCATCACTGGGTATATCAATATCAATCTAGAGCAAGTCCTGTGCCCAGGAATAGTTAGTTGGTTTACTAGTTAACTTTTTTTTTGTTTTTTTGTTTTGTTTTTCAAGACAGGGTTTCTCTGTGTCTTTGGAGCCTTCCTGGCACTAGCTCTTGTAGACCAGGCTGGCCTCGAACTCACAGAGATCCACCTGCCTCTGCCTCCTGAGTGCTGGGATTAAAGGCGTGTGGCACCACTGCCCGGCTACCAGTTAACTTTTATCCAACATTTACAGGAAGGACTGTTGGTGGTCATTAATAATCTTATTTGAGAAAGAGAAATATTCCCAACAGCAAACACCATGGTAAGACTAAAGGTTTTCTGCCTTCCTGGCTAAAATAATAGTATATCACCCCCTATCAAGTGGCTAGGTAAATGTTTTGTTGTTGTTGGTTTTTCGAGACAGGGTTTCTCTCTGTAGCAGTCTGGGTGTACTGGAATTTGCTTTGCAGGCTGGCCTCAAATTTACAGAGATCTGCCGGCTTCTGCCTCCCAAGTGCTGGGATTAAAGGCATGCACCACCATGTTCAGCTAGTAAATGCTTTTATCATAGAATAGTCATCGCTTTGGTCCCCTAAAATCTTATTGAGTTTTTTTCCTCACCAAGCAACCTTTAATCCCATAGTGATATGCGAATATGTCATTGGCTTCTTTTAAAATTGGGAAAAGTTCAAATTCGCCATCAATTTAATCTGTCTCCAGCACATGGTTGTGAGTCCTGACACGCCAATCCATTTGCAAGAGGAGGGAACTCTCGCCCAGCCCCAGCTGCCACAAATGACAGAACTTGCATGGAATTTTTCAGGCAACTGTTACAGCATTTGCTCCTACTGGAGAGTCTTTCCCTGATTCATTCCTTTCTACCTTCCTCAGCGCCATCTGAAACAGTAATTGGCCGAATGCTAAGGAAGGACAGTGAAGGAGAGTCAGGAGACTCCAATTTACCTCCAAAGAGTTTGTGGCCTTGAGCAAATCTGTTCCATTCTCTGTGCCCTTTGGTGTGCTGGCTAGACTCCAAGGACTCTAATATCTTTACCTGCTCTCACTTTTACTGGTTCTACAAACATTTGATTTAGCCTTGTGAGTCCCCAGGGAAGGAGAGAGTTCTGGGGAATGGAACTAGGTAAGCCCTTGTATTTAATGACAGAAACTAGCTGCCGTTAAGAACTACTGAAAGAGGAGAGCCTGAGAAAACCCCTAGGAAGGGAGAAGGGGAGTTCCCTTGCATACATTCCTAGCCCACACCAAATTCTCTCCTTCCTTTAAGAGTAGAAACAACAACAAAAAAAAGGAGTTCAAGATCAATTTTTGTGTGTGTGTGCCCAATTGCTTCGGGCTCTCTTGCTTTTGCTGCAGATTGTGGGTGGCAGTGCAGAAGTATGTGCTGACACCGGCACCAGCGCCTGCTGACCCAACCCAACTGCCCTCCAATACCCCCTGTCAGTACTGAATACAAAGTCATTGTGGCCTTCCACTCCCCAGTGCCCCTAACCAGACTTGGACTGTCCCTGGCTGATTCAGAGAAGCCTCAAGATTCGGGCACCACTTCCTCTCTGCAAAGGGAAGTCATTTCAAGGTCTCCAGGTATAAAAGGGATCACCATGGCATAAAATGAGCTGAAGATGATACTAAACGCACACCCACACATACAAACAAAAGCACACACTCCTTCCATCGGTGGGGGGTCTGCTTGTTGAATTTCCATTTAGAGGATGAGGGTTTCTGTAGCATCTCTCCTTGACAAAGCCCTAAATGTGGACTGGGTGAGACCATCCCAGGCAAGGATGCTTTGCAGGTCTTTCCCAGACAGCTTCCACCTGGGTAGTTCTGGGCCCTAGAGCTGGCTAGGGGTGACAGGTACGCACAACCTAGTTAAGGAGGTCATGCAGCTATCCTATAAAGCTCTCTACAATTCTTGGTTCTGTGGCTGCTCCCCTCAACCCCTTGCCAGCCTGCTTTCATCCTGAGAGTTTTACTGCAAGACCCTTGCCTCTTTGGCATCCCAGGTGTTACCTGGGATGCTCTTAGCCACTTCATCGATCCCCCAGTTTGAGCCTACCCCAGCCTGGGAGGGCGGCAGAAATGTCTGGGGGAGGGGGGATGGGAGGGGTCTTTACAGGTCTGTCAGGCAAGCAGAGACTCCTAAAATGGCTACAGGAAGCTCACTGGTGTCTGAAGGACAGTGGCGAGGGCGGTGGGCAGAGGTATGGGGGCTCCTGGTGTGGAGGTTAATTCGAGGGGTTTGCAGTTGGATTGGAGGATTAGGGCTCATGCAGGGAAAACTAGAGCTACGTGAACTCACCATTCCCGATCCGCCTCTAATCCACTGCATGGTGTCCACGAAGTCCAGCTTCTGTGAGGCCGGGTGGCTGGCGCGGGTTGTCGCGGGCTCACTGGGAGGTAGGGCTGGGCTGGAGGAAGCGAGAGCCCCAGCGCCCCCTCCGCCTCCCCTCCTCCACGGCTCTACAGCCGAATCCCCTCAGCCTGACCTAGCCTTCAGTTAGGTTGTTTCTTGCCGGCGTGCGGGCTGTGCTTCTCCACCCTGCGGCTTCCCAGGGGGCTTGACAGGAAGGAAACACGCAACTGGGGGAGGGGGTCCCAGTGAGCCGCCTTTGTCTTCCTCCAAGGCTTGCAAACTGAGGGGTTGGATGCAGGCGAGAATATAGGGGGAATAACCTCCGCCAAGGGTAAGGCAGCTGCCACCCCTGCCTGCCCTCCTGCTGCTCTCGATTTATATGCAGTTTATTGTGGGGCTTCTCAATTATGTTGACTCAGCGGAAAGTCTTCTCCAAAGTTGCAAAAGGTGTTGGGACAGTCTCTAAATATTAAGATCCTGGCCCACTGAAACCATGCCAGTGACTTCTCATGCCTCTCTCCCTAAGCCCTTCCTCAGTATATTGTCCTGGTGCCCTCTCTAGTGTCTAATCTCTTGCGCTTTTATCTGCATTACTTTCACTTCTCAGAATAACCGTGGAAAAGCAAGCATCATTATCCCCATTGTACAGAAAAATAAAAGCCGGTTTGAAAGAGGCAAGGAATCTGTATATGGTCACATAAAAAATAAAGCTCTGACTTTACCCTCTGTAGTAGCTTTCCAAACTTCTTTCAGCTCACTGTGTTCTCTCCCCCCACCTCTCTTTTACACACACACACACACACACACACACACACACAAACACACACACCATTCCAGTAATCTCCTTTGTATCTTCAGGAATATAGTGGGTAGTCTAAACGATGGATGAATTTTCCCTTTGCTTATTTGGCTGAGAATGATAAAAACATTTATCAACAGAAACTGCCCATCTTTTCATGACACCAACTCTGGGCAATGAAACCCAGGCCTGCCCTTTTACATCTGCTGAGAGTTGAGGCTGTCAGCTCCAATCACACCCATTATTATTCTGGCTGATCTTCCATAACTCTGTGAGGTGAACAAAATGGAGTTTCCATTACTCCCTCTGTTATATGCATGTACACTGAAGACTGAAAGACATCTCTGCCCAAAGTAACACAGAAAAACAAGAATCCAGGGCTCCTGGCTTGCCTCATAATACAGGTTGTACTGGTTGCAGCTGCAGTAAGATAGAATTTAAAAGTGTGATATCAGAAAGAAGCTCCTGGAGGATATCGTCATGAAGCCATCACTAGCATGGTACACACATAGACTTTTTGACCTCTCCTTAGTAAACTGTTCATTTTATCCAACTCACTGTTTGGAGCAGTCACAGTTGGCTGAAGACTAAAGCTTTGCTATGACCCCAGGCACTGGAGGCATACAAACAGAAGTGGAAGCTCAGTTGCCCTTTGCCTGGGAATCTTGAATTAAATGGGGCTTGGTTTGAATAACCTATCAGTTTCCTCCCAAGTCTGGAAGTCCAGGGATCAGTGATTCTACAGTGTCTCATCATTTTCTCACCCATGGGTCTTCATTTGTGCTGTGTCTTAGATATGCCTTGCCTGCCAGCCAGCTTGTCTGCCAGCTCATTGAGATTATCATGATTCTGTTAAGAGATGCAAATGGCTGTGCAACCTGTTGGAAGCTTCCCACGAATGCCACCAGAGATGAGTCCTATCTCACTCCCACTTAATATTGTCAGTTGAGGGGGATAATTTTTATTTCCTGGTTGTACAGATAAAATTGTCCCTACTGATGACAAAATTTTAGGTTGAAGTCCAAACCCTTAATACTGCGAACTGTTATTGTATTTGGATGTAGGGTCTTTAACGGTGTAAATAGGTTAAAAGGAAACCATTAGGGTGGGCCTTTATCCAGCATATTCAGTGACTTTATGAAGAGGAAATTTGCACAGAGACAAGTAGAGGGTGAAGACCATCTGGAAACCCGACTATAAGCCCAGGAGAGACCGGAAGAAATCAAAGTTGACTTTGAACTCAATCTTCTGGCCCCCAAGATTATAAGAAAGTTAAGTTCTGGTAAGCCCCTAATCTGTGGTTCTTTGGTTATGACAGCCATAGCTAATGAGTGTGCCGGATCTATGTATGTTTTTTCTACCTAGTCATTTTACTGGAATTATAATTATTTTTAATCTTCAATATTTTGAAAGAGGCAACAATAAGTTCCTGACCTTGGTATTTTCTACAACATTGAGTGGCACATAAAATGTACAACTGATTGATTTTAGTTTTTATTTTACTGTTATTGTTTGTGTGTGTGTGTTGTGGTGTGTGTGCATGTGTGTGGTGTGTGTACATGTGTGTGGCTGAGTGGAATTGGGAGTAGGGAGGAACACCTCAAACCTATGACTCCGTCCAGATAGTGCATGAAGTACAGTAGGAGAAAAAAGTGGTAAAATTGGAAGTACAAAGGGAGCTAAATATGGAAGCACACATGTATTCCCAGTGCTTGGGAAGAGGAAACAGAATTACCACAACTTTGACACTAGTCCAGTCTATAAAGCTATAATCCAGCTAGGATTACATAATACAATCCTACGAAACTCAACTGCTAAAGGCACCATGTACTTATGTCACAGAACATGGAGCTATCAAGCTGTGACTGACCTGAATGCTTCATTTCACTGGCTAGCTTTTATAAATGCTGGAAGGTGCTATGTACGCTACTAGAAGAGCAAAGTGATCACCGGTTTTACCCAGCTTTAAGCCCTATGACTTAACAATAATGACTGGCCTGGAAAGACACATCCGCCAGGACAGTAATGATACAAACATCATGGGGGTAACCCAACAACTTTCTGATTGCACTTCAATCCCACTACAGAGGATTGCCACCATACCTGGCACCATTAAAGTCCAAGAACCTGTGGTTAAACATGTCATTAGTCCCAGAGGAAAACCTCCTACTGTTATTTTGCAAAAATGGACATAGTATTAAAGCATTCCTAATATGATGATTAACAGAGACCAACAACTGGCCAAGTTACAAAGATACTGTGGAATAGTAGTCCTAGATTACCATCTAGGACTATATAACTATATGACACCCTCACCTCCAAAAGGTCAGACGTACGATAGAAGAGAAAGAAAAAGGAGTGCAAGAGGCAGAGTCTGTGGATGAATACAGTGCTCTATTGAGTCAACAGGGCAGCTGCACATGTGAACTCACAGAGATTGTGACAGTATGCACAAGCCCCATGAAACCCCAAATCAAACCAAATCCCAAGATGAGGGGAGGCAGGCTTGAATCCCCACCCGTAGCTGAAGAGATATTGGCTGTTGACAGCTGTGGGGAGAGGGTGGTCCATTTTCTTTAAGAGTATATCCCCTGATAAGTTGGCCATGTTCCAGTGGAAGGCCACAAATCAAAGAACATTCGTGCAGCACAAATTCGACTTGAAGAATGAAAACAAAGGTAGGTGTTCTGGGAGTTCAGAAGGGAATTAATATGATCAAAATATATTACATGAAATTATCAAAGAATTAAAGACTTTTTCATGTAAAACATTTTTAAATTGGCTATAAACAGGATTATTTTGACGGTACAAGGCTGGTGAAACCAGGGGACCTTTAAGGGGAAATAGTCTACAGCTTTCGCCAGATTCTTTTAGACATTTTTATGTGAACTTTTAACATTCATAAAAGCAAACAGATTCGTGAACCCTCATTTACCCTTCTGGCATTTACCTCCCAGAAAGATTTTCAAGAAAATCCACATAAATTTGTTATGTAGCAGTTTCATTCAAGATTAAAACTTTCCGGAAAATCCACCTTTGAGGGAAACTTCTTAAGGCATACAATGAAAAAGGAAAGTGAAACAACAGGCCAGTTTAGAATAGGATGCTTATAAGGAGGTGAATGAAGTAACAGGATACTTTAGAATACAATGTTTACAAGGAGGTGAAACAATAACATGTCGTGCAAGAAAACTCATTAAGATGGGACATAACACAAATATCTTCAGGAGGTTCCTGAAACTGACCAGATCTACTAGGCCCTTCCCTCCCCCCACCCCCAAGAGTATATAAGTATTGACCATGGCTGAGAGTCTCTTTGCAAACTGGGGTGCTTAGAAGAGGCTAAGAATGAACAGCATGAAAAAGAGAAACCAAACCAACCAAGCAGGCTAAAAGAAGCAGGGACCAGCCGGGCGGTGGTGGCGCTCGCCTTTATCCCAGCACTTGGGAGGCAGAGGCAGGCGGATCTCTGTGAGTTCGAGGCCAGCCTGGTCTACAAGAGCTAGTTCCAGGACAGGCTCCAAAACCACAGAGAAACCCTGTCTCGAAAAACCAAAAAAAAAAAAAAAAAAAAAAAAAAAAAAGGTAAAAGAAGCAGGAACCAACCAAGCTGTCCAGAAAGAGCAAAGACCAGCAGAGCTGCTTAGAAGAGGCCCAGATCATCTGAGTCATTGGGATAAAACACTCTCCAACCTGTTAAGGTGCTTGCAAATTGTACAGTGTACCCCAGGTTTCTGACTTGGGTGAACTTTCACCCATCACGGAATGCACTTTTTGTGATGGCAGATGGTCCGATCATGTAAGTAATCCCCCTTACTCAAGTTTCTGTAAGTAATCCCAATAAAACGCATTAGTTCACCAAGTTGGACTTTGGTGGTATCATGCTTTTATCAGTTCCCTATCTGGGGTGAGTAGACATTTATTCATGTCTCCCCAGGCGTAGCATCACTCAACAGTATCTTATCATTTTAGTCTCGAATCAGTCTAGGAGTCTCTCAAAGATTTAAACATATCACACTGCAAATGAAGCTGAAGTCGATAGTTAGCATCACCAGTTTTCCAGGTCTCCGAATCCGGTTTGGTTATATCAGGTATGTTATAACCAACTGCAACTAATAGATGCTTCTGACGACAAAAAAGTCATAGGTGCCCCATTGTTAAAAGACACCAAAGCATAGAACAATCAAATGTAACATATTGTGCTGAATTGGATTTTTTATGGCCTGAATATTTATATCTCCTCAAAATTCACATGTTGAAATCCTAGTCTTGAAGGTCATGCATGGTATCTGGAGGGGGAACCCTTTGGAAACTGATTTGATCATAAGATTAGAGGCATTGTGAAAAGGAATGTGTCTTTATGATACAACTCAAATTATTTTTTTCACTGTCTCACCAGGAGCGGTGACAAGCAAGCCAGAAGGTAGACTTCATGAGAAAATGAATGTTCCACATCTTAATCTTTGGCATCCCAACCTCTAGAAATATAAATGAAAGATTTCTGTTGTTTATAAGTTCACTCAAAATTGTTATATACATTGCTATTTATTATTACAATTCATAAATTCAAGTTTATACGGTCAGGCACAGTGTGCTAAGCACAGATGCTGTTTTAGTGAACACGATGGACACAGTCTGTGTACTCATTGCTATTCAATAGAAAAACAAAAAAGGTAAATAACAGCACAACTATAGACAGGGAGAAGTATGATGAAAGAGAAGGAATTTTTCAAAAGCTGCAATATGACATTTTAAATAATGTCTAAAGGCCCAAATCAAGTCAGCCATATAAAAGGCAAGGGGAAAGTATTCCATGCATAGAAAATAAATATATATACACACGTTTAAACAACTAGACTGTCTTGTGAAGTCTCAGGTAGTAGAAGCACAAAAGGCTGAAAGCTAAGAGATAAAAGGAGAGTTCTAAGAGACAAATTTGACAGAATCTAGGCCATGTAAACCATTGAAGGGCATGGAAAGAGAATTTAAACTTAGGGCTGACAAGATGGCTAAGTCTGATGAACAAAGTTTAATCTTGGGGTCCCACAGGATGGAAACAGAGAACGAATTCCTGTCAGTTTTCCTCTGACATCCAAAAAAGACCATAGCACAAGAACAAACACAAATAAGCAGAGTAAAAACATCTTTTAAATAACAACAAAAAGCGGGTGAAGTCTGCCTTCCAATTGTTTCCTTTGGGGTACAAGTGTCATTGCTCCCACAGAGCACTAGGGAAGCAGGAATATTAAACATTCAGGGGTCTCTCCTCAAAGGAAGAATGACCTGTTTTCTGCCCAAAAGGCTGGGAGTGAATACCATTGACGTCACTGATCTGGTGACCTTTATGCTAGCTGTGAAGGCAGACCTCACCCACCTTCTGTTCTAGAGGCAGACCTCATTCAAATTACCTAGAATGTTGATCACAAATTCTTCCTTCCCTAGGTCATTATTTTAGCTCGAAGTTAATAGAACCCATCCTTAGGGAAGATATCACATGTACCACTGACTTCTATGCTATCTCTGTCAGAGACCACACTAGATTCTAGGCCTTTTAAATATAGAACCCACCCTTTATGTACTTTGCAAAGGACTTTTTACATAGACACACCTTAAGCTATATTATACGCCTGCAATTGAAATGACTGTTGCCTAGAAACCTGGAATGGAATGATTATTGTCTGGAAACTTTTCCCCAAATTGTACTCTGTTTTAAATATGCTGAAAATGAGCCACTGACGTCAGATTCTTCAAGTCTGATCCAGGTTGACAAAGTTAATCTCAATCGACTTTGCATTCTTACATCTTCATGGAGGTTAAGTAGGTGTGGCCTTTTTGGAGGTGTGTCACTGGGTGTGGGCTTTGAGGTTTTAAATGCCCACACCAAGCCAAGCCACCCTCACTCCCACCACCTGCGGCCTGCAGTAAGGATACAAAGCTCTCAGTTAGTGCTCTAGCTCCATGCCTGTCACCTTCTTCCATGATGATCATGGGCTAAGCCTCCTAAAAGAAGCAAGCCCAAGAGTTGTCTTGGTTATGGTGTCTCTTCACAGCAGCAGAACAGTAACTAAGACAGATGGTGTCTATTGTTGATAGTCAGGTATGATTTTGGAGGCAGCGAAGAGATGAATCCTATTTTCTGATCTAACCAGTTAGTCTGTCTTTTTACTGGAAGAATTGAGACCATTAATACTGAACAATGTATATTAATTTATGTTGTTTGTTATGGTTTGTATTGTCTCCTTACTGAGCTTTTGGCTGACTGGTCTGGGATTATATATTCCTTGTACCCTCTTTGATATTTTTAATTTTATCTTTGTGCCTAAGTGTCCCTTCTAGTATCCTCTATAAGGCTGACTTTGTGGACATAAATTCTTCAAATCTGCTTTTACTCATAGTAATTTTTCCTATCTCCTTCAATTACAAGTGATAGTTTTGTTAGGAATAGTAGTTTGGGTTAGCATCTGTGGTCTTTGAGAAAATTTAGATCACTAGTTCAGGGTCTTCTGATTTTCAAAATCTTCATTGAAAAGTCAGGTGTTATTCGAATGGGACCACCTTTATACATGACTTCACTGTTGTCTTTCACAGGTTTTCAATATCCCCTCTTTGTTCTATACATTTAGTGTTTTGATTATTACATTATATATTAATTTTGTTCTCTAGTCCTATCTACTATGTGGTATGGATGCCTCTCACATCCTAATAGGCTTATGTTTTGTCAGAGTGGGTAATTTTCTTTTATGCTTTTGTAGGCAATATTTTCTGTGTCTTTTACCTGAGTTTTTTTTTCTATACCTATAATTTATAGGCTTAGTCTTTTTACAGTGACCAAATTTTCTTTACATTCCATTTTTATTTTTTTCTTTCTTGTTTATTTGTTTTTGCTTTTCTATTTAACATTTCCTTTGACTGAGTGATCCATTTCCTCAGTGTTGTCTTTGAGATCTGGTAATCTCCCTATACCATTTGATCCCATCTATTGGTAGCCTTTTTCTCTGAGCTCCTGGTTTTACTTACTGAGTTTGTAATTTCAAGTTTTATTACATTTTGTTTTTTCTTCAGAGACTCAATTTTCATGTATTCAATTGTTTTCTTTATTTCCTTTAAGTGTGGGGTTTTGTTGTTGTTGTTGTTGTTGTTGTTGTTGATGATACACAGTTTCTCTGTGTAGCTCTGGCTGTCCCAGAACTCACTGTGTAGATGAGACTGGCCTCGAACTCACAGAGATCTGCCTGTCTCTGCCTCCCAAGTACTGGGGTTAAAGGCATGTGCCACCACCACCCAGCTTGTTTGTATTTTTGCATTTCTCATTGAGGTATTTGTTCATACACTCTAAGATCCTTGAACATACTTACAAATTGCCATTTTGACATCATTATCTTGTGCCAGCGAGAACAAGCAGCCAAAAAGAGCAAGCTTCCTTTTTTAAAAAATGTCCTTTATATAGGCTGCCAGCAGAAGATGTGGCCTAGATTAAAGGTGGATCTTCCCACCTGAAAAGATCTAAATTCAAAGTGGGTTTTTCCACTTCAAATGACTTATTTAAGAAAAATAATTCCTTTCACATGTGTCTAGGTAATTCCACAAGTAGTTAAGTAGCCAATCCAAAATAGCTATCACACCCAACTCACAAAATACACTATGAATATTGCCTATATAGAGACAATATTCATTTTATTTAAGATATTTTAAACAAGAATATTAAAGTAGCAATGAACCATGTTCGAGGCTTAACCATATGTAGCCTTAGAGTTGAACCTAGGTCCTATAAACCTGTCAATTCCATAGAACTTCACTGTTATTTATCCTGGTCCTCTGAACATAGCATAACTATCTTTTCAGGCCAGACCAAGCAGTGCTGAGACAATTCCAGCTGAGCACTCAGGAGGGAAATGCAGTGTCCCTGTGGCATCTCCCCAGGATAAAGAAGCTGCACCACATATGGAGAGTGATACCAGATTACAGAAGATTAAATACAGTAGTACCCTACAGTTGTACTTTCCATCCACACCACTGTACCCAACCTTGCAGTATTTTTGGTTTTGTTTTAGGAAATGCTTTATATAAGGCATACAATCTTTCCATGCCACATTGGACCTTTCAGATATCAGTTTAGTGTCTCCTTAGCTGCTGATTTGTAAGAGCAATCAACATTTGCTTGAACGGACAGTGGTGGGCTTTTGGAGATCCTGTTGAGCATCTCCAAATAGTTTTCATTATATCAGACTATCCTAAGAGTATCTTACGGGTTTAGGAAAGATTTGAGATACAGCATGTGTGCAGAAGGGGTAAGGGTGGGAAGTCAGTTTACACAGGGGGCAAAGGCCAGGCAGATCTGCTAATTCTTTTGAGTATTGTGGTTGTTAAGATTCATATGATACCTGACAGGTTCATTGAGAAGATCCTTCAGTAGCCCATTCTGGTAGGTACAAAACAGCTGCAGATGTGTTTTCTTTTGAGGCTGGTACATTTTCATGCTCTATCTTGCTCAAAATGTCCATCCTATGTGTATTTTGGCTTAAAGTGATTCCATGTGAGATTGGGACAAAAAAGCTCAGCATGTTTTTTGTTTGTTTGTTTTTAAGAGAGACGAGATCCTTACCAGATAGACTAATCAGCTATGCCCTTTTGTGTTGAAAGTTACTAGACTCTCAGTGATCTAGAGCTTGCAGCTTTGGAAGAAATGACCTGAACAAGCAGTCCAAGAAGGGTTATAATTGTGCAAAGGAACAGAAAATCAGTATATAACATTTGAACAGCAGTTTCTGACTGTCCATAAAACACTGTCACAGGTGAAATCCATCACCGTAGAAATACTAAAAATAGATTATCAAGTTAAAGGTTAAATTGAAGGCCTTCTAGTCAAGCCTCTTTCTGAGGTGGATAGAATTAAAATCTGCAAATGTGACCTGGATATATACAGCAATGAGCTGTGGTGCCCACCAATCCTGTCGTTCATAGAGGCTGTGCTTGTGCCTGTGTTGTTTCAGACCCGAGTCCTCCCCAGAATTTGAACCAACAGCCAAGCCATGTATATAGTGTGGCACGGTGGCATGAATATTATGGGTGCAATCAACTCTTTCCAGTTGTAGATGATTAGGTGGTACAAGAAAGAGCATTAGAGAGGAATGGATGATGACACCAATTTATGTATAATCATAGACACCTTGTGAAAGGAAATGATAGCTAGTAGGGCAAGTTAAAGATTTTGACCCAAGGTAATTTGCAACAGTTAACAACAAAACACTCCCTGAAGCCATAAGGTTATTAAATGGACGTCTCATTATCAATGGTTGGCTAACTTCCTAAGAATTATTGTCCAGGGAGGTCCCTGAGGCTCCCCAAACAACACAGTCTACTGCGATTGTTCTTTGTGGCCCATCAGAACTAGGTGGTAAGAACACATTGCTAAAGATACAGCATGCTTTGCTGTAAGTCATAGAGCACTAAAGCTGGAATTAAGTCAGAAGCTCCTTCACTAGAAATTGGTGTTCCTAGTACCTCGAAGTACCATACAGCCTTGGGCAGGGGATTATCACCAATAGTCCTACTAGGTTGTGGATCTTGTGTGTTACCCTACAAACATGCCAGACATCTGTCTACTGTGGTACAGAAGTGTAAATACTATGGGTGCAATTGATTCCTTTCCAATTGAATTTAAGGACTACTCCAGAGGAGGTTGTGGGTTGTGGCTACAGTAGAGAATTATATCCAGTCTAGATGCTAAAGAATAAGTGTCCGTTGTTATGGCATGGGTGCCCAATTTTCAACCACAAATGGAAGAAATAATCAGACTGCTAAATCACCCACTCTAAGGCTTAGAGAACATTGCAAAGAAAGGCTGAAAAGAATACAATAGCAAGAGAAAGAGCTGAAATGCTGTAGATCACTGTCCTCTAAGCACAAAAGGCCTTGTCACTTCAATCAGAACAACTTTAATTATCTAAAAGAAACCATCAACAAGATCAGGCTGGTGTGAGGATCCTTCACAGAAGGAGAGGCTGAGGAAATGTTCATTAGACTCTCACTTTCAGACACCCCACCCCCCGTTACCACCTTCTCAGCTGTCTGTCATTTTCCCCCAGGTACAAATTGTCTTAGGAGGTTCTGGGGCCTGTCAGTCACATCCAAACTGCTATATATGGCCAGGGATAGGTACGAGCAGCAGGCCAACACAAGACTGTGAGCTTATTTAAAGTCTTATCTGGGTTTGTTTGTTTGTTTTTGTAACTTGATTATGTATATTTTTAAGGATGATGTCATCACGTCAAAAGATTGTACACACCATACAGGAACTTTCTGGTCAGATTTGAGGCCACAGGAGAAAATTTTATGCCTGATACTGTAATCCTGGTCAAAAGTCAACAGAGGGTTGTGGACCCCACCCTTACTAGAACCTTTTATTGTTATTTTGCAAAATGCTCATGCTGTCAACTATTTGTTGGGTATTCACGGGAGAATACTGTTCAGACATGGGTTTAAGCCAATAGAAAGTCTTTATTAGCTGGCTGGCAGCTACATTGGGTGCTGGGGATCCCAGTATAGCCCTGAGCCTTTTTTTTTTTTTTTTTTTTTTTTTTTTGGTTTTTTCGAGACAGGGTTTCTCTGTGGCTTTGGAGCCTGTCCTGGAACTAGCTCTTGTAGACCAGGCTGGTCTCGAACTCACAGAGATCCACCTGCCTCTGCCTCCCGAGTGCTGGGATTAAAGGCGTGCGCCACCACCACCCTGAGCCCTTTTTAGGATGAGCTTTTAAGCACAAAAACAATGTTCTGGGTTGACATACTTCAGCGAACAAGAACAGTTAGCCAGAAGTGGAACTGCAGAAGCTAAAAATCAAGGTTAGTACATTTTGAGACTTTGCCAGAACTACATAGTCTTTGATGGATTAAGTCTTTGTTTTCATTTTGGCTGGTGGCTCTGTCTACATGCTGAATTTTGCAGCCTGATTGGCACTTCCATCATAGAGACAGTTGTGCTAAGGTCTGTGGCCCTGTTACAAAACTGCCATCTAAGTATTTGGGCCTATAACTATATACCTGAACTGCTCTCGACCTTAGTCAAAAAAAGTTTTCTTCAGTGGAATTTAATCAATACAGAGATTCATAACTGGTCAGAGTGCTACAAATAAGAGACTGTATGCTCAGACCTAAGTGAGACATCTTTAACAGGCACAGCCTATAACACCAAGACGCAGACAGTGTCATGGAAGAGGCAGAAAGACTGTAAGATCTAGGGGGTAGGGAAGACTATGATGAAATGGATAAAACATGGCGGTCACAGTCATGAGCACACAGAAACTGTGGTTACCTGCCTAAGACTGACACAGGATCAAGACAACCAAAATTCTGACCTCGACGAGGCAGGTAATCTGCAGGCCCTACTCCTTAGTGAGTAGCTGTTGACAGTAGATGGTTGCTGAGGATGGAGGATCCTTTTTTGAAAATGTGGACATGGGTAGGTTTCCTATGCTCCAGTGCATAGTCCTATACCCACAAATACAGTGGTATATTATTTGCGTTTTAATAAATAAAGCTTGCCTGAAGATCATAGGGACACCATCTGTGTAATGATGGGAAAGTCATTATTTATACTGGATGAGACTTTTTAGTGATGAAGCTGTTTTGGAGCTACCTGGGTAACCCCTGACCCATGCTCCTATAGGTAAAGCCAATAAACTCATTTGTACAGCAAATTGGAATTAGATAGAATCTATACTGTGAGCAATGCCTGCCCAGGAAAATAAAACACTCACAAATAGGATTAAGGACTTTGTTTATATCCAAATCATATGGCTCAACTCTCTGGTGACACAGCATAGTAAGCATCTTGTTGAACTTTATGACCTATGGTTTTCTCTCTGCAGCCTTTAATCCTACCCAATACATCTCTGTAACCACTCCATGATTTGCATTTGTCAGAGATAAAAAACTAAAAATACTTCTTAGGAACCCTTTGAATAAAGTAAAATCAGAAGTTACAAAATTCACACATATATAGCTGTTGTTAAGACATTTAATATTAAAACTCTATCTCTGTATCTCTTTCTTGAAAGTTCACATCCACATTGGGGTGTACAGTGTCCTTTCCCTAAGTGTCCCCTCCAATTCCTGTTTTTAAGTCTCTGCCAAAACATTTTCTTAATAAACTATAACTCTGATGCATGATGACTTGTCCCAGAATTCTTCTCTATGGCAAGCTCAGAAATTCCAGCTTCATTTCAGTGGTAATGTATAAAAGAATTCTTCAGCTGGGCAGTGGTGCACATACCTTTAATCCCAGCACCCAGGAGGCAGAGGCAGAAGAATCTCTGTGAGTTCGATGCAGCCTGGGCTATAGAGTGAATTTCAGGATAGCCAAGGCTGTTTGTTACACAGAGAAACCCTGTCTCAGAAAGGATGGAAGAAAGGGAGGGAAGGAGAGAGGATGGGAGGATGGGAGGAAGGGTGGGAGGGAGGGAGGGAGGGAGGGAGGGAGGGAGGAAGGAAGGAAGGAAGGAAGGAAGGAAGGAAGGAAGGAAGGAAGGAAGGAAGGAAGGAAGGAAGGAAGGGATTCTTTTAGATACTATAGGCTGCAACATTGCCAGAGAACTTACTGAAGGAGAATCAAAGGTAGCTGAAAGAACAGAACAGAGTAACCCAAGAAGAGATTCTTGATATCAGAATTCTGAAAAACATAAATTTGTACTAGTTTTGAAAAGATACAACGTGTTACCACATGAGATTTTTGGTTGTGTCAAGGAAATTAAAAGGCTGCCGAAGGTGATGTCAGAATTGGATGAGCTATCTCCAGTAATGCTAAGATCAGGCAGATAAAAATAATAAAGACAAGTGGTAATCCAGGAGCTGGTTTCTAATGAATGAGGAAGACCTCCCAGAAAGATGATTTAGCATCCAAAAGTATTTGATGAGCACCTACTGTGTACCAGGTGCATTGCAGATACTGGATTGAAATACAGTAATGAACACAACATTTTTATCCTCAAGGAATTTATGTTATCTGGAAGAATGTACACTTGAAATCCAAACCAAAAATAATATAACCATAGGTTATATCAAATGATGTACTAGAATGTTACTGAGGAGATATTACTTTATGTAGATGGTCACTCTCAGGAGATGGCATTTCAGTTGATACCAAGAGGGTGACAAGAAATCGGTCATCCAGAGATGTATGGGAAAAGCCTTTCAAATACAAAGGAAAAATAACTGCAAAAGCCTAGAAGCTGAAAGCAGGTATGATACACACAAGTGACAGAAGCCCAATGTTGCAGGACCACTGAAGTACAAGTCAGTTGTGAGTGGTGATCTCAGAGAATCGAATGGAGCCATAACATCAAGATTTAAAAGAAAGTCTGAATGCCTGACAGAGAGTAATGGCATGTGATACCAAGGCTCCAGGAGCTATGAAGAAGGAAAGGAAAAAAAAAAGAACTAATGAATTTTATTCTCCAAAAGTCAAATACAGAATATAACTAAAAACAAGATGTTGGTACAATAGGAAATGTGTGTAGGCATACATGTAAACAGAGCCTCAGACTTTTGAGACGCAAAATTCAGCTGGATAAGTACTTAGGATTGTCTCGCCTTTCTTTTATTACTCTAGGTGTGGTTCTCAGACCGGCACCTTCCATTCTTAGAGAACTTATTTCAGATGCGAACTCCTAGACCTCATGAGTAAGTGTTCACAAGATTCCCCAGTAATTTACATGCAAATAAAGGTGTGAGCAGCTTAGCTCTAGACCAAACTCTTGTCGCTGTATTGTAATCTTTAAGCTCATTTTTAGCTCTCACCCACACCTTTCATTTCGTACCTCCCTCCTCTCTTTATACCATGCCATGCTTTCAGTCTTGGTGTCATGTCTGCTAAGGAATTTGTTCTCCAGTTCATTGTATTCTGGAAAGGACAAGCTATAATAATTTAATCTGTCTTTGAGTAGATGAACAGATTTAATCCATATGCAGTCAGGTGTTGATTACAATAACTGGGTGGGTTTGAGTGCTCTAACGTCAACAAACACGTAGCTAGCTACCAAAGACTTTTCTATCACTTCATGACCACATCTTAATGGCCACTCTTATAAAAGGTCATGAAGAAGGCAATGGAAGTAATAAAGTGATATTATGAAGGATTTGGTCAGAAAATACTAAGTTACATAAAGGTAAAATTTACCTAAAGGTGAACTGCCTCTGCCTGGCAGTTTAGAGAAGATGAACCTGGCTGACAGCCACTAATTAAGCCCTGTGCTTCTCATTAGGAAGTGCATAATTCTGCCAGGCAGGCAGGATGACCCCGGATAACAGCTGCCTGGGAAAAGCAGCCCCACTCTGTCTCAAGAGAACTGTGACAGCACTTTTACATTTTAAATCTCCCCATTTGTTCAAACAATCAAACCTTGGAAATTCTGTCTCTGTGAAACATATTTATTTAATTGCTCAAAGGATAACTTGGTGCCCAAGTCTAAAGCATCCCACAGATGAATGCGTAGTAAAAATGCTATGTCAAAGCTCAAACCTGTAGCAGTGGAGGGGGATTTTTGTTCCGGGGCTGGCTCTTCTCTCGGCATCAGCCAGAGCCAGTTATGTTCTATTTTTAAAGCATTCTCCTTTATTAATCTCTAAGTGCTTGGAGTGATTCCTCACTGGGAAAGCATAATAATACCATAAAAGAATCCGCAACAGTACCTGTCAGAGATGCTATTAATGAATCCTCCCGTGATGGAAGCTGATGCCAGAGTTAGCCTGTGAGCTTAAGGCAGGACAGAAACGTGGGGAAAAGTACAGGAACATCCAAAGGAAAAGGATCCCTCCTGGAGTCTGGTTTAAGCCTCTTCCCAACTGAAAACTCAAGTACTCCAGCTCAATCAACAACATTTACTATAAAGGCTGCTGACATAGAATTAATATTCCTTTCATAAACAGATATTTCCTGTTAAACTACCAAGAAACCAACCTTAAGGCCTGAATGTGTGTAACCTTGGGGAGAGCTTCACTGTTTGCGACAAACATGTTGAAATGTCAAACAGACTTTCAAGCTTCTTTGCTGTGAAGATGTAATACCTTCCTGCATCCTGGGGGACTTGGCATTGTAGCCCTGTCAGGTGCCTCTCAACCACCCTGTGATCTCATTTAGGTTTCCTAGCAACCCTTTAAAGATAGGAACCATTAACTGCTTTTAAAAGACTATTTTAAAACAACAACAACAAAAACCAACAAGCTGTGACTCCTGAGGAACTCATACCCACATTCAGGTTTTATTTTTTACAACTCTGCTCTACAGAGCCCATATCCATGTTCTCAGGTATATATTTCTTCTGAACACCTCTTTCTCTTAAACTTTGTGATTAAACTTATATTAAAATACCTTTATTGCACCCAAACTCTGCCTCATAAATCAGCAGTACTGAAATTCTCTTTTGCATTGAAGCCACATATCCCAAGTTCAGCCTGAGTCAAGGTCCCTAAAAGTCTAGAGAAATCCCTCAGGATGCTAGTGCACTGGGGACCTGTGCTTACTCTCTGTGACCCGGAAATGTTGACAAGTCAACATGAGAGGAGTTCTGGACCAGTCATCGAGTGACTGCTAAGTTTCGGTTTAACCTTGGATAAGCCACTTAGTCTCTTCATGTATGGTTAGAATTTCTCAATCGTTTTTAACCTGTACATTTTTACAGTGTAGAGAAGGTCCTGTAACATCTTGTCTTATAGGGTCTATGTCTGTCTTTTCCTGTAGCGTCTTTGTCTTGTCCTACAGGTCAAGCTAATTAGGAAGTTTATAGGAAGCTGAGTAGGAGGTTTTTGGATCTCTTTTCACCTACAGTAGCTCTCCTTTTATTTGTTTTAAACATTAAATTGTGAGATAAATTTTGATTGAGTAATGCATCCCTGTTGCAAAAAAAAAAAAAAAAAAACTATTATAACAAAATGTAAGTCAGAGTGGAAGGACCTGGAGAGAAGTCACATAGAAGTACCCTTCAACATGAGCTTTCTTAGAAAAGGACATCTCTCAGCCAGCAGTGGTGGCGCATGCCTTTAATCCCAGCACTCGGGAGGCAGAGGCAGGTGGATCTCTGGGAGTTCGAGGCCAGCCTGGTCTACAAGAGCTAGTTCCGGGACAGGCACCAAAGCTACAGAGAAACCCTGTCTCGAAAAACAAAACAAAACAAAAAAACAAAAAAAAAAGAAAAGGACATCTCTCAACTGTGTGTGTGCAGCGGGGGGGGGGTGGTTTGAAGTGATAGGTCATTAAAAGAAATATACGAAGCATATATAGAGGCAGTACGATGGGGCTTTGGTTGGAGAGAGAGAGAGAGAGATCCTTTTCATCAAAACCTAGGATGAAGCCAGGCATATTGATGCCCACCTTTAATCCTAGGAGGCCAGATCTCTGAGTTAGAGGCCAGTCTGGTCTTCAGAGCAAATTCCAGGACAGCCATGGCTACAGAGAAACCTTGTCTCAAAACAAAAACAAAGAAACCTACAATAACAAAAAAACAACAACAACGAAGTCTTGATTCAAATGATGGTGTTCTATGCAATGCAAAAGGTTTTTTAGATTCATAATGTCTTATTTAGTAAGTGTTAGTTTTAATACTTGTGCTTTCAGGGTCCTCCAGAAAGTCTTTTCTTGTACCACTTTCTCCTCTTATCACATTCAGGATATTAGCCTCCTAAATATGTCCCACCTTCATTTTCTGCCCTCAAATCCATTCTCTCACTCACTCTTGGTAGAGTTACAGTTCTAAAACACTAATTGCTCCATATAGTCTTCCACTTTTTTGCATGTACATGTTTGTCGTGTGTGTGTGTGTGTGTGTGTGTGTGTGCTTGTTCACATGTGGCGTAGGTGCATATGCACATGGAAGTCAGGAGTTTACATCGAGTATCTTTCTTAATATCTCTCCCCTCTAATTGCTGAGGGAGAAACCCTAAGGTCACCAATTTCAGCTACTAGTCAGCCTGCCCTAGGGATCCCTTGAGAAACCATAGGTGACTTCTAAGGGAGAGACTGTACCTACTAGCTTGTGACGTGAGTGCTGAGGAGCCACGCTAAGGCCCTTACACTTGTGTGGCAAGCACTTACCACTAAGCCATCCCTCCACCATCACTTCAGATGGCCTCCCCATTTGGTAATAAGATGAAATGCAAATTCTTTAACAAGATATGGGTAAGCATCCATAACAGCCTGCTCCCATCAGGTTTGTGCTGGTTGGTTTTTGTCAACCTGACACAAACTAGAGTCACCTAGTAAGAAAGAAGCCCAATTGAGGAACTGCCTCCATGGTACTGGCCTGTGAGCATGTCTGGGTGTTCATTTTCTTGATTAATGTCTGACATGGGAAGGCACACAGTAGTGCGCCACTCTTGGCAGGTATCACTTGGTTATCTAAGACACCAAGCTGAGAAATCCAATAAGCAACATTCCTCCTGGTTCCTGCCTCAAGGTCATGGCCTAACTTCCCTCATTGGGAGACTTATAACAGTATGAAATAAACCCTTTCCTTCCCATGTTTTGGTCACTGTTTTCTTTTTTTTTTTCTTTTTTTATTAATTAATTTATTTAATTATTAAAGATTTCTGCCTCTTCCCCGCCACCACCTCCCATTCCCTCCCCCTCCCCCAATCAAGTCTTCCTTCCTCCTCAGCCCAAAGAGCAAGCAGGTTTCTCTGCCCTGTGGGAGGTCCAAGGACCACCCACCTCCATCCAGGTCTATTAAGGTGAGCATCCAAACTACCTGGGCTCCCACAAAGCCATTACGTGCAATAGGATCAAGAACCCATTGCCATTGTTCTTCAGTTCTCAGTAGTCCTCATTGTCTGCTATGTTCAGCGAGTCTGGTTTTATCCCATGCTTTTTCAGACCCCGGCCAGCTGGCCGTGGCGAGTTCCCGATAGAACATCCCCATTGCCTCAGTGTGTGGGTGCACCCCTCGCAGTCCTGAGTTCCTTGCTCGTGCTCACTCTCCTTCTGTTCCTCCTTTGGATCGTGAGACTTCAGTCCAGTGCTCCAATGTTGGTCTCTGTCTCTCTCTTCTTTCATCGCCTGATGAAGGTTAATATTCAGGGGGATGCTTATATGTTTTTCTTTGGGTTCACCTTCTTATTTAGCTTCTCTAGAATCGGTCAGAATGGCTAAAATCAAAAACACCAATGATAGCCTCTGCTGGAGAGGTTGTGGAGAAAGGGGCACTCTCATCCATTGCTGGTGGGAATGCAAACTTGTGCAACCACTTTGGAAAGCAGTGTGGCGGTTTCTCAGGAAAGTCGGGTTCAACCTACCTCTCGACCCAGCAATACCACTATTGGGAATATACCCAAGAGATGCCCAAACATACAACAAAAGTATATGCTCAACTATGTTCATAGCAGCATTGTTTGTAATAGCCAGAACCTGGAAACAACCTAGATGTCCTTCAATGGAAGAATGGATGAAGAAAGTATGGAATATATACATATTAGAGTACTACTCAGTGGTCACTGTTTTCTTATAGCAACAAAGAAACAAACTAAGACAATACTCTCCTAACTTTAACCTTTTAATCTCTAACCTTAACCTTTAATCTCTTCACATATGCACGTTTTACAAGTCACAATGATTTTTAAATCATATTCTCTTGAAATTACTTTTCTTCTAGGTGATATTTAATCTTGGTTGTCAGCCTGTGTCAAATGAGAATTCCCAGGAGGAAGCTGTGTCTGAAAAGACTGATTGATTAGAACCTCAGTGTTGTGGAGAAGATAGAATACCACAGGTCTAGAAGTTAGGTACCTTATCTTGGGATAGCTTTTGCCCCTGGAATAGCCATTCTTTGTCCACCTGTGTCAGAACTAACATTCAGTGACAAATAAATGTAAAAAAAAAACAAAACCTTTTCAAATCTGTTAAACTTAGCAGACTACTAGCTCCCACCAACCCCAAAGCTAAGAATATCATCAGAGAGCATCTGAGGCCTACAGTGTTGGACCCTAGAGTCCAATTAACAAGAAGGAGTCACCCCAAAAATACACTCTCACAACTCAGTTGATGTAATAGCAAAAGGATTTTAATTCTGCCGCGGCAGGGTCACTTAACATTCAATGCCAAGGCCCACGAATGCCTGTTACAAGCCTTTTTTAAAGCAAAAAGCCATAGAAACAAGGGGGGGAGTGAACTTGGGGGTTGTTTTCCAACTATTAGGATTGGCTTATTCAGGGGGGCTTCTAATAACAAGTGGTCTGAGCCAGGGTTGGAGAGCGGTTGCCAGAAGGGGGTCATTCTGACCCCTTTCCAGGGACAGAGTCAAAACATCTGTGGACATCTGTGGGTTATCTTGTCCCAATTCTAGGAACGGAGCTCTATTTGGAGAACATCCACAAGGACATAGGGAGATGAAAAGTTCCCAACATTTCAGTACGCGCATGGATAGTTGTTAGATTCCCCAGTGGGGGGAGCACTAAGGCACTAAGCCTGAGGGGTCAGTAATGGCCTCAGAATTGTCTTTAAGTTCTACAATAGAATTTTCCCATCTTGCTGTAACCACCTCTTTGTGTACCCATCAATGTATTTGAAAGGTATCTTGGTTTTCTTTGTTCTATTACTATAAACCTTATAAAACTGCCTCTGCATTGCAATATGGAATTGAGGGTAACCAAGACCTGTGCTCCTGGGCCATGATCACTCAAATTTGGCAGTGAAATAAACTATCTCTTATTTCCTTTGAGGTCATGTGTGATAAGACTTTTCTTGGGGAGATGCAATACACACATCTACTCACTCCAGATAGAAAGCCCATGGCAGACCAAAGTACAGACACCACTAAAGTCCAACTTGCTGAACCAATGAGTTTTACTGGGATTGCTTACATGAGTATGGGTGAGGGGTTACTTACAGGAACAGAAATGACTCAAAGCCAACTGCATCACTAGAGCCGACCCCAGAACAGGTGACAGCTCACAAAAGCTGGGGATCTGGAGCACACTGTATAGCCCACAGGCAGCTCAAAAGGTGGGAGGGTATCCTTTCTAAATGACTCACTCTAAACCTCTTCCAGGCACCTCAGCTGGTTTATTCTTCCTCCAGGCAGCTGTTCTGGTCTCAGAGTCTTCTTTACAGCTTGGCTCATTTGAAAATCTGCTTTGCAGCTTGACTTTTTAACTCTAAGAGGGAGAGGCCTGGTGAATCTGGACAGTGTCAGGGTTTCCCGAAGCTATTTTAAGTTCTTTTCCTTCCTTCTTAAGGAGCTTTCCTGCATGATGGAATGTTTCAATAAGGAAGGAAAATGTTGTACAACAGGTGAGAGATACGATTTTTACATATGCGGTTGGATCTGTCATCATTCAAAAGTTATACTTAGGAGGTATCTGTGAAGAAAATTCCTGATTGCATTCATTGAAGCCTTAAATGAGGACAGCAGCTTACAGTGGCAGCCCAAATATAAGGAGGACATAGGGAATGAGGGTTTTGTTTCTTGCCTGTTCATATTTGCATCTTTTTAGGAATTTCAACTACCTTGATAATTTTGTACATGACCTAGATAATTCTGATGAATATCTCCATCTGAATATCTACTAACTGCCTCCTAATTTTTCCTTGAAAGGACAGATAAGGGTAAGGAAAGGCTGATGCTATAAAGGTATAATTTTTCTGTTTTCCCAAAAGCTATACAGTGGTTTAGGGTCCTATTGTTTGAGATGAAGGCTATGTAAGTGACCTTTCAGCCCTGGCAGAGGGGATTTGGACCTCAGCAGTTTTCAAAGAGTAATTTGAACAAATGGTTATCTAATTAAGAAGTACCTGACTCTCAGTCTGTCACAAACATAGAGATTTTTTTTGACTGGCCTAGAGGAGGGATAAAGAAAGTACACAATGTCCCAGGTGAAATCAAAGAGGACAAATTCCTCTCCTTAAGGGTCTCCCTGATCTTGTACCCTGTGATGTCTATTTTCTGTAGTCAACTTGATTACATCTGGAATTAACTAAACCCCAAGTGCCTGAGTACACCTATGAGATATTTTTTATTAATTAAATCATCAGAAGTGGGAAGATCCATTTTTAATCTGGATATTTTGAGGTGGGAAGACCCATCTTTAATCTGGGCCATACCTTCTGGTGGCAGTCTATATAAAAGGACACGAAAGAAGGAAGTTCTCTCTTTGCCTGCTTGATCTTGCTCTCACTGGCCAAACTCATTCCTTCACGGCATTAGAGTCAATTTTTTCCCTCGGATTCCAGCATATCCTGAGGCATCTAGCCTTGTGGGTTGAATTCTTGGATTTCTGTTGGTAGATTGCTATTGTTTGACTAGCTGGACCACAGACTGTAAGCTATTCTAATAAATCTCCATTTACACACACACACACACACACACACACACACACGCACACAGTTGTTAAGAAAGAAAGCATCTTGAATGAGATTTATTTCTCATATGTCCCTAAGAAGGTAGTCTATGGTCTAGCAAGATTTTATGCAGTGTGATCGCTCCTTAATTTTCTAAGAAAAGGAGCTCCTTGCTTTTTTTTTCCTGACGCATTTCTTATGAATCGAGACCTTCTGTTAAGTAGGCAACATGCCTTCACAGCTCTTCATTTCCTGATCTGAATTAAGCACTGGCTTCCCTTCTTCCAGCAGCAGGGGGTCAAGATTCCCCCTGAACAATGTAATATTATACCAAGCTCTGAGCCAGACCTTACATCAATAGGATGACATTTTGTCTCTATTCACAAATCTTTAAAAGGGGTGTAGAATTCCATCAATATCACAAAGTGGTTTAGCTGGCTTACAGAACTTTTGGACATTCCTAAAAATACCTTTGTTAATTTCCCTCTGCATTGTGATTCAAGCAGGTGAGGTGAAGAGTGGGAAGGAAGATAGAACACAACAGGGCTAATTAAAGACCTTGAATACAAGGAGAAACTCATAAAATTCAATCTTGTGTGGGATAACATTCATGAAGTCTCTTGAACCAGCTGTCAGTGATTAACCCAGGAAGTCATCAATCTCAGCCCTCAAGACTGGCTGCCTTTAGGGTATTGCTGTCTGAAAGAATTTTGTCCTTTCCAATACACAGACACTAGTGTTAGAAGGAGGGGCGTCTTAGGGGACCTTTATTTCCCAGAAAAGGAAAATAAAATTACTAGTGTGATGGTTCAGCCACATTGACTTTGTCAGGGATTCCCTCATTTCTGGATGCTGGAGAGGTCCTTGAAGTTCACAGCCATTCTCTCTAATCTCTTCAAAGTTTGACATGACAAATACTGTCCTTGGTAGAATGACAAAGTGGACCCCCAAATGATGCCATCATGATAGGGTTGTCTAGACTTGCAGGACCAATTTTTTTCTCTGCTGATTCAAAGAATAAAAAGAAAAGGAAGGTCTCTGTTGTTGGGTATTCACCAGAGAAGACTGCTCAGACCTGGATTTAAGCCAATAGAAAGTCCAATCCCAGAGTAGCCCTGAGCCTTTCTCAGGGTGAGCTTATAAGCACAAAAACAATGTCCTGGGTTGACATCCTTTAGTTAACAACAGTTAGCCAGAAGAACTACAGAAGCCAAAAAGCAAGGTTATTACATTCAGAGACTTTCCCAGAACTATGGACTTTGATGGGTTAGGTTTTTGTTTCTGTTTTTGCCTGGTGGTACTGTCTGTATGCTGAGATTTACAGCTGTAATGATGGTACTTCCTAAGATTTGGGAGTCTCTTAAGGTATGGGGCCGTGTTATAGTCTCAACAATCACTCAAGTTTTATTCAAAGTAAAGGCAAACAGAGAGAGAGAGGGGGGGGAGAGAGGGGGGAGAGAGAGAGAGAGAGAGAGAGAGAGAGAGAGAGAGAGAGAGAGAGAAAGAGAGAGAGAGCGTGCAAAGCATATGAAGAGACAGACATCCCAAAGTGAGGAGTGGAGGAGACCCAGAGCTGGTAACTGAGTTTGCTGACAGTCAAAATTTTATATTTAAGGATTAAAACAGTTCCCCATTTCCCTCAGAATTGGTTGGTTTGAATTAATAGAGGGGATTTAAAAATACAGACAAAGAGAAACTTAAACAGAGAGAAACTAATTGGTTAGTTCTCAGCACAGGAGCCCTCACCCATCCTGGGAGGTTTGAAAGTCCTGTTGAACAGTTCCATCCTGTGAGGGCGGAGAGGAGGAGGGTAGTGGGGGGTGAGCCTTTCAGATTTTTGTCTTGGAAAAAGAGAATCACCAAAAAAAAATCCACCATCCTTTTATTTTTAATTTATTTTATAATATAATTACATTTCTCCCTTCCCTCCCTGCTTCCAAACCCTCTCATATACCTCCCCCTGCTCGCCTTCAAATTCTTTTCCACTCTCTTAAATGTTTAAATGAAAAGTGCATTAATCTACCTGGAGGCTCTTATTCCTGTCTGCATACCAGGGAGTTGCCTGAGTCCTAACCCCTCACTTACTTTAACGGACAGCAGAGGAACAGAAATGTTCGTAATGGTCTGACTAATGTAGACATTTGGCAGTGACTACTAAATACATCGTGGTGTTTCCTGAAGTAAAATAGATAAGAAACTGTTGTGGGAGGTCCTTCCACTCCTCCAGCCAATAGCCGCTGAGATACCAGCCCATTGGGGTGTGGTCTCTCTCCCTTTTAAAAAAGCGGCCACTTCCCTCCTCGTGCTCTCTTACTTCCTGCTCTGCTTCTGGTGACTAGGCTCCCTTCCTGATTGCGCAGAGGGCTGTTGTCTGGGACGGTGATCTGTAAGTTTTTTCCCTTTTAAATAAATAACCATTTTATTAATCATAATTCCAAACTGGTGTTTGTGACTTATGCCTTCGCCTTCAAGAAACGAACTAAGTTCTTGCTTGATCTATAGAAACAGAACAATTCTAGAACAAGTATATGAAAAGCTATCTTAAATTTTGGCAACAGAGAATCATATTTCCACTTTTGAGCCAGTTTACACATATAGAATCTCTCAGATGAAGAGAGGCAGACGCTAGGTTTCCTTGGTGAAGGACCTTGTTGCTATTGACATTTCTCCCATCCTTCCAAAAAGGGACCTATGGTGTTTTACTAGGGTAACTATACATTCAGAAAAGAAAATAATCATGCATTTTGGAGGATACTAGACACCATCTTTGAGTTGACATTGGTTTGGGGACCCCTCCCCCAAGCATTGTGCCTCTCCAATTAAAGTGTGAGCTTAAGGAGTTTTAGCCAAAGTCCAACTAACAGTGGATTCGGTGGGATTTTAAAATCATCTTGTGGTTAATTTTTCAGCCCCAAAATCTGTAATTGGGACACATAGTAGCTGGCAGAATCCCCACATTGGCCCCTTGTTCTGTTGGGTAAGGGCTATTATGATTGGATAGAACAAATGGAAGTCATTGGAACTGCCTCTACCAGGAAAAATAGTGAACCCAAATTGGCATCTCATCTCTGGAGGCATTATGGTAATAAGTGCTACCATCAGAGACTTGAAAGATGAAGGAGTAGTGGGTCCTACCACATCTCCTTCTAACTCTCCTACTTGACCTGTGCAGAGGACAAATGGATCCTATAGAACGATGGTTCATTATTGGAAACAATCTGGTAGTGTGGTTTTCTTTTAATACATATTTATTATATCAACTCTGTTCCTGTAGAGAAACCTGACTAATATATAATACTTCTGGCTGAGTTTAAAAATATGAAGAATGAAAAAAATATGGTCCAATTTGTACCATTCTGAGGCTTTTTAGAAATGTCTCCATCACTGTCTATGTCTTTCTTAATGCATGACAGCCCACAATTAAAGTGACATCTTTTGGTGCTAGAGACATTTTGAAGGTCTGAAAAAAATTAAATTAGCCTGAAAAATATGTGATTTATAACCAATGAAATGATTTCTAAAAAGAATATTTACAATGATGTAGGGAACTCATTTGAGTGGTAAAGTCAATTAAGAATTTCCTGACAACTTTTATTTTAACAGATATGCTAATGTTAGATTGTAAAACAAATAGTGTTGCTATTATTTCATGAAGTCTTAGTTTTAATTTGTTATGTTAGTTGTGATTTTAAAAAATATTTTTAACACATTTCTCAGTCTACAGAGTTTGAAATACGTTATTTTAACAGCAAAATAAGACACCCAAATCTCTTGGGTCTCAAGTTCCTCATCTGAAAAATTATATTAAGAGTATCTATATACAAAAGTTGATGAGAAGAGTAGACAAGGGGATATATGCAAAACCATTAGCATAATATTTGGCACATGTAAATGACTAGACATGAAGCTGTAAATTTAGAAAAAAAAAACATTTGGTCGGGGAAAATAACTTGATTGACAAAAGTACTTGCAGCACAAGATGAGGACAGGAGTTTGGATCCTCTACCCCTAATATAATACAAAGATGTAGTGGTGTACAATTGTAAGCCCAGTGCTGGGAAGGCAGAGACAGGAAGGGGGATCTTAGATTTTGCTATCCAGCCAGTCTAGTCAAAGCTGTGAGTTATAGGTTCAGTGAGAAACACTATCTCAAACATTAAGGTGGTGAACAATTGAGAAAAAACTCAAAATTGACCTCTTACCTCTATACACACACACACAGAGGGGGGGGCAGAAACAGACAGACAGACAGGCAGGCAGATGAAGACAGAGAAGAAACTATCACTATCCTCCAGAATGGTGAAAAACTTTGAGAGAAATTACACAGATCTTTTGATTCACATGAAAGTAATAGCTAGTACAGCCTAGAGCGTGCTCTCTCTGAAGAAAAGTAGGAAGGCCACTTGTGACTAGAGTCTAGTGAGCATTGCTTTGAAGTCACCGAGTTAAGAGAGACATGATAATAACAGAGCCTTTGAAATCATGATGAGGATTAGGATTGTGTTCATACTGAGATCTGACTCAACTGATAGATTCTGAGCCAAAGAAAGACACGTGGCAGGATTTCACCAGAATTATTACACTCATTAGCAGTTGTGTGGAGAGTTGACAATAGGAAGTGAAGAGAGGAAATGGGCAGGAAGGAGGATATCAAATTATGTAGTACTCCCAGTGAAAGATGGCAGTTCAGATCAGAGTGGAGAGCAGGAAAGGTGTCTTAATTAGAGTCGCTATTGCTGTGATAAAACACCATGGCCAAAAGCAATTTGAGGAGAAAGGGGTTTATTTGACTTTATTTTGCGGCAACAGTTCATTACTGAGGGAAATCACGGCAGGAACTCAAGCAGACCAGGAAAATGGAGGCATGAGGTGAAACAAAGCCATGGAGAAACACTGCCTACTGGTTTGTTCCTCATGGCTGCTCAACCTGCCTTCAGCATAGCCAACTCAGGACCACCTGTCCAGTCTTGGCATCATCCTGGTGGGCTGGGTCTTCCCATTTGAATCATCATCAAGAAGATACCTGCAGGCTTGTATGTATTGTATGTATTGTATGGGGCATTTTCTCAGTTGCGGTTCTTCTCAAACGACTCTGCCTATGTCAAGTTGACAACAACTAACCATGACAGAAAGGGAAGAGAAACAGAAGATTCTAAATTGATTCTTTCGGTAAAACCAACAGAACTTCCTGGGGTATCAGATGTGGGAAGTGACAGAAATGAGTCGTTAGTATTTTGGTGTGAATGGATGGAAGGACTTATCTGGAAGTCACCTTTTGTTGGACTCAGGAACAGTGAAGGAGAAACAAATACAAATTTTAATATCAAGAGCTCAGATCAGGACATAGTCAATTTGAGGGGTGTGCTGGCTACTTTTTTAAAAAACTAAACACAAACTAAAGATACCTGGGAAAAGAGAACCTCGCTGGAGGAATTACCTCTATCAAACTGGGCTGTGCACAGTGGGTTAGTTTCTTAAAGGCTCATTGACGTGGGAGAGATCGGCCCATTGCAGGCCGTGCCATCCTTGGACAGGTGATCCTTGGTTATATAAGGACAAGAGCTGAGCAAGCCAGATGCAGGAAGTAGTAGGCGGCCTTTGTCCATGGTCTCTGCTTCAGTTCTTACCTCCTGGTTCTTGCCTCGAGCCATTGCCCTAACTTCCCTCAGTGATGTAAGATGAAACATTTTTTTCTCTTCTAAGTTGCTTTTGGCCAGTATTTTATCACAGCAACAGAAAAGCTAACTAGAACAAGATGCATACTAGTTGTCCGAATGAAAGTGTTAAATTGAAAGACACATGTGTTACGCTGCAGCTATGGTTTGGGGAGTCATTCAAACATCAATGTTATTCAAAGCCGTTGGATTAGATGTGATCCACGAAGGAAGCACAAATGGAGACTGGAGATTCAGTGACTAAACCCCAGGGCAGCAGTTCTCAACCTGTGGATCGCGACACCTTGTCAGGGGTCACCTAAGACCACTGGAAAATACAGATACTTACATTAAAATTAGTAACAGTACAAAAATTACAGTTATGAAGTAGCAACAAAAGTAATTTTAGCCAGGCCGTGGTGGTGCACGTCTTTAATCCCAGCACTCGGGAGGCAGAGGCAGGGGGATCTCTGTGAGTTTGAGGCCAGCCTGGTCTACAAGAACTAGTTCCAGGACAGGCTCCAAAGCTACAGAGAAACCCTGTCTTCAAAAACAAAAACAATGTCATTTTATAGTTGGGGGTCAGCATAACATGGAAACTTGGCAAGCACTGCTCTAGAGAATTCCACCATTTAGAGGTTGCAGGAATGGGAAGTAGAGAGAAAATAGCCTAGAAGAGGCAGTCGGTGAATGACGAGAAAAACGAGTGGAGTGGTTGGTCCTTAAAGGCAATTACGAGTTTTAATGAAGTGGTCAATTTTGTTAAGTACTACCAAAAGGAGTTCTTTTCAAAGCTGAAGTAGGACCTTCAGTGGCCTTAAAATTCTTAAAGCAAATAATTGGTACTCAAAGAAGGCTTCATTAGAAAAGGTAAGTACATAAGTAGATATCTTTCCCGCATGGAATTTTCTCTTTATAGTTTTTGAAACTAGGTCTCATAATGTTGACCTGTTTGGCTTGGAACTCACTTTAAGACCTGGCTGACTTCAGAATCATAGCAATCCTCTTTCTTTCCTCTGTCTCCCAAGTGCTGAGATGTAGGTAAGTAGCACCCCATCTGTATTTCCAAAGGAATCGAAAAATAGAAAAGAAATAAATAATATTACCTAAAAAGAAAAATTTTATTTTTAAGAGAGGGTCTCACTATGAAGACCTGGATGACCTAGAACGCATCATGTAGAAAATGTTGAAGTGGAACTCATAGAAATTTATCTTTTTATGCTCCCAAGTGCTGTGGCTAAAGGCATGTACCTCTATGACTGGCTTCCTGAAAAGAATAATTTGAAATAAGTTTCTAGGAAACTTTAAAGAAAATAATCCTTTATTTGGCAATTATACAAAAAAAGATAGGATGTCATTAAATGCTCTAAAGTTAAAAATGTTAAATTTGAAGTACAGAGAGGCAAAAATACTTTCAAAGGGTCACACACCAAATCCTGGGTTAGAAACCTGATCTTTCAATGCAGTGCCTTTTATATTACACGAGGAAATTGAACCTAAAGACTTGGAACTGTATTCTGTTTTATATAATTAAAAGAGATAAATTTCATTCAATATTTAAAAAGCAGAATATTATAAAAGAAAATCTGGATTTATTCCATGGAAAACATTAGGACTGGCCAGAATGGTGGAGCTGAAGCCAGGCAGTAGCGCCTCCTTTTAGATGGAGCATGTGCTCTCTGATTTGACATGTTTCAAATGTTTCAAATTTAGCACGTTCAAATGCATTCAACCTGGCTCTTGTGTAACTTAGCAACCAAGCCCCTATACAAATTGATTTTGACCTCTCTCCTTATTTTTGATCTTCCTGCATTTTCCCAAATAAGGGATGGTAACTCCCTTGTCAAAGCTCGCAGGGAGAGTCCGGAACTGTGGAAGCAGAACTAGGCACTGTAGTAAACAACTAGTTGCTAGCTCTGAGAACCGTGCCAGAGACTACTAGCTGTCTCTTAAAAATCCATTTTTTCTGGGATGGAGAGATGATGCTGTGGATGACTAAGGGCATTTACTGTTTCTCCAGAGGATCTGAGTTTTATTCACAGCAAACATTACATGGCTTACTATGGCCTGCAATCTCAACTCAAAGAATAACTCATCTGAACCCTAAGACCATTTGTGTGTACACACCCCACACAGACTCACACACATAATTAAAGGAATAGTGATAATTATAAATTCTTAAAGTAGGTAAAAAAAAAATCTATTTCGCTTTTTTTTTCTTGAGAACATTCATGTACCCAATCAATCTTTGGTAGTATTAATGGTAAGTGAGAAATCAGTGGAAGCTCCTATGTCACCTTTCAGGGAAGATGCTTAAAACGGAAAGAATCAGTTGGCATGGACAACTTTTGTCCTTGCAAAGTTGTGAAAAATGGAATGTGGAAATTGGAGACCTGAAATCCATATTGTTTCCTAAAGGATTGCTATGGTTTGAATGTTGTCTGAATATGCCCACCAAGTCCTATCTGTGGAAATTTAATCCCTCTTGGGAGTCACTACATAATATATGTATATATATATATATATATATATATATATATATATATATATATGGTTTGGATTTATGGTATTCAGAGGTAGGGCTTTGGGAAGTTTGCAGTTAAATTGAAGTCATGAGTTTGCAGGTTTCAAGAATGAATACTGGATGATTTATAAGAAGTCTGAGAGACATCAGACAAAATACAGCCACATGTACACTGTTTTTTTTTTATTTGTCTTTGTAAGACAAAATAAACCAGATCTTCTAAAAGGTGCTTTTTCTACATATATTGTTATAGCAACGAAAAATGAAACTAATAGAAGTAAACTGATACCAGAAGTAGACTGGTTGTTGTTATGAATCTGGTCAGGTGTAACTGGTTTGGGGGAAGAATGTGGAATAATATGGAACTTCAGTCTGGAAAAGTTCTAGAATGCTTTAAGAACTCAATAGGTTTCTCTAGTGGAAGTTCAGGAGATGGCAGCTTTATCTGATAATGTTATACTGTACAGACATACCAAACTGTAGGTAACTAAACAAAAGACAGGCCTTAGCAGGTTTGGAGGTTATTGAGGACAGACTCCTCCATCATCATCAGTTTTGAACCTCATCCCCTATTTCCCAGCAACACACAAGAAAGGGAAGCATCATGAGTACCCATCCTTAAGATCCAAAACACCATATGAAATGAAGGAGAGTGAAGGTATCAGAATTTGGCTCAGATCCATTAAGGGAAAGCTATATTACATGATCAAAAATAATAGAATATGAATTCTATCTTTCCTCCTATGTAGAGACATGATATTTCAATATTTCACAAAATCACAGAAGGACATGCCGATAAAGGCACAAGAACCTTATAGAACACCAAATAGATTGGACCAGAAAAGAAAGTACCCATGCCAAATAATAATCAAAACACTAATACATAGAACAAAAAAGAATATTAAAAATGACAAGGGAAAAAGGCCAAGTAACATATAAAAGCAGACCTATTGTAATTACATCTGACTTCTCGGTGGGGACACAAAAAGCCAGAAAGGCCAGAACAGATGTCTTGAGGACTCTAAGAGAAAATGGTTGCCAGCCCAGACTACTATACCCAGAAAAACTATACATCACCATAAATTGGAGAAAACAAGATATTTTACCACAAAGTAAAGTTTAAACAATATCTATCCACAAATCTATCCCTTCAGAAGTTACTAGAAGGAAAATTCCAACCCAAGGAACTTAACTGCACTCACATAAACACAGGCAATGGGTAATGTCACAACAGCAAAATCTGAAGAAGGGGGATACACATACACACACATCACTACCACCACCACCCCCCAACCACCACCACCAACATAATAATAATAACAGGAATTAACAATCAGTGGTCATTAATGTCTCTAATATCAATGGATTCAATTCACCAATAAAAAAGCACAGGCTAACAGAATGTATACAAAAACAAAACCATCATATGGCTTCATACAGTAAACACACCTTAACATCAAAGATAGACATTTGTTGTAGAATGTTATTTTAAGATACATTACATTTGTTTATGCTGTGGAACATTTGTTTTAATCACACAAAGATGTATTGGGAAGCTGTGATTCTTTGCCTGTCTAAAACACCAGATAAAGAGCTGAATGGCCAATAGCAAGGCAAGAGAAAGGATAGGTGGGTCTGGCAGGCAGAGAGAATAAAGAGGAGGAGAAATCTGGGAGGGAAGAAGAGGGAGCAAGAGAACAAGGAGAGGAGGTTGCTAGGGTCCACCCACCCACCCATACAGCCAACCGCAGAGTAAAAGTGAAAGTAAGATACACAGAAGTTAAGAAAAAGAAAAAGCCTAGAGGCAAAATGTAGATAGCATAATTTAAGAAACGCTGACTAGAAATAAGCCAAGCTAAGGCCAGGCATTTATAAGTATAAATAAGACTCCATGTCTGATTTATTTGGGAGCTGGGTGGTGGGCTCCCCACCCCCCAAAAGAACAAAGAGTAAAAGCCAACCAACTACAGACATTACCTTAGAGCAAAGGGTTGGAAAAAGATTCTCCCATCAAATGGCCCTAACAATCACATTGGTGTAGCTATCCTAATATCAAAATAGACTCCAAATCAAAGTTCATCAAAAGATATGAAGAAGGACACGACATACTCATCAAAGGAATAATCCACCAAGATGACATTTCATTTCTTAATACCTCTGCCCCAAATGCCAGGGCAAACACATTTGTAAAAGAAACATTACTAAAGCTTAAATCACACATCAAACCCCACACATTAATAGTGGGCGGCTTCAGTATCCATCTCTTACCAATGGACAGATTTTCCAGACAGAAACTAAACAGAGAAATAATGAAACTTCAGATGTTATGACTCAAATAGACCTAAAATAGCTGTAGAACATTTCACACAAACACAAAAAATATACCTTCTCAGCACCTACTGGAAACTTCCCCCAAACTGACCATATACCTGGTCACAAATAAGTTTTAACAGATACAAGAAAATTGATATAACCCCCTGTATCCTAACAGACTACTATGGATTAAAGTTGGATTTTAACAATAGAGATTTCAACAACAGAACACCCATAAACTCATGGAAAATGAACAACTCTCTACTAAATAACCACTAGGTCAAGGAAGAAATAAAGAAATTAAAGTCTTCCTAAAATTTGATGAAAATGAATGCAGTACATAAACTCATGAAGCACAATGAAAGCAGGGATAAGAGAAAAGTTCGGAGCACTAAGTAAACAAAGAGAACAATACAAAGAATCAGTGAGATAAAGAGTTGATTCTTGGAGAAAATCAAAGCAGTCAAACTCTTATCCAAATTAACTAAAAGGCAGAGAGAAAATATCCAAATCAATAAAATCAGAAATGAAAAGGGGAACATAACAACAGACACCTAGGATATCTAACCAATCATTAGGTCAAACTTCAAAAGCCTCTCCTTCACAAAATTGGAAAATATAAAAGCAACAGACAATTTTCTTTATAGATACCACTTACCAAAGTTATATCAAAATCAGATAAACAATTTAAATAAACCAATAACTCCCAAGGAAATAGAATTAATCATTAAAAGTCTCATAACAATAACAACAAAAATGGAGGGCTCGATGGTTTTAGTGTAGAATCCTATCAGAACTTCAAAGAAGAGCTAATACCAATACTCTTGAAATTAGTTCAAAAAATAGAAACTGAAATAATATTGCCAAATTCATTTTATGAGGCCACAGTCACCCTGATTCCCAAACCACACAAAGACTCACCAAAAAAGGAGAATTACAGACCAATTTCCCTCATGAACATAGATACAAAATTATTCAATAAAATACTGGCAAACCCAATCCAAGAACACATCAAAAAGATCATCACCCATAATCAAGTAGACTTTATTTAAGAGATGCAGAGATGGTTCAACATATAAACTCTGTCAATGTAATACACCATGTAAAAAACTGAAAGAAAGGCCAGGCGGTGGTGGCGCATGCCTTTAATCCCAGCACTCGGGAGGCAGAGGCAGGCGGATCTCTGTGAGTTCGAGACCAGCCTGGTCTACAAGAGCTAGTTCCAGGACAGGCTCCAAAGCCACAGAGAAACCCTGTCTCGAAAAACCAAAAAAAAAAAAAAAAAAAAACTGAGGAAAAAAACACTTGATCATCTCACCAGATGCTGAAAAAGCCTTTAGCAAAATCTTTCACCCCTTCATAATAAAAGTCTTGGAAAGATCAGGAATACAAGGAACATACCTAAACATAATAAACTCAATTTATAGAAAACCAATAGTGAACATCAAATTAAATGAAGAGAAGATTAAAGCAGTTCCACTAAAATCAGGAATCAGACAAGGTTGTCCACTTTCTTCATATCTATTCAATATAGTACTTCAAGTTTTAGCTAGAGCAATATGACAACAAAAGGAGATCAAGAGATTACAAATTATAAAGAAAGAAGTCAAAGTATTGCTATTTGCAGACAATATGATAGTATACATAAATGAACTCAAAAATTCTACCAGGGAACTCCTACAGCTGATGAACACCTTCAGCGAAGTGGCTGGGTATAAAATTAACTCAAAAATTCAGGCGACAAACTGGTTGAGAATGAAATCAGGAAAACAACAAAATATATAAGGAATTTTAAGAAACTAGACATCAAAAACCCAAATCACCCAATTAAAAAAATACCGGGGTGCAAACCTAAACAGAATTCTCAACAGAGAAATCTCAAATTACCAATAATCACCTAAAGTAATGTTCAACACCCTTAGCCATCAGGGAAATGCAAATCAAAATGACATTGAGATGCCATCTTGTACCTGTCAGAATGGCTAAGATCAAAAACACAAGCGACAGCTCATGCTGGAGAGGGTCTGGAGCAAGGGGAATACTCTTCCACTGTTGGTAGAAGTGCGAATTTGTACAGCCACTTTGGAAATCACTATGGCAGTTTCTCAGAAAATTGGGATTTGATCTACCTCAAGACCCAGCTGTACCACTCTTGGTCACATACCCAATGGATATTACCAGTGTGCGGGCTGAGGAGCCTAGAAGGGGGAATGGGAATGAGAACAGGAGGGATCAGGTGTGGGGAGGAGTGAGGAGGTGAGTACTAGGAAAGATAACTGGAATCAGGGGTAGCTCTAGGATGAGCTAGAAACCTAGAACAATGGAAAGTCCCAGGAATTTCTGTGGGTGGCTCTAACTAAGACTCCTAGAAAAGAGTCACTGGTGGGCGCATGCCTTAAATCCCAGCACTTGCGAGGCAGAGGCAGGCGGATCTCTGTGAGTTCGAGACCCAACTGCTCTACAAAGTGAGTTACAGGAAAGGCTTCAAAGCTACAGAGGAACCCTGTCTTGGAAAACAAAAACAAAAACAAAAAAAGACTCCTAGCAAAGGAGATATGGAGCCTGAGCTAGCCATGTACTGTAACCAGGCGAGACTTCCATTGGGACACCAACCCAGCCACAAACCCTTCGTCCTAGAATTTGTCCTGCCTACAAGATGAGCTTGTGTTGATGCCTAGTCCAAGGGTCATCAGAGAGGTTTCACCCAGCAACTGATAGGAACAGATGCAGAGATCCACAACCAAACATTAGGCTGAGCTTGGAAAATCGTATGGAACAGGGGCAGGAAGAACTGTAGGAGCCAGACGAGTCAGACGAGTCAAGGACATCATAAGAAAACTCACAGAACCAACTAAACTGAACTCAGAGGAGTGCACAGAGACTCAACCAACAACCAGAAAGCCTGCACGGGACTAACCTAGACCCTCTGCATATATGTTACTGTTCTGTAACATGGTCTTCTTGTGAGATTCCTAACAGTGAAAATGGGTACTGTCTCCTACTCTGTTGCCTGCTTCCAGGACCCATTTCTCCTGCCCTACTGTATTGCCTCATTCAGCCTTAGTAGAAGAGGGGGAGCTGAGTCTCACTGCAACTTTATATACCGAGGGTGACTGATATCCATGGGATGCCTGCCTATATTTGAAGAGAAACAGAGGAGGAAGAGTGGATTATGGGGTGGGGGTAGAGGAGAGGTTGGAGGGACGAATTAGGAAGAGAGGAGGAAGAGGAAACTTTGGTTGGAATATTAAAACAAAGAACAAGTTAAACCCAAATCAAACTAAACCAAACCACCACCAACAAAAGCACCAGTTTCTCCTCTTTTGAGAGAACTGCTCACACACCTTTCCTGTTGCTCACCAGCTTTTCTGATTTCCAACTTGAAAATCTTTTGGATTTGTCTACTTTGCCCTTTCTATCACATATCTGCCGGGATGCTCACGTCATCTTCACTCTCTGAAAAACCCATCCATGGATTTTATATTCACTTCCTTTTTGAGCCTGACTGTTTTCTTGGATGCCGTCTCAAAAGGTATGACTTCTTGCCTCTTCTCCATTTTCCTCCTCATGGCGCTGACCAAAATGTTCTGCCTGCCTGTCCTGTTGCCCTCCTCAGACTCCAGCTAGTGCATGGGAGCTTCCTTTTGAGTTCATTATTAATTAACCTCATCAACGAAACTAACCACAAAAAGGAATTCTGAGTACCTAACTAATATATGTGGATATTAAAATCTCTAATTGTATTTACAACAAAGTGTGCCCTCTATTAGTAGTTATCTGTGAATGAGAAGTCCTGAAAAGAAGCTGTGTCTGCATAGACTGATCAGGACTGCAGTGATGTAGAGAGGTTGGATTGTTATAGGTCTAGAGCCTAACTATTCTTTATTTTGGGGCTAGTTTTAGCCCCCAGAATTTCTTGCCTACCTCAGTTAGTGTTAGAAATAAAAGCCTGTTGGCTAAGGATGTTGAAGAATGGCCAAGAACAAAAACATTGATGACAACTTATGCTGGAGAGGTTGTGGGGTAAAGGGAACACTCCTCCATTGCTGATAGGAGTGCAAGCAGGTACAGCCCCTTTGGATATCAGTATGGTGATTTCTCAGAAAATTAGGAAATAACCTTCCTCAAGACGCAGTAATACCACTTTTGGGTATATACCCAAAGGATGCTCAATCGTACCAGAAAGACATGTGCTCAACTGTGTTCATAGCAGCATTCTTTGTCATAGCCAGAACCTGGAAACAACCTAAATGCCCCTCCATCGAAGAATGGATAAGGAAAATGTGATACATTTACACAATGGAGTACTACACAGCAGAAAAAAATAACGACAGCTTGAAATTTGCAGGCAAATGGATGGATCTAGAAAACATCGTATGGAGTGAGGTAACCCAGACCCAGAAAGACAAATATCATATGTCCTCACTCATAAGTGGCTTTTAAACATAAAGCAAAGAAAACCAGCCTACAAATCACAATCGCAGAGAACCTAGACAACAATGAGGACACTAAGAGAGACATATATAGATATAATCTACATGGGAAATAGAGAAAGACAAGATCTCCTAAGTAAATTGGGAGTGTGGGGACCATGGGAGAGGGTTGAAGGGGAGGGGAGAGGAAGAGAGGGGAGAAGATAAAAATGTAGAGCTTAATATAATCAGTAAAAAAAATGAAAAGAAATAAAAGCCTGTAGCTAAGAGACTAAAACGTTTTGGAAAGTATTTACTTAGCAGACCACTAGCTACCTGTTGGAAGCTGTGAACTCCTCAGATCCTGAATTTCTGACAAACAACTTGTAATGCTTGCAGCTGTTCTGAGCACAAGACCCACGGGAGTTCCTGATGTCAGGGGAGTGGTTTTGGTGCATTTGGCTGGGGCGTGGCTATCAGTTAAGGATATCTATATAAGCGGCTCTTTTATACAGTAAGGGGGATATTCTTGTTTCAAGGACGACCCATGTCTCTGTCTGTGTGTCTTTGTGTGTTTCAATCTCCAGACCCTTGCCCGGTTCTCAAACTGTATGGTATTACATAGAGTGCAGACGGGCGTGGTACACTACAGCTACCCTCAACTTAAAAGCTAAAAATGTCATCAGATGATACCTGAGGCCTATAGGACACAGAGATTTTGACGTTTTTGCTGTATTCTACCTTTCTGATGTTGCTACCAATTCAGTTTTTTTTTTTTTTTTTTTTTTTGAGACAGGGTTTCTCTGTGGTTTTGGAGCCTGTCCTGGAACTAGCTCTTGTAGACCAGGCTGGTCTCGAACTCACAGAGATCCACCTGCCTCTGCCTCCCGAGTGCTGGGATTAAAGGCGTGTGCCACCACCGCCCGGCACCAATTCAGTTTTTAAAAATGTTTTAACTAATAACTTTTTTTCCCCTATAACTATAAAACTCCACAAAACTGCTTCTACACTGAAACATTATTCTTGAGGAGATCTAAATGAATATTCTTAGGCGAGGTCACTCATATTTGCTCCAAATGCTAGCCACCCAGCCACACAGCCAGATATGGAATAAGAAGAAAATAAAAAGATGCAGATATAGAGAAAGGTAAAAGTCCAGAGGCAAAAGATAGATGGGATAATTTAAGAAAAGCTGGCTAGAAATAAGTCAAGCTAAGGCTGGGCATTCATAAACAAGAATAAGTCTCTGTGTAGTTATTTGGGAGCTGCATGGTGGGACCCCAAATAGTAAAAGAGCAGAAAGAGTGAAAAACTAACTATACTGGAGGTGATATTGGTCTCCAGGACTGGGCTTAAGAGTGATGAAGCCACAGAACTGCTTTTAGGTCCTTTGATAGTTGGAGTGACTAGAATCCTAGCATAAACCCTCTCCCAGAGAGCTTCTAGAGAGAGATACAGAAGAAATTTAAAGATCAACTTGTTTTTAGGTTTAAACAGCAGTGGGCCCTTGTCTGTTGACTGGAGGTAAGCACTGCAGTATTGAATTGACCCGAGGATATGATGTTGTATATCTGAGCAGCATTTTTTCCTATTAAGAAGAAATTGTCAGTGAAAAATAATTGTTTAGCCAGGCGGTGATGGCACATACCTTTAATCCCAAAACACAGGAGGTAGAGGCAGGTGGATCTCTGTGAGTTTCAGGGCAGCCTGGTCTACAAGAGCTAGTTCCAGGACTGGCTCCAAAGCAACACAGAGAAACCCTGTCTCGAAAAACAAAAACAAACAAACAAAAAATTGTTTAAATGATGTCTCCTATGGATTTAGGTTAATGCCTAGGAATGTGAGTCCTAGACCGTTAAATAAACCCGCCAATTCTTTTAGGCTTAGTTATAGTTTTCAGTTGGGTCTTTAAGACCATGAAAGTGGCCAAAATTCATCACTGGATACAGATAAAATCTGGATTTCTTTTATTTTTCATTTATTTATTATTGAGACAGGGTCTCACTGTATAGCCTAAGCTGGCCTAGAGTTCACTACATAGATGAGGCTTGGGAACTCAGATATCTGCCTGCCTCTGCTTCCTGATGTTGGGATTAAAGACTTGTGCCACCATGACCAGCCTTTTAATTTATTTTAAAGCCATAAATTCCCCCATCCTTCTGTTGTCCCTTTTGTAACACTTAAAGGAAAACAGGGCCATTATTATTTTAGCTTAAACATGCTTAAATTTCTTCTCTCTGCCTCTCCAGAAGCTATCTTAGAGAGACCTAATATTGTGGTACTAGTCACTTTAGGACTGCACATAGCTTCAACTGTTCTTGAGCAGAGACAATGGAATTACTTTTTCTGCTTCTTTACTTTGCTATTTTGGGCCTGCACACCTGAAGGTAATTTCTTGTTATATCTGTGCTAATATATCTTGAAAGCTTGTTTGAAAAATAACAGGAGCTAACACTTGGAGATGCTAGACCTGGAAAGCTCTTGTGAATTTTCAGCTGCCTAGGGCCAAAATATTGGGAAGGCACAGATACTAACAGGAACTCAAAGGACTAATTGCCAGGTGCTATCCAAGCTGCTGCTAATGGGTTCTTGTTGTAACCACGGCAGGACACTGAGTCATAGTGCATGCTATTTGCCTGGATTCTTCACCGTTGTTTTTCATTGAAACAGAATATTCTTTAATGCCACCAAATGATTCACATTTGTTGTCTTTTGTTTATACCACATTATGTCCTGAGTACCCTGACTTTTGCTTTCAGTTACAATAGCATAGGGAGGGGAGAAGAAGAGGAAGAGGGGGAAGAAGAGGAGGGAGAAGAAGAGGAAGAGGGGGAAGAGGAGGAGGGGGAGGAGGAGATGAGGAAGAACAATACCAGCAGCAACAGTAACAACATCAAGAAGCTTGTTTCCTCTCCCCCATGACCCACGTGCTCTGTCACTGGAGGTACCTGTCAGTTCTTTGTCCTAAGGCATAGAGTGCTGGGGGTGGTATGGCTTCATTTCTGAGAGATAGTCTGTCATCTAACAGTAATATATATACATAGTTACACCAACCAAGTAACCTCCTACCCCTAAATCACACTTAGCATGGTTGAATCCTAGTCAGTGCCCTTCTCTACATGGAGAGTCAAAAGTATAGGGGACCAGTTCCGAGAGACAAGCCAACTTTCTTACAGAAACAGATTTTCCCCCCATAACATGGAGGAAGCAGGTCAAGGAATTATACCACCATTTTCAAACCAAGAGAGGAGACCCTAATATCTGGAGAAGAACTTCAGTTCCCTAAATCTCAAGATGGCTCACAGTTCCAGGTAAGTGGACAGACTTCTTTACCTATCATATCTGTACATCACTGGGTAGAAGAATGCTTTCATGTAGTTTGGGAGTTGGGAATACTGAAAGTACTGGGTTTCAGTACCCCCCCCCTTCATTTTCAAGGTAAGGTTTCAGTCACAGTGTCTCAGTGTTTTTGATGGAAAAACACAGATCTCATCTTAAAGAGAATATGAGACAGTATATTAAGGAGTCATTTGAGTGACCATGGGTCAGGAATACAGATTTAGGTTACCCTAAATTCTAAATTGTAAAGTGGAAACAGTTTCATGAAGTTTTATAGTTTTACAGAACAGAAAGAGTCATAAATACTTTGGTGGGTATATCAGAGAGGCTTTTCTATAAGCTTCAGATGCTCTTTGGTGACATTCTTAACTTTTGGGTGGTTGGAAGTTACTGGTCTGTTAACAAAAGGTTTTTATCTGGTGGTCAGAATGTTAGTTCCAACACAGAAGTGGACAAAGAATGGGTGGGTATTCAAGGAGCTAAAACTGGCCCCCACTAGGTAATTAGCCTTTGCACCTGTAACACTCCAACCCCTCCACATCGCTGTACTCAGGCAATCGGTCTTTGCAAATGCAGCTCCTTTCAGAAATTCTTGTTCACAGTTTTCCCTATTAGACAGCCATCATGTTTTGTTTATGTGGAGGAGCATATATAATTTTTTAAATAATTATAAGATTCCTTGTAGCTGGGGAGCTCAGTCCTAGGATCAGATGTAAGTGAGATCGAGTAGTGTGAAGGACAGCAGTCTTCAGGACGGAAAGATAGCTGGTAATGGACATTAAGGAATACCTGGACCATATAAAAATTATTAGCCATCACCATAGTGTTGTCCCTTCTTATTAGTAAATTACAAATATTGTTTAATTTTTAATCGCAGATAATTGTTCTGTAGGACAATTTAGACACTAATTAAATCAAACAATGCCAGGATTTAAGGTATAAAACATCATGAAAGTTGTTATTGGAGACTGGTGTCTTTTGTACAGTTTGGATGAAAGTTAAGCTAAAATCTTTGAGTGTCTTTAGTTAGAATAAAAGATCAAATTTAATACTAAATTTTTTGCTTTATTCATATTATACTGAGTAATGAGTATTACGTTAAGGTTTTTTTTTGTTTTTTTTTTTTTTTTTTAAGACAGGGTCTCACTTTGTAGCCCTGATCATCCTGAAACTCACTATGTAAACCATGCTGGCCTCAAAGTCAGAGAGGTCTGCCTGCCTTGCCTCTTGAATGCTGGGATTGAAGTATGACACCACACCTGGGTATATACTTAGATTTTAATAAAGTAAAAGGTTAGGGCAAGGCAGCAGTTATAAAGAACATGATTAAATGAGAGAACATAATATCTTCATTTGAAATTTCATTAAAACCAAGATTAATATTATTTTATCACTTAGAAGTTTACCAGGTGAAATATTAAATATCACAAGGAAATTAAAAAAGTTAATTATAAAAATATTAAGGTTCATAAAAAGTAAGAGAAGTATTTAGTTAGTTTGGGTATTTGATTGTCTATAGTCTATTTCAATTGTAATTGAAAATGAGTGTCATCTAGTCTTTTCCAAGTCTACATGAATATGTTCAGAGAAGATGTATGAAAGTTCACAGCCTTGGGTTTCACAGTCCAGGAGTGAGTTAGAAATACCTGGCTACAGTCTTGATCAGAATGGAGTCTTTGATGTGGTGCCTTTTATTTTTCCCAGTTGATGAAATTATCTAGTTATCTTTATCCTTTGATGAAGACTTTGTAACTAATTTTGAATTTAGTTATCTTAGTTAAAAGTCCTTTAGGATACTATGTGCTATTTATTTAATATACCAAATTTTATAAATGGCTTTAAATATTGGTCCATTAAAATGAATTTCACAATCCCATGCAATTTACTAGGAATATTCTAAATAGGCATAACTATCTCAGCAGAATTTTTCCTATGGTTAAAGCAATGATTGATTATCTCAAATGCAAAGGCTTTGTCTGATGAGAAAAGTTATAAAACAAGAATCTTATCAAAGGTTTTAAATATCCACTTACTGAAAGAATAAAACAAAGGGTTTTTGTTTGTTCATTTTAAGTTAACATTTTTTGGTAAACATTACTAAGAACAAATCAATACTCACGAAAATGTTGTAAAAAAGTAAGCAATAATTTTTATCTCAGGGTATTGAATTTGACCTTAAAATTTTATGACCTTTATATTATTTTTAATTCAGTTACAACTGTATCCTGTTTTTAAATAGTCTTCTTACAACATATTTTGCCCTTAATATTATTTTTATTACAAAATTTAGAAAACAATTTTAATGAAGTATTTTTAAATGAGAGCACAGGGTTCTAAGGTTAAAACAGAAAAACATGGTGTCTTATAGATATCTAGCAGCTATAAATGTAGATAAAATATATTAATATTTTTTCTAGTTCCAAATTTATTTATGCTCTAATTAATACCTGAAGCACTTTTAGCAAATACTTCAGTATCATATTCTATACATCTGAAGAAAATAACCTTTCATACAGTAATAATCAAAAGAGTATGGGAAAACGTGAAATGTAATATTGAGTGTTATTTCTGATGAAAACTTTATCAAACAGTATGAGCCGTTAGATCTATGGCAAGATTTAATCATTTGTTTTGATCAAGTTGAAGGCGCTTGTTAGTAGAAATCTATTTATCTACTAATTTTATCATGCTGTTATTTATTCAAGTCTATTAAAATTTAAAATTAAGTAAATTGATGCTTGAAAGGGAAATACCACCATTAAAACTTAAACCACAGCAAGGTAAAACTCACTGACATACTGGATGTATTGAATTAACAATCTGAAGTTTTTCTGAGATAAATTTTACTCAAAATTTCTCAAGTCCCTAGTTAGTAAATCATTGTATATTTAATAAAAAAATTAAGATTTTTTTAACGGGCTCTCTTATTTAAAGGGGTGAAAAATGCTTAGATAATATTTTTCCCCTTGAGAATTGTAAAGTTGAAATCTACACTATGTGCTAATAAGTTCTCCATTTTCATTTTAGGTATTGGTTTCAGCATTCCCAAACAAATGGGTAGACCTTTGTTAGGTTTAAGAAACGGTAAAAAGAACAGCAGTCTGAAACGTTTGGGTTGACAAGGGTCTCACAAGATGCCTTAGGCCTGGTTTGAACCTATTGGTGATATTCCTGCATCAGCTTGCTATGTGCTGAAATCTAAAGTATGAACCACAAAATCAGCATGAATAATGTTTGTTTAATGTTTACTTTTAAGATAGGTTCTTGCTATGTAGACTAACTTGACCTGAAAGTCAAAATCCTCCTGTCTCCATATTCAATGTGTTGGGATTATTTTTGTTTTTAAATCAAGTTAAAATTTTTAAAGACAAGTTAGAAAAGGCACTTTGAAATTGGTTTTTTTTTTTTCAGAAAAAGTATTTACCTTTTATTAGAGTTAAGTAAAGTAGGATAAGGAATCCAGAGCAGGATAAAATTTGGCATTCATGAGATTATTCATTTTCAAACTAGAGACAGATGAACAATTCTTTTAACTGTTTCATTATAATGTAACACATTAACATCTGTAAACTCCAAGATGTCTCTGTAAACCTTAAAGCAAGTTTTAGGGTTGTTTTTTTGCATATGGATCTTAAAAAATCCATTTGTTTGTTTTTAAAGAGGCAGTAGTGCTTATAAATATCCTTAAAAATCTTTAAAATGTTTATATATTAAACATATCTAAAAATCACACACATAAGGTATCTTTTTAATGCTCAAAATAAACAACATTTTAAAATGAGGACAATTGTCTAGTGGGAAGAAAATGTATCCTGGATTAGGAGAAGTCATCTCTTAAAGTTAATTTGTACCCTCAAGCAATAGGAACCATGTTGAAGAATCAGAGTAGGAATAAGCAAAAAGAAAATAACATCTTGACCATAAGTGTATGATTATATCCTTGTACTTAAACACAGATTTAAAAAAATTAAAATTAAAAAATTTAAAAATCCTCATGATAATTGTCCTAATTCTTTGGTACAAAGATTTAGTACCATTAGCCATCTCTTTTTCCCCAGTGTTCATATTGATTAAATGTATTATTCTTTTTGTCATTTGTTATTATTTTGATTCTTAAAATTTTAGTTTTACTCTGAGGCAAAAGAAAGAAAAGAGAAGAAAGCTGGGCCATGTTAACACCTTTAGTTTACATGACACATGCCTATAACCCAATTTGTTTTTAAGTACACTATGTAAAAACAAAATAAATGCATGTGTAGACAGACAATGTACACACACATAGTCATATATAACATATACTTATAAAGCAACATTTTGAACAAACCATTGTTAGGTTTATATTTCCCATAATCCTCATAGTGAAAAGGAAGCTTAATATAGAAATCTTTAGTGAATATACATATCTATTAATTTATGTAGTTTGGTCTTAAAAATACTTTATATCTAACAGCTTTATATTAAGTATAATTTGGAAAAGAAAATTATATGAATTTTATGTTATTCAATATATAGATGATAAAATATATATGTATATATATTACAACTTAGTGCAATCTTTATCTTGATAGTTATCAGAATAATGTTTTATATAAACAACTGGCATTCTAAAGTTTCATGAAATATTTAATATACTCAGAGATATCATTCTAATAGGTCTTAATGATGTTTAGAGTATTCAAATGTATAAGGTAGTATGTATTTATCAGACATTTCAATATACTATCACAATACTCAAATGTATATATCTACATTGCATAATAAAGCATGCTATAAAAATTAACACACAACAAAAATGAATTAAAAAAACAACAAATCGAAGTATCCACAGTCTGTTTAACAAGGTTTTTTTTCTTTTACACAAACAACAAATGAAAACAAAAAACAAAAAAAAATCCCCACAATTATCATAGGCACACATGACACAATTATGTGTAGTCTAGGTGCAGTTGTTTGGGGAAAAAAAAATAGGAAGTTTTAGGCCAGGCGATGATGGCGCACGCCTTTAATCCCAGCACTCGGGAGGCAGAGGCAGGCGGATCTCTGTGAGTTCGAGGTCAGCCTGGTCTACAATGACTTCTTGAATTTTGCATACAAATGGACGGAAATTGAAAACACTATCCTGAGTGAGGTAAGCCAGACCCAAAAAGAGGAACATGGGATGTACTCACTCATATTTGGTTTCTAGCCATAAATAAAGGACATTGAGACTATAATTCGTGATTCTAGAGAAGCTAAATAAGAAGGTGAACCCAAAGAAAAACATATAAGCATCCCCCTGAATATTAACCTCCATCAGGTGATGAAAGAAGACAGAGACAGAGACCAACATTGGAGCACTGGACTGAAGTCTCACGATCCAAAGGAGGAACAGAAGGAGAGTGAGCACGAGCAAAGAACTCAGGACTGCGAGGGGTGCACCCACACACTGAGGCAATGGGGATGTTCTATCGGGAACTCACCAAGGTCAGCTGGCCGGGGACTGAAAAAGCATGGGACAAAACCGGTCTTGCTGAACATAATGGACAATGAGGACTACTGAGAACTGAAGAACAATGGCAATGGGTTCTTGATCCTATTGCACGTAATGGCTTTGTGGGAGCCCAGGTAGTTTGGATGCTCACCTTAATAGACCTGGATGGAGGTGGGTGGTCCTTGGACCTCCCACAGGGCAGAGAAACCTGCTTGCTCTTTGGGCTGAGGAGGAAGGAAGACTTGATTGGGGGAGGGGGAGGGAATGGGAGGTGGTGGCGGGGAAGAGGCAGAAATCTTTAATAATTAAATAAATTAATTAATAAAAAAAAAGAAAAAAAAATAAATAAAAAGATATGACAAAAAAAAAAAAAAGAGCTAGTTCCAGGACAAGAACCAAAAAAGCTATGGAGAAACCCTGTCTCGAAAAAAGGAAGTTTTTGTCTCTATCTCTTTAAGATATAAGAAAGGCTTGAGAACAGGAAAGAACAAAAGGTGAAGTTTATCACATAAACTTAAGATCATTCTCTTTCTCTCTTCTAGAAGGTAATGTGATGGCTGAAAGTATGTTTTAAGTTTAAATTATTGCGTTTAAGAAATCTTAAAACAGAAATGCCCCTAACCTATAAGCCCAATGACAGATGACTTCCTGGAATGCTAGGGCCTGTTGTTTATGTGAGATAACAAGCCACTTGTTTTTGCTTCTGTAAACAAGCTTGGTTGTCCCAATGACATAGGATGTGCTTGACCACACCTAGGCAGGAGGTACAGAGGCAGGAAGTATGCTAGCCCCTGATTGGACAAACGCAGGAAATATGTAGCCTTGTAGATGTTACCATTATAAGCCATTTTCCCAGATAATTTTATATTTTAATTAAAGCAGGCTGCCTATTTGTGATTTTTAAAAATTGTGTTGCCTAGTTTTTTGTTGAGCTCACAAAATAAACCAGTTTGGAGGTAGTAAGTGTTCCTCACTGAGGGAAAAGTCAGGTTATCTTTAGTTCTATCTCCCCATTCTGTCCCACGGACTTGTAAACTGAAAGTAATTATCACATAGAAAGCCAACTTGAGTACCAGATGGCAGTTTACCTCCAGATACGTCTCCTTTTTGAAAACTTTGCCCCCCCCCCCTTTTTTTCCTTCTCCCAAAAACTTGCCTGTCTGCACTAGGTAGGGTATTTGGGATCAGGTTTATGTGTGGCCTTTGGGATCAACTTCCTCTGTTCCCACTTCTACACTGCTTCTCCCACTGGGTCATGGGCACACTGTGTTTATCCAACTTTGAGGATGAACAAGATACTGGGTGACCAATTTTTCATATGTGTCTTCACCAGAGTTCTAATAAACTTCCTTCTGATCCAGGAATGGGGTATGTTTGTTGGGATTTCCTATGAGGCCATTGCCAGTCATGGGACCTTTCTCCTGGCACCTCTTCTCTTTGGGTCAGTGGGAACAAGTGTCTCTTTGGCATCTTTATGATTAGGTACACAGGACCTCCTATAATCTCCTGTCAGCTTCTGACTCCAGGTCTCTGTGCCTGTTGACATCGTGCCTTTTCACCCCCTCCCCCGAGGAAGTCGTGAGGACCCAGCAACACGGGTTAACTTAAAATGTTAAGAGTTAGCTAGAAACAAGCCTGAGCTATTGACCAAGCATTTGCAATTATTATAAGCCTCAGTGTGTTTATTTGAGACCAGCTATGGTACAGGAAAACTCTGTCAGCATCCAGGCTTCCCCAGTCCCACCCCTTCCTACATCTGGCACTTTGTCTGAAATGTCTGTTCTGCTTTCCCAGAGTCTGATTAAATCTACCACATCTTTAAGCCCTAATGTTGGATCAGCCTTCAGCCTCTACCCAGATGTACTGGTATTTACAGATGCTGATCTGTTAGCCCTGGTTCTCATAATCTGAAAGGGAAATATGGTTCTCAGAGATATTTAGTTCTTTGATGTCCTTTTCCCTCAGGGTTGCTAAATTCATTACACTTCCCCCAACTCAAATCTATCTTTCTCTGTCTAGGACCCTCCTAACTAAAAGTTTTTTATAATTCCTCTTAAAGATAATTGCTCCATTCAAACCCAGCAACTGTTCTAGCTTGCAGCCACCACCTCCAGGACATGGCTTGAGTTCCTCTCACCAGTCAGTTGGGTTCATGGAGCAAGACTGCTTTATAAGAGTCACTCTCAACCCTCTCTAGAATGTTAAAACTGCCACCATTCCTACCACCAAGTCCACTGCTTTTGCACAAACTTTTGGGACATCAATGGTTGCCTTTTCTACAACAGTGAGTTCCCTTTCCATCAACCCAAAGATGCACACCACTTCAGTCTGCTCAGATCCCTGCACTGCTCTCAGCTACAAACTCCAACTATTTGTACTGAAACAAGTGTTATTTCAGGGTTGTTAAAAAGTACATGACTGTCATACTTAAAAATTTGTTGGCTGCTGTAAAGCAAAGGACACTGTCACTAAGACAGAAAGGCAACCCACTGACTGGGAGAAGATCTTCACCAACCCCGCAACTGACAAAGGTCTGATCTCCAAAATATATAAAGAACTCAAGAAATTAGACCGTAAAAGGTTAATCAATCCAATTATAAAATGGGGCACTGAGCTGAACAGAGACTTTTCAACAGAAGAAGTTCAAATGGCCAAAAGACACTTAAGATCGTGCTCAACTTCCTTAGCAATCAGGGAAATGCAAATCAAGACAACATTAAGATACCATCTTACACCTGTCAGAATGGCTAAAATCAAAAACACCAATGATAGCCTCTGCTGGAGAGGTTGTGGAGAAAGGGGCACTCTCATCCATTGCTGGTGGGAATGCAAACTTGTGCAACCACTTTGGAAAGCAGTGTGGTGGTTTCTCAGGAAAGTCGGGTTCAACCTACCTCTCGACCCAGCAATACCACTATTGGGAATATACCCAAGAGATGCCCAAACATACAGCAAAAGTATATGATCAACTATGTTCATTACAGCATTGTTTGTAATAGCCAGAACCTGGAAACAACCTAGATGTCCTTCAATGGAAGAATGGATGAAGAAAGTATGGAATATATACATATTAGAGTACTACTCAGCAGTAAAAAACAATGACTTCTTGAATTTTGCATACAAATGGACGGAAATTGAAAACACTATCCTGAGTGAGGTAAGCCAGACCCAAAAAGAGGAACATGGGATGTACTCACTCATATTTGGTTCCTAGCCATAAATAAAGGACATTGAGACTATAATTCGTGATTCTAGAGAAGCTAAATAAGAAGGTGAACCCAAAGAAAAACATATAAGCATCCTCCTGAATATTAACCTTCATCAGGCGATGAAAGAAGACAGAGACCAACATTGGAGCACTGGACTGAAGTCTCACGATCCAAAGGAGGAGCAGAAGGAGAGTGAGCACGAGCAAGGAACTCAGGACCGCGAGGGGTGCACCCACACACTGAGACAATGGGGATGTTCTATCAGGAACTCACCAAGGCCAGCAGGCCGGGGACTGAAAAAGCATGGGACAAAACCGGTCTCGCTGAACATAATGGACAATGAGGACTACTGAGAACTGAAGAACAATGGCAATGGGTTCTTGATCCTATTGCACGTAATGGCTTTGTGGGAGCCCAGGTAGTTTGGATGCTCACCTTAATAGACCTGGATGGAGGTGGGTGGTCCTTGGACCTCCCACAGGGCAGAGAAACCTGCTTGCTCTTTGGGCTGAGGAGGGAGAAAGACTTGATTGGGGGAGGGGGAGGGAATGGGAGGTGGTGGTGGGGAAGAGGCAGAAATCTTTAATAATTAAATAAATTAATTAATAAAAAAAGAAAAAAAAGAATAAATGTATGTACAAAAAAAATAAAATAAATAATTTGTTGGCTGGAAAACGTGTTATGGGATCTGTTCTATGAACCCTGTCATCGTATGTTTTTAAAAAGTAATCTAAATAATTGACCTGCAACCACTTCATATAATGCTTGCAGCACATACTACAAATCCTATTATGTTTAAGATATATACATGTGGACAAATTAATATGCATAAGTATGTATATACACATAAGGTATTTAAAAATTATACCATAAATTCATCTCTCTCACAATGTACTAAGGACAATAACTTAGTTTTGTGAACACAGGTTTCTTGCATATGAATTTTCATTTAAATATAATTATTTTATTCACACAAAGATGTTTCCAAGATTTTAAAAATAAACCAAGTAAACAAACACATTAGGTAAAAAAGAGGTATGGCCAGGTGTGGTGCTGCATGCGTTTAATTCCAACACTTGTAGGCAGAGGTAGGTGGTTGGTTACCTGTGAGTTCCACACCAGTCAGGGCTATGTAGTTTGACTCTATCTTTTAAAAAGGGAGGTATAATGATGTAAATATAAATGCACTTTTGATTGAAAAAGTTGACAGGAAATGCCTTTGTGATGCAGGAGAAACTTGAGGCAAAAACGTATTTATTCAATTGATTAGTAAATCAAAGGCTTTGTTAACCAACTGCTTAGAAAATACTGTTATACAAAGTAGAATTTAGCTAAAGTAGAATTTAGCTAAAGTCGTGCCTCCAGTACGACTGGAAGATAAGTACTGTGAAGACAAGACTTGTTAGAAATGATAGGCGAGACAGTTTTGTACTTTAATTGAAGTTTAGGTTGCTGAGAAACAGTTTCTGCTAATGTTTGTTCACCAAGACTGAACAAAAAAAGCTTCATTTTCAGAACACAAGGAGACAACCTTGACTCACAACCAGCCATTAGGCCCATCCCTACGTAAAAGGCCTATTAAAATGCCTCTAATGAGCAGCTAAAGGGGGCAGCACAGGTTCACAGCCATCATTAAGTCCTGCTCTGCCATTAGTCTCCCTCCTCCCCATGCTGTTAACAGGAAAAACAATTCTGCAGGTGGGCAGGATGAACCTGCGTGACAACTATTTGAAAAGAACAGCATTGGCGCATTTAAAAAATGCTGGCAGTATCTTTGCTGTGTAAATTTCCCATGAAGACAAACTTGTAGTCTCTTGTCTCTGTTTTAATTGTTCAAAGTGTGACCTGGGTCCTGGACCTGAAGGAGATTTGAGGATGAGTATATGTAAAATATATAAGCCTAAGGCTTATCTTATATAAGTTGGTAAAATTTTCTGTTCAAGACTGGTGGCCTTTTGTGCCAGACCATGCTATTATTAAAGAGCTTTTTCCTCTATTAATCTCTTAGTGCATGGAGTGATTTGCCACTGAAAAGACATATTAATTCCATAACATTTGGATAACAAAGAACTTTATGTGGGCAGCTTATAATGTTATAATCAGAGTTCCAGGGAAATAAAGACAACTCGATGATTTCATTAATTTAAAAAAAAAAAAAACACTCTGTCTAGCAGAAAAGGAAAAATTCACCTACTCTTAGATTTTTTAGCTCCTGTATTTCCCCTTAGTCCTTCAAAGAGTAATGATTAGCCATTTTTAATCTTCTGAAGTTTCACAGGGGAACAAATGCCTTTTGGGTTCAGCACTGAAATCACATGGTTAACATGTAAACTCTGTCTGTCTGGCAACCACATCAATTATTCTCAAAGGTTATTAAGAGGCTCTCTTATTTTACAACTTTAACTAGAATTTACATCCTAAAACTATCAAACTTTGATGAGACTAAAAGAGAAAGAAGACGGGGCTTAAAAGAGTCCTTTTAAAGTTCCAACTGCATATGAGGTTTACCTAAGACTTGCAATGAAGTCCTGACAGTTTAACAATACACAAATTGATAATCTCAATTTTTCAAATTACGCCATTTGTGTAATTAACATGATGATAAATGTATTTTGATATGCTGCTATGCTATGTCTCATGGTATTAAAATATAAAATAAGGAGTCAATGCCTTTAGTTGGTTATCCACTAGTGGCAGCACCAGGCTTAAACGGATAGCTCTGATTGCATGCTTGCACAGATGGCCCTGATTAAACTAAATGGGTCACAAAGTAAAACCGAAGTCACAAAACTGGGGAAGAGACTGGTAGGATGGGGAAAATGCAATTGGATTGGGAGTGACCTAAAGGATGCTGGGGAGAGACAATAATCAGAATACATTATACACACATATGAAATTACCTAAGAAAAAATAATAAATAAAAAATAACAATATGGAAAATGTGTTAAATAGCTTTCTTTATCAAGTTACTTAATCTTAGGTGGTATTTGGGAGATCTGTCAAGCAATTCTATTGACAATAATGCCACTTGTACATAAATATGCATGACTTGCTTGTTTGTCTGCCCAAAAGTGAGGGAAATATATATGAAATGCAAATCATGAGTGTAGTATTTTTTTAAGTTTTAAAAATAAAAGAAAATAAGGGCTGGAGAGATGGCTCAGAGGTTAAGAGCACTGCCTGCTCTTCCAAAGGTCCTGAGTTCAATTCCCAGCAATCACATGGTGGCTTACAACCATCTGTAATGGGGTCTGGTGCCCTCTTCTGGCCTGCAGACATACACACAGACAGAATATTGTATACATAATAAATAAATAAATAAATATTTTTAATAAGATAAAATGAAATTGATGTGTAGATGGGGGATGTTAAAAAGCATGCAAATATGAGATTATATTATAGTCATAAAAGGACTTTGGTATGATAGCTACACTGGAGGAGATTCAAGCAAGTTGCTCAAGGTTTGTGGAAGATAAAAATCTAAACATGATATATGATATGCATCTTTAACCACTAGGGATATTAAAATTTATGTTTGATGATTTATGGTTAAAATTCATAAAGTCAAAATTCAATACTCCGACTAATGCATAATTCCATTTATAACAAGAAAATTTTATGAGTATTGATTCTTCTCTAAATAATATTTATGAAACTCATATTGATAACAAGAAGATATATTTTGTCATTGGTTAAACTTTTACCTGCTAGATCACTACTGCATTAACAGTAGAAAACATTCTATTCAAAGAATTATTTCTACCTGATACATTCCTACTGAACTGCATAACAATGATAAAATGTATTTTTCTAGTAATCTAAAATTTTTATGAACAGATACTTAAATATACTGCATCTATAATCGTAAATCCTCTAGACTGATGATTAAACACACAGCTACCAATAATAAATTGTGGGTTTTTCCACAATAAGCTCCTGGAAAATGAAGATGACAAAATGATTTTATTAAGAGAAGACTCCCTCTAGTCCAAAGGGAAAAACTATACTCATAAATTTATTAAATCCTATTTTGCTTAAAATATATTTGGTTTATTTCTCATTCTTATCTGTGTGTGTGTGTGTGTGTGTGTGTGAGAGAGAGAGAGAGAGAGAGAGAGAGAGAGAGAGAGAGAGAGAGAGAGCACGCGCGAGTGTGTACATGCATGTGTGGTGTGCCATGCCCATAGAAATCAGAAGAGGACATTAGATTCCCTGGAGCAGGAGTTGCAGGTGGTTGTGAGCCATCAGATGAGGGTACAGTAAATGGACATCAGGTCTTCTAGAAAGAGCAACAAGTGCTCTTAACCACTGAGCCACTTCTCCAGACACAAATGGTAAACTTTTTCCTTGTTTTGCTTTCTTTTCCTATTTCATCTGGGACAGAATCTCACAGAACCCAGGCTGGCCTTGAATTCTCTAAGTAGTAGTCAAGGATGACCATGAACTTCTGATTCTCCAGATTCTACCTTCAAAATCCTGGGATTCTAATATTGGTTTCACCAAGACATAAAGATATTCTGTACTTCCATTAATCACATTTTTGCTATGAATATTTACTGACCCAGATATGAATATTTACTGACCCTGATCTCCTACCTTATTTAAACAAGTTTTATATTTAAAAGTTCCATTCACACACACACACACACACACACCACATACACACACAAAATTGGGAGCAACTGATTAGACTATTACTTTTCTAACTTTACCTCTATGTACTACAGTTAGAAATAGCTAAAGATTTAAATGAACTCTTCTAATCTAAGTTGAAACAATAAGTACTAATTTTCTTTTCTTCCTTTTTTTAGAGCATTAGTTTTCTGTTGCTATGCTAACAAAAAAAAAATGACCAAGAGCAGCTTAAAGGAGGAAGATCTTAATTTGATTTACAGCCATAGAGAGACATGACATGGCAGCAGGAGTAGTAAGCTCCTACTGATCACATTTCATCCACACACAAGAAGAAGAAAGGGAGATAGGGAAGTAGAAGAAGGCTATAAAGGCTATAAGCCCTCTAAGCCTTTCCCAGGGATGTATTTCCCCACATCAGAGTTCTATTGTAGGAGGCATGACAACAGGTAGCCAGATCATACCACAAACATGAAACACACACACACACACACAGAGAGAGAGAGAGAAAGAGAGAGAGAGAGAGAGAGAGAGAGAGAGAGAGAGAGAGAGAGAGAGAGAGAGAGGAGACGGAGGAGAGAGAAAGTGACATATTCATCAACTAGGGCATCCCTCCTAAAGGTTCCACAATGTTCCCAAACTCCACCAACTAGGGGACAAGTGTTCAAATAATGAGTCTGAGGGGTCATTATTGCTAATCTTGGTTGTCAGCTTCGCTACATCTGGGATCAGCTGAAGTCCAAGCGGCTGGGCACTGTGAGGGATTTTCTTCACTGGATCATTTTAAGTAGGAAGATCAATCACAAATATGGATAATTTGAGGTTTGAAGACTCACCCTAAATCTTGGCCACTCCTGGTGGCAGTTCATCCACATACCCACAGACAGGCAAGAAGGGAGTTTTTGCTTTTCACTGCTTGCGCCCACTCTATCCTGTTTGTAAGACATTCCTGAACCCGCTTCTCTGATTCCAGTATACACTGAAGACCAGCAGCTCTCTGGGAATTCTTTGGGAGTCCAGCACCAGATTGGGACAGCTGAGACATCAGTCTTGTGGACTGAACAACTACTGAATCCTTGACCTCTCTGTCAGGTGACAACCATTGCTGGACTACTCAGAGCACAGCCTATAAACCACTCTAACAAATCCCTTTTGAATGTATATTATATTGATTTTATCTGCTCTGTTCCTATGGAGAACCCTGACTGATACAGACTGTGGTAGGAGGAGTGGTTCTAGAGACACGGAACTGTAAGGATGAACTTTTATTTTAAGCACCTGGTCCAAAGTTTGTAATTCAGCAACACCTACAGTTACTGAAAATTCTGGTAGTGTGGAGAACACTGGGAGCACATGTTTAGAAATATTTGCAGGGTTACTATGGGCAACAGGGAATTGAGTGACTCTGTATGAAATTGAACACATTATAGAAATTAAGGAAAATGATGGCGTTGGCTGATTGCTTCTCGAAGCTCTGGATAAACTGACAGTGAGAAAGTATGAGCTCAGTGACTGAATCCACTCGCTCTGAATTCAAGTAGGCAGGCTAAATGCTTCTAAGTGTGCCCTTGAATGAAAGCTTCCCTCCAGAAGTGATAAAGTTCATGTTGTGGAAAATGAAAGCTAGCCTCTCATTTTAAGATTGGCTGACCCATCACCCCTCACCAAGGCAACTTCTCTTTGTAATAGATGCAGACCACTACAGAAAACCACAGTCAGCATCCAGTACATGGTATGGTTTCTACCGTAGCTAGGCTTCACAGGCCCACACATCAAGTGGTAGAAATGTGAGTAGTTCTACCCACTATCACCTCTAATGAACCAGTAGGTAAATTTTTGCTTCCCCTTCACACAAACTTAACGTTCTGCTGGCCTAGAAACTTTGGTTCTAGGTGAAGAAATATTCCTGTGAAAAATCAAACAGGCACCTAAGAAGTAAGCCTGTAACTTATTAGATGTCATTCCATCTACATAGGTCCATGAGTTATATTATTCTCCCGGGGAAGAATGAAACATGAATCTGTTTAGTCTTTTTTTGCATGTTTATATTGCTGAATTTATTTTAAAATAAAGACTTGGGAAAGGAGTCTGTAACATTTCTCCAATGGCATTATGAAAAAGTGTATTCTTTAAAAAAGATTTTTTATTTGTGTGTGTGTGTGTGTGTGTGTGTTGTGAGTCACTTCCCCCCCATGAGGGTTGGGAACTGCTTGGGTCTTCTGGAAGAGCAGCACATGCTTTTAATTGCTGAGCCATCCTCTAGCCCAAGATATTCTTTTTGCTAGCTTAGTTTTCATTTTTCCTTCATCTTGGTAACATTCTTTAATTTCTCACATGCTAACTCCACTTTGTTTACCCTCAGTGTTCAGGGCTTGACGGTGCTGACTTTTCCTGACACAAGAATTGAGTGCGAGTTTGGGGCTTTGCAAAGTAGAATACTGCATCTCTGTTTTCAGGGGTGGGGCTAAGAAGCAGAGCAGACCTTGCTGGCAACACTCCAACTGCTAGACTGGGAAATGTGCAAAGCTTGGTCTAAATTCAGAAAATAGTATCTAAAGAGATAGCTACTTTTTAGTGAGGGTGGGTCAAGTGGAATTCTTGACAGTAGCAAGCAAAGAGGGTCATCCCCCAGAGCTACAGCATTTTCATGACCAACACCACCTGCACTGGAATATGTAAAATAATGTAGTTTAGATGCTACAAATAGGAATTCTGCAAAAGAGTTCCAGTGAACAGGAGGTTAACGGCCATTAAGCTCACTCATTTATTTTGAATCCTAAGATGCTATAAACATCCTGGGTCTCTAGGGATGTGGTAATGGGGAAGCATGGTATCCTGAGACAGTATATGATCTGCTTCCTAAATGCCAGGTGAATGGAAGGGCGTGGGGGGGGGGCTTGGCATCACAGAAACAGCAACATAGTTTTGCATCTTGGCTAACTAGATTGACAAGCAAGTTCTCAACACATTGATGACCATGGTAAACGAAACCCAGGGGAAGGGGTCCAAATGTATGTTGTGTCAGAGAAATAAGGGTTATTGAGGATCTCTTTTGGACTGTGGACTATACCAGATGCTTTTGTTTTCTTTTTTAAACAATCTTTTTTATTTTACACACCAATCCCAGTTCCTTCTCCCTCCCCTTCTTCTGCTCCCCGTACCTTCCCCCCACCCAACTCCCTATCCATTCCTCAGAGAGGGTAAGGCCTCCCATGGGGAGTCAAAAAAGGATATCACATCACTTGAGGCAGGACCAAGGCTATCCTCCCTGTATCTAGCCTGAGCAAGGTATCCGTCCACAGAGAATGGGCTCCAAAGAGTGAGTTCACACACCAGGGATAAATAATGGGTCTATGACCAATGGCCCCACAAACTACCTATGTCACACAGCTGTCACCCACATTCAAAGGACCTAGCTTGGTCCTATTCTGGTTCCCCAACTGTCAGTCCAGAGTCAGTGAGCTCTGACTAGCTCGAGTCAACTGTTTCTGTGGGTTTCCCCATCATGGTCTTGACCCCTTTGCTCATATTATCTTTTCTCCTTCTCTATGACTGTACTCCAGAAGCCTGATCCAGTGCTTAGCTGTGGATCTCTGCATCTACTTCTGTCAGCTACTGGATGAAAGTTCTATGGTGACAATTAAGGTAGTCATCAATCTGCTTACAGGAGAAGGGCAGTTAAGGTGCACTCTCCACTATTGTTTAGATTCTTGACTGGGGTCATCCTTATGGGTTCCTGGAAATTTCCCTACTGCCAGGTTTCTTGCTAACCCATAATGGTTCCCTCTATCAAGATATATCTTTCCTTGCTTTCCCTCTCTGTCCTTTCCTCAACTCAACCTTTCCAGTCCCTCATGTTCTCCTCTCCCCTCCCCTTCTTCCATCCCCACTCATCATCCACTCTCCTCCTACATACTCCCTATTTACTCAGGAGATCTCATCTATTTCCCCTTCCTAGAGGAATCCATGTATATCTTCACTTGGGGTCCTTCTTATTTCCTGGCTTCACTGGGGTTGTAGACTGTAGGCAGGTTATCCATTGTTTTATGGCTAATATCCACTTATGAGTGAGTACATACTGTGTTTATCTTTCTTTGTCTGGGTTACCTCACTCACAATGTTTTTTTCTAGTTCCAGCCATTTGTCTACAAATTTCAAGATGTCATAGATTTACTGCTGAATACTACTCCATTGTATAAATGCACCATATTTTCTTTATCCATTCTTCGATTGAGGGGCTTGTAGGTTGTTACCAGGTTCTGGTTATTATGAATAATGCTGCTATGAACATAGTTGAGAAAATGTCCTTGTTGTATGAGTGTACATCCTTTGGGTATATGCCCAAGAGTGGTATTGTTAGTCATGAGGTAGATTGATTCCCCATTTTTTGAGAAACTACCATACTGATTTCCAAAGAGGTGTACAAGAAGTTTGCATTCCCACCAGCAATGGATGAGTGTTTCCCCTTACTCAGCATCCTCTCCAACAAAAGCTTTCATTAGTGTTTTTGATCATAGCCATTCTGACAGGTGTAAGATAGTTTCAGAGTTGTTTTTATTTGCATTTAACTGATAGCCAAGGATGTTGAGTGCCTTTTGATCATTTGAAATTCCTCTGCTGAGAATTCTCTGTTTAGAGCAGTGCCCCATTTTGAAATTGGATTATTTGGTATTTTGGTGTCTAGTTTCATGAGTTCTTTGTGTATTTTGGAGATTAAACCTCTGTCAGATGTGGGGTTGGTGAAGATCTTTTCCCATTCTGTAGGCTGCCATTTTGTTTTTTTGGCTGTGTCATTTGCTTTACAGAAGCTTCTTAGTTTCAGGAGGTCCCATTTATTAATTGTTTCTCTCAGTATCTGTGCTACTGCTGTTATATTTATGAAGTGGTCTCCTGTGCCAATGCATTCAAGACTACTTCCCTTTCTCTTCTGTGAGATTCAGTGTGACTGGATTCATGCTGAGGCCTTTGATCCATTTGGACTTGAGTTTTGTGCATGAAAATAGATATGGATCTATTTGCGTTCTTATTCATGTCAACATCCAGTTATATAAGCACTAATTATTAAATATGCATTCTTTTTTCCATTGTATAGTTTTAGCTTCTTTGTCAAAAATCAGGTGATCATATGTTTGTGGATTAATATCAGGGCCTTTGATTCCATTCTATTGGTCCACCTGTGTGTCTTTCAATACCAAGCTGTTTTCATTACTGTAACTCTGTAATAGAGCTTAAAGTCAGGGACGGTGATATCCTTTATTGTGCAGGATTGTTTTGACTATCCTGGGTTTTTTGTTGTTGTTGTTTTTCCATAAGAAGTGGAGTATTATTCTTTCAATGTCAGTGAAGAATTGTGCTGATATTTTCATGGAGATTACATTGAATATGTAGATTGTTTTTAGTTTATCTTTTTTTCTGACCATTATAAATGACAACTTATAACCCTAAATAATGACAAATATCTATAACTCACTGAAGTACCAAGAATCACCCACCCAACCTCTAATATGTGTGTCATGTTCTTCAATCTACTTCCTGCTGTTTGGGGATGATGACATCTTTAGGAGATCCTTGAAATTGTCCTGAGCAGTTTGTAGTTCAAATTCGGTCTTTAGGTGGTATTTGTCAGCTTAGTGATGTTACCATAGTCTAGATGGAATCGTCACTGTGGGACTCCATCATCTGTTTGAAGAATTCAGGGATATCATTTGTTCAGTTTACTCCTTTCCTTGGTAAATTTTTTCCTGGATAGTCCTCCCTTCTTTGATGAATGTTTATTTGTCCAAAGGTCTTTAAATTCCTGAAGATGGCTATTCTTATTTTCCTGGAAAGACAAAAGCAAAAGTCTCTCCAACCCTAATTTTTGAGATTTTCCCTTTGGCAAGTTTTATCTTCTCAAATTAAAATAATTGTTAGTCTTATATGCCAGTTTAGATTGAATGGTTATGCTGGTTGGTATACTATGGTCTCTTCTAATCAAGAGGTCTCTCTTGTTCAAATCTAATCATTATAATGTTTGCTTTGGGATTCTCCTGAAATTTTTCTTTTATCTTCTAACACTGTTCTCTCATCCAGAGCACTATGGTTTTTTTTTTTTTTTTTTTTTTTTTTTTTTTTTTTTACAATGGGCATTAGGTCCTTTAATTGCTCTAGGAAGGAGTTTTACCTATGGTTACAGGGAATGACCTGGGAGCCTTGAGAGATCCCTGAAGGTGTTTTCCAAAGTCAAAGAATACCTGTCTGTCCCTTGTTGATTTGCAGTCATTGATCCAATATTGGCCTTTGCCATACTTTCTGCATATTCCAGAAGGGAAGAGCTTTCTGTTTGGATTACTCCTAGAAACACTGTTTCTAGAATCACCCTCTCTACAATCTCTTTTTAGGTGACCTTGTTTGCCACTATTAAAGCACCTAACATTTTGATTTTTCTTTAAGCTTCTGCAAATAACTTCTCCTATACAAACATCACCCTAGTTATAAGATTCAATGTTGATTGTATCTCAGACCCATTATTTTATGGATGCTTACCTTGCCTTTAAAGACCTAATTACCCTTTTGCATTGTGAATTAGCATTTTCAAAAGTCAAAGATTCACTTATTATTTGTCTAGTTTCTGAATTTAGCATCATTCTATTTACAGCTGAAGTCAATCTTTATAAAAAAAAATCAGTGAAGATTTCTTTTGGACCATCTATAACTTCAGTAAATGACTCAGTTCTCTTTGTGACTTCTTCAATTCTGTTCTAAGCATTCAAAGCTGCTGCACAGCATAAAGCCAAGGTGTTGTGATCTTATAGAGACTATCTTTGTATGTTAACATAATCACCCTCTCCAAAAAGTTGGAGATTTCAATACCTGTAGCACCACTTCATTGTTCAATGGTCCTAGTCTCATCTTTCTACCAGGTCCTCCTTTGCAATTGAGGACCTGGCTCCAATACTGATGTAACCAAGTCCCTCCAGTCTGGTGGAACAATTCTGTTACTAGTTCACCATGAATTTAACATTTGCTTCATAAAAGTGTAATGAATACCATATAAGACTGTAACTTCCTTAAATCTGGACCAAGAAGCCCTCCTTGGAGCAAGGATATAGGGGAAGAATGAGAAAGATGGGGGTACAAAAGGAGATAAAGACACAAAATATCCAGGTTTTAGGGACCTTGAAAGCAAGGTTGTAACATCACTCACAGAAATATATAGTAAAGAACAGAAGGCATGAAAAAGGGTAGGAAGAATCAACTTCACTTTTGGTTGCTCCACATAAACTCTCTGTTGCTTTTTTTCAAGAGCACTCTGGCCAATACCATAGGAAAAATTAGAGCATTTGATTTTCCTATATTTGCTATAGTACCAGGTTGGGATAGCTGTATTATTCATGGTTTCCTAAAGGGGCTTATTAGACACACTTACAGGCTGTGGTCTGAGTAATACAACAATGTTCTTTTTTTCCTGACAGAAAGGTCAAGGATCCTGTATTTGTTTTACCATGAGATTGGCTTCTCAGCATCCTAATCAAGATCTGGACTCTCACAGAATTCCTAGAGATATGTTTGTCTTCAGTCTACACTGAAAACTCAAATACTTTCAAAGAAATGCCTGAGGAACAGGATAGATAAACTTGTGGGAGATATTGAGGGCAAACATTTTAAAGCCAAAGCTTTTTTTCTTCCATGTCCTTTTTGTGGGGGCTGCCATCAGAAGGTGTGGCCCAGATTTAGGGTAGCTCTTCCTACCACAAATGACGAAGAGTTAGGGTTGGTCTTCCCACTTAGAATGATCACAGTGCCAAGGTGCTTAAGGTTTTGTTGATTCCAGATGAATTTTAATATAACAACATCAGCTATCTGAGGACTTTTCTCAATTAAACTCCCACTAACCCCCACTCTCCATAGACTCCTGGTCATCTCATGATGTAAAATACATTTATTCCCCTTCAAAAGTCCCCATAGTCTTTAATAGTTACAATGGTGTATAAAAGTCAAAGTTCAAAGACTCTTCTGAGACTCAAAGATATTTCTTAATTGCAATAGCCAGTAAAAAAAAAAAAAGATAAATTACTTATTTCTAACATGTAATGACACAGAATATGCATACCCATTTTAAAAAAGGTAGAATAAATGCATAGTACAGTAATACTGGACTAAAGTATGACTGAAATCCATTAGGGAAACTGTCAAATTGTCTAGCTACATGTATGGTGTTTTCTCTTTGGTTTCTAAAGATTTGGATGGTTTCAGCATTCTGCAACATACATCTCTATCTCTTGGGCTGATTTTTGCTTCATATATGCAGCCCTTCTTGGCAGATATATCAGGACTTATTTCCAACATCTGCGGTTCTCTACCTGTGGTACTTGGAATGTAATTGGCTCCATAAGCTCATAGAGAGTGGCCTTGTTGGAATAGGTGTGACCTTGTTGGAGGAAATGTGTCAGTGTAGGGGCAGGCTTTGAGGTTTCCTATGCTCAAGCTACAACCAGTGTGGAAATTCTTTCTGCTGCCTGCGGATCAAGATATAGAACTCTCAACTCCTTATCCAGCACTATGTCTGTTGTATGCCATCATGTCCCACCATGATGATAATAGATGAATTCTTTGAACTGTAAACTGTAAACCAACTCAATTAAATATTTTCCTGTATAAGAGTTGCCATAGTTGTGGTGATCTTCACAGCAATAGAAACCCTAAGACACTACACAACCCAGCTTTCACCTTCACAACTTCACACAATTGATGTGGGAGTCCCCTCTGTTTGATGAGATTACCATTAATGAATAAAGAAACTGCTTTGAACCTATAGCAAGGCAGAACGTAGGCAGGGAAAGCTAGGCTGAATGCTGGGAGAAAGAAGGGCAGAGTCAGGGAGAAGCCATGGATCCTCTGCCTAAGAAAGATGCTGGGAACATTATCCAGTAAACCACTACCATGTGGAAATACACAGATTACTAGAAATGGGTTAAATTAATATGTCAGAGTTAGCCAATAAGAAGCTAGTGATAAGGGGCCAAGCAGTGATTTAATTAATATAGTTTCTGTGTGATTATTTTGGGACTAAGCTAGCCAGGTAGCCAGGAACCAACAAGCGGTCTTCTCCTCCAACAGATTGGCATGACAATGTGGGTAACTACACCCACATAAAAACCTGAGAAAGCTTTAAAATGAACCCTAGACACAAAAGAACAGAATTAAGCATGGCTTGGTAGTGGCATTTTCTTGGGTGGGCTATTTGCTAGCTCCTTTAAGAGAGGTTTTCCTGATTCAGCTGTAGCAGAAAAAGAGCTGTGCAGTTTAAAACACAGCTTCCTGGGCCATGCTGCCAGCATGAACTCCAGATATGGAATATTTAAATGGCAATACTGGGCCTGGGTGTTTGTGTGCCCACTTGGAGTCAGGAGGAAATTAGCTGAGACCATGCCCACTGCTCAGTGTTCCCCGCCTGGGCAGGTGGTGGGATCAGGTCTACTAGGCATGCACAGGCAGGAAATTCTTCCAAATTCCTGCTGCCATACACAGAGATATTTCTAGGCTGTGCAGTACTCTCCATGGCAGATTTAGCTATTACTCAAATAAAAAGAGTTTATGTGCTGCACACTCATTCTCGGAGTTAAAGTGATGAGTGTGGCTTGTACCTAGTGGCCCCAGAATTGGCAATAACACTATCTCCACCATTTTAAAAGTGGAGAGAGGCAGAGCCAGCATCCAGAGTAGCCACAACCAAGCTGTTTACCATTTTAAAAGTTCTTCAAGACAGTAATGCAATAAGGACAGATTTAGATATAAAAGAACTCTAAGTGGATCACAGTGTTGGATAAATTTACGTAGGCTTGGGAGAGAAAAGAAAGAGTATACAGAGTTGGAAAAGAAGTAAATCATTTTTTTAAAAGTCTTTAAAGAGGCAGAGTACAGACAGTCATAGATTAAAAGGAGTAAAGAAAAATAAGTCATTACACAGAGAGTGTGGATTATGTATATTATTGTGTTTTCTTTGAATTTTTGACTGTGAAGGAGCTAAGTACAGAGAGACATTTCATTGTATGGGGTGCTAAGCTAAACCAGCATGTATATTATAAAGGTAGCTTTACTTCAAAGTTTGAATCTATGAATATGTTGCTTTGGAAAAGAGGTTCTTCTTTTGTTTTCACAGAGGATGAGAACCTGTGGATTGCTTCCAGAGTAATATGGTTTGATGAGACAAGATCCCCTGAAAGGTTGCCTTGAACACCCCTCAAAAATTACTTTGTCCAATAAAAAGCAGGAAGAAATATGGATAGAACTATGCCCATATTCCCAAATATTGTCTATAAATGTTTCTTTACATTTAAAGGGGGATATGCTATAGAGATTTGAATTGGTATAGATATCAGTTTATTGATACAAATTTAAGGTCAATCTTGTTATATGTATATTTCTACTCTTGATTAAGGTATTGTGATTATGTAGTTCATTTTTAAAATGTAATGTATAATTAAGAAATATAATCATATATAATCATCAAGATTGTAGACATGTTAGTTAGATTTTCTAGATGCACAGTGATGAATTTTAGATGGATAGGCATTCTTCAAATGTTTCAAAGACTACAGAATGTCATTTAAAGTGTTTTAATAACTTAGGACTTTTGACAGTGAGACACATCTGTTCCAGCAGCACCAATTACTTCAAGAGGAAGATAGGCATCAAAGAGGCTCCTTATGGAAATGGCTAGCCATTTGGTTAAAAAAAACTGCCCTTGATTGAACTGCTTAATGACCTGGACATGCAAGACCAACAGAGAAATGACTGTTGAACTTGCCTATAGCTAAGACTTCATGAAAGAGTCTGCAAGACATTCTTCAAAAAAACATGGGACAAGAGACACAAGAGATGGAGACAAGACAAGATTCTGATCAAGTCTTGTTTATTCAAGGGAATAATCCAGGTAAACATAGGGTAAGGGAAATTCTCCTTGTGTATATGGGTAACTAAGCAATTTACTAGCAACCTTAACCATGCGCTAATGGTCAGGTGAAAAGTCCCTAACTGCAACATGCATAAAAGTCAGAATGTTCAGAATATGGGAACAATGGAGCAATAACTCCTTGCAGAGTTTGTATTTGACAGATCAGAAGAGCAGGAGAAGCCAAGCTCAACAGGGTGGACAAACCTGATCCAGGGAGCAGTAAGTCTCCCACAATTATAGTTTTCCTTAGTTAGGATAAAAGATAAAGTAGATATAAATATTGTAACTGTAATTCTCACTTGGTACCTGTTTTGTTATATGTAATTTTACTATGTTAGAGTTAAAAACCTTCCTTTTTATTTAAACAGAAAAAGGGAGGTGATGTGGAAGTCCCTCTGTGTTCTGTGATTACCATTAATGAATAAAGAAACTGCTTTGGACCTATAGCAAGGCAGACCTTAAGTGGGCTGAGAAAGCTAGGCTGAATACTGGGAGAAAGAAGGGCAGAGTCAGGGAGAAGCCATGAATCTTCTGCCTGAGACCGATGCAAGGAACATTACCCCATAAGCCACAGCCATGTGGTGATACACAGATTACTAGAAATGGGTTAAATTAATATGTAAGAGTTAGCCAATAAGAAGCTAGAGCTAATGGGCCAAGCAGTGATTTAATTAATACAGTTTCTGTGTGATTATTTTGGGTCTAAGCTAGCCGGGAAGTCAGGAACAAAACAAGTGTCTCCTCCTCCCACACACAATTGCCACAAAGAGCCTTCTTTCAGGACTCTGACGATGCCACATGATGCCAGATTCAGTGGCTCTCTGAAACCATAAATGAATAATTCACAATCCTTAAAATTTTGCATATTTCTTACCAAAAATGGTTTCATGTGTACAGCAGTGCCAAGTTCAGATGGCAGTTTTGAATAGACCTTCACCTCTTTGGACAACAGTTGCTTCGGTTTTTGTATGCAGACTAGAAGCAGAAAACTCTTCAGTCTCTCATAAACTAGAGACCTATCTAGGTATGACCTTAACCCTGAGAATATCTTTTCTACTGTTTTCAGTACAGGAGACTTCTCTTAATGGTGCCCTTTAACAGTTAATATTTCATCTTCAGCATATGACTTACTGCAGTCTTAGGCCTCCTTGTGTTCTTTTTCTCTCCAAACTGCACATTTTTTCATTTCTTTCTGCCCAACTTGTTGCTTTTTTTCCATTGTAGATCTGCATAAAAGTAACCAGTAACAGTCCCTCTACAGACTCACCATTGTGCTGTCTTGAAATTTCCTCCACCAAAGTAATTAATCCATTACTTTTTAATTTAGCCTCATACAAGTTCTCATGACATGGGTACATTTCAGCCAGTTTATCTGAGAAAATATCACATGAATGCCTTCTAACCCAGTTAACAGGGTCCTTGTTCTCTCATCCACGCCCCCATTGTCTTTATTATTCTCAGCATTACTCTCTTTCAGGCTCCAACTATAACAGCTCTTTTAAGCAGGGTTTGAGGGTTTATCTTTTTATTTTCTAGTTCAAAGCTCAAAAGTCTTCCATATGCCTCCAAAAAACATGGTCAAAATCCTCACAATGTCACATTTCGGGTTCCTATTTCTATATTAGTTATTTTTCTTTTGTTGCTGTTAAATATTATGAACAAAAGCAACTTAAGGAAGAAAGAGTTTATTTTAGCTTAATTTTCCAGAGGGATGGAGTCCTCATAGTGGGGAAAAAATTGCATGGCAGCAGGAGCTGTAAGGTGGATTATCATATTTCATCCACATCGAGGAACCAGACATAGGAGGTGGGGAAGGTTATAAACCCTCAAACCCTGCTTAAAGTGATATACTTCCTCCAGGAAGCTTCCTTCTCCTGAAAGTTTTATAATTTTCCCAAACATCACCAAAAACAAGAGAGCAAGTGCTCAGATTCATGAATCTATGGGGCCCATTTCTCATTCAAATCACCACATACTTGTATCCTTTGTCTGCTCCCCCTACTTCTTTAGGTCTGGTTATTGACATTTTAAATATAATGCTTCTATGATATCATATATGGAATGTTGTTTTAGATACAGAAGGTAAGAATGAAATCATACCAGGTCATGGTAGCTAATGGATGAATTAAATTCAGGAATTTATGTCTTAGTGGCTTTGATAATTTCTTTCCTGTAGAGATCTGTTTCCCTAACATCTCAGTCTCAACTTTACCATATTCTAGGATTGATTCTCTTAGCAGCTTGAGATATGAGATTATACTTGTCACGTGCACAAAATATGATGCTTGGCAAACTGAGTACTATAAGCTGAGGCTCCCATAAGAAGTTAAACCAGTGTCAGAACTTCAACAAACTGCACTTCTGCTTTTAGAATTCATGAGAGTGATGCCAATGAGTGTGAAGACTTAAGATGGTACAAGTCCAAAGCCAAAAGTTTCTTGGGGTGTCTTAGTCTTTTGAATAGCCTATCTATTACCCATCTTACTGTTCTGATTCTTGTATCTATAGGTCTCTCTAATCTACCTGATGATTCAATCTATATAGATGTTTTTCAACACATTACATAGTTTCAGATTCACGATATTCCTCTTTTATACCACCAAGCCACAGACCAGCATCTAACCACTACCTATAAAACAAGAATACCTCATACTACTCTTACTACATTCTGAATCCAGGAAGAATAAGCCAAATACTTGAATTTAACATCCATCATCCCTTATGTCCTACCCTCCAGCTTCTTTTCTTGACAAAATTCTGCAATTTCCTTTTGTATGAACAGAATGGCTGGATTGTTAGATTACAGATCCTCTACTTACCAATCTATCCCAGACATTAGGCCATGGCCCCCATGCTCTGACACTTATAACAAGGAAATGACAGGTGCTTCCTGTGACAAAGCACTCAGACTGTAGAGGTGGACACAAGAAGTGCAGCCCTTCCCACTTTCAATTTCAGGAATAAATTATGGCTCTACCTCCACAACCCTTGGCAAATAGGCCAGGTCAGGCTAGATCACATGCCATGAAGCTTTTCTAGCCCTTCTGGAAGCTTGTGAGTCAAACCTTTTTGTTCATTCATTCAAAGGCTCTTCCCTCAGGCCCTATGCATGCAGTCTCTCTGTTCTAAGGAAACTTCCTCTTCAGACCTGCTCTTTCTTTCAGGGACTTATCTCCCAATAAGGGTCTTCTGGAGGGTATTTTTTTAAAAAAAAAAAATAATTTATTTATTTTACATCCAGACAGAAATTTCTTCTCTCTCTACCCCTCCTATTCCCTCCCCAAGCCTCTCCTCTGTTTCTGTTTAGAAAGGCTCAGGCCTTCCATGGGTATCAATAAAGTATGGCTTATCAAATTGCAGTAAAACTAAGCACCCCCCCCCCTTATATTAGGGCTGGACAAGGCAATACAGTATGAGGAATAGGTTCCCAAGAGTCAACCAAATCCTTAGGGACAGTCCCTGCTCCATTGTTAGGAGTCCCACAAGTAGAAGAAGCTACACAACTGTCATATATGTAGGGTCAGTCTTACGCAGGCTCGTTGGTTGTTGGTTCAGACTGTGAGTTCCTATGAGCCAGGTTAGTTGTTTCTGTGGGTTTTCTTGTAATGTCCTTGATCCCTTGGTTCATACAATCTCTCCTAACTCTCTTCAGGATGATTCCCAAAGCTTAGCCTAATGTTTGTGCATCTCTTCTTCTGTTTCCATCAGTCACTGGATAAAGGTTCATTGATGAGAGTTGGGATAGTCACCAATCTTTTCAGAAGTGATGGCCATCTCTACTATTGCTAAGAGTCTTAGTTTGGGCCATCCTTGTAGATTTATTGGAGTTTGCCTTGTATCAGGTTCTCCTTGATCCCAAAATGTCCCCCTTTCTAGTCATCTCTTTCAGTACTCTTCCCTTCCATCCACCGTGCCCCAACTCGATCCCTCCAGTTCTCATCTCCACCCACCCCCACTGTACCCAGGAGATCTCTTCTTCTATTTACCCTTCTCTGGGAGATATCTGAGTCCCCCCACCTTGGGCTCTCACTGTTACTTAGCCTCTCTGGGGCTGTGGATTATTGCCTGATTCTCCCTGAAGGGTAATCTTATCCAGCTCTTTTCATCAACTTGCTTCTCTGCTCTTTCTTTTTTAATTTCTAATATTGTCTACATGTGTTTATGTTTTTATATTGTTTACTTGGCACCAAACTGATTTATAAGTTAATGTGAATGTAAATTGAGTTACTAAATAAAACTGAATTTCTTCATTTTGTAGCATGATGAATTTTAAGAAAAAACCAAACAAAACAGAACTCCATAACATAATCTCATTTACAAAAATCCAAACAACTTAAGTAAAAGTTGGCCACTTATCCAGTAAACCTGAATACTGGATGATGATGAGGGATAGAAAAGGATATTTATTCATTGTGTTATGCTACAAAATGGTATAGGAGGTTCGTCTGTCTACATGTTGCTTTTATTGGTTAATAAAGAAACTGCTTTGGGCCTGTTGATAGGGCAGAACTTAGGTAGGTGGGGAAAAATTAAATGGAATTCTGGGAGGAAGAAAGCAGAGTCGGGAGACGCCATGGACCTGCAGCCCCAGAGATAGATGTGCTGAGACTTTGCTAGTAGGCCACGACCTCATGGTGATATACAGATTAATAGAAATGGGTTAAATTAATATGTAAGAGTTAGCCAAAAAGAAGCTAGAGATAGTGGGCCAAGCAGTGATTTAATGAATACAATTTCTGTGTGGTTATTTCAGGGCTAAGCTAGCCAGGCGGCTGGGACGAAAAGCAGCCCCCTACAACAACAGAACAAACAGATGGCTCGGGTGTACCCATCTTTCTTTTGTGGGGGTATTAACATGAGCGTTTGAATTTGAATTAAAAAGTTTTTTTTTTTAAAAAAAAAAAACCAAGCTACGATTGGAAAGGTATGGTCAGGATGTTATCTTCTCCCTTTTTTCTCAAGGTCTTCTAAGAAGTACTTATTGCTTGTGATTTTTCAAGAGATGTTTACTAAGGGTACAATTTTCTTTAAAAGGTAATTGTATTCATTTGGGATGCTAGGCTCTTGTTCCAAGGACTGGATGATAGCATATTTCCATGCTTCTAGCTTCCCTTAAGTACTCAATATGATTACTTAAAGACATATGCAATTGGCTCAACAGAAAAGAGACAGATAAGAAATAAATTCAAAATTCAACCTAATTTGGAGGCCTCATAAGCCCAAATAAGAAGTAAATACTTTTAAATAATTTCAAAGTGCCTAGTATAATGAGTCAAATTTTTAGTAGTTAATTTAAATTTGCTAAGAAACACAGGAATATTAATATTAGATGTATTTATAACTCTTATATACTTATGATGCAATATGCATGATTTCTGTCTTCCAAAAACAGGTTCCTGGGTTTTCATTTAAAATATAATTATATAAAAAGTCCCTTCTAAATTTTGTAATAACAGCAACAACAATAAAAAGACAGAAACTATCAAGTGAAGAAAAAAATCTATAGGTTATAGATATGTTGTTTTGATTAAATATGTTTTGATTAAAGAAAAGGGAAATTATTTCAAATGAGAAATGACTTAAGGACTAAATATTGTGTTTTTGTCTTCTAACATTTTCTAATTTACAACTTTTGTTTTTAAATTTACATGTTGTTTTGTTTTGTTTTTGAGACAAGTTTCAAGGTTTAATCTGTGTATTCCCGGACTGTTCTGGAACTAGCTCTGTAGATCAGGCCGGTCTTGAACTCACAGAGATTGGCTTCCTTCAGCCTTTTGGGTGCTGGGATTAAAGGCATGTGCCACCAACGCACATTTGCTAGTTTTTAAATTGTTGAAAATTATTTTATAACTTCTAAAGTAATCTTCATTTGAAAATTCCACTTTTAATGAAACTATCAGAGCCAAAACAAATGAATTTCTTGTTACTATGAAAAAGAGAAGAAAGTTAACTAGTTCTTGCCAATTGGAATATAGTTTTACATTAATATTAAAAACGGTGAGCTGTTCGAAAATGATTCAAGAATGGAGTTGTGTGTGGAGATTTCTGAATGCTTGTGAGAAAATTGCAAGAAACCAAGACAAGAATCATGTGACCTCAGTTTCTTCAAAACACTGAATAGTCCCTGGAACGTGCTTTTCTGTCCCTCCAAGGTGTAGCGGATAGGAGTGGGTTTACTTTGGATTATTCATTACAGTTGGTTATTGTTACTTGTTTAGATGCTCTGTAGAAAAACATGTTTCTGCCACAAATTGGTTTGGCTACCAAGTACAACTTGTTCTTATGATTGTAAAGTTTACTAATGTGACTCTTTTTAATCCTCGAGTCTACACTGTCTGAAGCTCTGAATAAACATTGGCTATTGCATGAGACTTTAGTCTGTCTCTTTTACTTACTCCACTCTCCCAGGTCTTACCACCTCTAGAGTGGCCAATAGTGAGATATAGTAAACAGAAAATACTTTTTAATTCCATTCAACACTGTTAAAGATACTCAGAGTTGTGAGTTAACTCTACTTATCCAAATTATACAAAAGATCTCTAATACTAAAAATACTTACGGTGCATTATACCATAAGAACAAGTATTTTTTGATTGGATGATTGATTATTTTAAGTTTCTTATAGATAGGTAGCCATGACTGAGAAAAAAATACTTATATAATATTTCTATTTTGCTAACAAAAAAGAAATTGACAATATTAGAATGACTTCTACTAGAATCCCATTTCCCTTTATGACTGTTAGAATTAAAATATACTATCGGGTTATGCTGTAAAGTCACTTGACATTTCTATTCCTACCATGTTTGACCTCTTGTTTCTAAAATTGTTATTTGTAATATTTGGTCAGTGGGGAAAAAAGGATTTTTTTTTAATTTAAAGAGTACTATATTGTTATCTAATTTCTTCTGTGTTGTAACTTTTAATTTATATTCCAAAACTAAAATAACACTTAATTATTAATAATTATTAGTATCAAGATAATAAAACAGATCAGGTCAACCTCAACAAATAAGAGTGATGATAATTTGGATATAAAAGACCAATCTTTCCTTATAATTAGAGCAAGTTGCTCCATATGAGGCTCTAACTGTAAGAACAAGCTGGAAAAAAGAAAAACCCAAATTAAAAGATAATAGATTATTTTATATACTCCAAATATAAAACAAGAATATTTCATGGAATGTAAAAAACTGTGGCTACAAGGGGAAAACATCTAGTCAATCTCTTTTAAAAGCAGCATAATGTTTAACCTGGTTATATTTATCTATTCCCTTCATTGGTTACTTTTACTTCATTAGGCCAGAAAGCCTTTTTGATGTAGGCATACTATTTCTATTACTGTTCTAATGCTGTTCTGATGCAAAAAGGAAAAATAGAAAAAATGACAAGCCAAGTCTGATCATGCTAACTAATGGATTTGGTATGACCTAGGAGTTTCTTCTTCAAGGTCCCTAGCAGCCATTCTTCTCTTGAAAAGACTGTTTTCTGTTTACTCAGACTCATGTGTATTAGATCCAAGCAATGAGCATTTCTAGCAAGGAGGGACATTAAATAATACTTTAATTTTTTGACCTCTGCATGTACAATATGATGCTTAGACAACAGGGAGCACTTAGAACTACAGTTCCAAGAAAGAAGATACACCTGTAGTACACACCCTACAAAGGTTGATTAGACTTTCAGTGATTGTGGAGAGACTGGAATATTGTAGGTCCAGTGTCTAGTTATAAGTTGCCTTAGGCACTGCGAGCCTTTGAATGGCTATTGTACTCTGTGTATGACCTAACACCCTTGCTTGTGATCATTAGATAAATCCAATGGAATGTATGAACAGTCCCCCAGCTTCCACCAACCTCAAAGCAAAGAATGTCATTGCACTGCATAGGAGGCCTGTAGAGGAGGTTATCTCCACTTTTCCATGACCCACCTACCCAAGGTGCTCACCAATGTATTTGAAAGGCATCTTATTTATGCTGCTCTTTGTTCTGTTACTAGAAAAATATTACAAAATTATTATCATGTTGGAACATAGTGTTGAGGGAAACCTAAATCTGTATTCCTAGGCTATGATCACTCATACTTGGCTCCAGAATAAAAATGTCTTTTTATTCCCTGCGAGGTAAGGCCTGTGTATTTTATGTTGGCAGTCCCACAGAGCTGTAACCCATAGAGTATTTAATAAGAGGATGGTAAGGATCCTTAAAATTTTGCTTAGATGTGGAGAATAAATCCAAGAGATATACAGAGCATTGTGACTAATACTTAAACATTGTATTATAAGGAAGTTGAAGAGAAGATCACCTGGCATGCCTAAGGTCCTGGGTTTGACACTCAGCAGGTGTTGGCCCTGGGTGGGGGATTAAGGATCAATCTTCCACGTCTTTTCACTACAAAAAAAAAAAATGAGCATGCGCAGTGACAAATTTGCTACTGAGGTTGACTTAGACATCCCACAACGTGTGCTTCAGAATTCTTTGCAGCATGAAACATACAAGTTTTGAGAATTAGAGCAGCGAATAAACTAGGAGACAAAAACTTCTGTGCTGCAGAAATAAGAGCTCGCTGAAGTTTCCTGGGAGGAAAGAGCCAGTGCTTTTTGTTATTTCAAGTTTGCTGCTTTGATCTGAGTCCTAGTAATACACCCTGCCTGAGCTAGCTTGAGTACCTCACCAAAACCTTCCATTTCGAAAATTTCAACCTGAAACTACCAGAGTGACCTCTATATACTTTCAAATTAGATGAGAGTGCTTCAATTTTCTCTAATGGATGTTCTGTCCTTTTTCCTGCGGACAATTATCCTGTAGCAGGAAATAAAAATAAAAGATAATGTTTTTCATTAACTAGGAAGGCTACTTTGTGAAAGTTGAGGGTGCAGAAATTAGTCTCCTCTCAACAATATTTTACAAAAATGTTCTCTGGTCATGTCTACTTCCATTTTCACTTCTTTGTGGGTTATGAACTTATAATATTTGTATTCTGTCACAAAGTAAAATTTTTAATTCAATGCTCTCTATATAGTAGGTGCCTAGCAAATGAATATTAACAGATTGATTAAAACTACTCAAAACTGAACCATCATATAAGTGTGGTTGTGAAGCTACAAGAGAATAAAAGAATACAAAATGAGTTCATGTAACAAATATACAAATTGTATTTATTCTGTATGGTCACAATGCTACATATTTATAAGACACAGATATTAATGTACTTTTATAAATCCAAAAATCATGTGCATTCTCTTACCAGGTATGGGTAATCTTATCTTGTGTTGTTTAAGAAACATGCTTAGGGAAATCATCTTCATCATTACAATATGTGCTTAAAATTTGGACTAAAATTCTGGATTTTTAAAACTAAAGAACCTTTGAGCAAAAATCCTCTAACTCATATTTTCAATCCACATGCTCAGATAATGCTAAAATCTTTAGAAAGGACCAGGCCAAGAAATGTTGCTTTATATTTATATCAAATTTTTAACATTAAAAACAATCAATTTTCCTTGATCCAGCCTCTGCAGACATGGACAATGTTTCATGTATTTCAAGGCCATTTTCAGAAGTTCCCGTTTTCTCTTCTATGTGTTAAACAATTTCATCTTTTAAAGAACATTGAAAAACAAGATTCTGGTTTAAAATGTTTACTTGTGATGAGCAGTCCCTTAAGTAGCCCATTTTCTACCCATGCATCTTGTTTAATTGCTGGATTATGTACTGTGTTGTTATCTCAAACAACTAGGATAATAAAAGCATGTTCCAGGGACATCCCTTCATCTTAACTTTCTAATAGCATGAATCTCTAAAAAAGGTAAGACAATGCAGTCTTGAAGAGAGCAAAGGTAGTAAAATAAATAAAGGAAATATCAAATCCTAAATTCTTGTCAAACCCCAAGAATCACCTGCCCCTCCAGGTGCAGGTGTGGCCGGTGAGTCTAGTGGTCAGTGGTGTGACAGATGATGGCTGGTGGAAGAGGATGCTGCTGCCTGGTCACTCGGGGTACTGTGGATTTTTCTTTACCCCTTTTTAAATAGAAGGACTAATTCCTATCTAAACGTGTTGAAGATATAAATGAAAACACGGAATTTGAAAGCAGGACTTAAGCTTTGTCTATCTCACCAGTTGGTCTTTATTATTATTGAAGGAAGTTTGCTTTTCCTTCCTCTTTGCTTCTATGAAATGGCAAGATAAACAGATTAATAGATAGGACCTTAGTATTCTCCCAAGGCTTGTCCAGAGTTCTTATATATCCTTTGGGGACATTATTTAGCACACTTTGTAGTTCATATCTTTTCTAAAACATATATAGCTTTGTCTCTATATAGCTATATATAGCTTTGTCTCTCTCCCTAAAGTCCACTCGTGATGCTTTGATGGCTTAGCTTTTTTTTTTTTTTTATCCAGTAGACTTGTTGTTACCTGCCAGCCATATCCCAGTTGTCTGGCGTCAGGCATATTAGGCAAGGTTCTCTAGAGAAACAGAATCAATAGATTGTGTGACTGTGTGCAGAAATTGATGATAGGCACATACATATATACCTACACATATACATGTATGGACAGATAGATTTACCTGATAGGGGTTTGGTAGTTTAAAATGGCTGTTGGCACACTAAAGAGGCTTGGCCAAGTCTAAAAGCAGAAGGCCTTAGCAGTTCCAATCTCGTGCTGAAGTTCCTGGCTGATATTAAGTTCATATTGGAAGTTCATAAAAAGGAAGAAAGAGAAGCAAAAAGAAAAGGACAACAAAAAAGCAGAGTCTGATTTCAGCAGCAACAATAAACAGTCAGGAAATAAAAGTGAAGATACGTACATACTGCTTTTATTTGGACTTCAATCTGTGTGGGCTGTACATTGGAAGATTGATCATTCTGAGTATGGGTCTTCCTCTTCAGTTAATTCCCCCTGAAAATGCCTTCTTAGACATTGCCTGTGCTATGTCTCCTGGGTTATTTTTACTCAGTCTGATAACTAAGGCTAACCATCACATAGAATATTGGGTAAATCTCTGTGAGTTCGAGACCAGCCTGGTCTACAAGAGCTAGTTCCAGGACAGGCTCCAAAGCCACAGAGAAACCCTGTCTCGAAAAACCAAAAAAAAAAAAAAAAAAAAAAAAAAAAAACACATAGAATATTGGTGTGAGAGACATATCTATGGAAGTACAAGAAGCCTACAGAACACCAAATAGACTGGAGCAAAATGTCCCCTTGCCACATAATAATCAAAACACTAAACATATAGAATAAATAGAGTACTAAGAGCTGCAACAGAAAAAGGCCAAGTAACATATAATGGCAGAGCTATAAGAATTACACCCGACTTCTCAATGTAAACTCTGAAAGTCAGAAAGTCCTGGACAGACATTCTGAAAAGTCCTTAATCACTATAGATGGAGATAAAAAAAATATTCTATGACAAAACCAAATTTAAACAACACCTATCCACAAATCTAGCACTACAGAAAGCATGAGAAGGAAAACTCCAACCCAAAGAAGGTAGCTTCACCCATGAAAACACAGGCAACAAATAACCTAACACCAGCAAACTCCAAAGAAGGGAAACATACAAACACTACCACCACCACCAAGAACAAAACCAAATCTAACAAGAATTAACAATCACTGGTCATTAATATCTCTTAGTATCAATGGTTTCGATTCACCTGTAAGAAGACACGGGCTATCAGGACGGATACAAAAATAGGATCCATCCTTCTGCTGCATACAAGAAACACACTTCAATCTCAAAGACAGACATTACCTCAGAGTAAAGAGTTGGGAGAAGATTTACCAATCAAATGGACCTAAGAAACAAGCAGGTGTAGCTATTCTAATAGCTAACAAAATAGACTTTAAACTAAAATTAATCAAAAGAGATGGAGAAGGACATTTCATATTCATCACAGGAAAATCCATCAAGATGAAGTCTCAATTCTAAACATCTATTTTCCAAATACAAGGACAACCACATTTGTAAAGGAAACATTACTAAAGCTTAAATTACACATCATACCACATACAATAATGGGAGATTTCAATACCCCACTCTCCACAATGGACATGACAGCCAGGCAGAAACTTGAAAGAAATAAGGGAACTAACAGATCTTATGACTCAAATGGACTTAACAGACATTTATAGAATATTCCATTCAAACATAAAAGAATATACCTTCTTCTCAGCACCTCATGGAACATTTTCTAAAATTGACCACATACTCTGTAACAAAGCAAACCTCAACAGATACAAAAGAAATTGTACTAACCCCCTGTATCTTATCAGATCACGATGGCTTAAAGTTAGAATTCAATAGCATCACTAATTGCAGAAATTCAACAAACTCATGGAAATTGAACAATGCTCAACTGAATCATCAAGGAAGAAATAAAGGGAGAAATTAAAGACTTCCTAGGATTCAATGAAAATGACCACACAACATACCCAAATTTATGAGTCACTATGAAAGCAGTGCTAAGAGGAAACTTTATATCACTAAGGCCTACACAAAGAAAGTAGAGAAATCTCACCCTAGAGAGGTGAAGGAGCAAAACTACAGCCACCTTATGTCTCCACTTCCTCACTGAAAAGAGACAGAGTTATTGTTTCCTCCTGACTTATCACTTCCTCTCTCTGCCCAGCCATATCACTTCTTGTCTCTATGTATAGACCTCTAGACCTCTATGGTTAGCTAGTGGCTAGCTCGGCCTTCTGATCTTCAGGCAAGCTTTATTTGTCCAAACAAGATATCACCATAGAAGGGAAGAAATCAAACTTTCTGTATTTGCAGATGATATGATAGTGTATATAAGTGACCCCAAAAATTCTACCAGGAAACTCCTCCAGCCGATAAACACCTTCAGCAAGTGGCAGGACACAAGATTAACTTAAAGAAAAAAATCAGTAGCCCTCTTATATACAAATAGGACCAATCTAGACCCTTTGAATGTGGATGACAGTTGTAGTACTGCGGCAAACAGACTGCAGGGCCACTGGCAGTGGCACCAGGGTTTAGCTCTACAGCTTGTACTTTCTTTTTGGGAACACAAGGATGACCACCAGCTGAACCCTAAGCAATAGTGGAGAGGGGTTCTGAACTGGCCTTGCCTTGCAGTCAGATTGATGACTGTCTTAAATGTCACCATAGAACCTTCATCCAGCAACTGCTGAAGACAGGGGCAGAAACCCACAGCAGAGCACTGGGTTGAGCTCCCAAAGTCCAGTTGAAGAGTGGGAAGAGTGAGAATGTGAGCAAAGAGGTCAAGACCATTGTGGGAACACCCACTGAAACAGCTAAACTGAGCTAATGGGAGCCCACCAACTCTGGCCTGACAGGGAAGGAAACATTATAGATTCAAACTAGTCCCTCTGAATGGAGGTGATAGTTGTATGGCTGGGGGAGACTGTGGGACCAGTGGCAGTGGCACCAGAATTTATCCTTTCTGCTTTTACTGGCTCTTTGGAACCCATTTTCTTTGGATAGATACCTCACTCAGCCTAGATATATTAGGGCGAGCCTTGGATCTTCCCCAAGGCACTATGTTTTACCCTATCTGAGGAATGGACAGCGGGGGTGGGGGTGAGGTGGAAGGGGAGCTGGAGGAATGGGAGGAGGGGAGGGAGTGGGAAATGGGTTTGGTATGTAAAATGAAAAAAGAGTTTGTTTTCTTTTAAAAAAATAAAAACTGCAGTATGGAAATTAAAAAAAAAGACTTAAAGTTTTTTCATCTATGTCTTTCCTTGTTTTGTTAGAGTTACCCCAAGTTATTTTATGTTATTTGTGTCTATTGTAAAAGATGTTTCTCTGATTTCCTGTACAATGGGAAAAAGAAAGCATCTTCAAGAAATGGTGCTGACATAACTGAATGTTGACATGTTAGAAGAATGCAAATAGATACATCTCTATCCCCATGCACAAAACTCAAGTCCAAGTGGATCAAAGACCTCAACATAAAACCTATCACACAGAACCTGATAGAAGAGAAGGTGAAAAGTAGCTTTGAATGCATTGGCACAGAATACCACTTCCTAAATATAACACCGTTCAGTACAGACTCTGAGAACAACAATCAATAAATGGGACCTCCTGAAACTGAGAAGCTCTGTAAGGCAAAAGGCACAGTCAATAAGACAAAATAGTAGTCTACAGAATGGGGAAAGATCTTCACCAACCCCATTTCTGACAGAGGGCTCATCTCCAATACATATAGAGCTCAAGAAACTGAAATACCAAATAATCCAATTAAAAAATGGAGTACAGATCTAAACAGAGAATTCTCAACAGAAGAAACTTAAATAGCCAAAAAGACACTGAAGGAAATGCTCAACATCCTTAGTCATCAGGGAAAAGCAAATCAAAACAACTCTGAGATACCATCTTACACATGTCATAATGGCTAAGATCAAAAACACTGATGACAGCTTATGCTAGAGAGGATGTGGAGTAAAGGGAGCACTCTTTCATTGCTGGTGGGAGTGCAAACTAGTACAGCTCCTTTGGAAATTAGTATGGTGGTTTCTCAGAAAATTGGTAAACAATCTACATCAAGACCAAGCAGTACCACTCTTGGGCATATGCCGAAAGGATGCTCAATCATACCAGAAGGACATTTGCTCCACTATGTTTATAGCAGCATTACTTGTAGTAGCCAGAACTTGGAAACAACCTAGATGCCTATCAACTCAAGAATGGTTAAAGAAAATGTGGTATATTTACACAATAGAGTATTACTCTGTGGTAAAAAATGGCATCTTGAAATTTGCAGAAAAATGGATGAAACTAGCAAAAACATCCTGAGGTAACCTAGATCCAGAAAGACACAGTATGTATTCACTCATAAGTGGATATTAGATGTAAAACAAAGGATAGCTAGGCTACAATCCACAATCCCAGAGAAGCTAGATTAAAAGGGGGACCCTAGGAGGGACACACATAGAGGGTGTCAGGAAGGAAAAGAGTTAATATCTCTTGGGTAATCTGGGAGGGGGTATAAGGGAGTGAGTGGGGGATGGGAACATGAGGGATCAAGAAGACCGAGTTGGAGAGAGATAGAGGGAGAGAGCAATGAAAGAAATATCTTGGTAGAGGGAGCCATTATGGGGTTAGGGAAAAACCTCATGTTAGAGAAACTCTCAGGCATCCGCAAGGATGACCCCAGTCAAGAATCTAAACAATATAGGAGAAGGTGTCTGAAAGGGCCTTCACCTTTAATTAGGTTAGTAACTACCCTAATTGTCATCATATAACCTACACCCAGTAATTGATGTAACCAGATGTAGTGGCCTACAGCCAAGGACTGGGCTGAGCTCCTGGAATTCAGTTTAAGAGGAGGAGGAGGGATCATATGAACAAGGAATGTCAAGAGTATGATGGGGAAAATCAGAGACAGCTGGCAAGAGCTAGTGGCATCACACAGACTATCGAATGTCCGCTGGGGAACCTGCATGGGACTGAACTAGACCCTCTGATTATGGGTGACAGTTATGTGGCTTGATATGTTGAGGGGGGTTCCCCAGGTAGTGGCACCAGGATCTATCCCAGGTGCATGAACTGGCTTCTTCGAGCCCATTCCCTATGGTGGGTTACCTTGCTCATCCTTGATATGGGGGTAGGGCTTGGTCCTGCCTCATATTGGTATATCAGACTTTGTTGACTCCCCAAGGAAGGCCTTACCACCTCTGAGGAGTGAATGTGGAATGAAAAGGGGGAAGGGTTGGAGAAGGGGAAGTAGGGGATATGGGGTTGGTATGTAAAATGAAAAGTAATTTTTTTAAATAAAAAATATGAAAAAAGGATAAAGACAAAGAGGTCTTCGTTCCAAAGAAACTAAGCTATCTTTAAAAAAAAAAACATTAATTTTAAAAGTTCTCTGTTTGAGAATTACACAATATGTTTTGATCAAACTCACCCTGCCTCTCCTACTCCAGTGACTTTTTCTGTACCCTAGCCTCCCTCCTTCCAACTCCATGTCCTTTTGTTTTTTTTCGGCTCATTCAGTCCCCTTAGTGCTTCCAGTATGTGTGTGAATCCACTGAATTCTGAGGAGTCTATCAGGGTCTGTATCCATGAAGAAAACAGATTCACTCTTCCCTAGCATCCACCAGCTGGCGATAGCTCCTCAGCAAGAGTGGAGGTGGCGGGCATGCACTCCTCCCTCATCCCTGCTGGAATTTTGACTGGCTTGATCTGGTGCTGGTAAGCCCAGATGCTTTGAGTTGGTGAGTGCCAAGAGCCTATCATGTCTAGACACTTTGCAACTTTTTGTTCTTAGTCTTGGTGTCTCCTCTTCCATGATGACCCTTGAACCTTGCGGGGGAAGGGTATGCTAGAGATGTCCCATTCAAGGCTGAGCACTGTACAGTCTCTTATTCTCCAAATGTTCAACTGCTGTGGGTCTATGTATTCATTCCCATCTCCTGCAAAATGAAGCTTCTCTGATGAGGGCTTGGAGATGCATGGCTTTATGAGTATAAAGTCGGGGACTCAATGGAAGTTTAATACTATGTCCATTTAGCAGGAGAGTAGTTTTAGTTTCTCACCTAGAACCTATAATCTACCAAGACACGGGTTCATGTACCAGGCATGAGTTCTGCCTTGTGTCTTGAGAAGCAAGCCTTAAATCTAATCAGAAAGTAGTTACAAACTCTTTTTTTAAAACTTTTTATTAGTTTTTGAAAGTTTCATAAGATGCGTTCTGATCATATTCATTTTCCCCAACTCTTGCTGAATCTATCCCCACTTCCCCATCCTCTCATCATTATATTCTTTAGTTTTTGCCCAACAAGACCAATCTGAGCTGCCAAAATTTTATCCAACCTGTGGCCTCCCATTGGAACATAATTAACTTATCAAGGGCTAGAGTCTTACACAAAATTGACTTTCTGTCTCCTAACAGGCAACAGTTGCCAAAAGCACTATGGCATTTTATGGGGTAGAATTTTATGTCCAACCTCATGCTTGGATTTGAACTGTCTTGAAGTGGCATAGGTCTTGGGCATGCTGTCACAGTTGCTGTGAGCTGAATCCACAAATGCAATTGCCCTGCTGTGCCTGAAAGACACTGCCTCCTTGTGGCCACCCACTGCTTCTAGGTCTTACACTCTTTCTGCCCCATCTTTCACAATGCTTCCCTGAGCTTCCGGAGGAGGGGTGCAGCATATGTGCTCCATTTAGGGCTGAGCATTCTGTAACTTCTTGTTTTCTGTGGCTTGGACAGATGTGGGTGTGCGGGTATGTCATGACCTATTACAAGTAGGAGATTTTCTGATGAAGATTGGCAGATGCATTAATCTATGGGTGTAATGATACATCACTAGATGACAGCTTAATATTATATCCATTTAGCGAAATAATAGTAGTGATTTATCCTCTATGATATCTCTTGCCTAGGTTCCTGGCCCAATAAAGGTTTTGGGTATGGGGTATAGATTATTGAAATGTAAAAGAAAAATAGATAAAAATCTAGTAGGAAAGAAAGAGTCAAAAAGGGAAAAATCAGAGAAAAAATTCCTAGAAAATATAAGACCAAGAAAAAGGAAAGATTATGGAGAGTGGTACTTAAATCCAACCAAAAAAATGGTTGGTTTATTCCCATGCCACCAATGAGAATGTTTTGCCTGATAAGTCACTACTGCAGCTCACAGGACTCACAGCTGCATATTATTGATTCCTTTTCTCCTCTGGTAATGTGCATAGCACCTTCCAGGAGGAATGGATTATCCAGGTCAGTACCAGATTGAATTTTACGACTTAAATATATGGAATCATTAGAAATGAGCCTTAGCAACAAGTCCTGGGGGGTAACAAAGAACTTTGGCAATGACCTGTAATATTGGAGTATTTATGGCATCCCACTAGTCAACAACACCAAAAGAATAACCAACTTGTGGCACCAATCCTTTTATTTGTTAGTCTCTGGAGTCTAGTACTAGTATTGTTACCCCATTTTAAGATATCTCCATATATATATTTGGGTAGCATTGATCCCAAGTGGTTTTGTAATTTTCTAATTATGTGAAGCTAGGTGGCCTGTCCAAGACAACTTCAGTGTAATCTGATAAGACTGTACTTTAGTAATGATTTTAAATACCACAATGGGTTTTAGTCTTGCCAATTATAACAAATGGCACTCTACAGCCAAAGCTGTATTTTAGACAGTCTGAGAAAAGCATTGAGCAGGGTAAACTACTGAGAAATGTGAATTTATAGTCAGGATGATGAGATTTGACAACTATATATTATGGTCATTTAGTATAAAGAAATTTATGTTAACACCCAGACTGCTTCAGAAAGAAAAAAAATGATTATTGTGACTTATTGGTTAGTAATAATATCTTATTTGGTCATTCCATAGAAGTCACTTCTTAGTAGCAAAACCCAAGAGGAAACTGTATTTTGTGCCCTTACTAGAGATGTAAAGGAAGTTTGGGTATATTTTCTTTGATCCTAGACCCAACAGTCTAGTTCTTTCTTTCACTTCCTTTTGCCCATTTTCAGGGGCCTAAACTAATATCCGTGCTAAATTAAGGAGCACTGCTCCAGTAATTTACTAGTTATATGATGTTGAAAAAATTATTAAAATATTTGTTATTTTTGGCTATGAAATGCAGATACAAGTAAGACTGGCAGACACATAATAGGTGTGCTCAATAACCAGAAATTGAGTGAAAGGAGGACATAACTGCTTATTAGTAGGAAATATGCCTCAGTATGGAAATATTCAGACCAGAAAGTGTTTGCCTTTCTAGATATTTGTGAGATGGAAAAGGATTGATTCTTTAAATGTTTTGCTTGCACCAGGCAGCACTGGCAATTTTGATGCAGGATATTATATAAGTCTCAAAGCAAATCTGCTCTGCTGTAAGAAATTGCTTGAATTGCTGCAAAAGCATGATTTCAAGTCCTTACTTGCTTTCTGTCTACCCCTGACTTTCTGACAATCCTGGAGCTTTAATTTTCTGCTCCGTGCTACCACCCCCATAATATTCAGAGCCCACCATTTACTCCTCATTCTGCCTCCCCCAGATTAAAACAACATACATTTCCCCAAAATACCCTTCTTCCACTGACAGATGACAAGTGTAGGATGTTATAACAATGGATTCTCCACGCAAGGCTTCAAAAGAAAGCAGAGGATTAAAGATGATCTATACAGTGTCAGAATATTTTAATTTAATAAAATGTATAAAAATGAAGTGTTATACTCTAGACATAATAATTTCTTGATGTGGATCTTCACTGCTGTATTTATCTTTTGGTCATGTAATGAGAGGATTTGTGTTGCCCTTTAACTGACAGTTTAATAAATCCCAACTGTACTCTCTCTTCCACGAGGCCAATGTGTGGGCTGAATTTTCAGCAGGATCATCTTTCAGCAGACTGGAGCAAAAGCAGCCTAGCATAAGCAGGAACAGCAGCTTTTAAAAGGCTGTTCAGAATCCTACCCCCTATAACCTCAAATGGACACTGTAGAGGGGGAGGGCATAATGCAATACTTGGAAAAACATTCAGAATAAATCCCCATGGATTACAGAAACGGTGCAAAAAAATCCAATGGGGAGAAAGAAAGAAACAGAAAGTACATGTGAGGGAAAAGACCAGAGAAAGACTGACTTGACGAATGCAAGAACAAGAGAAAGGAGATAAGAGGTTAAAGAAAAACAAAAAGGTGCAAATAGTATTAGGCACTTGAAAACAGAGGAAATGAGAGCCAAAGAACAAAGATGGTCAAACACCTTGTTTGGGAAGGGGCAAAATTACTAGAACCCTAAGCAGTCTGTTTCTTACCTGACATTAAGTCATTTTTGCTAGCTTCAAAATCGGATTGCACTTGACACCTGTCAAGGCTATTGCATTGACAAGCAAGTATAGAACATAACTTGAAATATTAGCGGCACACCTTAAACTGTGGTAGCTAGGGCAAGTTGAGGGGGGAGTTAAGGGTAAGCGAGGCAGAAAGAAGTTTAGAAAGTCTGGAACTTTTTGTCATGAAGACAAAGACAGAAAAATGCTCACTTGCACAACTTGAAATGAATTTTTGTTTTGGGATTCGTTCCCTTAGAAAATGGAGGTGACTACTTTTTTGCTACACATATCTACACATTTTTATCTACCCAAAAGACCCAACCTCCTCTGAGACCATCCTAAATGGTCTCTGGAGAGATTAGAACCTCATTGTTCTAAAGTTCTGTGGATCTAGTCTCACCTTCACATCCAAAGCCTTACTCCCAGTCTTTTGTGGGTCATCCCTAAATTGCAGTATTTTTGCTAATGAAGTTGCTGTTGCCAGGCTAGGAACTGAAGAATATATTTGTGTCTAGCACCAAGGCAGCAGTGTGGGATTCTGCTCCACTATGAACAATTGTGTATAATAAGGTTAATTTTCTCTAGGTAAAAATTCTTATAAAGGAAAGTGTTCATGTATGGGTGTATGTGTGTCATCAAATTATTTTTCTGTCACATTAATTTGCCAGCATTGTTTTGGTGAAATGTAACTGTTTAAATTGGTTTAACCTGAATAGTTTCAAATTACATATTACTTTTAAAAACTCAGATGATTAACATTTCTAATGTTTATCTAAGTATATGTGTTACATAATTAAAAGAAAACACAATTTAGGGTCAGTGAATGCACCCCGCAATTTTTCCTGTCCTCTGCTTCTGATTGTTCTATTCCATAATTTGCCCATAATTAAAAGTTGACTGCTTCCTCTTGTGTTCTCATATAGAATCTGAATTTCTAAAAGGTTACCATTTGTCCTTTGGCTCTGTGTAGCCTAAAAAAATGAACAAGAATCAGTCTTAACAAAAGTCTATCCTGAGTTTCCTTCTCAATTGAACCCAGCAGGTCCAATAACCAGACACACAGTGAATTTCTTCTATTGTGGAGGGCTATGAAGGGACAAAGGAAAGCTGATCCACTAAGCCTCGGTGCACCAAGCACTATGCCAGCTGTTTGTTGGTGCATTGCTTCCTCCAGCTCTCAAGACAGCCCTACGCAGCAGATAGCATTGTCCTCATTAGAAAGAAAGAAGACCAAGGCTTGAAGAAGTTCAGTGACTTGCCCCTTGTCATACAGCTCATGAGTACCAGGAACTGGATTTGGAGACAGAGCTACTCAATTGCAAAGATCATGTGTTTACCCCTGGGACTTACTAACTCCTAAGGTTAGTAAACTTGCTTACTAGCCAAAGCAAACTGCTGTTATTCAGACTTGATTTCTCTACACACTGATATCAGTAGACACTTTGTACTCTGTAAACTTCCTCTCCTGTGGCATCTGTGGTACTACTTGGCTCTGATTTTATCCCTGTATCTGACCAATACTTACCAGTTTGTATTACTGCTGCTTTCAATTTCTTTGTTCTAAGGTCTTCTATTCTGCTTGGGCAATGTTATTGAAACTTTAGATTTTATGTTCCCCAAGAATCTGGATGTGGTAGACCCTCAAGATTCTATTTCTTGTTTTTATGGAGCTGTATATTTTTCCTCCCCTTTCCTCCCTTCCTCCCCCTCTGCTTCTGCCCTCTCCCATGATTCCAACATTCCCAATTTTACTCAGGAGATCTTGTCTTTTTCTGCTTCCCATGCAGATTAGATACATGTATGTCTCTCTTAGGGTCCTCTTTGTTGTCTAGGTTCTCTGGGATTGTGAATTGTAGGCTGATTTTTCTTTACTTTATGTCTAAAAGCCACTTATGAGTGAGTACATATGATATTTGTCTCTCTGGGTCTGGGTTACCTCACTCCATACGATGTTTTCTAGATCCATCCAATTGCCTGCAAATTTCAAGATGTCATCATCAAGAATGGCCAGGATAAAAACCACTGACGACAATTATGCTAGAGAGGTTGTGCGGTAAAGGGAACAGTCTTGAATTGCTGGTGGGAGTGCAAACTGGTACAGCCCCTTGGGATATCAGTGTGGCAATTACTCAGAAAATTAGGAAACAACCTTCCTCAAGACCCAGCAATACCACTTTTTGGTATATATCCAAAGGATGCTCAATCGTGCCACAAAGACATGTGTTCAACTATGTTCATAGCAGCTTTGTTTGTCGTAGCCAAAACCTAGAAATTACCTAAATACCCTCCGACCAAAGAATGGATAAGGAAAATGTGGTACATGTACATAATGGAGAACTACACAGCAGAGAAAAATAACATCTTGAAATATTTTATTTTTATATTCTATTCTTTTCCCAAAGATCTAGAATCAAACTGTTAGAGCCTCCTGAGACTTTTTTCACACAGATATGGTATGGTCCCCTCAAATTCAACATGTCAAAAAAAAATCAGCCTCAGTCCCACTCACAATCATTCCCAAACTTAGTCCTATCCCCATCATGATTATTCTTCTATGTCAATCATGTGCTGAGAAATCTATTGTGTTAGCTGCAAAAATGAATGTTTCTGGATTTTTATTGAGGCACTTGTCTTTTCCATTGTGTTGGAATGTATGTACAATAATTTTACGATCTTAATCATTTTAAGCACTAATTATATTCATGATATTATCTAATCATTATCCAATTCATCATCCTAAACAGACATGCTGTACGCATTAATTAGTAACTACTTATTACCACACCCCGTTAGAGGACAACTCTCATTTCTTTCCATATGAATTTATCTTTTAAAAGTACCTAGTCTAAGTGGAATAATATTTTTTCTATTGTACCTGGCTTGTTACACTGAGCAAAACATTTTCTTTCTTTGAATATTAACAAAACTTTCTATCTGACCTCCCTGATAAAAATTAATTTTAAAAATTATTTTTATTGAAAATAGATTCTTCTCACATACAATACATTCTGATCACAGTTCCCCATCCCTCCATCCACCCATCCCTCCATCCCTCCCAGCTCCCCCAAGCTCCCTTCTCCCCCAGGCCCGTTCCTCCTCTGCTTCTTTTTCAGAAAAGAGCAGGCCTCCAAGAATCAACAGCCAACTAGAACAAAACAAGATAGAGTAAGAAAAAGCCCTCATATTAAGGCACAAGGCAACCTAATAGGAGGAAAAGAGTCTCAAGGGCAGGCAAAAGAGTCAGAGACACACCCTCTCCCACTGTTGGAGTCCCACAAAACACCAAACTAACAGCCATAATATATATGCAGAAGACATGGTACAGACCCTTGCAGGTCCCATGCTTGCTGCTTTAGTCTCAGTGAACCCTGCTTAGTGGATTTGTTCTTCTAGCGTCCTCCATCCCCTCTGATGCCTACAGTCTTTCTTTCCTGTCTTCCATGGGGTTCTCCTTTTTGGAGAAAAGGAGGGACCCAATCGAGACTTCCAATTTAGTCTCCCTCTCTCTGCATAATGTCTAACTGTGGGTCTCTGAGCTAGGCTCCATCTGGTGACAACTGTACAAAGCATAGACCTATGAGTAGAGCAGAATATTATTAGGAATCATTTTCTCTGTTTTCCCCAGTTGTGTTTGGTTGTACCCTAAGTTTCTGAGCTATCCAGTCTCAAGTTTCTTGCCATCCAGGCAGTGTAGGGTATGGGCTCCCTCTCATGGTACAAGCCTCAAGTTAAACCAACCATTGATTGGCCACTCCCACGAGTTCTGTGCCACCATTGCCCCAGCACATCTTTCAGGAAGAAGAGATTTGTAAGTTGAGGATGTTGTGGCTGGGGTGGTGTGCTAGTTTGAATGTAATATGCTTCTATAAGCTCACTTGGGAGTGGAACTATTAGAAGATATGGCTTTGTTGGAGGAGGTGCTGCTTTGTTAGAGAAAGTACAACAATGTGGAAATGGACTTTGAGCTCTCATAAATGCTCATGCTACATCCCAGTAAAACTGACCACTTCCTGTTGCCTTCAAGTCAAAATGGAGGACTATCAGCTACTTCTTCAGCACCATGCCTGCTGCATGCTGTCTTGTCCCACTATGATGACAATAAATTAAACTTCTGAAAATGTAAACCACCCCAGTTAAATGTTGTCCTTTATAAGAGCTGTTGTAGTCATGATGTCTCTTTACAGCAATAAAAACCCTAAGACAGCTGGTATTCAAGTTTTTCTTTCCATACCCTGCAGAGTACCTTCTCACATTATAGCCAAAACTATAATGCAGGTGTGAAGACTCCATGCAGGCACAAGCTCCACCTATCGACATTCAATGAGCTATGTGGATGTTGTCCTCTCCAATGGGGTTCCATTGTCAGTTCTCAGAGAGCAACAGCCTGGGTTGTTTGGGGATCTCCATAAGACCCTCCTTGGTCAACAACTCAACTTAATGCAACCCAGTCCAAATACTGGAAGTTTTGTTTGGCTACAAAAGATGACCAGTTTTGACTCTGTATCCTCCATTTAGGATCTCCTTCAGAGATTCCAGGAAGTTTCTACTGTACTAGGTTTCTATACCATGTCCCAAATGCCCCACAATTTCAACCATCTCTCGTTACACTCTTTCCCTCAACAGCCCCTCAACTGATTCTTCCATGTCCAATCCCCACCTGCTCTCAGTCTACACAAAAAAATCTATTTTATTTCCCCTTCCCAGGGAAATACATAGCCCCACAGCCCTTCTCTTGATCTAACCTCTCTGGGTCTGTGGACTGTAGCTTGATTATCATTTATTTAACAGCTAATATCCACTTATAAATGAATATATACTATATATGTATTTCTGTGACTGGGTTACCTCACTCAGGATAATTTTTTTCTAGTTTACCCATTTGCCTGCAAATTTAAAGAGGTCCTTTGACAGTTTCTTAAATTTTTTCTCTTTGAAATTTTTATTAGTATATATTATTTATACAAACATCCGGTTTTGAACAACACCATTTGTTGAAGATGCTGTCTTTTTCTATTGTGCATTTCTGGATTCTTTATAAAAAAAATAAGATGCCCACATATGTTTGGACTTATGTCTGGGCCTTCAATTCAATTCCATTGATCCACATCTATTTTTATGCTAATACCATATGTTTTTATTACTATAGCTCTGTAGTACATCTTGAAGTCAGAAATGGTAAGACTTCCAGTGATTCTTTTATTGTTTTTTTTTTACTTATTTATTTATTTTTATTCTTTTTTAATTAAAATTTCCACCTGCTCCCCATTTCCCATTTCCCTCCCCTCCTCCCAAATATTGCCCTCCCCCCACTTCCCTCCCCCTATCCCCACTCCTCTTCTCCTCCCCCCACTCCATTCCCCCTCCCTCTCGATACTGAAGAGCAGTCCAAATTCCCTGCCCTGCGGGAAGACCAAGGTCCTTCTATCTACGTCCAGAAAGGTGAGCGTCCAAACAGGCTAAGCTCCCACAAAGCCAGTTCATGTATTAGGATCGAAACCTAGTGCCATTGTCCTTGGCTTCTCATCAGTCTTCATTGACCGCCATGCTCAGAGAGTCCGGAATCAACCCATGCTTATTCAGTCCCAGACCAACGGTCTGAGCTCTTAAGGTCCAAATGAGGAGCAGAAGGAGGGAGAACATGAGCAAAAAATCAGGACCACGAGGGATGCACCCACCCACTGTGACAGTGATTCTTTTATTGTTAAGGATATTTTTTAAATTATCCGAGTTTTTTTGTGTTTTCATGTGAAATTGAAAATTATTCTTTCAAGATCTGTAAAGAACTGCATTGCATCTATAGATTGTTGTTGGTAGGACGGCCATTTTTACTATGTTAATCCTACCCATCCATGAGCATGGGAGATGTTTCCATTTTCTGATATCTTCTTCAAAGTCTTATAGCTTTTTAATTAATATAATATTTTTATTGGTAATTTGGAAATTTCACGTAATGCACCCTGATCATATTCACTTCTCAGTTCTTGCATTTCTACCTCCACCCTTAGGACTGCCCCCAAAACCAAAAGTGGAGGAGGAAGAGAAGGAAAAGAAGAAAAGAAGAAAGGAAAGAAAGAAAGGAAGGAAGAGAAGGAGGGAGGGGGGAGAGAGAGAGGAGGGAAGAAAGGAAGGGAGGGAGGGAGGGAGGGACGGGGAGAGAGAGAGAGAGAGAGAGGAGGGAGGGAGGGAGGGAGGGAGGGAGGGAGGGAGGGAGGGAGGAAGGAAGGAAGGAAGGAAGGAAGGAAGGAAACGAGTCCAATTTGTGTTGCCCATATATGCACCAGAGCATCATCAAACTCCCAATGGCCAGCTCTTTAAAAAAAACTGATGCCTTCCCTACCCCCAACCCTTCCAGAAGTTACAACTGTGAAGAGCTACACTTCAGTATCCCTATCACAATTTTTAAGAACTCTATTCAATAGCTTCTTATCTAAACAGATCTTGGGGATGGGGGTAGGGAGAGGTTGTCACAGAAGCCTTCTATGCTTCTCCTTCTTGTCTGTGAGTCTACAGTCATTGATTCCACTACAAAAGATTCTTCCTTGCCCATTATAATCAGTGGCAGCCCAGATCATGTATTTCCACAGGGTTTCTGGCTACAACATGGGATACAAGCATCAATATGACTTCAGGTGGCAGCACACACCACAGATATCCCCATGGCCTTAGGTAGTAATTTGGGCCACGAACAACATCATGGCCCTCTGCTGTGATAGGGCCATGGGCACAAACATGACCCCTGGTGGCAATGGACTACAGACATCAACATGACCTCAGGCTGAAGGCCAAGCCACACACAACAATATGGCCTCTGGCGGTAGCACAGCCCACAGATACCAACATGGTTTCAGGTGACAACACATCACGAACATCCACAAGCCTTCCAGGATAACAGGTGCCATGGAAACCAACATAACCTTTAACAGTAACACAGATCACAGATATCCACATGGCTTCCAGTCATACCAAGAACCACGGCCTTTGACTGGATTCAGGTAGCAGCACAGACTACTGACAGTCCCATGATCTTTGGTGACATCAACACGGCTCTCAGCCATTGCCTGGGTCATGGACAACATCATGGCCATTGGCAGCAGCATGCATCACAAGAATACAGCCCTTTGCTGGAGCAAGTCCATGCCAAAGCCATGAAGTTTTTATCATACAAGTCTTTAACTTGTTTGGTTAGAGTAACCCCAATGTATTTTGTATTGTTTAGGGTGTTATAAAGGGTGTTGTTGTCTGATTTCTTTCTTAGTTCATTTATCATTTGTTTATATGAGAAATACTGATTTTTTTATTTAATTTTATATCCAGCCACTTCAACTAAAGACATTTATCAGCTATAAAACTTTTCTGGTAGAATTTTTGGGATTGCTTGTGTACCCTATTATTTCATCTGAAAATAGTGATACGTTGACTTCTTTCTGATTGGTATCCACTTGATCTCCTTTAGTTATCTTATTGCTGTACTAAAACTTCAATTAGTATATTGAATAGATATGGAGGAGTGGACAACCTTGTCTTGTTCCTGATTTTAGTGGAATTGCTTTGAGTTTCTCTACATTTAATTTTATGTTGGCTATAAGCTTGCTGTATATTGCCTTCATTATGTTTAGGTATGTTTCTTGTATCCCTGGATCTCTCTAAGACTTTTATCATGAATGGGTGTTGGACTCTGTCAATAGCTTTTTCAGCATCTATTGATATAATCAGGTGCTTTATTTCTTTCAGTTTGTTTATATAAAGAATTACATTGGCTCATTTTTCATTTATTGAACTATTCCTGCATCTCTGGAATGAAGTCAACTTGATCGTGGTGGATGATCTTTTTGATATCTTCTTGAATTTAGCTTACAAATATGTTATTGATTATTTTTGCATATTCATAAGTGTAATTGGTCTGTAATTCTCTTTCTTTTTGAGTCTTTATGTGGTTGAGTTTCAGGGTAACTGTAGCTTCATAAAATTTGGCAATGTTATTTCGGTTTCTATCTTGTGGATTAATTTGGAGAGTATTGACATTAACTCTTCTTTGAAAGTCTGAGAGAATTTTGTGCTAAAACCATCTGGCCATGAGTTTTTTGTTTTGTTTTTGCTTTGCTTTGTGGGAGACTTTTAATAAATGCTTCTATTTCCCTAGGAATTATAAGCCTAATTTAATTGTTTATCCAACCTTGATTTAGCTTTGCTAATGGTACCTATCAAACATATTATCCATTTCTTTTATATTTTCCAATTTGGTGTAGTATGAGTGTTGCAATATGAAATATTTCCACAGTAACGCAGATGGAGTATAATAGAGGTTTATTTATTAAAGGTTAAACTCACAGAATAGCAATCCACAGTCCTCTGCTTATGTGGGGAACTGGAACTGAATCCAGCACCCAAGGGGCCATGCACACTTTTTGTCTACATATATGAGACCATGCCCAAAGTGGGCCAGTATATTAAAGACTATTGGCTGAAGGATTTCCTACAACATATTGGTTTTTAAAGTATGTCCTTATGATTCTCTAGATTTCCTTGATGTCTGTTGTTATCCCACTCTTTTCATTTATGATTTTGTTAATTTGGATATTCTCTATGTGTCTTTTAGTTCATTTGAATAAGGGTTTGTCTATTTTCTTAGAGTTTAAAGCACATCTGTCCAGGCTTTTAGAGTCTCAATTGAGAAGTCAGGTGTAATTCTAGTAGGTCTGCCTTTATGCATTACTTGGTCTTTTTCCCTTGCAGTTTTTAAATACTCTTTTGTTGTTCTATATGTTTAGTGTATTAACCTGTAGTTGGTTGTTTTTTAGTTTTTGCTCTTTGGGGGCCCACCACCCAGCTCCCAAATAAATACATAGAGACTTATGCTTACTGATTAATGTCAAGTCTTAGCTTGGCTTATTTCTAGCCAACTTTTCTTAAATTATCTTGTTTACCTTTTGCCTCTGGGATTTTTACCTATCTTTATTGTATATATCTTGCTTTCCTTCTTATTCTGTGGCTGTCTGTATGACTGGGCAGCTGGCCCCTGGCATCCTCCTCTCCTTCTCCTTTTCTCCTTCTTCCTTCTTCCTCTCTCTTCTATTTATTCACTCTGCCTGCCACCTCCGCGTATCCCTCTCCTGCAATCTATTGGTTATTCAGCTCTTTATTAGACCAATCAGGTGTCTTAGACAGGTAAAGTAACACAGCTTTACAGAGTTAAACAAATGCAACATAAGAGAATGCAACACATCCTTGCATTATTAAATAAATGTTCCACAGCATAAACAAATGTAATAATCTTCAACTAATATTCCACAACATGTGGCAAGAGAACTTTCTTTTCCAGCCCAATCTGGTCTTCTGTATGCATCTTGTAACTTTACAGACATCTCCTTTTTTAGGTTAGGAAACATTTTTTCTATCATTTTGCTAAAAATATTTTCTGTGTCTTTGAGCTGATAGTCTTCTCATAAGCAATATCCTTGCTAAGGATATTATATAGTGTCTCATTTGAGTTTTATTTGCATTTCTGCAATGATACTCAAGATCTTTTCATATGTTTTCAGAATTTGTATCTTTAATCCTTTGCCCATTTAATGCATTTTAGTAAGAGTTTTGTAGCTTTTGAGTTTTAGACTCTTTTATATTATAAATAATAATCCCTTATTAGATAAACTATTTGAATATATTGACTTTTATTCTGTGAGTTATTTAATGAACAAAAGCTTTTGATTTTCTAATATCTTATTTCCTTTGTTCTTGATGTCATATTAACGAAATTGTTTCCAAAGAAAATGTTAAGTAGGATTTTCAGTTTCCTATTTTTTAGTAATATCCAAGCTATTACTATCTTTAAATAGAAAAATCGTAAAATATATAAATGGCCATCAACTAAATGTGGAAAAAATACAACATATCTATATTACAGGACTTCACATGGTTTTTGAAAAGAATGTGGTGCATCTGTAAATGGTCTCCTTGTAGCAGCCTCCTCGATGGCAAGACTGGAAACAATGAACTATGTTCTCTAGAAACCTGGGGATTTAGTACATGGGTGGAAAAGGGTCCAGCTGGTCTACTAAAGGCTACCAGAGGAAGGGACCTGGTCAGTTGTCCTTATCAACTCAGACCATGAAACCCAATATGGACAAGTTCAACAGAAACACCTGGGTTAAAGTCCCAGAATCTGACAGTGTCCCATCTCCATGTCATAAGTCCAGGACAGACAATGCTTCTCTTTTAAAGCCGAAAGGGAGGAGGGGAGCTGATAGAAATGGATAGGAAAGACACTTCCTCATGCTGAAAAGAGTCACCACCATAGGGACCTGGAACATGAGAACACCAAACACAGTCAGGAAAACTGACTTGTTCAATCATGAGCTCGGTCACTTCAGGTGGGATGGCATTGGATTGGCAGAAATATATTGGGCAGAACTTGTAGTAAACAGATGCAAGATTATAAACCCAGGTTAAGAGAGAAAACACGCAGCAGGTGTAGCTTTAGTGCTATCCAGTTTGGCCCCAAAATGCATGCTTGGGTACAGACCTGTAAATGACTGAATTATATCAGCCAGCTTTCAGACAATGACATATGACACCAGTAAGTATCATACAGGTATACACACCAACAGCAGAAACAGAAGAGGATGTTTTCAACCATTTCTAACAGATCTACAGAACGAGGTCAGCAGGGTGCATAAGAATGACATACTATTTGTTATGGGTGACTTCAATGCAAGAGTGGGATCTGGAGAAAGAATGGACTGTAGCATCATGGGAACATATGGATTTGGACGAAGGAACAATAGAGGGGGATAACTGCTTGACCTCTGCTATGTAAATAATTTGTACATATCCAGCACAGAATTCAAGCAGGCCAAACCAACAGGATGCTGAATGTGAAAATCCCCTGACAAATGCACATACAACCAAATTGACTACAATTTGGTCAGCAGGAAATTCTTATTTAGCATTCAAAACAGCCGATCCTTTCCCAGTGCTGACTTAGGGTTTAATCACCATCTTGTTATAGCCAACATTCAACTGAAATTTAGGAAAGGCACACCAGGCCAGATGAACCAGAAGATCGATCATAAACAACAGATGAGCCCAACTGAATGGAGAGAGTATAAGAGGACCTCTGAAAAAAAGATGAGGGAAATCATTAAACATCCCCTTACAAATACAGAAAGTGAATTGGAGAAAATCAGAAGTGCTATACAGGAGGCTTCAAAGGAGACACTTGGTTATGCAAAGGGGCAACAGCAGTAGAATGGCTTACTACTGGTGAAAGAAAGAAGGAAGCTAAAGAGCAAATGAAGAAGCAATCTGAAGGCAGCAAAACACCACAACTATCTGTGCAGGGGGTCAAAAGAAGAGTGAAGAAGGATAGAGTCATGTATATACAAGGTATATGCAAAAGGGTCAAAGAGGCTAGACTTCATAATAAAACACATCTTGTCTATGAAGCTATCAGATGGCTAACTGCCATATACGCTCCTCAGATTTGGGTGATTAAAGATGACTAAAAACAGGCAGCCCATGCATGCTTAAGCATTTATTAACAGAACCAGGGGAAGTAAAGCATAGATAGAGACAATACTTTGACACCCTATACAATGACCCTAATGCTACCAACATAGACTACAACAAGAAACACTTTGGCAGCCACTTGAACACCAAGGACAATGAGAAAATATTAAATATTGACAGGAGTGAGATAGAGGAAGCTATCAAGAGAACAAAACATAGGTCCCAGGAGTGGATGACATCATGGTGGAGGAGCTGGAGGCAGCTACAATAGGCTCAGAGGCTGAGGTGCTTCTCAGACTCTTCAAAGAGATATGTGAGCACGAAGTGATGCCCACAGAATGGAAGGAAGCACTCAGCCATAATTCCCGTACACAAGAAGAAAGGCAAGCTGGACTGCTCAAATTACAGGGGCATTAGTTTGTTGTGCCATAGCAGCAAGATCTTCTCCTCCATTATCCTGCAAAGGATCAAGGGCAGAACAGAGAAAATCTAGCAGAGGCCCAGTGCGGATTCCGAGCTAGCAAGAGCACACTTGATCAGATCTTCACTTTGCGGCAACTGGCAGAAAAATATGTAGAATTTGAAAAAGATTTATGTCTGTTAAGTCAATCAATAGCATTTGGAGGAAAGGACTTTTAGAAACAATGAGGTACCCAGAGAAAAATCATAAGAATTCTAGAAAATGCCTATAAGGATACCTTTGCATCAGTCAAAGTCCGTGGAGAATTAAGTGATCAGTTTTAAGATAATCGTAGGAGTGTTGCAGGGATGTGTCCTTTCCTCAGTACTCTTTAATATATTCCTGAAATTAGTAATAGCAACAGCCCTGGATGATGAGGAGATAAACGTGCAGATAGGAGGTGTACAAATTCATAACTTGCGTTTTGCTGACAATACAGCACTACTTGCTGAAAGTCTAAATGAGCTGCAGGCCATGGTAAATAGAGTGGTGGAAGTCAGTGAAAACCTTGGTATAAAAGTAAACACCGAGAAGACTGAGATACAACACATAGGAAGGGCACACAAGGATTTTAACACTGTAATAAAGAATCAGAACCTCAAGCAAACAGTCAACTTTGTCTATCTGGGAGCAAACCTCAGCTCAAAGGAGGGAACTATTTCAGACATCAAGAGGTGGATAGGGATAGCGAGGGCTGCATTCCAGGCACTAGGAAAGCTTTGGTCAGCAAGAGACATAATGACAACAAGATTACATGTATATGAAACACTTGTCTTGAGCTGCCTTCTTTATAACTCTGAAACCTGGACAATGAAAGGCTCCTCAGAAGAGTGGCTGAACGTGTTTGAGATGGCATGGCACAGGAGGATTCTACGCATCACACGAAGAGATAGGCTGTGCAGTGATGACATTAAGAAACATCTCCATCTATAGAAGGAAGTAAATGGCAGAAGGAAGGATATGGCAATGATGCTTGAGATAGTTTAGCCATGTTATAAGAATGAATGATGGCAGATAACCGAAGATAGTACTACTTGGAGGAGAGCATGGGATAAGGGGAAGAGGAAGCCCCCCACAAGAAAATGATAGATAGACAACATAAAGGCAGACTGTGGAACCTCGGGCATGACAATAACAAAAGCATCTAGGATTGCCCAGTGTAGGAACAACTGGAGAACAGTCACGAATGGGCTGCTCATGCGTGCTTAGCACTGCCGGGGCATAGATGATGTTGAAATGATGATGGCATCTGTAAATATTGACAAGAAAATATGCTCAAGATCAAGAAACTGGAAAGTAAAAAATGTAAATTATACTTTGCTGACACGTGGTTTTGAAAATAAACTCACAAAAACCAATATACACAGTGTTATATGCTCATTAGTATATAAGAATCTCTATACAAGCCAAGCGCTGCCCCAGACTCACAAATATATGTTGGACAGGTGAGCTAGATAGAAAAACAAGAGTGGTGTGTGCACTGTGGAGAGAGATGGAGTGATTGAGGTGACAGCTGAGAGAACAGGCTGAGGTTGACTTGCTGTGGTTGGCCGGCAGGGTCAGTTGGATGGTGTACATAAGAGCTTATGTACACTGGGAGCTTACGCAGATGCAAACTCAGTCCCCAAACCTGCCTCCCGGCTGCCGGATCTTCCTGGCTCTGGGCAACAATGGAGCTCCAAGATGAGGAAAGTTTCACTTTCTGTATTGGACCTCCTCAAAGAACCACCAAGGCCTATGATGCTAAGAGAGGCCATGTTGGTGCTGTGGTTTGATGGAGGAAGGTCATTGGTTAAAAAATAAAGAAACTGCTTGGCCCTCATAGGTTAGAACATAGGTGGGTGGAATAAACAGAACAGAATGCTGGGAGGAAGAGGAAGTGAGCTCAGAGGCAGGGCAGCTCCTCTCAGAGACAGACGCCATGCATCTCATTGCCAGGGCAGATGCGATAAAGCTCTGGCCCAGGATGGACGTAGGATAGAATCTTCCAGGTAAGCGCACCTTGGGGTGCTACACACATGAATAGAAATGGGCCAAGCAGTGTTTAAATGAATACAGTTTGTGTGTTGTTATTTGGGGGCATAAGCTAGCCAGGCGACCAGGAACTGGGGCAGCAGGAACACAGCCTGCAGCTCCCCACTACAGTGGTTCATGCCCCAGGCTGCAAAGAAGCCTGAGATACATGTAGACATATGTGCCACTGCCCCATGCCTTAGTGATGTCCTCGAGCTTTGCTGCCTGGTGGGGGATTCTGGTGTGAGTGGCATGTGTAACCACCTGAGGCCATGTCAAGGCTCAGGGTATGTTTAGCCACTGAGGGCCATGAGTGGGTCAGTGGTTCTGAGACAGCCAGGGGTTGTGGTGATGTCCATGGTCCCGGCTGCTGTCTGAAGCCATGTTAATCTCTATGGGTTTGGGAGAGCTGGTCTGCACCTAACTGGCCCACACCATCGTGATAGAATGGGCACAGGTGGTGGCATGGGTTCCCCCCATTTTGTAGGAGAACTCGGCCTACTCCTCACCATCAGTCTCAAGGCACTACTAGTGGTGGCTTGGGTGCCAGAGAATTGGCTCACACCTTCACTAGCCACCACATGGCTCTTCTTAGTTAATGGCTTCTAGTTTAGATGTAGATGGAGAAAGACTCATCCTCCCTTAGGGGGCTGACTACTAGGAATTTGACCATGATCCAATGAATATATGGACAACATAAAATAGATTTTTAAAAAACTTGGTGGGGAGGTCATGGGGGATGGGTGAACATGGGAAGATTGAGAGGTGAGCATGATCAGGGTGAATGATATGAGATTCCCAAATAATCAATAAAATATTAAAAAAAGAATCTCTATACAATCATACAGCACATCCATATGGCGCCCATTGACTCACAGATAATATGCTCACAGGTGCTCATAGTCTGAGGCACCTCCAGTTTTCTCCAGAGAAACCGTGTACACCAAAGATCCTTAAAATGCAAAAAAAAATAATGATTACAATTTCATATTATAAGCTACAAGGGGAATATAAAATACAAACCAATATATTATGTCCAATTCTACTCATTTTAGATTTTCCCTTACATGAGTATTTTCCCATAAGTGTGTGAGACTATGTTTATTTTACTGCATGATTTACTCCTCTACTTCCTGATGTTGCTGGGAGGGAAGATTGGTAATTCTTTTCTTCTGTTCTGGCAGTTAATGCTTTCTTCAGATAATGCTGAGCAAGAAGAAAACTTGAATTCTTAAACTTCAAAACCAGTTGATGTAGGCTTGGGCTACTGGTCACAAAGAAAAAATACATGCCAGTCCTAGAAAGAAAGAAAGAAAGAAAGAAAGAAAGAAAGAAAGAAAGAAAGAAAGAAAGAAAGAAAGAAAGAAAGAAAGAAAGAGAGGGGGGGAGGAAGGAAAGGAGAGAAGGAAGGAAGGAAGGAAGGAAGGAAGGAAGGAAGGAAGGAAGGAAGGAAGGAAGGAAGGAAAAAATTGGAAGCAGTAGGCATCATTGCAATGTATTCATGGTTTATATTATGGTCACTGTTGACTGTGAACTTGGCATAATCTAGAACTACTCATAAGAATATACTCAGGGCATACCTGTCAAGGTTTTCCTAGATTAGATATCATCTGGACATGCCTGTGAATGGTTTTCTTTGAAATGGGAAAACTTTCCTGAAGTGTGAGAAGTGACTTTTGGCAGTGTCCCAGATGTAAGAAAATCTGAGGGACAAGTTTTGGTTTTTGGTCTGCCTACCATTGCCTCTTGGTTACAAATGCATTTACCATATTATTGCTGCTGCCCCTGCTGTTGCCATCCTTTGCTGACATCAGAAGCCAGCATTTTAAACTTTCCAATGTGGACTGACACACATCTCCTGTCTGAGAATCTTCTGCGGAGACAGTATCAGATTCTCAACCTTTCCAGCATGAAGATAGCTTTTGTTGGGTTATGTAGACGATATTATGAAAAGCAATATAAAAAAGTCCACTTTATTCCTAGACCCTGGTCAGAGGGCTTTGTAGGGAGACAGAATATTGAAGAATTAGAGCAATTTAATTACTGTCTCACACTGATAAGCCCGACCCATTCACCTATGAAGCAAAACAAGTCCTGGAAGGGTGATAGGAGAGGAGATAGCAAGCAGCAAAGGTACCAGGGCAAGAAGATATCTGTTACAGGGGAGAGCACAGGCCCTTTTGTTCTTCCTGCCTGGCTAGCTTACACCCGAAATAATCAAACAGAAATTGTATTAATTAAATCACTGCCTGGCCCATTAGCTCTAGCCTATTATTGGCTAACTCTCACATCTTGATTAACCCATTTCTATTAAATCTGGGTATCACCACGTGATTGTGGCTTACCAGCAAGATTCTAACCTACGTCCATCTCAGGCAGGAGATTCATGGTGTCTGCCACACTGCCCTTCTTCCTAACATTCATTTTGGTCTATTCCACCTATCTAATTTCTGCCCTATCGAAAGGCCAAGGCAATTTCTTTATTAAACCAATGAAAGCAACACATAGACAGAAGGACCTCCTACAGATATCTGGTCATTTCTGAAGTAGAAACTCACAGAAAAGCAACTAGAAAAAACAGCTACCTCTCTGTTAAATGTGTGCCAGGGTCTGCTGATTTTGAGGGGTGTGACTGTAGACTTTTCCCTGGAGGAGTGAAAAAAATTGGACTCTGCTCATATGACTTGGTGTATCAATGTGATATTGTGGAATTACAGCAATTTGGCCTGTAGAACCACTGCTTATATAATTAGAGAAAAGTCTTAGATCAATGCTCAAAGCATTTTGTCTGTCACTATGTCAATGATGTAGATAAGTTTTACAAATACAATAAACTTAAAAAACTGCTTCATGAATCTTCCAGTTGTAAACTTTGTAACACAAATAATACTGTAGAAAACTGCAACAAATACAGATGTGGTAACCACAAGAATACCTCTATTGAACTGTCAAACCTCAATAAATGTAAAAGTATGTATTCTGGAAAAGAACCCTGAAAATATAAAGACTAACAAATTCAAATTTGTGTTCCAACATTAATCAAAATCAGAGAATCCGCATGAAACAGCATACAAATTTTAAGAAAGTAATGAATATTTTGGCTCTATCCACAAATTTGTGCAACACTTAGTCCACAGTGAAGAGCAACAAAATATAAGAAATATGGAAAATACTTCAGAAGCCTCCAGAAGCATCAAAGAATTTATAATAAAGGGGAAACATGGGATCCAAAGAGTGTGCTAAGTCCTTTTATTATCTACAACCTAAAATCCATTACAGACTCAATAGTGGAAGGGAAACCTTACAAATGCTAGGGGTGCGACAAATCATATACTAGCTGCTCGAATCTTCAAACACATTAGAAAATTCATATTAAGAGAAAACAAATGCTATGAGTGTGACAAATCTTTCACTAAGTGCTCAGTGCTTATAAACCATCTGAAAATTCATGATGGAAAGAAATGGAAAGAATGTGACAACTCATTTGACAAGTGCATTAACCTAAGAACACTAAAAAGTTCATGCTGGAAAGAAAATCTAAAAATGTGCAGAATGTGATAAGTGCCCCTTAGTTGTCACAGCTTAAAGAACATTGCAAAGTCGGTACTGGAAAGAAACCTTACAAATGCAATAGATGTGGCAAATATTTTACCTTCTACTAAAATTTTGTAAGATACCAGAAAATATCAGAAAGTTCATACTGGAGAAAAACCATAGAAATGTATACTGTTGTGTTACCATTTTGTCATTTTTCTACTTTAGAGAGTTCACATTAGAGGGGCTTAAGAGGTGACTAAGCACTGTTCATTCTTTCAGGGGAATCATGGTTCAATTGCCAGCACTCATGGCGGTACTACACAGACATCCATAACTCCTTTTCCTGGAGATCTGATGCCCTCTCTGACCTCTGGGCGCACTATGTACATGTGATATAGGCACACATATGGACAAAACAACAATACAATCTATTTTCAATAAAAGGAAAAATAATCACTATAAAGATAAAATAAACTATTATAAAGAAGCCCAAGAAATGCACATTAAAAAGTATGTAAATTGATGCCTTATTAAATACAGTGAAAACTAGATAGTGGAATTAAATAATAAAAACAGTTCAATACACGAAAATAGAATTTAAAAAACAGAATAGCTAAAGAAAACAAAAGCTGAAGTGAAACTGGAAATAAAAGCTCAAAATGTCAAACGAATTCTAAGACAAGCCTCACCAACAAACATATTCAAAAGGGAAGAATTTCAGATCTTGAAAACAAGGTAGAAGAAAATTTCTTAAAGAAAATATTAAATAAAAAAATTCAGGCACAAAATATCTATGATATCTGGGACCTACGAAAAGGCAAGCCTACAAATAATAGGTGTAAAAGAAGGAAGAGAAAACCAGGTCAAAAGCACAGAAAATATTTTTAACAAAATTATTGAAGAAAATTTACCCATTTTAAGAAAAAGACATGCTTATCAAGGTACAAAAATCATTCAGAACACCAAGTAGGCAATACTCAAAATGATACTCTCTGCAACATATTATAATGAAAATACTAAATATAAAGAACAAATAAAGGATAATAAAAGTTACAAGAAATAAAGACTATGGTTTGGCTAGGAAACCCATAGGCTCATATGTTTGAATGTTTGGTCATTAGAGAATAATATTGCTTGACAGGCATTAGGAGGTGCTGGAAGAAGTGTATTACTGGGAGTGGGCTTTGGGGTTTCGAATGGTTAAGCCAGGTCCAGTCTCTCTCTATTTTCCTGCTGCTTATGGATCCAGATATAGAACTCTCAGCTTCTTCTCTAGCACCAAGTCTTCTTGAATGCCACCATACTTCCTGGCATGATCGTAATGGACTAAGCCTCTGAAGTTGTAAGCAAGTCCCAATTAAATGTTTTCCTTTATAAGAATTGCCATGGTCATGGTGTCTCTTCACAGCAATAGAACACTGACTGAGACAAAGACCAAGTCACATATAAAGTACTATTAGAATAAAACCTAACTTTTCAGTGCAGATTCTGAAAACCAGAAGGGTCTAGATGGATGTTCTAGAAACTCCAAAAAGACCACAGATACCAGCCCAATACCAGCAAAATTATCTGTCACAATTGTTGAAGAAAGAAAAACATTCCACTATAATTTAACATTCCACCAAATTTAGGCAGTATCTCTCTACAAATTCAGCTCTACAGATGGCAGGCACTAAAGGAAGAAACTTCAACCTGAAATGGTTATCCACACTGAAGAAAACACAAGAGACAAATAATTCCAGAACAGTTAGTCAAAAGTGTGTGTGGGGAAACAAACCTATACTCCAACAAGTAAAGAATGGAAATTAATAAACACTTCAATTATTAATTCTTAATATTAGTAGTCTTATGTCACCAAAGAAAATACACAGATTAACAGATTGAATTTAAAAATAGGATTTACTTTTCTGCTGCATCCAAGAAACATATCTTACCAAGGACAGATATTACCTTGGGGTAAAAGTATAGAGAAAGGCATTCCAAGCCATAACTAAGATTCAAGCAGGTATGGACATCAAATAAAACCAATCAGGAAAGATGGAGTAAGCTACTACGTGCTTATTAAAGAAAACAATCCACTAAGAATATTGTAGTTCTAAATATGTATGCACAAAACAAAAGGAAACCCAAGTGCGTAAAAGTATGACTACACCAGCTAAAATTACATATTGATCCCAACACAGTGATAGTAGGTGATGTCAATAATGTACGCTTTCCAATAAACAGGTCATCCAGGCAAAAACTAAACAGAGAAACATTGGAGTTAGATAATGTAAATCAAATGGACTTAAGAGACACCTACAGAAGAGTCAACTCAAACACTAAACAATGTTGCAGTTAATTGAACTTTTGCCAGAACTTATCACATATTAGGACACAAAACTAGTCTCAATAGACATAAAAATTCTGAAATAACACCCTGTATCCTATCGGACCACCATGAATTAAAGTTGGATATCAACAACAATTGAAACAAAAGAAGTATACAAACACACAGAAGCCGAACAACTCATTACTGCATAAAAATTGGGTTGACAGAAATCAAGACAGAAATTAAAAGTTTTTTAACAGTTGAATGAAAATGGAAACACAACTTACCCAAACCTATGAAATAAAATCAAGGCAGTTCCACAAGGCAAGTGTATAAGAATAAGTGCCTACATAAAAAAACTAGAGAAATATTACATTAATAACTTAATGGCACACTGAATGTTTGAGACAAACAAGAGTAAATAATACCCCCAAAAAGTAGATGGGAAGAAATAATCAAATTCAAGCTTAAATCAATGAAATAGAAACAAACAAACAACAACAACAAAACAATATAAAGCATCAATGAAATGAAGATTTCATCCTTTGAGAAAATCAATAAGACTGACAAACTTTTTTTGCTAAATTAACCAAATATCAGAGAAAGAAGATACAAATTAATAAAATTAAAAATGAAAAGGGAAACATTGCAAAAGACACCAAGGAAATTCAGAGAATCTTAAGGACATACTTTAAAAATCCTACTCTACCATTGGAAAACCTAAAAGAAATGAGTGAATTTATTTATGTATGTGACTTATCAAAGTTAAATAAAGATGATATAAACAATTTAAACAGACCCATAACCCCTAATAAAATGTAATTAATAATTAAAAATCTTCCAACCAAAGACACACACAGAGAGAAGAGAGAGAGAGAGAGAGAGAGAGAGAGAGAGAGAGAGAGAGAGAGAGAGAGAGAGAGAAGAAGAAGGAGGAGAAGGAGGAGGAGGAGGAGGAGGAGGAGGGAGGGAGGGAGGGAGAGAGAGAAAAGGATAAGATGGATTCAGTTCAGAATTCTACCAAACCTTCAAAGAAAAACTAACGCCAACACTCCTGAAATTATTCTACAAAATAGAAACTTAATGGGTATGCTCAATTATTTTTATAAAGCCAATATTATCCTGATGCCCAAACCACACAAAGACCCAACAACAACAAAAGAAAAGTGTAGATAAATATGAACATGGATTCAAAAATCTTCAATAAAATACTTGTAAAATGAATTCAACAACACATCCCAAAGATTATCCATCATAACTGAGTTGATTTCATCCTAGAGATGCAAGGATGACTCAACATACATATATCAATAAATATAAAACACCACACAAACAAACTGAAATACAAAACCCACATGATTATCTCATTAGATGCAGAAAAGGCCTTTGACAAAATCCAACATCCCTTCATGATAAAAGTCCCAAAGAGACTAGGGATACAAAGGATTTACCTTGTATAGGTGAATGCCCTTTGATGGAGCAGTGCCTACTGCTAGTGCAACCCAGAACCTCAGAGTGCTTAGTATATATAACACAGGGAGCAAGATGTTTAACTAGTCTCAGTAGATGGGCAGTCTCTGGCTATAAAAACACAGGTTTGAGAAGCTGTATTTGCTAGCTTTTGTACACACAATTTTCACTTGCAAGTGGTTGTGACAGACATTTAAAAATAGCTTTTAATATTAGAGCACTGTGTCAGCAATGACCCTTGTTTGCTTGAACCTTGAAATTTGTCCATTAAATTCATTCTCATAATGACTCCACAACAAAATGTGTGTCAAGCCATTACATTACCCCAGAATATTCCTTTAGAATAACAAATGAGCCAGAGTGTGAACTTCTGCCATTAACTCAAGAGAAACTTCATGAGGAGAGAATGACTTGTGCTACAGTTTCTAAGAGAGACTCACAGCAGCATTGCTGTATTTGCTGTGGCTCGGTGTGAAAATATGAATCCAAGGAAGCAAAGTGGCTCTCAGATAAACAACGATGACTCTGATCTAACCTGGGCCCTGAGATTACATCTATAGCTCAGCGATCAAGTTCTCTCTTCCTTCTGGATATCAGTCTTAGATTGATCATTGGAAAGATATGCTTTTCCCTTCCCTTTATACAGAGGCCTCTGTCTTTGTCTAATTCTAAGTTCTTAAGAATAAAGGTGATATCCACTGACCAAAGCATCAGAAAGGACACACTCTAAGAAAGAAGTTGACCACATCACAAAGCACAAAAGCAAGATTTTTTTCTTTTATCTTTTGGAGTTTAGGCAGTATGTCTGCCTATGAATGTTCAGGGTTGTAGAGGAGAATCATCTCCTAAGTGGAAAGGGAAATCCAAAAAGATGGCACCCTCTTAAGAAGAGTTTTAGCAATATCCTAGTCACTGACAAATACCCAGGCCGTGTCCAGAATTTTGGCCTATACTCTCCTATGACAAAGAAGAACCAAAGGTAGTTATGGCACTAGGCCTACAGGAAGTACTCTTTGCTTCTCTCTGCTATCCAGAGAGACATGATGAAAGCCTGTCTCATCCTACACAAAAACAAAACAAAACCCTCAGGCTTATGGACTGGAACAAGTGTGTTTAAAGGAGGCAATGAACTCCACATTTGTTGAATCTTTGCTGTTTTCCTGTTGGTGTAGGGTAAGCCTGGAACAATGCACGGAAAACAGTGTGGAAAACTCATGCTGTGTCAGCTGTGAAAACATAAAGGTGGCTTATGTTTTACGGGCTAGAAATGTCTTATTTTCCCAAGAGAACATTGTCAAGAAAATCAGTGGTCAGAGATGGTAATGAAGTGCCTAGACAGAGAAAAATGTAAAGAATGTTCTATAATGGATACGGTGAAGTGGCAAAGATGGACTGTGAGTAACTATCATGCAGGTCAGTGAAAAGAAAGATAGCATGCACCCTTCAGAAACAAAATAGTACATTAAGTGATATTAAGTAGTAGACAGTGGTGTTAAAGTGGAAAATGGGGGCACAGATGATATATTTAAACTCATAGAGAAAAAGTTGAAGGTTTTATAAAAGGTAGTCACTGCTAAATGATGTGGTTCCTGAAATAAGAGAGGAAAGGAAAAAGGAAATTGCAAATAGGACAAGACTTGAAGGAATTAACCAGTGCTATATGACAAGAATGGTTTTAAGAACAGAACTGACGGTTCAACAATAGGAAGGAAAATAATGTAAATATGGATATAAAGGGCAAAGTGACTTAAATGTAAGTAAGGTGTTAAATATTAAAGGCCTGGATAGAGGATAGAGATAAAAGGGTTGCTAAGTAAGGTGAGAATGTCAACATCAGTCATAAGAAGCATGGTGGGAGCTTGGCTTTAGGGTGCTGTTAATAAAAATAATAAGACTAATTTCATTTATCAAGAAGATTTAAAAAGAGTGAATTTATAAGCACTGAATTTTGCCTTCTTAATAAAATAAACACAAGTTGAAATTCAAGGTCAGACATGCCTTTACTCAATAATGGTGAGTCCCTTCAATATCCAACTATGATTTTTGGGTAAGTTATCCACACTAAATATCGGCAAAGAAAATTCAAAATGAAATTACATAATAAATCAAATGGGCCAAACTGTTACCTACTGATTGATTCATCCACACAACATATACATTTCTCGTAGCAGTTCATGAAACTTCTAAAATAGAACATTTTCTAGAAGAGATTAAGAGTATTAGCAAGTATAAAAGACCCAAATAATTTTTATAACTGATGAAAACATAGTTGACTAAAACCAGAAATCCATAGCTAGCAAAATTACAGAAACTATTCAGATATTTGGAGACTAACAATATAATCTTGAATGCTTAGTGATCATTGAAGAAATCAGGGAGAAAATTAAAATATTTTTAGAGTTCAATGAAAATGAAAGGACAGATTACCAAGTACCTGTGGGACACAGCTAAGGCAGATTTATAGGAAAACATTACATTATAGCCATGAGTCCTCACAGACAGCTCAAGAACTGTAAGATGCATTTTAAGGTCTAAGAAAAACAACAATAAGGCAAAGTCAAAAGTAATAGGGGACAAGAAATAATAATAATCATTGAAGAAATTAATGAAATGAAATGAGAACAATACATAAAAAACAAAGGCAAGAAAAATTAAACACATACACAAACTAACTGAAATAATAAAAACAAGTCCTGAAATCAGTGTGGCGGTTTCTCAGGAAATTCGGGATCAACCTACCCCAGGACCCAGCAATACCACTCTTGGGAATATACCCAAGAGATGCCCTATCATACTACAAAAGCATTTGTTCAACTATGTTCATAGCAGCATTATTTGTAATAGCCAGAACCTGGAAACAACCTAGATGCCCTTCAATGGAAGAATGGATGAAGAAAGTGTGGAATATATACACATTAGAGTACTACTCAGCAGTAAAAAACAATGACATCTTAATTTTGCATGCAAATGGATGAAATTAGAAAACACTATCCTGAGTGAGGTAACCCAGACCCAAAAAGATAAACATGGGATGTACTCACTCATAATTAATTGGTTTCTAGCCATAAATAAAGGACATTGAGCCTATAATTTGTGATCCTAAAGAAGCTAAATAAGAAGGTGAACCCAAAGGAAAACATATAATTATCCTCCTGGATATTGGAAGTAGACAAGATTGCCGGGCAAAAATTGGGATCTTGGGGGTGGAATGGGGGTAAGGAGAGATAAGGAGAGAAAAGTCAGAAGAGGAGGAGGATATGGGAAATTGGGGGGAATGGGATGGTTGGGATAAAGGAAGGGTGGCTATGGGAGCAGGGAAGTATATAACTTAATTAAGGGAGCCATCTTAGAATTGGCAAGAGACTTGACTCTAGAGGGGTTCCCAGGTGTCCAGGGAGATGTCCCCAGTTAGTTCCTTGGGCAGCTGAGGAGAGGGAACCTGAAATGGCCCTATCCTATTGCCATACTGATGAATATCTTGCATATCACCATAGAACCTTCATCTGGCGATAGATGGAGATAGAGACAGAGACCCACATTGGAGCACCGGACTGAGCTCCCAAGGTCCAAATGAGGAGCAGAAGGAGGGAGAACATGAGCAAGGAAGTCAGGACCGCGAGGGGTGCACCCACCCACTGAGACAGTGGTGCTGATCTATTGGGAGCTCACCAAGGCCAGCTGGACTGGGACTGAAATAGCATGGGATAAAACCGGACTCTCTGAACATGGTGGACAATGAGGGCTGATGAGAAGCCAAAGACAATGGCACTGGGTTTTGATCCTACTGCATGTACTGGCTTTGTGGGAGCCTAGCCTGTTTGAATGCTCACCTTCCTAGACCTGGATGGAGGGGGGAAGACCTTGGACTTCCCACAGGGCAGGGAAGCCTGACTGCTCTTTGGACTGGAGAGGGAGGGGGAGAGAAGTGGGGGGAGGGGAAGAGAAGTGGGGGGGAAGGGGAGAGAAGTGGGGGAGGGGAAGAAGAGTGGGGGGAGGGGGAGGGAAATGGGAGGCTGGGAAGAGACGGAAATTTTTTTCAATAAAAAAATAAAAACAAGTCCTAAATTAATAACATTGGAGATGAAAAAGGGGACTTGTACCAGATTATAAAAAAATCCAGAGGATCATTAGTAAATACTTTGAAAATTTATACTCTAAAAGAATTTGAAAATCTAGAAGAAAATCCAAAACATATATGACTTAGAAAATTAAATCAAGAAAATATAAACCATATAAAACATTCACAACAAATACTGATGGAGGAATTACTTTCAATTAATAAAGAAAACTGCTTGGCCCTGATAGGACAGAAAATTAGATAGGCGGAGTAAACAGAACAGAATGCTGGGAGAAAGAAGCCGAGTAAGGAGTCGCCATGATTCTCCCACTCCAGACAGACGCAGGTTAAGATCTTTCCTGGTAAGCCAACTCGTTGTGCTACACAGAATATTAGAAATGGGTTAGATCAATATGTAAGAGCTAGCCAATAAGAGACTGGAACTAATGGGCCAGGCAGTGATTAAAAGAATACAGTTTCCGTGTAATTATTTCGGGGCATAAGCTAGCCATGCGGGCGGCTGGGTGCCGGGGACACATCCCTGCCGCTCTTATTACAACAAAATACAGTGATTTAAGTAGTAATAAAAGTCTCCTTATGTAGAATAGTTCAGGAATGGACAATTTGATGAGTTCTACTAAATATTTCAGGAAAACTAAACACTAATACATTAAGTGTTTTACAAAACAGAAAGAGGCATAATACCAAACAACTTCGAAGGCAGTATTATCTTGATAATCAAGCCAGTTCATTTTCCTCTCAAAGTCCCTATGAACTCCTTTCCCTGGTGAAAATAGATACAAAACTCCTCAAATAAAATATTTACAAATAGAGTTGAAGAACATTAAGAATATTATACACTATGACCAAGATGATTTCATCTGAGAAGTACAAAATGGTTCGATGTATAAAATTCAACAAACTAAAAACCCACAAATTTAATCATTTAAATCAAATGATCATCTCAATATATAAACAAGAAGCTTTTGACAAAGTTTAAAATCCATTCATGATAAAAAAAATACCTTAAGAAAAGAGGAATAGAAAGAATATACCTCAATGTAAAAAGGGCTAGACATCATAAACTGCTAAGATAACACCAAATTATAAACAAAACTAAAATGTTTCCCCTAAACTCATAAGCAAGGCACAGGTGTATATTCTGTTCCCATTCCTCTTATTTAACACGGTGTGGGTTGGCTAATTTAGAACAATAAAACAAGAGTGGAAGAAAGGGATCCTCTAGGATCCAAATGATCAGTTTTTATGCCTAAGGGTCTCTAAAAATAACCCAAAGAAAATTCTTTTATTTGGAAACACTTTCAGCAAAACAGCAGAATACAATAAAAATAAAACTTATTAGCCTTTTATATATTGACAACCTTATCAATAAAGTGGGAAGGGGATTCACATTAGCATAAAAATATAGAATTTTCAGAAATAAACCTAACCAAAGGAGGTAAAAAACCCTTTTCTATGAAAAATTTAAAGCACTGAAGAAAGAAATTGAAGAAGACACTAGAAGCTGGAAAGACTTCTAGTGTACCTGGATTAGCAGAATAAATTTCGAAAAACTGCCTATCAACCCAAAACAATCTATAGTCTTAATGTGTCACTCAGCAAATTCCCAATGGCTTTCTTCCCAGAACTTGAAAAAAACAATAATATGAAGGCATGGTGGCTCTTACCTTCACTTTCAATCCCAGCACTCAGGAGGCAGAATTAGTAGGATCTCTGAAGATTCCAGGCCAATCTAGTTCCTAGTGACCCAGACTAGCCAGGGTTACAAAGGATTCAAATGAAATCCTAAAATTCATATGGAAGTACAAAAGATATGGAATTAGCCAAAGAAATCCTATGCAAAAAGGCAGTGCTTGAGGTTTATAATACCTGATCTTAAATTGTACTACAGAGTCACGGTAAAAAATAGTCTAATACTGGCACAAAAACAGATAATATAAACCAGAGGAATAGAGGTCACAGAAATAGACACAGACAGCATTAGTCATCTCATTTTTGACAAAGATGTTGAAAATACAAATTATAGAAAATAATTTCCTTAATAAATGGTTCTGGGAAAACATAATTACCACATATAAGAATAAAACTAGATTCACATCTCCTTACACAAAAATCAATTAAAATGGATCAGAAACCCTAAAGTAAGACCTGAAACTGAAAATAATAGAGAAGATTGAGGTTAATTACTTCTGGCAATAAATGTAGGCAAGGAGTTCCTGAAAATGATTTCAATGCACAAAAAAAAAAAAAAATCCTAAGAACTAGATGTGCCAAGCTTTATTGACTCCCTATGGGAGGCCTTACCCTTTGGGAGGAGTGAATGGGGGTGGGGTAAAGGGGCGGGGGAGAGAGGAGGGGGAACTGTGCTTGGTACATAAAATGAATAAAAAATTTTAAAAAAGAATTGACAAAAGAAATTATTGCTGTCCCCATTTTTAATTGTCTGCCTTTTAAACTAGGTTATCCTAGTGAACAACTGCCAGTCTGCCGCTTCCAGCAGTGGCCAGGCTGCAAAAGTGGCAGCCTGAAGAAATTCGCTTCCCTCAGGCACCGACTCTTTCAAACTACTAAGAGAACTTATCTAAATCTCTGCCCTCACTAAAGAACTCAAGATTCAAAGGTTGAGGTAGAATCCTCTTTCCCAGAGTGGCTGGATAGCAGGTAGCTCACCTAGCTCACCTCCGTGCTTCTCCCAGGAAGTCCTCGTGCTTTTTCTTGCTCCTCTTTATAAACACCTCTCCACGTAGCTCCTTCCTACTACTTCCTGTCAGCTAGTTGCTGATGCGGCCTCAGGACCCCACAGGTGAATTTTATTTAATCAAACACATCTTTGCATCATTAAACAAATGTTCCAGAGCATAAACAAAAGTAACACACCTTAAGATAATATTCTACAACAGATTATATGAAATTAAAACAACTTCTAAGCATCAAAGGAAATAATCACTAGAGTGAAGAAATAGCATACAAAATTAGTAAAACACTTTGCTAATTGCACATCTTTATTTATATATCTTAGATTGACATTTTCTATTTCCCTACCGACATCTAAGATATATAAAAAACTACTAAAACAAACTGCAATAAAGCAATCATCTAATTAACAGACTGGTTAATGGCCTGTATCGTCAGTTCCAATAGTAGATACATAAATGACTAATAAAGATTTTTAAAAGTGTTCAAAATTACTGACCATCAGGAAAATGAGTTTGATGGAACTGGAGAGATAGATTATCAGTACAGAGCATGTACGTCTCTTGTAGAGGATTTCTGTTTGATTACCTGACCATGTCAGGTGGCTCACAGCTGTCTGTAACTCTAGTTCCAGGCAGATCCAAGGCCTTTGGCCTCAGTAATCACCTGTACTCATATGCGCGCATACCCTCCCCCACACACATACTTTAAAAAATAAAAAATAAAGAAAAATTTAAAATAAATGAAGAAAACATACTTCAAGATTCTGTAACACCCCAGACAGAATGGCTATCATCAAGAAAATGAATTATGTGGCTTTGGATATGACTTAGTTGGAAGAAAACTCACATAGAGAGTTGGACACAGTGTTAAGCACTTGTAATTCTAATCGGTAGGGAAATAGAGTTCCTGCAGCTTCTGAACTAGCTAGTCTTGTCAAATGAGTGAGTCCTAGATTCAATGAGAGACTGTCTCAAAAATAAGGTGGTAACATTGGAGCACTGGACTGAGCTCCCAAAGTCCAAATGAGGAGCAGAAGGAAGGAGAACATGAGCAAGGAATTCAGGACCTCAGGACCACAAGGGGTGTGCCCACCCACTGAGACAGTGGGGCTGATCTAATGGGAGCTCACCAAGGACAGCTGGACTGGGACTGAACAAGCATATGATCAAACCGGACTCTCTGAACGTTTTGGACAAGGAGGGCTGACTGAGAAGCCAAGAACAATGGCACTGGGTTTTGATTCTACTGCATGTACTGGCTTTGTGGGAGCCTAGCCTGTTTGGATGCTCACCTTCCTAGTCCTGGATGGAGCAGGGAGGACCTTGGACTTCCCACAGGGCAGGAAACCCTGACTGCTCTTAGGACTGGAGAGGGAGGGAGAGGGGGAGGGGGGAATGGGAGGAGGTGAGGAGGTGGAAATTTTTAATAAAAATTAAAAAAAAAATTATGTGGTAAATGATTGAAGATACTAAATATTGATTTCTTGTACACACACATACACTTTAAACTTTCATACATGTGCAAACATCTGCACATACATGTGAACCTACTGTTATGCCCAGATCTGCAAAGTCTCCCTAACCCAACAAAGAGACCGAGTTCCATATGTAAAAGCAAATTGTCTTTATTTTATGCAAGTTTGCAAACTCGGTCTCTCTGCATGTCCAATGTACTAGAATAAATGGAGAGCCCCAAGCTCAGTTAGAGTTGGGTTTTTATAGTAGTAAAGGTAGGGGTGAGGGGTTTCTCAGGTTCAGGACCCCTGATTGGCTGACATTTTTCTAGGGGTGTCCTGGTAAGTGTGCTGGCAGGTGATTTTATCTACAATGGTTGGAACATTAGGCATTTCCTTTGGATGGTTTGTTGGGTGGTGCTCCGGTAATCTCAGTTTGTGGTTCTTCCTGCAACCAGGTATTGCTTCAGGGTAAACAACTGAGACTCAGGCCTCCATTAAACTTATCAATGGCTGAGTCCTACTCTAGCAGGTGATAATGGTTGGAAGTAAAGAAGTTCCTTTGGGTGATTTGTTTCTATTTAGCTTATCATGGCTGGCTTCTATACCTACAAACACATATATAACACACACAGGCAATAAAAATTGTGACAAATATTGGCAAAGATTTTGGGAAAGTGAGGCCCTTAATCACTACAGATGGGAATGCAAAATTGCACAACCACAATAGAAATCACTCTAGAGATAAAAAACTAAAAAAATAGAACTATCATATACATTAGTGTTGACTCTATGTCATCATACCACAGACATATTTGCACATTTGTCTTCATTGGTACATAACTCATAACTCATTGCTCATAGATGTTCATCAAAAATAAAGTAGATGAAAAGATGTAATATGTATATATTTATTGTAATTATATATATGTAAAATATGTAATATATGAATTATATATAGCACTAAACAAAAGTGAAATCATTGCATTTCCAAAATCAGATACAACTATAAACATTATGTTAAGAAAAATAAACTAGACTCAGAAAGACAAATACTGTATGTTTTGTCTCATATGAGAGATCTAGATTTAAATTTATATATGTATCATTAAGTATGTGAGTATGTAGATGTATGTTCAGTCATGAAAGTAGAGCGGCATTTGGAGCTCCACAGGAGTGGAAGCAGATACAGACCAGGGACATTTGTGGAGGCAGGACTGAGCCAGAGCAGATCTGAGACAGTGAAGTTCACACAAGCAGGTACAGAGGAGCAACCACTGAGCAAGTGGGTCAGAGCATGAGAATTCTGTGGGTCCAAGTGTAAATCTGGGACCTTTGAAGGAGTAGACCTGAGACAGGACTCCTGTGGGTCTGGGCGTGAGTCTGGGTCCTCTGAGGGAGTAGGCCTGAGCCAGGACCTCTGTGGGTCTGGGCATTGGTCTGGGACCTCCAAGGGAGTAGACAGGAACCAGAGATCTCTGTGGGTCCAGGCTTGAGTCTGGGACCTCTGAGGGAGTAGGCCCGAGGCAGGTCCTTTGGGGGTCTGGGTGCATCCGAGTCTGGGACCTCCAAGGGAGTAGATCAGAGCCAGAGACCTTTGCAAGATCAACCCCAAGCCCGGGACCTCTGCAGGAGCCAATCCAGACCAGAGACTTTAACAGAAACAGGTCTGAGCCAGCAACCCAGGCCAGAGCAGGTCTGAGTCAGTAAACTCCAAAAGAGCAGGACTGAACCAGCAGCCTGGACCTGAGAGAGCCTCGAACAGTGAACTCCACGGGAGCAGGAGCAGATTCAGACCAGAGTCATTTGCTGAAGCAGGACTGGTTCAGTGACATTGACCAGAGCAGGCCTAAGGTGGCGAGCTCCACAGGAGCTGGAGTGAGCCAGCTACCTAGGCCAGAGCAGGCCTGAGGCAGCAAGCTCCATGGGAGGGGGAGCAAATCAAGACCAGGAACATTTGCAGAGGCAGGACTGAGCCAGCAACCTGGGCCAGAGCAGACCTGAGACAACAAACTCCACAGGAACAGGTACAGGGGAACAACTGCTGAGCGAGTAAGCCAGAGACAGAGACCACTATGGGTTCAGGCATGAATCTGGGACCTTCAAGGGGGTAGACCTGAACCAGGACCCCTGTGGGTCTGGGCGTAAGTCTAGGACCTCTGAGAAAATAGGCCTGAGCCAGGACATCTGTGGGTCTAGGCATCGATCTGGGATGTCAAAGGGAGTAGGCAGTAACCATAAACCTCTGCGGGTCTGGTCATGAGTCTGGGACCTCAGAAGGAGTAGGCCTGAACCAGGTCCTCTGCGGATCTGGGTGCATTCCAAGTCTGGGACCTCCAAGGGAGTAGATCAGAGCCAGAGTCCTGTACAGGACCAACCCCAAGCCAGGGACCTCTGCAGGAGCCAATCCACCAGGGACATTTACAGAAATACGTCTGAGCCAACAACCGATGTTAGAGCAGGCCTGAGACAGAAAACTCCACTGGAGCTGAGCAAAGCCCAGAAGCACTGACCGACCTCCAGGAACACAAAGAGACCAACGTTGTAACTAGAACCAAGGTACTGACTGTACCATGAGGAACAACCATCTGAGCCTTGGATTCACTGCCACCTAGAAGATTAATCACAAGAATCACAGTCAGCCCCAACCACACAAATTAAAGGAAAAGATGAATAGACAACTTTCTGGATAAATATCACTTACCAAAATTAAATCAAGACCAGATAAGCAAATTTAATAAACCTATAAGTGCTGAAGAAATAAAACAGTCATGAAAAGACTCCCAACCAAAAAATGCCCAGGATCAGATGGTTTCAGCTCCAAATTCTACAAGATTTTCAAAGAAGAACTAATACCAATACTCTTAAAATTGTTCCACACAATAGAAACAGAAGGAACATTGCCAAACTCTTTTTATGAGGCTACAAGACCCTGATACACAAACCACAAAAACACATTACTAAGAAAGAGAATTACAGACCAGTATCACTCATGAACATTGATGCAAAAATACTGCATAAAATACTGGCAAATTTAATCCCAGAACACATCAGAAACATCATCCACCATGATCAAGTCGACTTTATCCCAGAGATGCAGGGATGATTCAATTTACATTAATCTGTTAATGTGATAATCCACCATATAAACAACCTGAAAAATAAAAACCACATGATCCTCCCATTAGATGTTAAAAAAGACTTCAACAAAATACAACATCCCCTCATGATAAAGGTCCTGGAGAGAGCAAGGATACAAGAGACATATCTAAACATAATAAAGGCAATATACAGCAAGCAACAGCGACATCAAACTAAATGGAGAGAAACTCACAGTGATCCAACTGAAATAAGGAACAAGACAAGGTTGTCCACTCTCTCCATATCTATTCAATATAATTCTTGAGGTCCTAGCTAGAGCAATAAGAAAACAAAAGGAGATCAAGGAGATACAAATCGGAAAAGAAGAAGTCAAACTCTATTTGCTGATGATGTGATTGTTTACATAAGCAACCCCATAAATTTAGCAAGGAACTTCTACAACTCATAAACCCTTTCAGTAATGTAGCAGGATACAAGATTAACTCAAAAAAATCAGTAGACTTCCTGATGTCATTCTTAATGTCTTCTTTGACCCATTAGCCATTCACAAATGAACTATGTAATCTTCAAGAATTTTTGCACTTATTAGAGATTTGTTTGTTGTTGACTTTAAGTTTTATTACATTATTGTCAGATAGGACACATTGAGTTATTTCATTCTTTTAAAAATTTGTTAAGATGTGTTTTGTGTCCCAGGATATGGTCTATTTTAGAGGAACTTCTGTGTGCATATTCATTGGTGTTTGGATGGAATAGTCTGCAGATATCTGTTGAGTCTCTTTTATGTGTGATGTCATTTAATTCTGATATTTCTCTGCTTATTTTTTTGCTCAGATGACCTGTCTATTTGAGAAAGTGGGCTTTTGAAATTATTGACTATTAATAAGTTGATGTTACACTGTGCTGTGGCTCCTGACAGGAGCACTCCCCTCTCTGGAACCAAAATTTCTAGGCCAGCAGTGCTTAAATTCATGGAAACAGGAAGCAAAACTTTCACTAGGAACTCTTCCCCTTTCCACCCCTTGATTTCTGGATCTGTGGATCCTAGCTATGGGAAAATGTATCATTTCTTGGGTAATGATTCAAAGCATATACTGCCTTCTGGAGATGAGAATGATTTACAAGCTGTGGTCAAACTCAGTCCATGAGGCTAGATGTCTCAACTTGTCTTCAATATATGCCAGAATCCTGAAGAAGTAGGCTCTAATGCCAGTGAAAGAATGGACTTGCTATCAAGGTGAGAGCAAGCAGGCAAAGAAAAGTCTTCCTTCTTCCACGTCATTTCATAAGCTTCCAACAGAAGGTGTGGCCCAGATTAGAGGTGGGTTTTCCCAGCTCACAAGATCTAGATAAAAAAATGTGTCTTCCTATCTCAAGATCTACAGGCACGTGCCTTGCTGCCTCATAGATCCAAATTAGAAGTAGATCTTCCTAGTTAAAATTAAGCAGATAGTCATTGTTCAATGAAATAATAAGAAAAATATTGAATGAGGTAGTAAAAAGAATAATTTCATTTTCCTATAAGTTAAAAAGATTTAAAACATTGATCATTATTGTTTCCATAACATTTTTGAGGTACCAAAGTTTTACAAATTAAAAATTCTTACAAAGGTATAAAGATAGAAAGAAGAACCTTGTTTTCCCATGATTATGTAAAGAAGACTGGTTAAAAGGGCATGAAGAAATTTGGCAAATGATGAAGATATTCTATATCAGAACTGTGTTGCCCATCACTTAACTATATAAATTTACCAAACTATCTCGGATTCTTCACTTGACATTGGCAAATTTTTAAATGTAAATTGCGTAGAAATTAAAGGTGTTCCAAAATAGTCAAGATATTCTGAACCAACAGAGATTTGAAATAAAAATATGAAGGTATTCCAAGTGGATGTTGTAAACAGCAAAACAAAACAATACCACACCCAGGCCCAGAACTCAGGGCACTAGTTTCCAATTTTGGTTCTAGAAATAGTTATGTTAAATAAGGATTTTGAGCCTCTATTACATAAGTATGATTGTATTTATCTTACTTATAGGGTATTAGGCTACACTGAGATGACAGATGTAGTCATATTATAAAAAGTTTATCACCTTTGTTATGACAATCAGAATGTTTGCTTTGTGTAGCCAGATTTTTACCAGATAGAGAAAATATTTTGCCTAGAACAGGGTCAAAGGGAACAGACTGAATACTGAATCTCAGGACTCATAATCCCAAACTCCTTCAGAGCAATTGCTCTTCATCAGCTGATTAATAAATGTTTTATCATTGCAGCCTTGGGCTAAATTTAACTACTGGGGAAAGTCCTACTGTAGTTGTGACAGGTGACACAGGAGGGTTGCAAAGTCAAATGTAGCAAAAGGCCAAAATAGCAACATTCGTATCTCAGATGGCTGGTGGTCTGAATGTTAATTTGGCCCCCAGACTGTCCCATCAGAGACCCTGTGGTTTCCTGGTGTTTCAAGTCACTATCCTAATTCTCACTAGAAACATCTCCCTGTATTTTACTTTTTAGGCTCTTATAAAGTCCGATTTCCCAGGGGGAAAAATGTTTTATCACAAATCACAAACTGCTATCTTGGAGCCTACACAGATTTCTGATTAAAAGGAAGCCAATCATTTGTTTTCTGAGTAAAAGGAGGTTCCTAATGAATAATGGTCTATAATAAAAATACGTGGTCTGACCTGACTATTCCCATTGTCTCAAGGGCCCTGAGTCAGGACCAGGGAAACCAAATGAAAGGTTGACAAAAGGTCAACTTGACAAGCATGTAGATAGAGAGAGAAGGGAAGCCAAATGCCATCACACTTTTCCTCATGGCCTCGCTTTCCAGCTCTCAGAGTAAAAAAGAAAAAAGAAAAGGATTTCAACTTTATTACACATTTTGCCTGACTAAGAACCTCTAAACAGCAAAGCAGCTCTAGACTCCTCTGAACAAGAGCGTATTTCTGTATACAGTGTTGTTTTTCTGTATACAGGGTTCCGATTGCATGTGTGCCTGCAAACAGAAGAAGACACCAGATCTCTAGGTTGTAAGCAACCATGTGGTTGCTGGGAATTGAACTCAGGACCTCCAGAGAAGCAGCCAGTACTCTTAACCTCTAAGCAATCTAACCAAGTTACAATACATAGCCTCAGAGACGGTCAAAGAGGGACACATGGTTTCTCTGGGAAAGGGAAATAGAAGAGATCTCCTGGGTAACCTGGGGACACATGGGGGTATGGGAACATGACAGATCAGGTTGGGGGGTTGGGAACAAGGTGAAGTGGGAGAGTAATAAAAGAGATGTCTTGATAGTGGGGGACATTTCAGGGTTAGGGAGAAACCTGGTGTCAAGGAAACTCCCAGGAATCCACAAGGATAACCCCAGCAAAGACTCGTAGCAATAGTGGAGAGAGTGCCTAAATTGGTTATCTCCTGTAAGCAGATTGGTGACTGGCTACCCTAATTGTCATCAGAGATCCTTCATCCAGTAACTGATGGAAGCAGATACAGAAATACACAGTCAATCTCAGGAAATTCGGGATCAACCTACCTCTGGACCCAGCAATACCACTATTGGGAATATACCCAAGAGATGCCTTATCATACAACAAAAGTATATGCTCAACTATGTTCATAGCAGCATTGTTTGTAATAGCCAGAACCTGGAAACAACCTAGATGTCCTTCAATGGAAGAATGGATGAAGAAAGTATGGAATATATACATATTAGAGTACTACTCAGCAGTAAAAAACAATGACTTCTTGAATTTTGCATGCAAATGGACGGAAATAGAAAACACTATCCTGAGTGAGGTAAGCCAGACCCAAAAAGAGGAACATGGGATGTACTCACTCATATTTGGTTTCTAGCCATAAATAAAGGACATTGAGCCTATAATTCGTGATCCTAGAGAAGCTAAATAAGAAGGTGAGCCCAAAGAAAAACATATAGGCATCCCCCTGAATATTAAACTTCATCAGGCGATGAAAGGAGACAGAGATAGAGACCCACATTGGAGCACCGGACTGAAATCTCAAGGTCCAAATCAGGAGCAGAAGGAGAGAGAGCACGAGCAAGAAACTCAGGACCACGAGGGGTGCACCCACACACTGAGACAATGGGGATGTTCTATTGGGAACTCACCAAGGCCAGCTGGCCTGGGTCTGAAAAAGCATGGGATAAAACCGGACTCGCTGAACATAGCGGACAATAAGGACTACTGAGAACTCAAGAACAATGGCAATGGGTTTTTGATCCTACTGCACTTACTGGCTTTGTGGGAGCCTAGGCAGTTTGGATGCTCACCTTACTAGACCGGGATGGAGGTGGGTGGTCCTTGGACTTCCCACAGGGCAGGGAAACCTGATTGCTCTTTGGGCTGACGATGGAGGGGGACTTGATTGGGGGAGGGGGAGGGAAATGGGAGGTGGTGGCGGGGAGGAGGCAGAAATCTTTAAGAAATAAATAAATTAATTAATTAATTAAAAATAAAAAAGAAAGTAGGCAATTTCCATGTCCTGTGTCCAAGTGAATCTGTCATATAAGAAATAAAAATCAGCCTTAAAAAGCTGAGGACTAATAAGTTGGTTCACTGGGTTTTAAAAACAAAACAAACAAACTACAACAAAAACACCATTCCCTGTCAAAGCTGACAGCGTGCGCTCATCTCCAGGACTCCCTCAAGTTGTTGTCTGACCTCCTCTGACCTCCACATGAAGAGCATGGAATGAATACAAATTATATATATATATATGTGTGTGTGTGTGTGTGTGTGTGTGTGTGTGTGTGTGTGTGTGTATGTATATAGATAGATAGATATAGATATATAATATAAATTGAAGTTTGAGAAAGAAGTCCCATAGACCAATAAATATTGTCACCTGAGAGTGACAATATTTGACTTGACACTAAGCAATAGGACTTTATTCCTTTTTTTTTTTTGAGACAGGGTTTCTCTGTGGCTTTGGAGCCTGTC